>NW_027461525.1:3902500-5102500 GCF_027571235.1 Dermatophagoides pteronyssinus
TCAAAGACTTGACGGGCACCTTTCTCTCACCCTGTCCTACAGCCGTCCCAATCATCTGGTCGAACGTGGCTTAGCATCCTCGGCACGAAATGCACCAAAGCTTGCGGCTGAAAAACACAGGAACAACCTCCGAAAAGATCCATTTCCTGCATCGTTAGCCGCCGGCATTGATTGAATCGACCGAGGCGCATACTTCGTGGTTCCATCTGTTTGCCTCCCAGTGGTTTCACGTGCTATTTAACTCTCTCTTCAAAGTGCTTTGCAACTTTCCCTCACGGTACTTGTTTGCTATCGGTCTCGCTGTGATATTTAGTCTTGGATGGAGTTTACCACCGACTTTAAGCTGCACTCTCAAGCAACCTGACTCTAGAATGCATTGGCCTGCATGTATCAGCCGAGTGTCTCTATGGGCCTAGCACCCGCTCTGGATGTCCCTGTCAAAGGAACTTGAAACATACGGCAATACATGATGCGCCAACACATTAACGCCGCATCTCTTGAACGCCTAAACGTCAAGACTTGGCGCTGGACTAATCCCCTTTCACTCGCCGTTACTCAGGGAATCCCATTTGGTTTCTTTTCCACCGCTTAATTATATGCTTAAATTCAGCGGGTATTCTCGCTTGATCTGAGGTCGAAATTAGACGTTTTGATTTGTACAATGATTTGCGACTATACTTTGGTTATGCAAGGCACACATTCAAGGTGTTTAGCTGGAAACGCTAAATACCTCTTGTGAGTGAATGTGCTACAAAGCCTTCTTCACCACAAAAGTTAGCATATCAAATGTTTGGAAATGACCTGACGACGTATGCACGACGACACAGATCTATTCCATTTTGTTTGGTCATAATTTGATAACGACGCTCAGACAAACGAAGCCATCGGCTATCCAATGGCTGCAATGTGCGTTCGAATGTCGAGTGATCGGAGTGTCCTGCATTTCACACCGATTAACGCAGCTAGCTGCGTTCTTCCTCGACCAGCGAGCCGAGTGATCCACCACTGGCAGTAGTTATATTTGTTTATTGCAATTCTTTCGAGAATCACAACTTGTTTTGTAACAATGTTTCTGGCTTTAAGTTTTTCTTAAATGAAAAAAAAATACCTTGAACCTGTGGCTCCGGCATTCGTTCGATGACGAATCCAGTATTTAAACCTAGCGGCACTTGTTGCAAAAACAACAAAGCGACACACTACATCCACATCTGTCCCGAGGACAAACAGGAACTGTAGGCTAGGCACCAACAGGCATCAAGGAGAATCGCCGACAAAGTTGACATGATTCGGTTTTACTCCTTAATTAAGAAATTGTCCCATTGCTTTCATCCATGTCGCCCAACATGAAAACCAGGATACAATTTCAGAGCTTTCAATAACCTAATCAATGTCAACAATTGCCAGTCGACCCATTTGTGATAACGGGCAACTTTTCGTTCGAATTGATAATCGAATGTTTCTTTTAAGCAAATAAATTGCTCAAGAAAACCGATAATGATCCTTCCGCAGGTTCACCTACGGAAACCTTGTTACGACTTTTACTTCCTCTAGATGTTCAAGTTTGGTCATCTTCCCGGCCGAACATGGCCACCACGAGGATAGCTACGTTGGCCAGTCCAAAGACCTCACTAAAACATCCAATCGGTAGTAGCGACGGGCGGTGTGTACAAAGGGCAGGGACGTAATCAACACAAGCTGATGACTTGTGCTTACTGGGAATTCCTCGTTCATGGACAATAATTACAATCCCCAATCCCAATCACGAAAAAGTTTCACTCGGTTTCCCGCTCCTTTCGGAGTAGGTAGACACATGCACGCTGATTTTTTCAGTGTAGCGCGCGTGCGGCCCCGGACATCTAAGGGCATCACAGACCTGTTATTGCTCTTTTTCATACGGCTGAAACGCCGTTTGTCCCTCTAAGAAGCGTTCGGATAACCGAAGGTATCCAACACTATTTAGTAGGCTAGAGTCTCGTTCGTTATCGGAATTAACCAGACAAATCGCTCCACCAACTAAGAACGGCCATGCACCACCACCCACTGAATCAAGAAAGAGCTCTTAATCTGTCAATCCTTCCAGTGTCCGGACCGGGTGAGTTTTCCCGTGTTGAGTCAAATTAAGCCGCAGGCTCCACTCCTGGTGGTGCCCTTCCGTCAATTCCTTTAAGTTTCAGCTTTGCAACCATACTTCCCCTGGAACCGAAAAACTTTGGTTTCCCGGAAGCCGCCAGCCGAGTCATACAATAAACTCTGGCTGATTGCTGGTTGGCATCGTTTATGGTTAGAACTAGGGCGGTATCTGATCGCCTTCGAACCTCTAACTTTCGTTCTTGATTAATGAAAACGTTCTTGACAAATGCTTTCGCTTTAGTTAGTCATGCGGCGGTCCAAGAATTTCACCTCTATCGCCGCAGTACTAATGTCCCCGTCCGTCCCTCTTAATCATTACCTCGATTCCGAAGACCAACAGAACAGAACCAAGGTCCTATTCCATTATTCCATGCAACAGTATTCAGGCGATAATGCCTGCTTTGAGCACTCTAATTTTTTCAAAGTAAACGTATCGATCGCCTACGACACTCAATTAAGAACACCGTAGGACAATGCGATATTCTGCTCAGTATGACAGTAACCACCATCAGGTGGACCGCCATACATGAGCTGAGATCCAACTACGAGCTTTTTAACCACAACAACTTTAATATACGCTATTGGAGCTGGAATTACCGCGGCTGCTGGCACCAGACTTGCCCTCCAATTGATCCTCGTTAAAGGATTTAAACTGTACTCATTCCAATTACGAGAACGCATAAGCGAAGCCCGTATTGTTATTTTTCGTCACTACCTCCTCGTTCTGAGAGTGGGTAATTTGCGCGCCTGCTGCCTTCCTTGGATGTGGTAGCCGTCTCTCAGGCTCCCTCTCCGGAATCGAACCCTGATTCCCCGTTACCCGTTACAACCATGGTAGGCATATAACCTACCATCGAAAGTTGATAAGGCAGACACTCGAAGGATATGCCGCCGGCACGAGGCCATGCGGTCAGCTGCAGTTATCCAGAGTCACCACCGTAAGGTGTTGCCACCTTTGGTCTTGGTCTAATAAATGCGCTCCACCACGAGGATGAAGCTTTTCGGCATGTATTAGCTCTAGAATTACCACAGTTATCCATGTAATTGGTCAACATCCAATGAATCATAACTGATTTAATGAGCCATTCGCGGTTTCACCTTAATACGGTATGTACTTAGACATGCATGGCTTAATCTTTGAGACAAGCATATGACTACTGGCAGGATCAACCAGGTAGCAGCAGAAGTTATAGGAAATCCGCATTCAACAATCAAGTCGAAATTTGGAAACCAAACTCTGCTTGTGTCACCAAACCGAATACACGATTAGGCAACACGACATACTGACCAATACAAACACATCACTTCTTAGGTGGGAAGTTACGTAATGGTCAAACATGCCTGAATCGTACTGAGTACGATTAAAACCCGAAATCTTACGATTCGGCCTTTTCGTCGATCTTCTTCAGCTTATTGCGATGAACATTTGACTGTTCCACCGTAAATTTGCACATTTAAGCACAAAAGATGAAAACAAGCCAAATTCTGGATCCATCCAGAACGACCAGGTAACCACAAATCCATTACGAACCATCGAGCAGCTCCAAGTTGACGGGAATCAGCAGTCGTTGGCATTTCAGTCCATGTCTTCATGAATTGCTAAGCAATACAAGAAGGGAAGACCCAGAAATGCGTTGGCTATTTGAATCTCTAGACCATGCGAGGCTAATCATTCATGGACATCGAAACTCAAACGCCAAACTTAAGCACGAGACCGAAATCTCTCGCTTAAGCTCCGCGCTATAAAGCGCTTTCTTCATGATTTTGTGGCAAGATACCATAATTTTGCTGTTAATGCATACTATATGGTCGGGCAAGCGCTTATTTTAAAAAAATAAGCACCTTTCCAGGCCGACTTAGCTCGATTGCAGCTGTGCACTGAAGCAGCGCTGCAACGCCAACAACCTTACATAAGTCGACTATCACTATTCGTCGATTTCTCGACGATTGTCTTGCCACATAATATAGAAACATCGACTACAGATCAGTTGGCATGGATAATGATCATTTGCAATTGTTGCCGATCATTGGATAAATTTACGTAGTCGAGGTAAATATTGGAAAAAAATTCGAAAGAAGTAGCACGATCCGATTCTACGTTGAAGATATATAGAAAAAAACCATGGTAACAATCTTTGAAATGGATTGCAGACGATCAAATACTTTACAACCATCAAGTTGATATACAAGTTGATATACAAGTCAATGCAAAGCGCTATATGCTATTTGGCTACAAAAGCCGATCGTCAAGGACATCAAGGTATCAGCAGTCACAACACTATCATCTATATATAACTTACTCCCGCTGTGTGGCATTTCGAGTAAGAAGAAAGTCGTTGATTGTAAATGTATGATAATGGCAATGGCTAAATAGCATTAAGCAATAAAAAATGTACAAGTTTTATCGAAAGAGAATCGAACTTATGAAAAAAAATCGAACAATCTTGTTCTATTCAATTTTATTATTATTCGAACATTTATTTATTGTAAAAATAAATTATAAGAACATTCAAATTATTCTTCATCATCATCATCTTGAATAAAAAATCGACGTTTCTTTTTCACATCTTTTTCCATCAATTCAGAATCAAAAAGTTCATTTTCATTTTCATCATCGGATTCAATGATTTTTCGTTTTGATAGAATAGTTTTGGCCATTGTAGATGGATTATTTTCGTCCAACACAACGGATGATTCTTCATGATTAAAAGTTATGTCAGAAACATCTTCCATGTCACTGTCTGAATCCAGAAGAATTTTTTTAAACGAAATTTTAGATCTTTTGATACTTATGTTATCATCATCTTTTTTAAAGTCTGTATCATTATTGGTCTGTCGTTTTTCTTTATCACTATCGGAATCATATTCATTATTGCTAGAAGAAGAATTTTTGACCATTCCAGGTTGACCATTCATATTGACAGTTTCTAATTCGGTTGACATTGGTTGAATTTGTTCATTATCTTCGTCATCATCGTCATATTGGATAACAACCTCATCATCATTGATAGAATTCTCTTGTGATTCATCATCATAATCTTCTTCTTCTGAACTTGAATTATGTTCATTAATTTCATGCCCAATTTTCGAAGATTTGTTTCTTGCCGAATGATCATATATTTTCTGCATGTAAAAATGATAATAATTAATTTTAAATTATAATAATAACTAAAACAAACCGATATTCTTAATTGACGAATTATCTGTCGACGATTACGTTGAGTAGATGTGGACAAATGTTTAAGAATACAATCAATGATATCAAAACGTTTTCTTTTTTGTTTTGGTATACAATTCATAGATTGATTTATTTCATGATTGCTATCCGATTCACCACCATTGGATTCGTGTTCTGGTTGTGTATCATTGTTAACGATGCTTTTCTCAATCATGGTAGTCAAAATTGTTTCTTGTTGCTTATCAACATTTTCTTCTTCCAATTCCAAATTATCTTTGAATTTTTCATAAAGATTATTCAATTCTTCTAACTCTTCGAGCGACCATGCTGGACCTTTATATGAATTCTTTTTCATATCATTTGCTGATAATATATCCTAATATAAATTATACAAATAATGAGAGAAAAAAATGAGATTAAAAAATGAAAATATTTGCAATTTCAAACATAAAATACAAACCATTTTTTTCAATTGAACAATAATTTGTCGACGAGATTTACTATCATCGATCAAATTTTCTTGAATTAGATCGATAACATCTTTTTCTTTTGTTGTTTTATCTTTATATTCATTGTAAAGTATTTCCAATTCAAGTTTTTGTTGCTCGCTCCAGCCGGAACCTTTTTTTTCGCGAATCATTTGTCCAACAATTTCATTATCAAAACCATATTCCATTTGATAAGCTTCACGACTATTAACAGTAAAACAAATTTCACTGGCAATTTTAGGATGTTTGGATAAAAGTTTGAAAAAACTTCGTATAATATAATAAGAAAATGTAACCAATTCACAGATAGATTTGTAATGGGGACAATTTTTATCATTAACATTTTTCAACAATGGATCATCCATAATTTGTTCAAATATTATAAAAAAATTTAGATTATAAAACATTGGCTTCATTTTAAGATTAACTGCTAAACGATATAACATTCGGACTATAGCATGATTAGTAGCCAAAGAGTTTGTACGATAATTTTTCAATAATATTCGACAAGCTCGAACAACATTTGGATGAGCATATCGCATTAATGTTTCATCGATGGAGAATTTTTTCTCTTGTATAACAACTGAATCTTCAGCTTCATCACTCATCGGTTCATCATCATCATTTTCTGGCTTCAATTTTTCTTGTTGTTTATCCACAGGAAATTCCGTCATCAAAATTCCATTCAAAGCCAACATTTCATCGTCTATTTGAATACCAACCTCACCAAACACATTATCTTCATCTAAACCGGCAAAAGCATTACGAGCTTCGCGATATAGACTGATAGCTTTTTTAACCTCTTTTTCACGTAAAAATTTTTGAATCATTCGAAGAATCGATAATTTTTGTTCATCCACCGGCTGATCCGAGAGCGGATCGAATAATCTTTTCAATAACTCTTCATCCAATATAGTTTCTGCAATCAGTTCAGAATTTAATGCTTCGCTAACATCATCTATGATTTCAATCCAAATTATATCTGGTGATGAATAAACATTTTCCTCTTTCTTTTTTTCATCATTATCATCATCCGGATTTTTAGATTTTTTCTTACGTTTTGATGATTTACGTTTTTTAACTTTAACTTTGAAATCCAAACTTATTTTAGCATGATATTCTAACATTTTCAAAAACATATGATTTGTTTCAATTAAATCTCGTAGATATGCTTTGGACATTTTCTCTTCATTATAAGCTTGCATCAGTCGCAATAACATTTCTCGATATTCAGGCTCAGTAAAAATATCGGTCTTAATACGGTAACACATTTTACTTGCTGCTGGTAAATTCAATGATTCGATATATGATAATGAAAAAAGTAATTCTCTATACGATCGTAATGCTTGATGTAGACGTTTGGACCAATCACTGAGTTCATTTTTGAATTCTTTTTTCAAAAGCAAATGTTCCATGTAATTATCAACAACTGTCTGAATATAATGAAACATACTGGTTGATAATGTTTCATACACTTGTTGATATCTTTGTTCTCTATCAATGTCTATCTGATAACGATTAAATTCCATGAAAAATTGACATGCCCAAAAGAAATAAGTTTCATCATGTTCTTGTGATGTTCCGCGACTTAGATTCGAACGAATTTCTGCCATAAATTTATTATACGATTCGTTCAGAAATTTTGAACAAAAATCATATAAAATAGATCGAAGTTGTCTACTTGAACGATGAATACGTTGCGCACCAAACGAATCACTGTTTCCAACCGATTCATTCATTGGTCTTCGATTACGTGGACGGCGTTGAGCAATTTTATTTGTATTAAAATCCATAGCCTTTTCCGGATTTGAATAAGCACGATAACATATCATATCACGATCGGATACGGCTTTCATGTTTTTTACAACAAAAGCAGTTTCTTTAAAGCGTGTAAAATCATCATTTTTAAATTTGGCCAACATTTGTTCATGTTCTTTACGATCTCTAATACGAGCTTCTTCAAATTCACGATCATCAATTTCACGTTCATATTGACTACGCGAAACATTACTTAATGTTGAATTGGATGAAGTTTGATGTTGAACATTTTGTCGATCACTTCCAACACTTTTGGCTAAAAATTCAGCATTTTGTTCGCGAAAAATCAAAAAAATAATCTCCAATAAATGAAAACAATATTGTCCATATTCTCCGCTATTAATCATGAACTGCAAAATATCCAACAGACCACAATCACTGATATGTTCAACAATGCGATCATGTACATTCAAATCATCGATTTGATTGCTACGCGATATAATTGGTATATGTAAAACATTACGAATCAATATTATAATACGTTCCATCATTAATTCATCTTCCACTTGGCGATTATCAGGATCTAATTCTAAAATTCTGGCCAAAAATTTCGATATTACAATCCAGAAACGTTTTCGTGTTGAGAATGATAGTTTATACTGAAATAAAAAGGCTTGCAATTCTATATAGATATTCATTTCATATTTATCATCTTTTGGAATTTTTTGATCGGGATAATGCAAAACAGTGGGATTTGTTAAATCGACCAACAAACGAATTATTTTGTCCATTAATGATTTACCCGATTCATCAATCCGACAATCATCGGTGAGAGTATGTTGCTCAATAATCGGCAAAAGATCATTGTCGACAATATTCGAAATACCCATCTGACGTCGAACAAGAAAATTTTGTCCATCATTTCGTAGAAAACGGATAAGATCTCGAAGACAAACTCCATGATCATTTAGATTCAATTGATATTTATTAGTTAAACGATTGTAATGGCCAAGATCGTTCAAAGTTGCCACAACTTCATTGAATAAAACCTGATCATCTTGATCAGCTTGTAAATCATTTATTTGTTGTGAAGATAATGATATTGAAGCCATTTATTAATATTTTTCTGAATTCAATTTCATTCGACAATGGACAAAGTTTTTTTTTGGCGGGCCCGTGTACACTCATGGCATCAATGAAAAACGTCTTCTGCGAATGGACTTATAAATTATAAACATTTGATTTTTGAGTATTTTTTTTAGCGTTGTATAAATACGCAATCTAAATTTTCATTTTCCATTTAAATACAAGGATTTAGGTCATAAGTTTTAAAATTATTATGAAAAAATGTCTGATTTAGAACCATGTCCAGTTTGTCTAAATAAACCTAGTCATCCAATAAAACTTCCATGTAACCATGTAAGTATTTCGAGAACGTCAAATCTAATTATTAAAATGAATTTATTAAATTTTTTCTTTTGAATCAGATATTTTGTTTTTTATGTGCAAAAGGTTCTATTTTACAGAATCAAAAATGTCCATTATGTCGTCAACATATATCACCATCATTTCTTAATAATCCTCAATTGATTCAAACGGAATCTATTTCAGAAAACACCAATCTCGATATTGATTATCAGTGGTTTTACGAAGGCCGTAATGGATGGTGGCTTTATGATGAACAAACATCAAAAGAAATTGAAAACGCTTTCCAACAAAAAGAACTTTTTATTGAAGTTCTTATAGCAGGTTATATTTTTATTATTGATTTAGAAAAAATGGTTCAATATCGCAAAGGAATGCCCAACAAATTGAGAAAAATTCAACGAGCTAAAACCGATACAAATGTTAAAGGAATTGCTGGCCTTAGAACACATCCTCATTCATGATCTAATCTTGTTCAATAGATTGTTAATTTATTTGATTTATATTACTGTAATTAAATAAACATCATTTTTTTCACATAAAGGAAAGTTTAATTTTTAATGTTTAGAAAAATATAATACAAATTTACAGTTATAGCGCGATATATATCATTTGAAATGATAAATGATTTAAACATTCAATAATCAACTTTCATTGTTAAAAAAAAAGATGGAAAAAACATCAACAATTCATGACCAAATTGCGAATAAGTTCTTATTTGAAAATGATGTAAAGATTCTCTTGACGAAGATTTCTCTACAAAATTTTTCTTGAATAAATTGTAGAGTATTATTTCCAACACTAAAGAATCATAACACAAGATACAATCTTCATCAATTTTTGTCTATAAAATGTAAATCACTTGGAAGTTGGAACCATATTTCGGTTGTTTGGTTCATAATTGACAAGACGTCTTCCAACTAAATATTTATCGTTTCGTATGTGTTCATAAAATCTCGTGAATTTGTTGATTTGATATTTTATCAGAAAGAATAAAAGTGCAATGATAAACAAAATGGAATGTATTCGACGATTTACTAAATTTTGAAGCTCAATTGAAGCTCCAAACAGCGGGAACAATGTGTTAACAATTACGTATGGCAGGGCCAATATTAAACCGATAATAGAAATATTGGGAAATGCCAGATCAAATAATATTACACGAAGATTTATGTTAGCCAAACCATTGTTGTAAACCTGTAAATCATAATTAAAATTTTATTAACAAAAATCAAATTATGAATTTTACCTGTTCTAAAGTTTCCTTAAATTGGAAATCGGTCATCATCGTAATAGCGCATATAACATTGGTCAGCAATACTCCGAATGCCCAATCTTGATAAAGATAGAAAACAGGTGTTTGTCCCAATGGAACTCGTAAAGGTAAAAGAAGAACTACTTCAAATAAGAGTCCAATCAACAAAGGTATCAATCCCAATAAAAGAAATGCAGCAACTGTCAATTTACAAATAATAGGTATCCATTCGGTTATCTTGGTGATAATTTGTGTCCAACCACGTGAAATTCCGCGCACTACAACGCTGGTCACTTGTATGAATATGACAATGGCATATATTCCGCATGCAGCAGTATTGAATTCATTGACTCGAATATCACCAAAATAAAAGTTGATCAATGCTCGACCTAACAAAACAGGCACGGTTAATGTGAAAGCCCCGAAGAATAACAATGTAGCCCAAAAAGCTACTACCAAAAATGTCACACGTAAATAAAATAGATTCGGCTTTCGATACATTTGATTATGACTAGATGCCTCATCGATGTTGTCTTCGTTAACTTGATCGTTGTTCTCGTTGTTATTGTCATTATTATTAAGGTTGTTGTTATCACCTAACAAATAGCTCTTCAAATCCAATAAATATGCCATTACTTGACACCATCCTCGTATCATCAATTTGATAAATTTTCTTGAATTATTATGATCATTATGGTCGATCAAAGCAGGTAAAACCAGTTGAAACAAAAAAAGTTCAATCAATAATTCAGTGAATGGCGAATCACTAGGATTAAAAATTATATAAAAATTATATATGTGTACAAGATTAAAACATCGTTGACAAACTTACTTGCTGGAAATATTATTATATGGCAAAAATTTTGGCATCAAATTCTGGATCAAACAAATCGGTAGATAAATCATTAGCAAAATAGTCGTACCAAATACGATTAAACTGTAGACACATCTTTTGATGTGCGAAAATATCGATAAATTAATCATTTCATTGATGGGATTGAAGTTCGGATCATTAAGATTTCGAACAAACCACAAAAGTCCAGGACGAACAATTTCTTTCACCATAATTATGAAAGAGACAAAATAAAAAATGCAAAATAATCCAACCAGCCAATGAATAAAAAGAGATGTACCAGGTGATGCGAAAAAATTTTCAATACGATTCATAAGTGTACTGTCGAATAAAGGTAACGAACAAATGTCAAGCCACCATCCGATTAAAGTAGGAAATAGTCCGATTTCCAGAGTTACCAACAGAGCAACTTTGATGATGATATAACAGAAGCCAAAAAAACGTTGAATTCGATTAAATTGTGTCAATGATGTGACCATATGCATTAGGAACAAAATTGCACCAATCATAATGTAGCCCATAAAAATGATGATGAAACGGTCGAAATGTGGTGACACAATCATTTCGACATTCATACGTTTGAATAATATGTTGCCGATATGATAGGGGAAAAATGCAAATCCCAATATAAATAAAGTATTTAAAGTTATCACCCAGAAAACATTTTCCAAAAATGCAAATGTACCGTCCAAACCGAATACTCTTTCCCAAGTAATATCTTCACCTCCCCGATCCCATTCTATTACAGGATTCCAATCTTGAGCTACAACCGGATTATTGTTATTATTATTATTATTATTATTGTTTTGGGCTCCAGGCAAGCGAGCACGACCTGGTTGCAAACCATTTCTTGCTTCAGGAATGCCAGCAGGGTTGTTGGCTGGCCCGGCATTTTGAACCACTGCTACCGGCAGGTTTTCATTTTCATTGTCATTAATAGCATCATTTTCAATCAATAGATTATTATCAGTGTTATTGTTGATTTCAGCTACTTCTCCGTCCACAACTTCTTCATCTTCACCTTCATCATTGTCAACTTCATCATCATGATCCTCATCCTCACCTTCATCATCATCATCATCATCATCATCGTCGTCGTCGTCTTCGTCATCGCTATCATTTTCTTCATCGTTATTTGCATTAGGGTCGAAATTTTGATCACGCATCAACAACCGGACAAAAGCATTTCGTTCGAAAGGCCTTTCAAGCCAATCAGGAGCTCCAACTCGAATTATCTGTTCACGTAACCATAATATAAATATAAATGCACAAAGCGTACACATAACAACGCAGCAACCATAAAATCCATCAGAGAATAGTGTTTCAATTTTGTAAAATTCAACTGTAAAATTCATGACGTCGCTCCATGAATAATTAAATAAAAACATATAAATCCGATCTATAATAATTGAAAGTAAGAATCATAAAAAGATTTTCATATTTTGATTAAACATACAAGCAGTTAACGGAATTAAACCAAGCCAAGCAACAGCAACCAGTGTGTATTGGAACCAATAACGTGCTGCCGTATAAAGACATCCAAGCAATACGCTCATAATATCTTTAATGGGTAATCTTTTCGGCATATCAGGTGAATATACTTTATTCGGGAAAAAAATTAAAATTTGTAAATTTTTATCATTTTTAAAATCAATTATTCAATTTGCTTACTTGGAATAAAAGAAAATCTGTGATTACATAGTTCACAGAATTCTTTATCGCTATAACGAAGCCATTGAACTAGACTATATTTTGGAAATAATTTTCAAAAAAAAATCAAATAATGAAAAAATTCGATACGATTCTTACCATTCTTGATGAATGAATTTTATGCTGCCCGTACAAATGCATGGATGATATAATGGTTTTTCTGGTGTGCCTTCGCAACGGCAAACTCGGCAAATATCTAAAAACAATCATCAACCGAAACAATTTTTTCTTCATTTATACAAAAATATATTTGAATCATCACTTACCTGCGTTGGGATTGTCTTCCATCATTTTCGCTGTTTTTTTAAATTTATTCTATTTACTTGAATGAATT
Organism: Dermatophagoides pteronyssinus; assembly: GCF_027571235.1. Lineage (NCBI taxonomy): Eukaryota > Metazoa > Arthropoda > Arachnida > Sarcoptiformes > Pyroglyphidae > Dermatophagoides > Dermatophagoides pteronyssinus. Next base: position 3,915,632 of record NW_027461525.1, read on the forward strand.
TTCATCGAATAGAATATAGCAGCAATTTTGAATGAAAATTATGTTTTTATCATTAAATTAGTGAAATTTTTTTATTATTTAAATTTTATTTCATAAACAGAGTGTGATTCGTCTTTTTTCCGTAAAAATGAATTATTACAACTGGAAAAAAATGAAAAATTGTTTTTAATGAGTAATATCGAAGAGGTAAACAAATAAATAAATTGTTAATATTTAGCAAAATTTAAACAAAATTATGTCATTTATTTTTTTCAATTTTTTTGAATAAACAGAATAAGTATACTTGGCTGGCATGGCAACAAGTACACATAAAGAATTAAAAAAACTCGCTGATCAAGTTCCAAAATTGTCAGAATTTTTAATTCGTTATAAACAACTTGAAAAGACTTGAAAAGATTCGATTTTTTTGATATTCTCAATGAACAAAAAATAACACATATGATACATTTGTTACCAAAAAAAAAGAAAATACAATACACGCGTACAATATTTGCTCAAAGTTATTGCTATCTAACTGAAAGAAATTGTGTATACACATACATCGATTTACAGTTTTTTCTAAATAATTCAAAAGCAATAAAGAGTTCAGTTCAAGATCAAAAATATCCAATCTTTATTATTATTATTGTTGTTGTTCTAAGGATATTTCACTCATATATTTCGTAAACTATCGTACAAAAAAGATGTCGAAAACGATCAAGATGAAAACAATCGTTACAAAAAATCACGTATCGAATGATGTTGAATATTCTTGTTGATCGTTTGTTTTTTGATACCAATAACAGTTATTCTCAATTACACAACATTATTGCTTACCTTCATTTCATCATTTGTGTTTGAAAAAATGATTTTAAAAAAATTAGTTAATGATAAATGATTGGTTACAATTATATCATTATTGCCGGATATATATAGTGGAGAAAAAAAAATTTAAGAGCAAAAAATTAAAAGGCCAAAACACACACACCACACATATACACAAGCATTTGATGATAATTCCTTCCATTAATTCAGACATGCATTCACGAATGAATCGAATGTTGTGATCAAAAGACCACTACTACGAAAAAAAATAGAAAAACACACTGGTAGCGTCATCTGATATTTTTCGAATAAAATTTTAGTTTGTTTTTTTTATTATTGAAAATTGAAAATATTGTATTTGATTAATAAGTTTGACAAAATTATAAGAATTGAAATAATAATAATAATAATATTAGTAAATAAAACGATTAATCACTAGAATTTTTTCATTTGTTTTGTGTGTGTATTTTTATTCATATTTATATATACTCATCATCATTTTCATATATATAAATATTTGAAATATAATTTCATACATCTTAATTCTCATCATTGACATTACAATTATATTCTTCTGGTTCAGCCGTAAAATAATCACTTGCTGATAATTCATTCTCTAGATTTTCCAATTGTTTTTCATTCATAAAACAAGATGCAAAAGGATATAAAGAATGTAATTTTTCACGTAAATTTTCCACCTCATCATTCGGTATCTGGCCAAATTCATTATTTTTAATCGAATGAAAAAACTCAGTACAACTTTCCAACGATAAACCGGATAATTTCACTAAATCAGCGATTAAACGGGATAAAGCCATTTCGATCTCTGCAGATGCCATAACTGATTCTGGCTTTCCATTTGGCAAACTATTCGCTACGTTTGGCATTGAATGATCAAACTTTGACAATAAATTTTTGACTTTTATATGTTCCACACGAATCAAAAATGATTCTGAATCTGGAGGCAGATACTGACCAATAAAATGTTCAACAGTAGGCAGTTCAGTAAATATATCAATTGAATCACCTTTGAGATGTTTTTTCAATTTAAAAACTTCGATAGTTGGCAGCTCTTGCAAAAGTACAGCACGTATTGATTCATTCAATTGTTCTTTCAACGAAATCAAATAATTCAAAAACAATGATGTTTGACCTAATAATAAGGGATAGAATCTCGAGCTAGGCGAACAAATACGATAAGCTCTTTTCAAACATAGTAATTGCAGAAGTAATTTCCCTTTACGAAAATAGACTTCAAAAGTGAGCGTATGAATTTCTTCCGATTCTCCACCAAATATTTTAACCGGATTTAAAAAACGTGTAGCATCTTGAAGGGGATCTTCAGTTTTTTCCAATTTTATCGGATCAATAAATTCGGTTTCCTCTGCTTTGAATTCGCTATCTTTTTTGGCATTAGCTTTTTTCTGCAACTTATCATTTTGTTCTTTTTCTGCAGTAGCTTTGAGCATTGCTTTTCGTTGTTTATTACGCATTTTCCGCAATTCGGATGCCGAAAGATTAGAATTAATATCACTATCTGCTTCCGATTTACTATCAATTGGATTATCATATAACCTGTCAATTTGAGAAATATTCAAATAATAACAATGTAACAATTAAAAAGAAAAAATTAATTCAATACATACCTCAAATAAATTTCGATTGCTGTTTGTGCAGCATTAATAAAGAATCGATGTGATTTGATTTGATCCTCGAGCCTAATCATTTTGACATAGGCTCGTAGTGTCACTTTTAATATACAATATGTATTGAAATCAAATTGATCTTCACTGATTTCAGCAAAATGATTGTCGATTTGGATACATTTGAGCAATGCTGATCCCCACATGCCCATACGTTTGTATGCTTTGGCCACTTCGTTTTGAAACCACATACATTGCATTTCATTTAGATTTTCGGCAGCGGAAACACCTTCACGAGTAAATTTTAAACACATATCTTCGGCTTCTTTGATTTTGTTTACTCGAATAAGATATTTAGCACATTTTGAATTCAAATATCTGTCTGAAGTGTCTAAACTTTGTGCTTCATCCAAACATTTCACCGCTTTCTCCAATAGGCCAGCATGTTTGAATATTTTAGCCTTGATAACAAATATGTCGATCAAAGTTGGTGTATGAACCAATGCAAGATTGGCAAAATGTAACGCTATGGTGAATTCTTTGAGCACATCAAAATGCTGAGCAAGAAAATAATAAACCCATAGCAGACATGTAGCCGATTCTTCATCTTCAGATTGTCCATCAAATGTACAACGAGTCAACAAATTTTCTGCATAATCAAGCAATAGGTTTTCGATGACTTCAATCTTTGGTGACAAACGAATCGTTCGATGGCTTTTAATCAGTGCAGTCAATTCTTGACGAGTAATATTTGTGTTCAAAGATGTATCCAATTTCGTGCCGGGAAACGATGAGTGGCAATTTTTCAATTCTTTTTGATAAAGATTTTTTAGATCACGAAATAATGCCGGCTGTCCTTTACGGAAACCTTTTTTCAGATAAGCATCAATTTTTGTTCGAAATACATCAACTATGGTGACAAAATTCAAAGGAATACGCGTCACAGTTTGCGAACGAGGATATAACTTGGCCATTTCTTCATAAAGTTGTAACCTTTGGGTTTCGTCATCGGAGTTTATTTGCTTGGCCTGTTCAAGCAATGCAAAATAAGTGGCATTTTCAGGATTACGATCAATCAATTGTCTTAAAAGAATACATTGAGCATCTTCAAATCGTTCAAGTGCCAAATAAATTTGACATTTGTATTCGAAATATGATACTTTATCGACAATGTCGTTCTCATGAGAATCCAGTAATGTTAATGCCTCATCAAATCGATTACATTCCAACAGAATAAAAACATGATAAAGCAACAATTCCGAATGTTCATAAATTTCATTGTTTTGACGGCGACTATTTCGATTACGAGCATTATTACCAGTGGATGAAGATTTTTGATATTCAGTTAGAATATTCACCGCAGTCATATGATCGCCAGTCAAATGATAGGCCATAGCACAACCAATCCATGTTGACCTTTCACCTGGTCGAAGTGAAAATAATTGATAACGTGAATCTCTATATCCTTCTAAATCTCTGGTCTGAATTTGAACGAGACTCAAGTCCGATAAAATTTGGACGGAATCTTTTTTCCATCTTAAGGCATTACGGTAACATTTGATGGCCTCTTCATATTTATGATCGGCTTTTTGTAGCAAACCAAATACATGCCAACAAACATGCGATTTGACATCATTTTTCAATCCTTTTCGTACATATTCAAGCGCTTCTTGTTTTTTGCCCATCGAATTTAAAATCAAACCTTTCATCGAAAGAGTTTCGCCATGTTCGGCAAATTTCGGATTCGATAATATTTGATTGCATATTTTCAAGCCATTTTTGAATTGTTTATCTTTAAAATGTTTTAGGATCTTTTTGAATAAAGAGGCCTCACGTGGAGGAAGCACTTGTGATGAAGACGATGTTGGTGTATTCACAGACATTGAAAAAAGTTGCTCGGCGTGCTATGGATACCTGAATTAAGACAACAACAAAAAGAAATTTAGACTAAAAATTTTTCGAATAAAAATTGAAGGAAATAGGAAATGAAAATAATTTATGATGAATGAAAGGCGTGGCGTAATTAAAAATAGAATTATTAGGGAAAAAATCTGTCAAATTCAAAAAAAAAAAGATGAATAAAAAGCGGTTAGCGGACGACAGTTTTAATCTTTTTTTTTGCGTCAAAAGCTGCGAACATACAGGGTTTGAATTGATTGATGATGGTAATTTATGTTTTTTAAAAAATAACCATAAGAAATATTTATTTATCAAAAACAAAATAAAAATATTATTTTTTCTCGCAATGAGAAAAAACAAATTGTAGAATTAAAAAAAAATGTATATGGAACTAAAAGTGGACAAAAACACACATTCAGGAGAATAACAATTCCACACCGAAAACGTTCAGAAACAACAAGAGAATTAACGACAGAACACACACACACACATTTTATATATAATGTAAAGGACATTAAGAAGATGCATGCGTGAGTGTGTGGTGTGGTACCCATTTGAAAAAAAAATAAAGCGTGACTTGCGACATCATTTGGGTGTTTTTAGCCGTACACACATGTGTTAAAAAAGCTTCTTTTTTTTCGAAAATTAAATGCCGGTTCAAATCAATCAATAATATTATTCAATTTTAATGTAAAGAAAAATCTTTTATTTTTTTTTGTTCAAATAATTCATGTCATAGATGATTCTAATTGAATTAATTTGGCATTAACATCGCCAGGCATACGATATGGTACCATTCCAGCAAAAGTAATCAGAGATTTTGCCTTCTCTCGTAATTCGATGCAAAGCTAATTTGAAAAAATGCATAGAAAAATGAGATGAGATTCAAAATATTCAAAAATTTGAATGAAAAAATAATATGTTATTCACCTGTTCTTTATTTGAAGCATCGCCAAGAAATCCAAATTTATTGATTATTTTAGGGATAGAATTTCTTTGGAAATAAAAACCAATTGATTACCTTTAAGATAATGGGGGGAAAAAACTTACTTGATTTCTTTGTACTGAGCACATAGAATGTCCATTGTTGCCAATAATAGATCTGGTATGTTTCGTCGAATTTCATCCGGATAATTTGTAAAGTCATTGACTTTACCATCAATTTCTGATGGTCGCAATGGAAATATGTTCAATTTTATAATTGTCTAAATATAATAAAATAATTACGATCAAAACAAAATACAGTATCATTTAAAATACAGTAGATACTTACATCTAATGCTTCATTATATTGTTGATTATGATAATAATCGAAAAATGTCATTAAATCAATCAGCAAATAAAATGTAGATTTCAATTCTTTTGATGCATTACATTTTTGATTACAATACCTAACAATGATTTAATTTGGAAAAAAAATTCAATTTGATCAATATTATCGAGAAAAAAAACATTATTAAATTATACCGTTCAGCAATTCGTATAGCAAATTCTTCAATACGATTACGTTTTGAATCAACATTTTTTTGTTGTGCAACCAATGGACTAAGCATTTTGTTAAGTAATGACAAAACTTTCGAATGATTTCCAGCCAAATCATATAATTGAACAGCATCTTCAAAATATCCATCTTTTTCCAAATCAATGGCAACTTTTGTTATGATGACACTGACATCTTGATTAAATTTATCTATAGCTCCGGGAACACGAACACCTTCAGTATTGATATAACCTAATAGTAAATCATAATTTTTCGTTTCACGAACTAATTGTGAAACATAGGAATTGAATAACGATTCTTCCGATGGTGTATGAATATTATGAAGAAAATAATAATAGTACACAACATCAATTGTGTTGGTTATTTCGAATTTTTTCGTATAAATACTGATCAATTTTGCCAAATTTAATCGTTGAATATCAACCGGATCATTTGGCGATCGAGACAATATAGACAATTTTATATGTTGTGATGGAACAATCAAATTTTTTTCATGTAAAGCCAACGCTATATGTAATGCATAACAACGATATGCATCGAAACGGAATAAAAATTCGATAGCTGCTTCCCATTGTAGTGTCAAAAATAAAGCTCGAAAATAAAGAAAAGGTTGCTCTTGAGCTTCGAAATAATTTTCACCCAATTCTTCAATGATTTCTTTTTTAAATTTACATAAATCAAATTGATCAGCAGAAGTGGTTATGGATGTGGTTAAAAATTGTTCATTTTCTGAATCGTTGAACGAAACTTTCTTCAATTTGATCCATAAAAAATCATCAACTTTGTCGAATATTTGCGGATCAAATTCATCGTGCGCACATCGAGCAAATATAGAATAGACGGATTTCTTGAATACATCGTTGCTAAGACGAACACTTTTTTGATAAGTCAGTCGAAGAGCTTCTTCCGTTTTACGACTCAAATATCCGTCATGGCTTACTTTGTAATCACGTAATATATTGGTCAGTTCATTTTTCAATGAATGATTTGATATTTTTTGCGCTACTTGAATTGCAGCATCGATTGAACCAGCACGAAGACAATAAAAAACGAAACACCAAACCGGAATACCATCAACCGTACCGTCTTCCCAAACATCTTTTGATGAAATACCAAGATTGAATGATGAATTGCTAGAATAGAATGGAGTCTTGATATTCAAATAATCCTTGACTAATCTGTAAATTACATCGCTAGAAATATTTTGGCCTATGGGATCATTGACAATTCCTTGCATGGTTTGAATAAATTTTTGTTCTAGATAATGACAAGATTTGTTGAGAAAATGAAGATTCAATTTAAAATTTTGTCTTCGCATCAACGGATCTTTTTGTGCTATTTCGGGTATATTTGATGAAAGAAGCGAAGAAACCATTGACCAAAGATCAATCACCAAGCTTTCTCCAATTATGTTTCGAGCCACAGTACAAAATGTTTCAGTAAGATCAGTTCGAATCGATGTATTGACCACTTGATCAACATATTTAACCACTTCTTGAGCGAATGCCATCTCTGACGCATTCATGGATGATATTGAAGATTTATCAATGAATGTTTTGTCGAAATATAATTTGGTTCTTTGCGGTGATTGTTGATGTGGAGAGGTTCGAACATTTAAAGAATCAATCGTAAGATCAAAGTTCATATCTTTTATCTCATCAGGACCGACTAAAGCGTTCAAAATACGGGTTTTCTGGTCATTCCACTCTTTTTGTATATAATTCAAATAAAATTTATCCGAAATTTCAATGGTAGATGATCGAACATTTTCAATATTTTTAACAATAGCATTTTCATATTCTTTTTTGAGAAATCCTTGAATGTCAGAATCGGTTTCAGTTTCGATTTGAATCGGTTTTTTCATCTGATTCAGCGATTCCAATTGTTGACTGACTTTTTGTAAATCAAATCCCTTTGAGCCAAGCAATACTGAAGCACGTACATCGTTAGCATCTTTTGCCGATGATGTAGTTGTTCTGGTATACATTTGATCACTTGCTTCCAATAATTGTTTCAAATTTCTTTCGATACGAGGCATTTCAATGTTTCCATCGATTATGGCCGTTAATTGTTCGGCCTTGTGAAGGAGATCATCCAGGTTATCGGCAGTATCCATCGACTCCATTTTCGGGAAAATTTGAAATAATAAAAGAAATTTTTTAAATTGTCATTTGATGAGAAAATAATAAAAATCGGCATGCCCGAGCTCTTGACCTTATTCACAAATGCTGTGTATGACAGAGTTGCTGAATTTTTCGCGCCTGAATTTGTTACCAACGGTTCTTCATTTGTTTGATATCAAAAAAAAACTTTTAACCAATAATGTCATCAATACTTATCGATTCCGGTTGTGATACGGATAGTTTGGAAGAAGAAAAGCAAAAATATGAAATTTATAAATTCAAATTTCTTCGAGCTGATTTGGAAAAAATTTATGAAGAAATTCTCCAAGAAATTTCCATTGATTCTGTATTTGATGCATTCTCAAATTATATAACCGAAAATATCGAACCCATTGGATGGACAGCTATTTGGATTCCGTCGTCGAATGAATTTTATCATCATACCCGTTTTTTAGTGAAAGTTACAAATGTTTTTGAATCTATGGAAGCTTCGGTTTTGATCATGAAACGAATATCAAACCAAATCAACAATAATGATGATGATGATGACGCAGACTTATCATTGAATAATGATATCGTTCAACTTGGCGAACGAAAAGTACCTTTGATCGAATTATTTGTTATATCAGAGGATGATGAAGAAAAATTCTTCTACAAAACTGCTTACATTATTGAAATTTATCGCTTCTTTTATCTCAACTTATGGCGACCATGGGATGATGTTGATGATCGATATCATGATGAAATATTCCTAATTAATAGATTTATTCCTCGTTTGAATTTCGTTTTTGATGTCAAAAATAATGTCATTGATAAGAAAATTATTTGTCGTTATGAGAAGATTATTTCTGAAGCCCAATCGATTAAAGAATCAATGAATAAATTAAAATCGATTTCGGAAAAACAGGAAAAAGGAGAAATTAATCAAGAGGATAATTATTTCAATGAAATAGATCCCTTAGAATATTGGCGATTGACAATCAAATTGGAAAAATATCAACGCGCGATGCGATTCATTGAAAATCCTGAATTACGTAACCTTTACGACGAATTTGTGGCCGAGGAATTTGATGAAACTGATAATGAAAAAGTTTTACATCTTGTTTCGAACTCTGATTTTGAATCATTGTCAAAAGCTATTAAAAAATTGAGCTCTTTTCTTACGGTAAGCCGATTAACCTGATTAGAATTTTTTATTTTGATGTTGAAATTATTATTTCCATAGGAAGAAAAAACAAAATTAAAAGTTAAATTGCATGATTCATTTCAAAAAGCATTGAACCGTTCGAAATCAGGCGATAGCATCTATTTATGTGCCGGAAATCATGTTCAGGAATTATCTTGGATTGAAAAAAATTTAGAAATATATGGTATCGAACCAGATGTAAAAATTTGTTCAAGCAATGATTGCGGAGATTTATTCATATTTGTTAATGTTCCCGGAAAGTTGAAAATATCTAATGTTACTATCAAAGCCATACATCAGTTAGATCAATTAATTTTTTTAAAATCTGGACATTTAATACTTGAAGATTGTATTATTGATTTGAATCGATCGGTAATGAAAAAAGAGCCAATAAGGAAGTTGAATGATGCACAACAATTAACTCTAACTAATACCATAATTATTGATCAATAAATTTGCATTTTATTTTATTATTATTATTACTCATATGGCTTTTATTCTTCTTCAAAAAATCTTATTTACAAATATTGTCAAGTTTTTTCCGACAATGGCACATTGTAATCGAAAAAAATAAAAAAACTTTTTAAAAAATAATTGCTATTTTGTACAGGGAAAAAATTGATGATAATGATGATAATAAATGATGATGAGTGTGTTGGAAAAAATGATGGAACTCAAAGAGCAAAAATGATGATTTGACTGGTGAAAAAAAAAATAATAATTCATGATTATCGTGATTAGATTGATCGATCGATAAGTTAGTTTCCATCGTAATCAACAAAAACACGAACAACATCCGACGAATATTTTCGTTGATGTGGCATGAAATAAAAATCTGGCTGCAGATGTGAATGTTGGCCATTTTGTCCTTGTCGACCAGCATGGTTATGATGATGATGATGATGATGTTGTCGTTCATTCATCTCATAGCCCATTGGGACCTGTTGCCTTCGCGTATGTTGTTGTTCTTGATAATGTCTTCGGTCCAAACTTTGATGGTTATATGATGAATGATGACCATTCGTATATGGTTGCACCGAACGTGGATCTTGATCGCCAACACTGTGGCCACGATAATTTTTATGTAGACTATTGGATTTAGCTTGATACCCATAAGGATCATCTACATTATAAAGACCATTGAACATTGAAGATTGATAATGATCATGAGCCCATTGTTTATCATCCTAAATTTATTTGAATATAAAAAAAAATCTTATCATCTTCACATTTTCTTTTGCTCTGAAACTTACCTTTTCTTCTAAATAATCTTCTTGTTCCGAATCGTTTTTGCGACATCCACATCCACAACCACAACTACAAAACATACACAATAATTGTATCAAAGCCAACAATAACAGTGCTGATAATCCAGCTCCAATGATTATCCATCTTTGTTCTTCTTCACTAAAGCGATTAAAACTGGCCAATAATATATCTTTTTTAAAAAAGTTTTAAAAAAATTAAATAGATTTGAGCGCTAAAATCAAAGTGAAAAACATACTCATCCATCTATTTGTATTGTCTTCTTTTGGTGTAACCACTAAATGATTAATATCGATATTCCATCGTCCAATTTGACCATCTTTTATAACAGAATTGAGCGCTGATGTCAAAGCTCGAATATCTTCTTTTTCATTTTTATCGTTTTTTGAAATCGATAAATCAATAATTGCAACGTTGTTTTTTGGATCCATTTTCAATTCATTAATCTCAATTTTTTCGATTCGATCGAAATATGATTTCAATTCACGATGTAGTTCTTTTTCGACCATTTTAAGCACATCATTTGTCGGTGGTTTATTATTGTCGATTAAATTCAAGAATTTTAATTCAGCTTGATAAATTTTGATCATTTTGTCTTCAACGGTATTCAAATCATTCCCGGGTTGAGCAAGATGAATCGATAAATCTTTATTATTCTTATCCTGTTGATTAGAAGTTGATGATGGTGAAAAAGATGTTGTTGAAGTCGTCCTCATTGTTGTTGTTGTCATTGTCGAAATTGTTGGCGACGATTTTGGGCAACTATGAACACAAATTCTTTCTTCCGAAATAACAGGCGTACTTTCATGTTTTCTTATTCGTTTATTTACAGCATTGAACACTCCACCCATAACAGGAAACATAAAATAAGGACAATCGGTATCGCTAAATTGATAATCTCTAGCATCTCCTGTTTGTCTTGGACGCGAAAATCGTAATGTTGTTAAACCATTTTCACGCCATGCACTCATGTTATAAAGATTTTGTTGATAATCTAATGGTGGTGCTTCATAAGCAAGTAAAAAGCTATCCATTAGGAAAAATCTTCCACTGGAAAAAATTTTCTATTGTTATAATCATAATTTCTAATGAAAATCTGATCAAATACCTTTCTTCGACGAGACCAAGTACAGCATCACTGTTTGACATGTATGGATTGTCAGAAAATCCAATACCAGTCCACTTATTGCGATTCTTAGTACTGATAGTAAAGATAATTTCATCACTATCATCCATATATTGCCAAGTGGCTTTATAATCACAATTAAAACCCGAACAATTTGATGGATATCTCCAATCACCTAAACATGGTAGATTTTCAGTGAGGATTATGTCTATTTCATCGAAATTAGCTTCGATGTTTGTGGCACATAGAATTAGCAAAATAATTCCACAACAATAATTTTTGCGATATAATCTTTGTTGTTTAAATGATGAACATTTCAAACGAGGTAATGGTGGATAGATTTCATTTTCATCAATTCTATCGTATTCAACTATTTTTGTTGCCATAATTTCAGCAGTTTTTTGTTGTTGATGATGTTAACCAATATCAGTTTGATCAGTGAAGAATGATTTCTTATAATACAATCACAATGATGTATGGAAGAAATTCATCAACTTATTGATTGATTAGAAAAAAATAAACATTTAGATTGATTGCAAAAAACAATGTAAACAACACATAAGTTGATCTGATAAAAATTTGCGAATAGCAAAAAAAAATGTGGGCCAATCGATGATAACCAAACACTAAACACTGATTATCATCAACATCGTCATTCTCCACCACTTTTTTGGAGAAAAAAAAACAAGTTCCAAAGAGCCTATTAATTTGACCAATCAAATAAAAAATACCAATGATCAAAAATGGATGTTGTATACATGCACGCACACACAAACTTTCGCACCAAACTAAAAAGATTTGAAAGGAGAAAAAATATTTTGGTTGCTGAAATGTACGATACATCAACACAAGGTAGTTTTGATCATCATTCCAATATCAGAAAAAGCCGATCATTCGTTAAGTAATAACGATGATGATGTTGACGTATTATAATCGGGCATCATAGATCATTGATGCTAAATCTAGATGCAGTAGTGATGGTCGATACGATGTCGATTGCCCAAACTTGAAAGGTAACCGAGGTATCGAATGAAATTAAAAAAAAACTTACAAGATGAGTTTTTTTCATTCACGTTTACTCACTCATAGTGAATCACTTCGTAAAAATACAACAGCCATACATATTTTCGGCACTAATACGTTTCACATTTCGAAAAAAACTAAAACTAACGATATATCGAGGACAAAGAGTATGTATGTATGTGTTATGTGTGTGTTCTGTATCTCGAACTGGACTCTCTTTGACTTTTTTCTCGTTATTCGTAAAAACTTAAGGCATGTTTTTTTTGCCTATTCAGTCATCATTATTATCAACGGCAACAACAACAAAAACATCCACTCCGTTGAAACTTTGAAAGATGGCTTGATGATTATGATGATGATGATGATGGCTAAGATGGATTGAAAAAAAAAAGAGGAAGACGAACCGAGTACATAAGAGTCTCGAGCCAAATCAGTGGCCGTCGTTGCTGTTGCAGTTGCCGACACCGTGTATTAAATAAAATAGGTGAATAAAAAATGTGAACAAGCCAGACCACCGAAAATCTAAAAAAAACGAGTCTCTTTTTTCAATTCATCATTGAGAAGATAAGAGCCAAAAGGAATGCGAACAATAAAACGACAAATGCGATGCAAAATAGATGGATGGATAGAAAAAAAAATCAAATAGAAAATAATTTCAAACTTAAACTATACGATTGGATCAAATAAACTAACTTGAAAAAAAAGTGAATCAATAAAATGTAGATTTTTTTCCATTCATTCATTCATTCAAGAACATAGCCACCGCATGAATAGCATTATTGTGACTGGACTAGATATTGAAAGAAAGGGACTACCTTTTTTTTTCTCATACATTCTTCAACTTGTGATTTGTTTCATTATAGCTGTGAATATATAAATCATTGAAATGGATGACGACGAATATTAAAATAATATTACTAAAGAAAACACTGCTGTTTCAACAACAAAAAAAAATATAAAGGACAAGACTCTTAATTCTTAATGGCTAAATATCAGTGTTTATACATTAATAGCACATTATAATGTAAAATGTTGGCAACCTGTTGTCTAATATGAAGTGTTTTGTGGTATTTGTGGTGTGTTGGTTCGATCATATTAGAAACTGAAGGTGATGTTTCGATAATAAAGTCACTGAAAAAAAAGACAAATCGATCAAGCTTGAAAATTGTTGTGGTTGCTTGAAATACGGAAAAAATATATTCATAAATGTATTGTGTTTGTATAAAACAAACAAAACAAAAAACAATGTTTGGATTCGAACATACCGAATGTTCGATCTCTATTTTAATTTTTATCAACGCCACCATTCAATTTTAATCTGTTTGTCAGTTCGAATATTTCAGCCTTTCTCAACCAGTGTGCCGCGGCACACTTTTTCCATAGGCGATAATGTTAAAAAATCGAAGGTTGAGAAAGACTGGAATATTTATATCAGTTACAGAAACAACACATGAACATCATTTGAACGAACGAACGGAAAAAAAACTCATAAAGTTTAGAAACGTCAGATGTTGATCTCATCTACAAATCATAATAATAAAATAATGATAATGATGATTAGTACTTGAATTATTTATAATCCAAATGATGATGATTATATTAAACTTAAGAATCTGGTTAAATTTTTTTTTCTGTTTCCATTCGATCTGTTTTTAAATATTGTTCGATGATGATAATGTTTTTTTTTGTGGAATGTGAATGTGCCAAACACAAACACACCTTGTTCAACAACAGGTTAATCAAACGAATAACAATTGCTGCTTGTCTTGAAACAATTCAAACAAACACACAAATGATTGAATTAATAGAAAAGTGAGTGAATAAAGTCATGTTTATGATGGTTATAAGTCATTAATTTGAAAAAAAACATTTCTAATGAACACATTATTTATAAATAAATGGCCAACTAAATATATCTATCGATGTTTAAATATACCGATGATGGCCAGAAAAGAATTTGTTGTTGCTCATCAATTTTAGCCATTTAATAATAATCATCATCACTGTATTTGGATGATATTATCATGCCTAATTAAGATAATCCAAATGAATTTTGGTTTTTTATTATTATTGTTGATATCGGATATTAATGAATTTATTTTTTCTGTTTGAAAATTCTCTTTCTTCACGAATGTCGTATCGAATCCGATTGATCATCAAATCGATCGATCAAATCAATCAATCAATTGATGTTAATCTTGTAATCGAAAAATTGAATGAAAACTATCATCGTAAAAACTATTTTTGTTTTTTTTAAGCTGCCATCATCGTTTTAGAAATTCCTTCATTTTTTCTCTTTTTTAAAAAAAAGTTTTCCATTTTTGTTATTTTTATATATCCTGTAATAAAAAAACAAAGTTTTATTCATTCATTAATTATTTTTATTTAAAACTTATTGACAAAGATGGCAAATGCAAATGTGTATTTGTGTGAATGGTATGCACGCAGTTATCATCTTCGTTTCAGCTGATGATGATGATGATGATTGAGAACATCGACTTTCAACCTGTAACGAGTTCATATCCTAAAATTAAAGGGATGAATGACTGGATGAAAAAATCCCTTTTCACATTATTCAATGGATAACTCACCTCTCTTTTGACAATTTATTTTTATTTTTATTGTTCAAAATCACAAATCTTCACAAAATATATAGGTGCTTATTGTCTAATATGTAATACTACAAAATGGAAAAAAACAAAAATGAAGATAAACAACAATGACAAACAACCGGAGAAAAGGAGAAGGAATTGAATATAGTTCAAGTAGTTATTTAGGCATTTAGCATCAATTTTTTTCTGGTTTTTTCTTCATTTCTTTATTTTCATCAATGATGATGATTGAACTGAATTGCTTTCAATCATAATCAACAAAACAATAGCATTTTAAATTGTAAAATTTGTTGATTGAATTAAATATAAACAATATCATTCAGTTATCATTTGTTTTATTCATTTATTGTTTAGATTGAATAAAAACAAATCAAAATTTAATCATATATTAATCGTTGATGTTAGAGAGCAGCTCAATTCTTTAATATAATTTAATGATATGAACGAAATGTTTAAAAAACAAAAAAAAACAATTTCAATCATATTCAGCTCCAATCGTTAGGCTGATTTTATCGCCAATGATTAATGTTTTATGATACCATATATTTGTGTCCAATACAACTTTATATCAAGGATAAATAAATATGAGAAAAAAACATAGAAACAAAAACAATTTAGACCAATTAATGAATCTTATATAATTATGAAGTGAAAATAAAATAAAATAAAAAGATTGGAATTCATATAGCTAGATATGACTTTTTGATATTTCAAAATAAATACATTTAACAGAATGCATATTTTAATATAGATGAATAGAAACGCTAAAAGTTTCTAATTCTTAACTGTTCACAAGTTTTTAATTATTGAAAATGTATTATTAAACTTACTGATATCTCCTTGTTTAACATCTATTGTTAAATCTAAACATTCGGGATAACATTCCAATGGTGGTTCAAGAAACCAACGTTTCGTTCCTTTAATCTGTGCTTGCCATGATGGACGACCAACATGATCAATCTAAAAAAAATTGAAAGATTATTAATGGATCAGATACAAATGGAAACATTTTTTTTAATAGGAAAAAATCAATCATAATAATGGTATCAAATAACGGTTACGATTTTTATATGTTCATTTGAATTTCACACATGTACTACTGATAAAATCGTGTTCAACAAACTAATCAAGGAAATAGAGTTTGAAATAGAATGAAGAAAATAGTTCAATCACAGAAAAGACAAAAATGCAAGGCACAAATCACATTTTGTTTTAAAACAAATTGAAAAACAAAATTATTATACTAAAATACGAATATAACAATCGATTTTTGCCCAAAGTTATTATTTAAAAAAATTGTACTAATCATAATGATAATTATTATTACAAACTTTTATTTTATTACAAATAAAAATTAATAAATGTTAATAAATTAAGTGAATTAAGAAAATATGAATGTTATAATTGTATAGAGCAATTTTTTATTTTTATCAATTAATCATTCAATCAATCAATAGTAATTTGATCAATTTTATCTCTTGAATCTATTCACATGGATTTCATTTTTTCTCAATCAGATTTCCAGTTTTTTGTCATTCATAAACTGGCCAATCTAACTGATATCAGATAATTCAAGATGTTCATTCATACAATATTCTTTCAAAAGAGATTTTTGATGTAAAAAATTTATTTTTATCTTCATTACAATGAAATAAGATGAAACTTTTTTTTTGTTATCATTTTTTTTGAAAATTGTCACCATTTTTTTCCTCATTGTATGAAAATTCCGTTCCAATTTTACTTAATAATAAGATTAGTGTGAAAAATTTACAAGAAAAAGGTCATTTTTATATTGTTTGAAAAAAAATTATCATTTTTTCAATTATCATTATTGAGAGATCAAAATAAAATAGAACAAATCGGATCGGATCGGATCACGAAATGTCCGTTTTTTTCAGAAAATGTTAATACCATTTCTTTTTTTTTGATTGTTTTTCACTGTTTTTTCTATTCTATGAATATGATCCCTAAACATCCATATCAGAAATAAAAATGTTTAAATACCTGTTGAAAATATTAATAATAATGAATAATTTCATGCATGAATACCTTTCATTAAAGGTATTTTGTTTTTTTTATTTTTATTTTTACATCACACACCATTACTAACTTATTGACTTATAAGCAGCAAAATGAAAATGAAAGTTAGTCAATCTGCTTTGTTGTCAAAGGATTTGTGTGTAAGTTTTTTTTTCTTTCTATTATTATTATTTTTTTGAAAATTTCTTCCTTGTGTGTGTGTTTGTATACAAAGGAGATCAGCGAAATAACAAATGTAACGAATGGTAAATATGAAATGAAATGAAAACTATGAAATTGGTTTGTAAAAAAAAACTTTGGTTGAATCATAACTTTGGAAAAGGAAAGAAAAAAAGGAAGGGGAGGAATGGGCGACAAAAAAAAAGAAGAGCATGAAGGTCACAAAAATTATTATTGTTTTGAAATGAAATTAAATGAATGGATGATTTTTTTTCTCACTAACTCGAATGATTCATCAACTCAAATGTATTGCAAATGGAAAGCAACAATTTCGATGACAAAAGCTTTTCGTTGATGATGATATGGATAGTTAAACTCATAATTGTACATTCGATTGATGATTGATTCACCGTGGATTATTGAAGTGAATAAAATAAAAATCTATTGTTAATAATTTTTCGAAATATTTCTTTTTAATAAAATAATAAAGAAACAATAAATAAATAAATTTCATTGATCGAATGAAATCCAAAATTACCTCATTAATGATATTATTGATTGATTGAAAAAAGCAAAACATCTACACAAAAAAAAATATTCAAAACAATTTGAAACTACTGCTTCAAAAAAATATCTATCTATAATCTTTCATGTGTAACCCTTTATATTCGAAAAAACGGAATGAATCATTTTAATCAACATAGAAATTTCATTATTATTTCCAATTTAGTCGATCAATCAATATATGCAAATCATTTATGGCAACACTTTAGATTTTAGAAAATTATAATGATAATAATATTAATCAATGTCAAATTCGACCCTAATAATCTATGATAGATTGTATTTGAACCAAAAAGTATCATGAAAATTTTACCGATTTGGTATCGGAGTAAAATGATTATTCTCATCAAATCGTTTCATAAATCGATTATCTTCTATAGGTGGAAAAATATAAGGCGATAATCATAGCAGCAACTTTATTAGCGGTAGGTAAAGGTAATGGAAAAAATTCATCACGAAATATCGTGGTAGATTTTCCAGAAAATGGTCATTTTATTTATTTATTTATTTTTTAATTTTTATCTCCTGATCATCACATATTTTGAAAAATTTTTCACTTCAATTCAAAATCATAGACCGGTTATATGTTTCGGAAATTAATTACGGTTGTTTCAAAAATAATATTTTTATAACTTTCATTTTTTTCAATTTAAAAATAAAATTAAATAAGAAACGAAACAAATTTATCAAAACTATTTCTGTTTTTTTTAATTACTTACATGCATATGTGCACCACAATCCGGCGTTCCCATAAATATCCAATCGGTACGAATTGATTCTGAATTTGCAGGAAGAAAATACGGCTTCGTATAATGACTACGAATTTCATTAGCAATACGATAGTCACAATTACTCCTATAAAATTGATAACATTATCGATTAAAATTTTTTTCTGTTATCAATGTTGTTTCATAATCCTACCAGCCAATATACCAAGGTTTTGTTCCCGGTGTATAATTCGATCGTAAAGGATGCATTTCAAAAACTTCATCCAACGAACGAAATTCTGTTCGATATGGAAAAAATTGACAATTTTTTCGTTTTCGATGATCATGATGATCGTGATAAAGTCGTTTGAAAAAATCAAAATTAAAAACGTGTGGAGCTGACCAATTTACCATAGCATCAGTGATTACTACAGGAACCTTTGTGTATGCATATCTTTTTTTCAACCATAGTTAGTCTTCACATGAAAATTATTTATTTAAAAAAAAATTACCTTTGAGAAAAAATTTCCGGATTAATGGAATGAACACGATCAATTCGTGTAAGATTAATACAAAAATTACAATCATTAGCTGGAACTAATGCATTTTGTAAAATATCCGGTAAAGGAATTAAACATTTTGATTGTGAATACGATCGATACAATTGCATGATATTTGACCTGTTATTCAATAAAATCAATATAATCGATAAATAAAACAAATATTTCATAATGGTGAGTTTGTAATGATTTTTCGAATGGATCAAACGACGAATAGAAGATAGTTTAATTAAATCATTGCCATTGATAATTCCATTTCGAACGGTTGGATTTTTTTTGAATTCAACAAGAAATTCGTTTATTTTTGTTTCAAATTCAATAATTTTTTTTGGTTTCATCGTCAATGAATTTTGAAGCGAAAAAAATATGGCAAATTTTTTTATTAGAAAATTTTATATAAAGAATGAATGAGAATTTATTTTGTTTTTGGTCATCATTTTTATATATTTTTATAATAATGGATCTAGTCTGTTTTGTTTTTTTGCAATGATCTCAAATATCAAGTGAGAATCACGAATTTCATCATTTCATCCTCCATATATTACAGAATGCATCAGATTTTGTTTGTACAATGGATTTAAGGAAATGTGTGTGTGTATGTTGAGTTGATAGATTTTTACAATTCGTTTAGTACAGAATTAGTATCATTTTTTTTCTAAATAATCACGTAATCAATCACATTTTTGTTTGTAAAATTTTTTTTTTTGTAATGTTAATATCACCATTCGCGAAAATAGAACGATGATGAATAAATGTTTTTTTTTTCCATTTTTTTGCCTCATTAATTGATTAATAATGACAATAAAATCAAAATAATCACATGATAAAATTGGACAGATGAAATCAGTCAATTTTTGGGGGACGAACTTTGGTGACAGATTGATTACGTAATCTTGAATTGGAACTATTTGGACTTTGATGTTGTTGTTGTTGTTCATTAAGTCTGAACAATTCACGTACCAATCGAAATCGACATAGAAAAAATTTCCAAACACAATACCATCCTAATAAATCAAACATAGATATTAATACAAATCATTATTAGAAACAAAATCATCTATAAAAACAAACCTAAAAATATGAGAAGAATAACGAATAGGATAGAGCCGACAAAGATCATAAACGATAGGATAAGATCAGTCATTTCAATTTTATTCTTTTTTTTTGAATGATCTGATTTCCAATATTGTTTGATTAAGCACAAGTGTATCACACAAATATGGAAAACTATGAAACAAAAACATTAAAACATTAATTTATGACTATGATTACACTTACGTAATTTATAATATCGATGTTTCCTTAGCAATTATAAGCTCTCATTCAAATGGATCAACTAAAATTCGACAATAAAATAAATTTATCCACCAACATATTGTCATTAAATTAAAGCGAAATTATAATTGAAAACAAGTGCTAATCATTAAAAAAAACTAAATAAAAAAACAATTCAAAGTGGATGAATGCCACATGTACTCGCAAAGCCTAATTATAAAATAAAAAATGATACGTCGTTTTTGAATTCGAAAACATTTAAATTCGAATTGAAATGTGATTTTTATTAAAAAATTGAACAATTTTTAACAAAAAATAAAAATAAAAATGATGATCATTTGATGAAATTATATGGCACACAAATCTGTCCATCATGCATGACACTGTAATACATAGAAACTTGAACATGAGCATTCTTTAGATAATTTTCAAATTCTTCTTTATCATCCAATATTCGGAGACAAAAATTAATCATTTTTTCGGGTGTAATATTAACATCTTTGTCAAATTGTTTCATATGGAATGTTTCAATACATTTTTCTCTGATTACACGTTCATGTTCTTGATTAAATTCTTCTTTATCAATCAATCGATTTGCCTTATGTAGGTTTTCGGTGATAAATTGGATTAACAGAGAAACAGGACAGGAAGCTGGTACAATGAAATCGCCAGTAGGCGATAACATCAATGGCCCGGAATCGGATTCCACTATAAGTCTATGTTCGGCCAATGATTCAGGCCAAATAGATGGAAAATTTCGATCACATCTGTAGGATTGAATCGATCGAATTAATCGTTCAAGTTGATTGAAATATTTTTTAGCATTCCAAAGATTATATTCTGGATGTTTAATAGTGATATCTGAAAGAAGGACTAACAAGTAAAACGAAAATATAATATTAACAAAATGACAATTTTATCAATCCGTTATGATATTACCTGATAATTTTCTTTCAGCATTTGGAATATTTTGTACATAAAAATCGTAACTCTTGATAGAACGAATCAAATATAGCCAATTATTACGTACATCTTCGATACTTAACATTATTTGACCTTTAAAACTGACACCATTATGACGGCTAAACACAACTGTTTTTGAATGTAATTTTTTAAAATCTTCTGGATATTGTTTGGAAAGAATGCTTAAATTTTTTAAAGCTCCGCGAATATGACTGGCAGTCCAATCACAATTCCATTCAAGATTAATCAATTTAAGCTCATCAATTAATTCCTGTTTAAGTCTGGTCAATTCGATACGTATCGGTTGACTAGCTTCAAGTTTTCTCATCGCTAATAAATGATTTTCTTTTAACCATCTGCGAAGATTGATTTCCATTTTTGAACGAAATAATTCTGCTTCCAGATCATCAAAAATATCTTTACTGTAGAAATATTCATTATCACGTTGACGATAAAACGTCGGCCATTCATCGATATTATTGTAATTTGTATTATTATTATCAGTAAGATTGTTCTTACGTTTTATATTAGGTTCTTGACTTATCTTTTTTAAATAATCGGTTGGCAATGAACATTGTGATAAAATCCTATTGAAAATTGAATGAAATTTGATTAACTTTGTTTATTTTTTTAATAAACAAAAATATAATCATATTTCTTACTAATGTAATTTACCTGTGCACTGTTGTCGATATGTTTTCTTTGCTATTTAATTTTATGTTCACTTTTTCAAATTTATTTTGTGCAGATTTTTCATTTGATCTGATTTTACCATCATTATTAAGAATATAGAAAGTAATTGTCTCTTCATCAGTCGATGATGCTGTTTTACCATCATTTTTATCACCTAAAAATTCATTTAATCTTTTCAATGATATTTCATTTGTATTTTTTTCTTGAGGATGATTCCAAAAACGATCTGGATGAACAGTAAAAATGAATGGTCGAAGAGCAGTTGCCACTTCTTGTGTAGTCATTCTTAATGACGCCGAATGTAAAAATCGTTTACAAATATTTTCATACACATAACGATAATGATGATGATGATGATGATTAAAATGACGAGAATGAATGGTCGATAATAAATTCGAAACGAATCTCATAATTGTCAAAATTCAGAATCTTAAAACAATCAAATAAAAATTAACTGATTGTCGACTGACTTTTTTTTCATTTATTTTTGTTTATTATGAATGTAACAATATCAACATTTAAAATACGTAATATTGTTGATTGAACAAGAAAAATGATAATGTCATGAAAAACACGTGATTTTAAAAATACATGTAATTATGGAGATTTCCTCAAGGTTATGGAGTTTGGTGTACCGATTTAACAACTCTCTTCATTTTTTTTTTGTTTTGATCAAAATCATCGAATGAAGATCATTAGGATTTACTTTAGTTTTTTCTTTTTTTGATTGTAAACAAAACAGACTGTTGAGCAACATAAATAAAAGAAGAAAAAAACAATGTTTTCATTACATTTTGCATAATATTCCGTTCATTTCTCAAATTTAAACATTTTAATTTTTTAAAATTATATTCAATTAAAAAGTTTAAATGTACCAGTTTGTTGTGATATTTTCTGTTTTTTTTTCAATTTTCCTATGAAAAAAAATTGGAAAATGTCATATCAAAAAAATATTTTGTTTTCGTAAAAATAATACTCGTAAACAACAAATTGTGTATACAGCAATGTGAGGAATATTAAGTGTGTGCGCTCATCATTTTTTTTCTCACTTCATGTTTTATCTTTGATCTCGAATGATGATGATGAAATACGTTTCGATTTTTTTTCGCAGTAACAAAAAGAAATTTGTTAAATTTCATTTGAAATTGATTATCAATTCATGTAATAAAATGGAAAAAGAACTAATTATGTAAAATTGTTGTAATTTTTACTGTAAATGGACAATGGTGAAATCGTTTTTTATTTACTTTTTCTCAATCGATTTTCAATCGATTTATTTTTTATTAAATGCATGACACATTTAGCGAACATTGGCAACACTTGTGGATTTCTGGTGAATCGTTATATAGCTAATTCTATTAATAAAAATTAATCATCATCATTTGTTTGTTCATCAAATTAATGCGAAAAAAAAGAATCACAACAAACAAACAAACAAAAAATTACAATAATCATTCAATGATGAATTTTTGAAAAGCCGCAGCTGCAAACTTTATTTGGGCAAATGCTTAATACATTATACATTCCAAGGCTTTTATTTGTTATTATTTGAGTGTTTGTGTGTCAATTATTGTGAATCGATTCCAGAAGAGATGTGTGTGCAATATAATTGAGCAACATAACAGTGATTTTCCATTTATGTTTTTTTTTCTCTCTTTCAGCTACATATAATCATCATTAATCATTATTAGCCAGAATCATGTAATGAAAAATCAATAAGTTATTGATTTACATAGTTTTTTTTACTTTCGTTCAGCTGTGATCACAATAATATGATAAAATCAGCCATGCAAAATTTAACAAAATCAAATGATAATGAATTAGAATTCTGTGATAACATTGATCTATCCATTTCGATTGAATCAATCTATGAATCAGCATCAGAAATTGGTGAACATTTTAAAAAACTTATTCAATTATTTGGCGCTGAAACATTTGAAATATTAATTCCTTGTATAGTACGTGTGCTAGAAAATCTTGAAAATGTAACTGTTCAACGTGATAATTGTTTGAAATTATTGGAAAAATTAAATAAACAAATTTATGATTTACAACAAGATCATCAAAAACGTAAAAATGAACAATTAAAATTTCAATTAGAAATTGAAGATATTGATGAATTATGGAGAAAAGAGAATGGTAAACTTGAACAATATATAAAATATCTTGAAAATGAAAATAATCGATTAAGCTCAATAAAAAATGATGATAATTTATCTCGTTCATTAATGAGTATGATGATATATTTTTTTTCACCATATTTAGTCAATAGACATTAATGGATTTTTTTCTCTTTTTACACACAGATTTAAAACCGGAAAAAGAGATCAAAATAGAAAAATCAGCTATTTTACATAAAAATGAAATCCATAATAATACTGTTCAGCTAGATAAACTTCGAACAAAAATCAAAATTCTTAAAAATGAAATAGAATTAAAAAATGAAGAAAATGTTGATCTAAGAAAAAAATTAAACAATTTGGATATGGAGAATAAGAATATTAGAAAAATTATTTCATCATTATTAGATAATATTATCTGTTTGAATCATGGTGAAACTTCTAACAATAATGAGAATGATGTTAAATGGAAAGAAAAGATTGCAATACTTGAAGAAAAATTATTAATCTACAAACAGCAATTTGAATCGGAACATAATGATTTGATCGAAATAGCCATCGAAAAATTACAGCCATCAGAATCTGATCGGATTAAAATGGAAGATCTACCAGTACAAGGTCCTATTCCCAAAGAACCAGATGAAAAATTATTTTGGTCTCCTCGAAACAATCCAAATCGTAATCGAATTTGGTCATTTTTTCCAAAGCTCTCATTAAATAAACTAATCAAATAGTCTTTTATAATAAAATATTTTATATTTACCAATTAAAAGTGAGAATATGAGAATAGTATTTTCAATTATAATTCAATTATGACAATTTTTTATGATACTAAACTAATAAACTTTCAATATTTTTACCAACATGTTTCCGGTAACATTGAAATTCATTTTTTTATGATTTCGGAAATTTAAGATTGAGTAGTAATATTAGCTAACATTAAAAAAAAATACTTTTTTATGAATAAATTATTAATTATCAGAAAGAAATTGTAATTGTAATATTTTTTTTGGCCCTTGGATATAAAATACGCATATAAAAAACATTGACGGAATATAATCACCGATAACCATCGAAAATTGTCGACAATCGATATATCGCGATATCATTGCATACACATATGGTCGTGATGATGATGATGCCGTCGTTTGTTGATGTGTGGTTCATATACGATTTTTCTATTATCAATTAATCTTAATATTTATTTATTTATGACCGTAAAAGCAATTAAATTTTTAAATATTACACAGAGATAAAGTCAATCATTTTTTTACTATCATCGAAACATAATTGAATTTCATTGAAATAAAAAATAATCAATGAAATTGCAATCCATGTTTTAATCGGCAAAATTTACCAATACTCTCATGTTATTAATCATCGTCATCATTTTGCCGGTATTGTTGTTATTAATCAAATGATATTAAAGTTTTCATTCGGGAAATGACTAATCGATACGTTTTGTTGTAAAAATTGAGATAATAGATTAATGTATTTATTCACCATAATGTCTTCTGATTTTTGTTTGAATACAAATCGTTGAATTTTATTTCTTTCATTGCTGAATTCCAGAAAATGAGTGAAAATCGAATTTCTGATTATTTTGTTGTTACTGGCGTTGATGAAACTGATCGCCATTATGAATCAGTATATCAGCCAACTTTAGATCCAATAACGGACATAACTGTGATAAATCGAAGCAATCATGAACCAGTACCACAAGGATATTATTGTATTGAAAAAACTCCATATGATCATGAAGCCAATCTTAATCATGGTAGTATTAATGGATCGAAATTTTTTATATGCTATAAACGTAGTCGTGACAAACCACCATTATTGGATATCGGTGTTCTTCATCCTGAATGTGAAACAATGAGTCCGGAATGTAAAATGATAAAACGTACGCCATCTGGATTTCCTGCAAATTTGAACGAACGAGTGGGTACGACAAAAGTATATTTAACGTATAGACGTTCGAAAAAAAAGACACATTACAATCAATTAGTTGTTTCCGATATTTGTGTCATTTTGACAAGTAAAAATGAATCTCCTCCACATGCATTTTGTATGATTGAAAAAAATTTAAATAAAGGCTATCTTGCACTTAGATCTGATGCATATTTATGCTATAAAAAATGTATGGATCGACCTCCGCATCTTTTATACAATCCGATTATCATCGATCGTTTTCCAAACGAAGAGAATCTACAATATCCATTGCCACAAAATTTGCCTTTGTTTTGTCTTCCGATGGGTGCATCAATCGAATGTTGGCCAAAAAATGATTCGATCGGTCTTTCATTGTCAGCATTCATATTGACTACAAGTGTTTGTACTAAAATATACGGAACCTTATTGAATTATTACGAACAGATTGAGCCAAATTTTTTGACCGATGATGAACTAATACAACTTAAATTCGTTGATGACCCTAAAGATGAAGAAAAGATTGCTGAAGCATTGAATGAAAAAAGTTTGCAAAGGATAAAATCATTATGTATCTTATCTCAATGGCCATTTTTTGATCAGTTTAAATGTTTTTTGAATTTTATATATCAAAATTTTATTTGTAAATCATCCACCGTTCCACTTGAATTTTATGTGTTTCATTTTATGAAAAACATTCCATTTCCAACACCTGATCGTCCAAATATAATGGTTAATCTAAGTGCATCTAATGATGATCTACTTTTTTCACATAATTTCGATGATTTTCCCATTCCTTCAAATGGAGCTTCATTCAAAAAATTATTACAAAATCTTGGATCCGATAATTGTCTCTATTTATTGTTATTCATGTTAACCGAACAGAAGATATTAATCCATTCATTGCGTTTAAGTATTTTAACGGAAATAGCTGAAGCTTTAGTATCAATGATATTTCCATTCAATTGGAATTGTCCTTATATTCCTTTGTGTCCATTAAGCTTAGCCGGTGTTCTCAATGCTCCATTACCGTTTATTGTCGGTATTTATTCACAGTATTTTGATTATTTTGAGCCACCATCCGATGTTATATCGATAAGTTTGGATACACGTGCTATTCATATATCCGATACAAAAAGAATGCTCAATCTGGATCTATTGCCAAAAAAATATATGAAATTTCTCAAAGAAAAATTGGAAGAAATATCAGCAAAAATTGATCAAAGTGTTAAAAGCAAAGAACGTGATGTACATATGAAAAGAAAATTTGACAAGCAAATAGAAATCGAAATTCAAGAAGCATTTCTTTATTTTATGGCTTCGATAATGAAAGATTTTCAACGTCATCTAAAACCAATTACGGCTGCACCTAAAGTCGGAGCTACTGATCCAACAACATTGTTCTATTTTGAGGGCTTTATTCAAGCACATCCAGAAAATATAGGTTTTTATAGTCAACTAACAAAAACACAAATGTTTACCAAATTTATTGAAGAACGTTCGTTAGTATCCGATAAAGATATAAGTCTGGCATTTTTTGATGATTGTATTGAAAAAGTAGAAAAATATGAAAGCATGAATCTGAAAAGAATTTCCAAATTGAATTTAATTAATTTCAAAGACATTGGAAAATCATCGAAAACAGTGTTCATTTCATTACCATTTCTCATAAATGAAACTTTTCATCAAGAACCTAAATTTTTTGATGGTCGATTTAAAAAAGATTTATTTCAAAAGTAAGTGTAATTCTATATAGAGTATTATCATTTTTAAATATTTTTAAATCTTATTTCAAAAAAAAAAGATTTGCAACAAAATTTCCCGGAAATGAAACCTTTCCTGATATAAATCCGATTATGAATTCAGTTGTCGATTGTACCGATTCATCGGCGATGACTGAAGCAAAATTTGATTCAGAATTACAATGTTATCTGTTTGCTCGAAGAGCTAAGCATGAGATATTGAAAGCACAAAGAATTGCTCAACAATCATCTCAATCTGCCAGTGAATGGGCTAAATGTTTACTTATAAATGCTTATAGCCTATGGTTCATCCATTTCCCAGCATTTTCTTATACTTTAATCCAAATGCAAAATTTGTCCGAAAAATCTGATCAAAAATCCATCAAACCGCTGTCAATTGCATATCAGGCATTAAAACGTATGCAAACGATGGATTTTTCTGTTCCCGATGAATTTTGTTATCGTATCTTAATGATTCTTTGTTGCATTCATAATCGTCCTGCATTAGCAGTCAAAATATTTTTGGATATGGATAAATACAATGTTAAACTTAATGCAATCACTTATGGTTATTATAACAAGGCTGTTTTAGACGGAAATTGGCCGACCGATAATGGAGATTTTAGTCATCGAAAATCTCGATGGATTAAACTTTATAATGTAATACGAGTTGCAATGCATTTCAAGATAAAATATATTAATACTAACATAGCTAATGAATCTTCAAATTCATTAATCGGAAATTTGAATGAAAATATTTTAAGAAAAAAGACGAAAAAATCTCTTCTCTCGAAAAAGAATGAACAAACTGTGATGATTGTTGATCATTGTCCAAGTGCTGGATTTTTATTCATTTCCGATCGAATTGATCTCTCCACTACAAAATCTAATTTAGCCCTTCATCAGAAAAAATATAAAAGTGATGTTGATATAAACATCATTCAAAAAGATTTTATTAGCATATTCGATAATTTAAAGACTATAAAAAATGATCATATTCTAATTGAGCCAGAAATTAATCCAAAAGAATCTATTCCGGAAATATCGGCTAAAGCTGGTTCAGAAAATTTTAATATTTCAGAAGGAAATATTTTTTCAAATTCATTCGTAACACCATTGAAAGAAACATTAGTCAACATGGATTTCAGCAAAAGTCCTGTTGCTGATAAACTACGATCCAGTTACCGTATTGCAAAAAATTTTACAAAATCTCGTTACAGTAAGTAGAAAATCATGCATTTTAATTTCGAAAATTATTTCCATTTTATTAGATTTTACTCGTTCAACTCTTTCTGATTCTGAAAAAAATCTCAACAAAATTGGTTCATTGTTTGTGAAAACAGATTCCAAATCGAATAATAATGTTTTACAGACGCCTCCTCGAATACCTCGATCATTAACATTGCCGCAAACATTCCATACATCAACCCCAGCAAATGAGATGATGTCAATGAAATCACAATTTCAAAACTATGGAATGAGTTCACCATCCGAATATTTTTATTCAACCGTCAAATCGATTGGAGGTAGAATTAATGAATTTAAACTTTCATTAGGAACTTCGAGTATAAATTCTCCAGTCAAATTTAATATGATGAATGCTGTAGCTTCTCGTTTAAGTCTAAAAAATGATGATGAAAATTTAAATCTTTCAATAGACAATTTATTAGATCAATTTGACGAAAATTCGTTCAACATGGAAAGATATCAACATCTTTTAAATGAGTATTATACAAATCCATTGGAATTATTTCAAACCGAAGAAACTTTATCATCATCTTCAACAATCGGTCAAATTATTTGGACAGTAGAAATGATCTCCTGTACAATTTGTCGTGGTTGCCAATCAATCATTTATGATGAAGAAATTATGTCTCAATGGCTACCCGACGATTCTAATCTCAACACCCGCTGTATTCACTGTAAAACAACATTCGTACCATCTTTGACTGTTTACATTAAGGTAAATCTTGTTTGTTTATTATTGTTGTAAATTATTTGTGGATTTGGATTTTTTTTCACATCAAATAACAGGATTATCGTTGCACAAACAATCAACAATCATCGAATGGTCGTTTATTGGATCCAATATCAGTGCCTTATCTTAGTCCATTAGTATTGCGCAAAGAATTAGAAAACATATTGAATGGAGAAAGTTATTCCAGTCTGATTTTGCCAAAATTTGTTGATAATCATCCTATCGTTTATTGGAATCTCGTTTGGTATTTTACTCGATTAAATCTTCCATCACATATTTATGAATTGGCATTGTATGCAACCAGTTTAAATTCTGCTGAAATCATCAAGGTTGTATTCGATTAATGATTTTTTGCCACATTCTTATAAATTCAATATATTTTTACAATAGATATCGAAACAATATGGCTATAGTTTTAAGGATGTTCGGGTCACTTGTATGTGGGATAATGAAAAATTTTATGAAAATATACCGTTACATCAACAATGGTTAAAAATGAAAAATGCCGAATCCGAAACTTTGAGTCCAGAAATGTTGGATTTTAAAAATCTTTGTCAACAATTGATTCAATTAATCAAAGAACGTGATTTGTTTAAACCGATACAGTTTTTGATTTCAGAACGAAATAAACTAAAAAAAATTCCCGGAATGGATTTGAAAAATTTGAACAGTTTGTATCGTGAATTGATGTTTTTGAATTTGATACAAGTTCCACCCGCACTCAGTGTCGGTATGTTTTGTATTATTCTGATTTTTATCAATTTAATTTACCATTTATCTTTTTTCAGATTTATTTGATGAAGAATATCGATCAGCCTTCGAATCATTAACAAATAAAGATAAAGAATCATTGATCTGTATCGATTATCCACTACCTAATGGTGCAATATTTTGTAGAAATTTGTTCAAACCTTTGTCATTGATTCGGCCACCGCCACCCATCTGATCAACTAAAAAAAATTATATTTTTATCATTTGTCTTGACAAATTCATTGTTTTTTTAAAAATAAAAACTTATGTAACATTTCCTTATTTTGTTTTGAATTATCCGGCCAAACAAATGTATTTTAATTCAATTTTATGGAATTTTTTTCTAAATATAAAATCAGCAAATAGTTGCCACTGCAGTGTTATTGATTGATTAATCTTTTCGATTAGAAAGTACGTAAAATGTCAAAAGCTACAAATGAGGATCGGATTCAGGATACTTCGTTACTGTTCAAAAATCCATTCGTTAGTGAAACTAAAATGAAGTCTGATCAACAAAATGATCATCCTAAAGATCAGCCTAAAGACCAGTTTAAAGATCAGCCTAAAGACCAGTCTAAAGATCAGCCTAAAGATTTAAAGAAACAAATTTCTCAACCGAAAATTGAAATGATTGGAATGAATAGAAATCAAGATATGATCAAAGAAGCAAATGAAACAATTCAAGATGCTTATTGTTATTTGAAAACAAGAGAAAGTCAAATATCGCTAAGAAGTGTATCGCATATGAGTATTGGAGCTTCTTTGGAATATATTCTATATTACAAGATTGGTCATCTTTTTATTCGTCCAATGGGTGTATTTTCGGGTATAATCATCGATTATTTTTATGAAATTATTCCATACAGCTTTAGACGTAGCAATGGTGAATTGGATTGGTTAAAATATTTGGCCAATGATTTGACTTTGGCTTATGATTATAATTTCATTACTGGAACATTAAGCGAAACACCAAACAGTATTATGATCATGGCAAACGATAATGGAAAAGTGTTTGTTTTTGGTGAAATGTATCGAGGTTTTGTTTTTGGTTCACCATCAACATTGGAACTAAAAGGACGATTATATATGGGACAAACGAGCACTGATGGATCAGTAAAAGAAGAATTGATGAAATCAAGCTGTATTGTTGAAGTAAACAAAGGCTCGATGGTGGTATTTATTTGTGATTTTTCTCATATTATCATACTACCGGATACTGATTGTCAAATGAACGTTCAAGCATTAGTTAAAGAGCCTGCTAAAACACAGAAAAAAACTAAAAAAATAACACCTAAAACCCCAGAGCGAAAATCAAAACGTAAAACGCCATCACGTAAAAAACTTAAATCAAAACCTAAAAATTTAAAAATATCTATACGTGAAACAACCAAAACAACAACAACAACAACGGGTGAAATTAAACCAATAAAAACAGAAACTAAAAGTTTTTCATTGCCCGAAAAAAGTTCCGAAAAAATGATTATTAAAATTCCAATGTTGCATGAAGTTCAAAACATTATCAAATCATTTGATTTGATAAAAGATGAAATTAAAACAAAAAGTCATACTAAATTGAGTGAACTAAAGAAAAAAGGTGCTTCACAATTATCGTTGACAAAAACTAAAGAAAAATCAAAAAAAGAAAAATCAAAAAAAGAAAGATCAAAAAAAGAAAGATCAAAAAAAGAAAGATCTAACAAAGAACTATCTAAAAAAGAAAGATCCAAGAAAGAAAGATCCAAGAAAGAACGATCAAAGAAAGATCGATCAAAATCAAGACTTTCGCCTGCCAAAACTATCCAAGAATTATCCAAGAAAGAATTATCTAAAAAAGAAGTGTCTAAAAAAGAATTATCGAAAAAAGATTTATCGAAAAAAGATTTATCGAAAAAAGAAGTATCGAAAAAGGAAAAATCCAAAAAAGAAAAATCTAAAATAGAAAAATCTAAAAAAGAAAAATCTAAAATAGAAAAATCTAAAAAGGAAAAATCTAAGAAAGAAAAATCTAAGAAAGAACGATCAAAGAAAGAACGATCAAAGAAAGATCGATCAAAATCAAGACTTTCGCCTGCCAAAACTATGATGGTGAATAAAGTTTCATCCAAAATCAAAAAGCATAGAAAATCAAAATCTAGATTACTCTCTAAATCGAAACTTGGAATGTTTTTTCGAAGAAAATCACGAAGTAAAAAAGAATCATCAAAAAGTTTGAAAGCAAGAAAATCCATAGTCAAATTGAAAAGTTTGAAAGCAAAAAAATCCATAGTCAAATTGAAAAGTTTGAACAAAAATTTAGAAAAAAAGAAATCAGTTAACAGCTTAACTAAAACTAAAACTATTAAAAGCCAAAAAACTAAAATGAAAATGAATAAAACTAAATGAACATTTAAATTATTCTATTTTTTTAAGAATTAAAATTCGAGATAAATTAATTAAATTTTTTGTTTTCTGACTTTATATTTAAAAGATTGTTTTGAAAAAAAATTAATAAGTTTGAATTTGAGAAACTTAAATCATTGAAATGGCATCGATCAAAAATGAAGCAGACAATCAAAAACCTCGATCAGAGGAACCATTTTCACCATCGACAAGAAGTCAGGAATCAATTCAATTTAAATTTCAATTGCCACAAAATTCATCTAACAATCGAGAAAATAATGATTTCAAAATTTCAAATATTCAACAAGTGTTTGGACAGCAAAAAAATGATTCAAAACGTTTGGTACAGACTACTGAGGAAAAAAAGAATGTCAACATTTTTATACTTCCTGATCAGGATTTTCAAATGACATTAAGATTCATTAAAGAAGATTCACACAATGATAAATCACAAAAATGTCCAGTTTGTAAATCAAATATTTCTGTTTCGAAATCTAAAGAATCAGAAAATATAGCTGATGAAACAAAAGAAGCTACTGGCAATTCTGGTACGTCTATTTTGTCTTTCCATAGTAATATATCATTTTGCGAGAATGATATTGATAATGTTGATAAATGTGATAATGATGATCGACCAGAATCAAAACAACAATCATCAAATGAGAAAATGAATGAAAACGAAATAACCCATAGTCAGAAAAATTCATCATCAAAGTCATTAAGTTCAAACGAATCCATAAGTGATAGTCATTCAAAGGATTCAAAATCGAAATCTTGAGTTAATCACACCAACAACAAAAATTCTAAAATCTGATGCAGTTAAATGGATTATGAGATGTTGAATGTTCCTAAAAAATTGAAATCAATTATAAATTGTTATAATAAAAAAATCTAAACCATAATGTGTGTTTACAAGAATAATCGTTTCGTATTTTATATATCGCGTGCGACGACCTTATTATATATACTATATATTATATAGTTTTAAAAAATCCAGATTTTGTTTAGTAATTACCAAAAAAAAAAAAGAATGAAAATCCAGTGCATATGAATCCACTATATCTTTTTTGTGAGCTTGTTTGTTGTCGAGTCTCTCTATGTCCTACATACTCTATAGAGCTCAATGTATCAACACATATATACTGACAATGGTAAATATATATAGACGAATAATATATTATTGAAATCTTTGGTGGAAGAGAGAAAATCTCTCTTGTTTTCATTGAATTAGATTGGATGAATGATGTTGTTGATCAAAATAAGTTTTTCTTTTTATCTAACAAACTTTCAATGAGTGATTAATACTTTTGTTATATTTATAAAATTCTCATCATCATTAATGATCCACAATAGTTTTAACCAATTTTATTCGAAATTATTGTTTTATATGCTTTCATTTTTTTTTATACAGCAATTGATTTTATGAATCATATGATGATTGCAATCAGAAGATTACCTTTTTTTGATAAAATGACGGAAGTATACTGAAAAATTTTACAGTCTTCATTGACGATATAATTTTCTTTGATAAAATTGTCAAACAACAATCATTCGATCATTTTCAACAAATCCGATTATAATCCATTTCATACATAATAACAAGCCTTATAAAAACTACTTATATTATTAATTAACTGGAAAACAGAAGAAAAATTCTTTCGATCTACAGTTCGATATTTACCAAATTAATATTTCTGATTTATTCTTTAATGTTCAATTTAATTGGATACGATTTTGAGAATAATCCCTGATGAATGTTAAGATTTTTTGCAATCAACCATAATCCGTCATTTCACTATTTACGTTGATAAAAAAAAGAATATGCTCACAACATTTCCAACAATATTCCATTCCAATTTGATTGATCGTCATTCGCCGTTTCTATCCTAATGTTTTCAATCTGGTTGTCGTCAAATATTTTTGCTTAAAACCTGCAGTTATTGATTTTTTCCAGTTCGTCTGTATTTCGTTAGAGATTTCAGACGTGAAACTTGATTCTAATTTCATCGATGGAAAATCAACAACTTTTTCTCCATTCAACGATTATTCGTTCAAAAATCTTGAATAAGTTCTTATTATATCATCTCATTGTTCTCGCCACATTATTCTTTATCTTTTTTGACAAATCGGCTTTCGCTATTGACAAGAATTCGTCCACACCAAATGATAAATTAATGCTCAAAAAATTCTCATTATTGGATGAAAATACTTTTATTGAAGATTCTCTTTTCCCAGAAAACGATTTTCTTTGTGGTTCAATTGTCAATCTTACAACTAAATACGGTTTCATCAAAAACCCACACTATCCTAACGGTTATGAAGTTCCAATCGTTTGTCAATGGAAGATCATTGGAACATCTCCTGATGAAATCATAACAATCAGGTATTATTGCTTAAATTATCGGAATTTTATCTCATTTTATTTATTCTTGATAGCATTGACGAGCTTGACATAGAAAACCCAAATGAACACTCGAAGTATTGTCTAAATTCTATCGATTCAAAACGATGCTGCACAGAAAATTATCTTCGAATTAAATCGTTGAATAAGGATCGATATTTTTGCGGCAAATCCATCCACAGTGCATCTAATGTCTATATTTCCGAAAACAATATTGTCTCTGTTACATTCAATGCAACCACAAATAGAAATAATGCTGTTGGATTTTATTTCTCATATTTTATAACGCCTAAATCGACTACACAATGTTATGGAAATGAATTTCATTGCCTTAATGACAAATGTATTCCGAAAAAATGGAAGTGTAATAGCAAGGACGAATGTGGTGATGGATCCGATGAAATGTCTTGTGACTTAACCTCAGAATTCATTAAATGTGGCACTGATGATTCAATGGGCTATTATCACATCTCTAAAAGATGTGATCATAAGATTGACTGCGAGAACAGTTCAGATGAATTAAATTGTACATACTGTGATTCGAATCAGTTTCGATGCCTTTCACCTCAATCATCGAACAAATGCATTAATCTTACATTGTTATGTAATGGTATTCCCGATTGTCAAGATTTTTCCGATGAAACGAAATGTAATCATTGTCCTAATAAGAAAATAAGATGTGGTTCAATGAGTCATTGTTATGAGCCGAAACTTCATCGATGTAATCGAATCCTTGATTGTCCAAACGGTGCCGATGAATTGAACTGTTTTGATCATTGTAAAGGTAAAATTATGTGTGCTTCTGGTGATGGATGTTATGATCTAGACGAACGTTGTAATGGCATTGTACAGTGCGCTGATTATTCAGATGAAAAAAATTGTACATTAGAATTATGTCGACCAGATAAAGGTAGTTTCCTATGTACAAACGGCCGATGCATACCTTCAATTTGGTAAGTAAACTAATTCAACTAAAGAATTCCTCTCATTAATCCATTATACATAGGACGTGTGATCGTTCAGCCGATTGTTATGATGGAAGTGACGAGATGCGATGTTTAAAGAATAGTGTCATTACTGCTGCTATAATTGGATCTCTTATTTGTGGCCTATTGATTGTGATTGCTATCAGCTGCGGCTGTAAATTAATCGCCCTTAGACATTTGGAACAATATCGTACAACTATGGCTAGTAATGTATCGAATCGTGTTTCTTTTAGAAATATGGATTTTCCATTTCCATCTTCCGGTGATCTGGATGCCTCATTATTTCGATTAGAACATTCAGTTTTATTTCGTGAACCACCGCCCAGCTATGCATCCACTATGGGCGGATATCATGATGTAAATGGAATAAGTAATTCTTATATGGATCAATATCGAAGATATAGACGTCAACGGCGTTGTCGTCGAATGTTACGAAGGCAACATCGTAATACTCAACAACAACCACCACCGGTAGTCCCAATTAACACCCCTTCGAATGTGGTCATCAATACAAGCCATTCCAATGATCATCTAAATGATCAATCAATTAATTCTCCAACAAGTGAGACAACAATTGACATTAATTCGGTTGTTCTCACAGAGAACACTAATACAGCTCATCAAGATTATTTTAGGCAGATAGATAATCCAAACAACAAGAAAAAGGAGGCACTATCAAATGATGAAGAAATAGTTGCTTCGAATATTGATGTTGATCACGGCCATATCTCATCTGTTATAGTCAATTCAGTTAATATTCAACAATTCAGTAACAACAGTGGCAATCAAGACAATCTCAATATTGAGCTCGAACCTATTCCACATATAAACAATTTCGACTGTGATTCTCAACCACTCATCAATAGATGAATTAATGATGATTACTCATATTTTTCTTTTTAATTATCTATTGTCACAAATTTTCTTGATCCCTCCAAAAACATTTTAGGAGCCAGCTCATACTGGAACATTTATCAACTGAAAACTCACCATTATCGGTGAATATTGTTCATATCGATATTATTTTACATTACATTTCAGTTTTTTTTTAATTTTGAGTTGACTACTTTTTTTAAATTTTGTTTGTTATTTATTGTATATATGTCACTTGAATCAATATTGATCATAAAATAAACAATGAATTGTTCTAATCATAAAAAGAAAAACAATGATAATTCATCAATGTTTGAAAACATAAAATAATTGAGTAAGAAAAAAGAATGATATTGGAATTTCGGTTTATCGATTGACAGATCGTTTTCGTAGTTTAAAATCTAATTCAACCAACTGTTTAAGAAAACCTTCATTCGGATATATACGTCTGTTTTGTTTAACTGTTTTGATTGCATTTTCGATGGTCATTGAATGCCGTTTCATAAGATAAGCAATCGTAATTGTTGCCGAACGACTAATGCCAGCCAAACAATGTACTAGAACTTTACCACCGCTTGCCATGGCATCGTCGATAAATTCAATTGCTTCATCAAAATAACGTGCAATGTTTTCCGAGCATATATCATCCAGTTCAAGTCCTTTGAATTTGATCCGAAAATCTTCATAATATTCTTGATCGAATTTCGTATCATTATATGTCAAACATTGATTTAGAGCACAATTCAAGACATGAGTAACACCGATATCTCTCAGAAATGGTTTTGCTCGAGCAGAATAACTGTCAGGAAATTCATTTATTAATACAACAATGTACAGATATGTTAAACAAAAAAAAAACTTACATGTTTCCGATAATAATATTGGGAAAAACTTCATGACAATCTATAAAATTTGTATACGTACTGAAACTGTCTGTATCACGCCATTTATCTGCCTTTGGAATATACCTCTCATCAGTCACGGTAGATCGTAAAATATTCTCGACATGAAATAATTTCTGTTTAAAATCTGATGCTGAATATTCGACATCCATCATTTAAAAATATCTGATAAAAATTACGATAAAAATAATCAAAAACTTCCTATAAATTCGTCAATAATGGCAAAAGTTAAATTGTTGGGATATAGATGAAATTGAATTATAGCATTATATGATGCTGGAAAAACCTTGTGTGAGAAGCAAAAAATGTTTTCAGTTGTTTGCCAATAACGTTAGTATTTTTTATTTAATAAAAATCACGAATATTGTTTAGGATTGATGCAACTGAGCATGAGTTATTTAAACTTTATATTGTTTATAGCGATAAATACCGGGCTATAAATGTTAAGAATTTCTGTAAAAATATAACCGTAAATGATGTTTATAATATAATGTATCTAACAATTAACAAAGATGTTGGGTTGTTTAGAAACGTCATACCAACTGATGATGATAACTGTAACATATTATATCTTTCTTATAACTGTTCATTTATGTGTAAGGATGTGTAAATCCTTGATTGTCTACGTGGAAGTTTTTCATGGCTTGACAACAAGTTTTGTGCTGACTTGGTTTGATGGTTCTGATAAGGTGATATCGATCATCGCCTGATTTAGAGATTTAGCCTATTCAGCTAATCATTTGTACATTGCTTAAGTCATCAATAATTGTCACACATAATTTTGTATTTAAACACATTGAATAATCCTTGTTCAACATGAAGGTGTTCAGAAGCCTCATTGACATGATGGTGCTCAGACACAATCACCTCATCCGCATGCTGGTACATCTCATGCATGTTGTAATTTGTTATTGTTTTATTTTGTTAATCTTTCTTCAATAAATTTATTTTACAAACAATGTTTTGTTATTATTCTTATAAGCAACATTCCTGATTTACAATTAGAAGCCGTAGCTGCAAAAGGATAAATATTAACGTATTCTTATATATGATAATTTCTTTTGTTTCAAAAATGCTTAGAAACAAAAACAAGCCTACGCCAGAATTTGTCGATAGCAAAAAAAATACTTCTGGACATTTTTTTTTGTCAGCAAAATTCAACAGTTGTAGGATGATGCTGGTTATGGTAGATTATTGATTTCAAGGACGGAACAATATTTTTGCCATGCCTTCCGTTACTTTCTATTTTTTTTAAACATAGCAACCATTCATACAAGTTGATTGAAAAAAAATAATTAGTAACACACGATTATTGAAAAAATATGATGATCAACAATAATTATGATAGACGAAAAAATTAAATCACCTTGTTGTCCATTGTTAAACATTCATATCGACAGAAATAAATGTTACGTTTGCGATCTGCAATCGTTACTTTGGTGATAAATTTCTCGCCAACAAATACTGCAAACATGAATTCATTACATAATCGATATCATTTTGCCAAAAAACTTACAAGGATTAGGAAAATGTAAATCTTGTTCTATTAAGATGCTACCATGTCCCGGAAGTTTAGTTCCAATTATAGAAGATATGACTCTTTTGTACAAAAAACAATCAACTGAATTGATTAACCCTTTGCAATAAAATTATTTACCCATTGATTAGAGCACCATGAACTATAGGTTTAGCAAAATTTTTTTCAATTGCTACCGTTTCATCTAAATGAATGGGATTATCATCATGTGTTAAACGAGCGAAAATGGCTACATCATCCTGAGTGAAAAATCTTTCAATCTGCACCGAATCACCGATATTGAACGTTTGACGATTGAAATAGACACAAGTTGTGGTGAATGTTCTCGGGCGATGAAAAATCTTAGCAGATAGATAAACATTTTTCAGTATTTTACGGAATAAAGTAAATTGCATTATTGACGAATTTATTGAAGAATTTCATTCGATATTATTTTCCAATGGCATAACGTTCTTTACGAGAAGCAAAACGACCAACGTGACTTGCCATTTTATTTACGCATTTAATATTTGCTCATCTTAATCTTTTATCCAAGATGGACTTTTCAGATTGTAAAGAATGTCTAACTGTTCTATCTTTGGACCAATCTTTAGATGAGAAATTGTTAAAAAATTCCTATGTATCTAATTTTTGCTGCAAAAACAAGTCAAATAAAGCCATAAACGATCTCCCATCCGTGGAAGGTAAATTTTACCGTTTATTGTCTAATTTTATTCACAAAATCTTTTTTGATCTGTAGAAGCATACGACGCTATATTCACTGTAGAACAGTCATTTACAGATGAACAATTGAAGCATTTATACAAACTATTGAAACCGAAATCAACATTTGTAATCGTAAGATCTCAACAGGTTTCCAATTTGACATTCCTAATAAAATCAAATGGATTTGTGGTGGATAAAACTGAACAAGATTTGATCATAGCACATAAACCCGAATATGAAATCGGTTCGGCTGTCAAAATTGATACGCAAAAAATTTGGACATTGGCTGCAGATGAAATTACTGATGGTGATCTGATCGATGATGATGAATTGTTGGACGAACAAGACAAAATGAAACCAAAAGCTGAAGATTTGCGTGTCTGTGCAACGACAAAACAGAGAAAAGCATGTGCCAATTGTTCGTGTGGATTGAAAGAAGAACTAGAAAAAGAAGAGATGGATAAAATTCGTTCCAATAGTCAAAATGTTAAATCTTCGTGTGGAAACTGTTATCTGGGCGATGCATTCCGTTGTGAAAGTTGTCCGTATCGTGGCCTACCAGCATTCAAACCAGGCGAAAAAGTTACTATAAACAATACGGATGATTTATAGAATTCATAAAAAAAATCATTTATTCATTCATTCATTTTTATTGTAGATTTTGAGAATAATAAAAAAAATTAATAACTAATATCACATTTTTAACAAGTCTTCAGTTTTGAAAATATCCTGAAGTATATATTGAAATTTTGATTGTGATTCCGATGATTGGCTACCACTTGTCAAAATGGACAACAATTTTTTCACTTTACTTGTTTTGGCTCCCATCATTTTTTCGGCTTTACTAACTTCACGTTCCATCAATGATACTTGTATACTAACGTGATTCACGATTCTTTCCAATTTGTCGATAAATGCGAATAATTTTCGACATTCTTCGATTTTAGGAAATAAAATTATCGAAAACTGATCCAGATATTGGTTGCCATTATTTCGAATTTGTTCGATAAGGCCATAAAACTCTTCCATGTGTGTTAATAAATTTTCCAACAATTCATCCAGTTCTTCAATCTATGAAAGGAAAATGACACAAAAAATTAATCCAATTATCACATTACTGATTAAAAGCTCACTTGAGCAGTCGGCCTTAGTTGAAAATATTTGGCATAATCATTCATTAATTGTTTGGAAAGATAATCTAAATATTCACTTGGTCGTGTTAACTGTTCCTTTTTTTCATCATCTTCGAGATCAATATTCTGGAATTCTGAGCTAAAATCATTTTCATTTAAATTTGAAGATGAATTGGAAGACATTGTTTACAAAAAAAAAATGGTTAGCCCACGATGTCTCAAGTATCGTTTTTAAAAAATTGCCATAGAGGGCATTATAAATATTTGCTATCGAGAACAAAACTGATTCGAATTTTAAATGAGGATAAAAATTACTTTTTATATATCAAAAAAAGATGCATACAAAAAATGCTTATGTAAAATTTTTATTTATTTAGTTATAATAAGAAATCATCTCATCATTCTTTCTTCGTCCTCCTTTGTCGTGGTGAACTTGGCTTGGCCGGATTAGGTGATTTATCTTGATTAGAAAAAAAAATAAAATTGAATAAAGTTTTTTTTAAAAGAATTTGTCTTACTTAATTGTTTGATGGTTTCCTTGGGAAGCCAATCATAATCAACATCCTCATGGTTGGAAGTTCCAGTTTCATATTTTGGTTTTGAAGATGATGGCATTGGAATGTGTTTTTTCTAGAAATATTTACATTAATTTCCAAGAATAATCATTTGAAATGAATGAATACTTATGCCATAAGATTGGAATAATTGATACATTCCAATAAGAGCAAGTACAGCAAGACCTCCCAAAACAATGAAAAGGAAAAAAGTTTCACTATCTAATCCTTCATCCAATTCGACAATGCTAACAGTTTCATTGAAAACTGGAGTCAAATATTGAATATTGTCTGCATCTCGGTAGTAAAGATTGATGGTCAATCCATAAGGTCGAGGACTATAGGCTTCACTGACAAAAAATTGATAGCTAAAAGTGACCTCTTGTTTTGGTTTGACTATTCGATTGTAAGCCAATGCTGTGAACTGAAATAAAAAATTAATTAGCATGAATTGAATAAAATTAGAAAAAAAACGAAAATACATTCTGCAAATAGTAACTGAAATCAGCAGAATATCTAAACGAGGCATCCATTGTGTCGACAAAGAAATCTTTTTGACCTTTATTCATAAAACCAACCAAAAAATGAACTTCTTTTCCTACGGGCAATTCTGTGTTCATAAACGATTATACTTATAAAAATCATTTCATGAGAAATAATCAACTAATTGATTACCTAATCCATTTCCTACAGGTTTAGTAAACATGTAAGTTATATCGGCATCCGGTGAATTTCTGTATCCTTCAGCCGATAGTGTGGAATCTTCTTCTTCTTCGGTTTTAATAACATCACCTGTTTCAACATTCACATCGGAATCTTCTCCTTCAACCGGATCATCTTCAACAGCTTGTACATTGAAGTTGTTGGCTAAAATAAAATGAAAATTAAATATTCTCTTTTGTTATGTGTATGAAAACGGGAAATACCATTATTGAATAGAGCAAGAATTGGCAAAACGAACAAACATGCCAATAATATATGCCGTATTAAATTCATTGCTCAACTTTGTAGTCAAAATCAAAATAATGGGAAAATATCTTTGTTAAATTCAATGTCGTTAACGGTGAATGAGAAATGATTACAATCAAAATAATGTGACCAAGTTTGAGAATTTATTTATTTAGTTTGTCTTTTTGGGGGTTTTTATTCGGCGATCAAGACGACAACGACAGCTTTCAGTCACACACCACGTCATACTTCCAGGTGGCATGCCTTAGTCGATTTACAAAACAGACATCGATATCAGTAATATACAAAGAAAAGCAACCGGTCTTTGAGTCGACAGCAATTGACATCTAGCGTCCAAGATGATCAAACTCGTATCAACTACTAACATTGTATTAACAGTTGACCGTCGATGGGCAAAAAAAATTATTACTCTCTTCGAATTTATATTTGTTTCGTATTTTGACTTTATAAACTGCTAAATATTATTTTTTCAATCTTTAGGACAAATAAATGATATCCATCATTCACAAAGATGGGTAACAATGCTTCACAACTTGAAAAAGATATTGGCTATGATCAATTTCCGGCTAATGAACATTATTTTGGTTTGGTTAATTTTGGCAATACTTGTTATTGTAATTCGGTACTACAAGCCCTATACTTTTGTAAACCATTTCGAGATAAAGTTCTGGAATATAAAAACAAGAATAAACGAAATAATCGTGAAACATTGTTAACATGTTTGGCCGATTTATTTTATTCGATAGCTACACAAAAGAAAAAAACTGGCACAATACCGCCGAAAAAATTCATTACAAGATTACGTAAAGAAAATGAAGTGTTTGATAATTATATGCAGCAAGATGCCCATGAGTTTCTTAAT
This sequence comes from Dermatophagoides pteronyssinus, assembly GCF_027571235.1. NCBI lineage: Eukaryota > Metazoa > Arthropoda > Arachnida > Sarcoptiformes > Pyroglyphidae > Dermatophagoides > Dermatophagoides pteronyssinus. Next base: position 3,959,596 of record NW_027461525.1, read on the forward strand.
TACCTTCTTAATACAATCGCGGATTTGTTGAGCGCAGAAAAAGCATCGGAACACCAGCTTAATGGGTTGGATGTTGAAAACAAAAATGCCCAGAATCAGAAAACGTGGGTTCATGACATCTTTCAAGGTACGTTAACCAATGAAACCAGATGTCTCAACTGTGAATCATTATCATCAAAAGATGAAGATTTTCTCGATCTTAGTGTTGATGTTGATCAAAACACATCGATAACTCAATGTTTGCGTGTGTTCTCCAATACCGAAACTCTTAGTTCCGAACATAAATATTATTGTGAAAATTGTTGTTCCAAACAAGAAGCACAGAAAAGAATGCGCATCAAAAAATTACCAATGATATTAGCATTACATTTGAAACGTTTCAAATATACTGAAAGCCAAAATCGTCATACAAAATTATCGTATCGTGTAGTCTTTCCGTTGGAACTTCGGCTATTCAACAAATCTAATAATGATGATAGCAGTGATCGATTATACGATCTAGTTGCCGTCGTTATTCATTGTGGTACTGGACCGAATCGTGGCCATTATATCAGTATTGTAAAATCCTTTGGATTTTGGCTACTTTTTGATGATGATATTGTCGACAAAATTGATCCATCAACTATCGAAGATTTTTTTGGACTAACCAGTGATACGCAAAAGAACAGTGAATCCGGTTATATTCTTTTCTATCAGAGCAGAGATTTTTGATCTTTATAATTAGTTTCCAAATGTTTTTTTTTGTAAGTGTTAATTTCTGTTTTCTGTTCTCTCACATTTTAGTCATATTTATTAATTTTAAAAAATGATAGATTTTTTTTGGAATGAAAAAAATATGTGATATATTTCCACAAACATAAATATTGTTGCCTATTGTGTTTTCATAAAATAATTTCTTTCAATTTCTATATGAAATATATCTGTAATTTTCGTAACAAAATCAAGATTATTCAAATAATTTGTAATTAATTAATTTTTTGAAAATAAAATCCCGTGTGTGTTCAACTCTTTAAAAAAAATCTATGACATTGTATTGCGTAACATCAGTGCTGTTAGTAAACAAAAGTCCGTTATATGACTCATTTATACGTCTTTTCAAGGCAATTTTTTTGTTGGCAATATTTTTGTTTTGATTTTTGTCGAAATTTTCTTTTCCTTTATAACAGATACGAATTTGTTTAAAATCATTGTTGATTTCATTGAATAAAATGGATTCCATTTTGAAAAAATCTAAAAAACTCATCGATTCTGTTGTCACTTTACCAGCAAACAAAAATGTATAAAAGTTAATTTTTTGGATTTTTATTATCGATTCTAATAATTCTTACGTGTAATTTTAGTCTAAAAGCCGTTATCTCAGCCTGAATGAGGGACTTACACAGAACACTCGAATTTGGATTGAAGGTAAAGTTAATCCGGCTGCATCGAGATTCGAAATCAATTTATGGTGCGCATCAGTGGTCAGTGAAGACCTAGTTAAAAATGGTGATATCGCTATGCATTTTTGTGTTCATCCATCTGCTGGCTATGCGTTGCTGAATTCGAGAACAGGTAAAACTTGGGGACAAGAGGAAAGAACACCAAGAGGACGGTTACCAAGGCCGCTACTTCAAAATCAAAATTTTCGTTTATGCATCGAAGCTGAACCTAAGCAATACCGAATTGATGTAAATGATAATGAATTTGTGACATTCATTCATCGACATCCATTCGAAAGCGTTGGTCTACTAAGCTATGAAGGTGATTTTGAAGTCGAAAATATTTTTATACAACCACCACCTGCCATGGTAAGCCATCCTTTAGCAGAGGATAGTCATATTGTGAACGATTTGAAATGGCCAAAACTTCCTCTTTTATTGCCAATCAACTCAGGGCTTCAAATTGGAATGATATTCACCATTGATGGTCGTGTGACAGGTAATCGTTTCGATATCAGCTTGTATCAAGGTTCCAATCCCTATGAAGATCCTAACGCAAATGTACCATTTCATATGGAAATCTATATGGATTCCAAGGCAATTTTACGAAATTCTTATCAACAAAAACAATGGTGTCAACCGGAAAAAGAATTAACACATTTTCCATTTTTTGGACATAGTGCATTCAATTTGCAGATTCGAGTTGAAGGCAACCGATATCAAGTGAGTGTTGGTGGTCGTTACGTTTATGATTTTTACCATCGAATCAGTGCCTTGTCCACTATCAACCATCTGTGCATTCATGGTGGTGTAGAAATTCATTCATTAATTATAACAATACCACCTCTTCAATGATAAACACCCTTAAAAAATTAAATATAGATAATCGAAAGCATCTTAGTTTATTTCCGTTAAATTTCTTGTTTATTATCATTATCAAAAATAATATGACATCTAAATAAATTTTACATCATTATTGATTATTTTTGGATTCTCACTTAATCATTTTGGTTAGGTGGATTTTGATCGGGCTCCCAATCTTTTTACTTTTTTCTATGATATATTGATTCGATCCAATGAGGTGGTGGTGGTGGTGGTAATTCAGGATTTTTTATTGGATTTACGATTTTTGTAGGAGTTGTATTGTTCATCTGATTAGGATTCGCATGTCTTATGTTGATACCAGAAAACATTTGTCCCAAAACATCAGAAGACCAACAACTCGGTGGTAATGGTAGGTTATTCGGAAAATGAATAGCCTCATTGGAAGGTTGAAATCCTTGTTCGATTGAAGATTGTTCTTGAACATTAGAACCAACAACAATACCAGCATATGACGGTTTAGAAATAGCTTTGAACCGAGAATTTTCCGAATGATTGAATTTGTTCGGTGATTCATTGAATTGTTCAGGCCTGGGCATTATTTGAATTTTTTGAGGTGTATTATTTATTGGTATATTACTCGATTTTTGCGTTTGCAATTGATGATTATTATGATTGAAATGTGGACGAGAATTATTTTGATAATGAGTTGATTGTTTATGTCCAGTCGATTGAATTGGTTGATAAACGTTCTTGAAATTGACATTCTTTTTCGACATCCGCATTCCATGTGAAATATTAATTAAATAAGATGCATGCATTTTGAAAATATTGGATTTCGAACTGCGTTCGGAAAAACCACCCTCGAATGGTTCATCAAATAAAACTTCAATCGTTGAAGATAATAAATCATCGTCTGATTTTTTCTCTTCTTCAACTTCTTCATTTGGCGCATTATTAAAACGTGTGAATCTATTCAAGTGATCATTACCAGAATAAATACCAATCACAGTTCCTTTAGCACCAAATGGTACAATAATTGATGTTTTCACATTCACAACTCGATCAAATAATTGATATTTTACTTTTGCATCGGGAAGATAGCTTCCTTTGAGAATGAACTCTGGTATGTAAAAACTTGATGGATGCAATTTTTGCGTGAATGTTTGTTCTTCGCACAGCAAAACCTAATAAAAAAGATAATTATTAGTTTTTAAAAAATCTTATTATCATAGGGAAAAATTACCATATGAGATTCAATTCTCTCTTCAATAGCCTTCACAATACAATTGTCCAAATAATTGGCATTTCCACGCGTAGTGCCGATTTTTGAAAATTCTTGCAAATCTAACCAGTCTCTGATACTATTCAAGGCTTTTGTTTTTTCACTATATGAAACGAAAAAAATCAATAGAATTAAATAATTTTTCTAATCATCAGGATAATAGAAAACAAACCTTTGGTCCAAATTAGAACCAGGAAAAAGATTTTCCAATTCGTATATTGGTTTGTGATTAATCAACATTTCAAATACGTGAGGAAATTTTGCATGATATTCGAGAAGAATATTGATAACACTTTTATGAAAAAAAATATCATCTCGATCCATACATGAATAACCTGGAACACAATATAGCTCACCATCATGTCGAGATTTAAGCTTAAGACCAACATTGACACGCTTCACCCGACCTTTGTTTGTTTGGTATTTGCATAATACTGAGCCCAACAAACGTCTTATAACGCTTTCGGGTAAATTCAATTCCCGTTTGACCATAAATCCAACACGACCTTCAGTGCAATAATTCTCACTCATTATGTATGAATATTCCATTTCAATCTCACTAAAATCAGGTTCAGAAGAAACAACGACATTCGCTTGAACATGGTTATTTTTTGCCAGATATTTCACCACTGTTGCTTTGTAACCATAATAAGGATTTGCAATTAAATAAAATGATTTACCCTTAGTAAATATTGTATGCAAGGATTTATAAACTGGTAATGATCGATAATGGGCTATTGAACTTTCAAAAATGACCAATTCGATAGGAACAAATTGCGATGTTGTTGACCATTCTTTGTGAAGTTGAATTCTTCCTCCGCTTATAATATATCGTTGTGATTGTAATGGCAAAACTTTGACCATCTGTTCAACAGATTCTAATATTATTCCTTTTTTGTTTTTCATCATTAGACAATGATTACGTGATGATATTTCGGCAGAACGCAACTCTTCTGGAGTTATTTTTGATTTGGTTTCTTTTGAATATCTAAATTCACTATCAATCATTTCAACCAATTTGGCTTCAGCTAATAATGGCCAATTAATATAAACGATTTTGTCGGAAAATTTTGTTGCCAAAATTTGTAAAGATTCCATTGTGTAGAACTTCTTTTCAACATCAATCATCATAGTTGGATTTTGTGAAGCAAACTCAAATACTCTAATTCGAGCATTTTCCATTCGTACAGAATAATCAATGCCATTAAATGAAGGAAATCCATTTACAGCATCTAAATCGACATTTTTCCGCACACCTTTGTATATAATTTCACGAGGTAAAACGAATTGATTTAGAGGAATCTTCTGATCAAATACATTAGGGAATCGATCCAAATCAAACGCATCGCGAATTTCGGGAGATTCATCCGACCATTTCAATAGATGATGAAAGCCAAATCGGTTACGTTCAACTTCTTCAGAAGTCAAGCCATTTTTGTACTGTTCAAAAGTATTCATCAATAATTGATCATCCATGAATGGTATCAAAATAATAGCTTCATAATCGTGAATTTTTTCATTTAAATCCGTCTTGAAATCATTTGGAAAATAATCAATCAGTGGTGAATCAGGAATATAGGTAAGTTTTTGAAAAGCTTTGGGTAGGATTTCTTTGCTTGCTTGAGGAAGAACAGCTAATAATTGTACTAATGGCTGGAAAGGAGTTCCCATTTCGAAATGGAATTCTTCAGAAATATCAATTTTGGCTAAATCAGAAACATAAGGTCCATAATGGAATGGATAAAACCAATTCCATGAAACACAACCATCAAAATAATAATGCAACACCCATTGAATACCTTTGATGTATTCGAAAACAATTTTTGGAACATCGGCTGCTAAATCTTTGAATGCCAACTTGGTCGTATAATAATGATTTTTGTGCATAACAAACTCATCATCCAATTCATTTTCGCTGGATGAATCATCAATATCAGAAGATGAATTGGTATCCGAAAGAAGAGAATTTTCTTCGGTTAATTCTTGCATTTTTTCGAAATCAAAATTTTGTCCCAAATCAACACCACTGCCAAAAGTTATGTCATTCACGTCATCAATATAGCTGAAATCCATATTGTTCTGATTGAACATGTCCAAATCGTGTTCTGATAATTTTGCCAAAAATTTCTGATATCTTTTCAAGTTCAATGTACCAGAGTCGTTGAGATAGCCATCTAGATCAGGCAATATAGATTTGTAGGTATCATATAAAATTTGAATTCCACCTTTGTTGATATGAAATTTTGGTACATGAGGTAGAAAATCGTTTCCAACGAGAAAATTGATAAGAATCCAATCGTCAATAATTTTTTCGAGATCAAATCTGAACTTCATTTGTCGTTCTAGTTCTTGGAATTCGTGAAAAATATATTTTCGTAAAATGGAAAGATGTAATAATTGAAAATTTGTGCGAATCGGATCACAATGTCGTTGTTTGGATTTACCAAAAGTAACTTCTTCTCTTAACACTGAAAAATATGGCTCGTGTGTACTTAATCCAAGATTAATTAGATCGGCATCAAGTCCATACAAACAATGTCGAGTATCATGTTCAAATGAATCGTTGGTTTTACTATACCGAATATAATCCATAATTTTATGTTCACCTTCGCCAGGTACATCATAGCCCGAATAAATGATTTCGACTTCGCGCCATTCTTGACAATTTTGTATTTTTTTAGCAATAAATTCTACCATAAACAAATGTAATTTGTTCATGAATTCCGTTCCCGGTGTTATGCAATTAGAATCGAAACGAGGATCACTGGGCAATGTTTGTCCCATTCGTCTAGCTTTAGTTTCTTTCTCAATAGCTTCTTGTGCTGATTTGAAACGACGTGATCTTTGCTGATTCATTTTGGATCTTGGTGCTACGCCATCAACAGATAAAAAGAATACTTTACGTGGTTGAACCAAATTGAATAAAAAATTCACATAAGTAGCAATATTTTCAAATATTTGAGATTCAGGTATTCGAAAATGAACATCATCACTTGGATGGGAACATATGTGAAACACACCATTCATGTCAACATAAAAATTGTCAAATTCAGGTATCTGAAAAACATGACATCATTATATTATCACCTAAATTATAATATGATTTTCATCCAAACAAAATGTTTATAACTTACATTATATTGATTAACATATTCATTAATACATGGATAACGTTCACTAAGCCATCGGTAAAATTTTGGAACACCCATTTCAAACGATAATAATTATAAATAATTATGAAAATTATTAGTTAAAAATAATGAAATTGATGAAAAAAAATTAAAAAGATGATTTTTATTTTTGTTATAAAAATAACTTTTTTCGAGTCGTAAATAGAATGGTTTTGTTCACGCTATTCCACACACACACAGGCGCTTTTAAGTTATATACGAGTGAAATAATGGCTGTTTTTTTCATATAAAGTTTCTCGGTTTTGGTCATGATTTAGCCGAAAAGTTTACGGCAACAATAAAACAAATGAGTTTTATATGTATGCATTCTCCTCGCTGTGTAGATCCATGACAATTATTGACTTTAATCGGAATGTTTTTTATTTTGTTTGGTATTTTTTAAATTGTCTTATATAAATTTCACATTCCACTTTGATTTTTTTTAAATACTAAAGTGTGAACCTAATTAATAATATAAAAAATGAATAATAAACGTGATTATGATCCATCATATTTTGACTCTAACAATTCAAATAGTAATGATTCATGTAAGTTTAGATTTGATTCAAAAAATCTGTTTTAATTAATTTTTCATTCTGATCTCAAGTCGGACAAAGAAAGCGGAAACGAAAATCTCGATTCAGTGATGAACAAGAAAAAGTATTTATACCCGGATTGCCGACAATCATTCCATCAACATTAAACAAACAACAGGAAGAGATCTATATTCGTAAGATATATTCTTTTATGGTGATAAGATTAATTAATGGATTGAAACTTTAATGTTTTTTTGAAACATTTCTTTGTTTCAATTGTATCAATTGATTGAAATTTTTTTTTAATAATTATTATATTTTGCATTCAGCTTGGTTTTTGTTTTTGCTGAAATCTTCAGCAATTGCGAATATATTCCTTTAACTCATAGTCAATCAGTATCTTTTTCACAGGATTTCAATTAATGATAAAAATCGATGGGTTTTATTGCCCTTCGGTTGTTCTAATTTTTTTTATATTTCCATACAGTTCAATTACAAATCGAAACATTAACTCGTCGTCTACTAACCGGCGATCTTGGAATACCGGAAAATCCCGATGAAAGGTTTGCAAACATTGTTTCTATATAGGATCTCACATTTTTTACAATCATTTGATTCGATTGATCTTCTATTTGAAATAAATTGGCCTTCGGTGGCTATACACTAACACCTACACCAACTTTTTAAACATGATGATTTAATACAATTTTTATTTAATATAATTCCATCTCTAATTAATATGATTAATATGAGTACAGATCTCCTTCACCAGAGCCTGTTTATAATACTGAAGGTAAACGTCTCAATACGAGAGAGTATCGTACTAGGAAAAAATTAGAAGATGACAGACATTCGCTGGTTTTGAAAATGATGGAACTAAATCCTACTTATAAACCTCCTGGTGATTACAAGTAAGTATTTCATTTCCCTCTTTTATATTCACAATTTTAATAAAAAACGTTAACAGACCACCACAAACCAAAATTAATGAAAAGGTTCTGATTCCTCAAGAAGAATATCCGGATATCAATTTTGTTGGTCTTATCATTGGACCTCGAGGAAATACTCTCAAAGGAATGGAACGAGATGTAAGTGAATTTTGTTTTGTCGATACAATCATGTTAGTTTTTTTCGATTTATAGACTGGAGCTAAAATTATTATCAGAGGTAAAGGTTCAGTGAAAGAAGGTAAATTAGCTCGAAAAGATGGTCAGCCGTTGCCTGGTGAAGATGAGCCATTGCATGCATTTGTAACGGGTCCTACTCAGGAATCAGTAATGAAGGCAGTACAAAAGGTTAGTATTCTTTATTAGATGGTCGCATCAATTTAACTTATTTACTTGTCAGATTAATGAAGTCATTAAAAAGGGTATCGAATTGCCCGAAAATATGAATGAACTTCGTCGTAGTCAATTGCGAGAATTGGCTCTTTTAAATGGAACATTGCGTGAAAATGATGGCCCACGATGTTCGAATTGTGGTGCTAACAATCATCGTTCATGGCAGTGTCCGGATAAACCAAATATAACCAATAATGTATTTTGTACAAATTGTAATGGTGTTGGCCATCTCGCCAAAGATTGTAAAGAGAAACGTGTTGAAAATAATGTAAATCAAGCCAAGATTGATGAGGAATATCTTTCGTTGATGGCCGAGTTGGGAGAGGCACCACCTGTATCAGCTGCAGTAACTACATCTGTTTCATCTACTCCCATTCCGTCGAGTCAAAGAACAGCTACTTCCATACTTGGAGGCCCTTCAACATCGACAGCTGATACCAATAGTTGGGCAAACGGTAGTGGTATACCACCGCCACCTCCTCCTCCTATTGTTACACCAACCACTGTCGCTTCGGTGACTACGACCAGTGCTAACGGATCTTCTATGTGGCCTAATGCTGCGGCTTATTATGGATCTTATGATCCTTATAATGCCGCAGCATATGGGGCTCATATGTGGGATCCTTCCGGTGAGTAAAATTCTTTATATATCGGACCATTATTAGATTTTTTGTTGTTGTAACTTATAGCATGGACTGCAGCAGCTGCTTCGACTAGTAGTAGTACAACTGATGGTCAATCTTCTACATCGACAAATTCAACGACGACAACAGCAGCTGGTTATGGTACTTATGATCAGAATCAATGGAGCCAATATGCTCAATGGTACGCCGCATCCATGGGAAATGCAACCACAACGACATCTTCGGGCTTGCCTCCTCCACCTCCATTAGCACCATCGATTTCGGCAGTTGGATCTATTTTTCCTCCACCACCCCCTCCTTCTCATAGTTAAATCTTTAGGTGGTCATTGAATATCATTTTTAATCTTATCATGTGTGCTTTTTACATTGATAATCATTTTTTTTCTCAGCACAAACAATGAACCGACGGAATCTTATTTAGAAAGAACTTTTTATTGGAACAGCATTTAATTATAATAAATGAAGGCATGACAATTTATATACAAAATTGTACAATTATATCACTCAAAGAATCAAACAGGTAAAGTTTTTGATACAGTACTGGCGGCCATTTTTGAGAAAAACATCAAGCCAGTTTGACCACCAGGAATGTATGTCACAACGTACCAGATCAATGCTATCACTTGTATTATTGCAAATATAGATGTCAATATGGTACTTTGAACTTGTAAAGCAAAATATAGTGTGGCGATCAAAGAACCAAAATAGCCGGCTGTAAATGGTAGTCTTTCTTTAGAAAATTGATGTTTGAGATGATTCATAGGACCTAATAAAATGGCAAAACTTGCCACAATAAATATCGAACCAAATGTGAATAGTATCGAGAATTTTCTTGCTGCAAACAACAAAATTGGAATGTACATCGCCGACTGGATTAGAAAAAATAGATTTTGGTTAAAATGAGAATATTTTTAATTCAAATGTATAGCTCACTATTGAGAAACATGTTATGCCCATAAAAAAACACGTTATGAAACCAATGATTCGTTGAGTTCTAGTCTATTATGTTGAAAAAAGGGTTAAAATTCGTGATAAACTTGAAGGTATTTCAATTATTCTCACCAAAGTTGGAAACCATCCTTTGGGTTCCGGTTCGCTCGAAACGAATGGAATACGAAACCAAGAATTTGTTCTGCTGGTGCCATTTTGTACAGGTGATGAAATTCCGACATTATTTAATTCTTCGTCACTTGGTGATGTACGTAATGGTTGATAGGAAAACCACCCTTTTTTCATATCAGAACCGGTACCGTCGAACCATTCTTTAATCGATTTACTAGTGGCTTGAGATTGATTATTAGTAATCGAAGACCCAGATGATTTAAGATAATTATTCAGATCAGAACTAAGATTAACATTAGTGGACATTGTCCGTATTTAAATTGCAATTATTAAACAAATCAGATGATCAACAACTAAACAAACAAAAATCTGTTCCAAACGATGATGATGTCATTCTTACGCATTTAATAACTTGCAAATTTATCGAAAGATGGCAGAATTGAACATCGATACCATTGTATTTGGATGACTCATTGTTTACTAAATATCTGGACTTTTTAAATTAAAAACAAAACAAAACATTGATTTATGCATCATTTTGGGTGAAGACAACGACAAGGACAACCAAACAAAAAGACAAGGTATGTAAATTAGTTTTTTTGAAATAAAAAAAATCGAGTCATTGAAAATTTTAAACATTGATTTTATTACGAACCGTTTTTTGAATTTCACTTTTACAAATTGATGTCGAAAAAAAATCGAACGGTAATAAAATTGATTTCGACTCTGGTAGTTAAACCTTTTTCCTGTTCTTTTGGCTATGCAAAATTCATCCTAATTTTTTTTTTTTGAAATTATTTTTTGTGCCTTTACGTGAATGTATGATTCATTCATCCTCGTGATGCTAATACGTGTATCTGAAATTTTTTGTTTTCAAAACAAGATATCAAGTTTTTTTATCAATATAAATCCGTGATAGTTCTTCCTGAATGTCATAACTTTAGCGTTACGAACAGAAAAAAACGTCATAAACATAGCCAAAAAACATATGATCGTCTTTTATTTGTATTGGCACTTTTTTGAAAAAATAGCTATGAAAAAAAATCCTTTTCATTTACCATTTTATGAAATCTTCTTTTATCCAATTTCATCAAATTCATTATCTCCATCGATTGATGGTAAAGAAATCATGATTTTTTTTTCATTAACATTGATGCACAATCTCCTCATTTGATATTTATAAAAGTTCAAAAAAAAACAGTGGTATCTAGATATAATGTAAAAAAATGTGATCAGCAAAAGTTAATAATCCATTAATTAATTTAAATTTTATTTTCCTAAGATTTTTGCCATGAAAATCTATCCAATTGTTAGTTATCAAAATTGTCATTTATTAATCGCAACATCACCGTATTTATTTTTGAAATTTTGGAGTCCATAAATAAAAACGTCATGAGCATCAAAATCATGCACATAAAAACAACTGCGTTGTTATTGTTGTCAACGTATCTATAGCGCTTGCGTACCTGATGCACGCAGTTATTTTTTTTTATCGTCATATATCGTTTTATAATAACAACTGCTGTATTGTTGTTGTTGTTGTTGAGTGATGAAAAAAAAATTACGCCTTAATTGTAATATATTTTTCAATGAAAAAACTAATACTGATATACATGTTCTTCTGTGTATATGTATGTATGGATCATCAAAATATATGTTTTTCCTTTCTTTTTTTTTTTTTTGATTATATATTTCTGTCTCATGATCAATTTTCCATTGCCGTTGAGCACTAAACATCATCATCATCAACCTTTGTTTGTTTGTTGTTGTTGTTGTTGTCATAGATAGGAAAATACACACAATAATATTTTATTTATATAGAAGAAACAACATTCATATTTCTTTAGGCAAAAGAGGGAAAAGTGTAATCTAATTTATAGATTTGTCATCGACAAAATATTGTTTTCATTTTTTTTTGTTGTTGTTTGGTCACTATTTTTAGTTAATTGTTTGTGCTGTGTTGATTTATCGATTTGACACTTGTGTCCGCTATCTTTTTTTCAATTTCATTAGGCCAGTTTTTTTGAGGAGAAAAAACAACGAATTTATCTGGTCTACATTTTGTTGTTGTTGTTGGTATTCTAAATCCTGTCCATATTCATCTCATTAGTGTCTCTTTTTCAAATCTATTTGTATGATATAATTGTCATAAAATCATCGATTGACAACATGATTTTATTAAATATAATATTTTTTTCTCCCCTTTTGTTCATAGTTAATTTACATTCGAATAGTTAACAATGAAGTTTCAATATAAAGAACAACACTCATTTCAACAACGAAAAGAAGAAGGTGAAAAAATTCGAAAAAAGTATCCAACACGAGTTCCTGTGAGTATTTTCTTAAAAATTTTGGATAGAAATTTAATCGCATTATCAATTAAATAATTTTGTTTTTTCATATTTTTTCTAAAATGAAACAGGTGATAGTTGAAAAAGCATCTGGCGCTCGAATCGGTGATCTGGATAAGAAAAAATATCTTGTGCCAACAGATTTGACCGTCGGACAATTCTATTTTCTGATCCGTAAACGAATACAATTGCGACCAGAGGAGGCGATATTTTTTTTCATTCACAATATGGTTCCACCTACATCATCGACAATGGGATCACTTTATAATCAATATCGTGATGAAGATTTTTTCCTTTACGTTCATTATAGTGATGAAAATGTATATGGTCAATGAATAAGATAAAAATATGACAAAATAATTAATCAACAAGAATTATCATTTGACAAATTAAAAACGATTTCAGTGGCCGTAAAAAAAATTCATATTCCAAAACGATCGACGACAACACATTGAAATCACTTAATCATCAACAATTTCACCTACATCAATTGCAGAATTCAAAAACAAATTTAGAATATTACACAGATCAGATAAATTTAATTTTTCAAACACACACCAAAATATTCAACAAAAACCTACTAATCTCCAATTGTTTCTTTAATTTTTGTCATTTCGCTATTGTTTTGTCTTTTTTTTCAAATTTTTCTTGCTCATTATTTCTGTAAAATAGTGCAAACAACCATGAAAAAAAATTTGATTGAAATTTCATAAAGTACCATTATATCATTTGCATAAACATTATCTACTTGATTCTTTAAATAACCAAAATGTTTTAAAAATAACAATGATGACATTTGGAACATAATCACACATTCGCAGATTATTGTTTTTTTTTTTTTTAAATACGAAGAATTCGGTAAAATTATTCACTGTAGAATTGTTTGTTTGTTTTTTTTGTTATTAAAATAAATCGATTAAAAATATATTTTTTTTCAATAGTCGTGCCATCTATGAGTGAAATTTTGTTTTTCAAAAAGGCGGAATAAGTTCGAATACCTGTTGATCTTCTTCAATCATGATTGCCATTTGATTATTAATACCGCTATAAGTAAACGAAGCTTAACATTTATATTTTTCAATGAACAACAGGATCATTTTAATCATGAGATGAGCACAAAAAAAAGTTGTTCAACAACCACAACGACAGGTGAGTTGTAGCTCTCTTTTTCTCTCACACATTCATTCATATGTTAAACCATGCGATGATAATGTCGATGGTCAGGACCTGTTTTTATTCCAAGTTATTATTGTTGCCATTTCCAACAACTATGATCGCGCCAAATGATGCTCCATTCAATTGATTGTTGTTGTTGTTGTATGAATTTATGTTGTGTGAACTTGTTGCATTCACGCTATATATTTTCATTTGATGATGTCAACAAGAGTTTCCTTTTCTTTTCTCTTTTCTTTATATGACATTATCATCAACCTCAATACAATATCGAAAAATAATACAGAGCTTTTATTATTTGTATGTGTCTGTGTTGAATAAAACAAAAAAAAACGATCGAAATTTATCTATCTTATATACAGTTTTTTCATTAAAACAATGCTTCGAATGAATCGTTTAAATTTTTTTTCGAACTATATTGCTAATTCGCATGATAAAAATAATGATCTGATGACAGGTAAACTGATATACACACATATGCACTTTTACCAAAAAAAATGATATCATTTTACATTCCAATAATTATGTTGCTTTTCTGTTTTAAATGATCGATATTTCCCTCTACTCTTTCTTATCAGAATAAAATTGATTGTTTCTCTTGGTGACAGCAAAAATAAAACACAATAAACGAATAAGATTGAAGTTCTTTTCTTTTTCTAATAAGGTTATTCACTATTTTTTATCTATTGCTAAAATTCTAGACAACAACATACCGACAACAAACACCACGACTATCAATAATGGTATCCATGGTAATCATTGCAAAAAATATGTGTTGTCGTATACGAGTGAAATATAGACCTGCCTAATTTTGATCACTATCAATTACAAAAAAAAATCCGATAATCATTACCGTAGATTTTTTTTTTGGAAAAATACATCGATTCTCAAACTTATTTACAAGATGTGAAAAAAATATATTTTCTTCAAATTTATACAACAATCAACAATCAATTAGTTTTGATCGTGCACGTTTTTTCCCCACTATCATAAGTTAATTAAGACCAATATTCAACTTCATTTATTCATATTGAGATGATTCATTCAAAATCAACCTAAATCCATGTTCATTAGGCCATGAATATTTGATGAAATTTTTTTTCTGAATGAACGAAGAAAAAGGCGGAGTGAAAAGACTCTGATTATATAAATAATAATCTTTTTTAAATAATATAATTAAACACGCTTGAATGGAAATATTTCATCATTTCAATCATAATTCACCAGGATTATTATTGATGATGAATTATGATTGACGTTATGTGTCAGTGAAAAAAAAATTATCACTAATTTGTTGATATACATCCGGTTTACACTCATCATCATCATCATCCATTTGAAATTTGTTTTACATTCATCAATTTTTATCTATCAATTTCTCGATTCTTTTGATCAACAAGAAAAAAAAATCATGGATCTTATCAACAACAGAGGAAAAACCAAATCAAACCCAAATGTGTTCATTTTTTTATTTGACGCGTCATGTTTTCCAAAAACTGCTACCGGGATAACATTTTTAGTCAATTTCATTCTTGTCAATTTTTATATATGTCCATGTTTCTCTGATATTTATGCTGGAGATCGAATCGATCCTTATTTCACTGCAAGACCAAATCCAGTTACGAATTATGATCAATGGGGTCATTATCCAATTATGTATCAAGATCCAAATCGTCCTTTAGAACCAATTAATAAATATGATCCTCGTTATTCTGCAGTAACACCAAATACTTACAATAGATATCGAATCGAAGATCCAGGTGATCTTCGTTGTCGTGAAGCAGTCAAAGAAGGTTTGCTAGAATTCGCCACTGTTACCACACCATACGGAACTGTTGAAGGTCGAGTTGTTTATTTATGTGATGAACCTGGTGTTCCAGAACATGAACGACCACGTCCAGCTCAATACGTACCAATTGGAGCACCACATAAGTATCGACCGATAACTCAATTCAGAAGAAATGTCACAGCTTTTCTTGGAATTCCATATGCAAGACCACCTACCAAAAAGAATAATCTTCGCTTTAAAGTATGTGCGAATGAATTATAATTTTTTTTTTGTAATTAATTATGACTGTTAATTGATTCATTAGAGAACTTCGGTACCAGATCAATGGGGTTCGATTCGTGCCGATCGATATAGAGCTGCTTGTCCTCAATACAAACGATATATCCATGCTGATTTGGGAATCCCGTTTACCGATGAAGATTGTCTCTATATGAATATTTTCACCCCATGGGCTGCTACTCCAACAAGATCATTATATCCTGTGATGATTTATATCCATGGCGGTCATTTTGATCACGGTTCTGGAAATATTTTTCCTGGTCATATGCTGGCAGCAACTCAAGAAGTTGTTGTTGTAACATTTAATTATCGTCTTGGTTTACTTGGATTTTTGGCTACTTCGGATAATTCTTCGGCCGGAAATTACGGCCTATTCGATCAGATGCAAGCCATTAATTTTGTCCGAGAAGTTATTGTCAATTTCAATGGTGATCCAAATCGAATCACTTTGTTTGGACCCGATGCCGGTGCTGCAAGTGCTGGTTTATTGGCCATGTCCCCGTTAACACGAAGATATATAAAAAGAGTGATTGCTCAAAGTGGAGCAGCAGTAGCCGATTGGGCCATTATCAAAGATCCATTGTATATGCGAAACAATACGGTCATCGCTGGTCGAGCATTTGGATGTTCCACTCGTACCAGTTATATCCTAGTTGAATGCTTGAAGAGCAGATCGGCTACCGATTTTACCACTACCGAGATAAAGGTATTTCATCTCATATTCTTACAATTTTGTCATTATCAAATTAATATTTTTATTTAGCCCGATGTTGGGTGGCTTGCTTGGGCACCGGTTGTTGATAAATATACACGAACTCATGATTCGCAATTACTACCAGAATTACCTGAAGTTATTTTGAATAAACGTTTACTCTTATTCGATCCAGATTTTGCTTATATGAGTGGTGTTACCCGCGATGAAGGATCACAATCTTTGTGTAAGTCATAATAAATTTACCGATGATTTACCGAGTTAGAATTAAATTTCGATTAAAAGTTTCAGATGAAGAATTACAGAAACGAAATTACGAAACCAATCCGGACCTTTTTGCCAAACATGTAAAAGAATATGTAAAAATTTACAACTATACTTTGGACCAGGAAAGATTGATCAGCGCAATTACATTCATGTATTCACCATGGAACGATCCCGAAAATAAAACTTTAATTCGTCAAGGAATTATTGATGTAATTATCTAGATTATTAAGGTTGCACGAATTGAAACTTATTTAAATTTTAGATGATAACTGATTCATGGTATACAGCACCGAATGATAAAATGGTCAAATTAATGCTTAAAAATAATGTTGTTACCTATATGTACATGCTTAATTATACAATACAAGGTCTTAATCTTCCATCCTGGCTAGGTAAGATATTATTATTAGCTATTAGAAAACGAATCAAAATTATCTCATTTGTTTCAGGTGTTCCACACGACACTGAATATTTGCTAGCTTCTGGAGCGCCATTTATGGATCCTAGATTTTATCCAAAAGCTTTAAAATTAGATTTAGCTCAATGGACTGAACAAGATCGAAATATTAGCCAGTTGTTGATGGAAACCTGGGCTAATTTTGCAAAAAAACCAGTTTGTACACCAACTGCTTGGAATTGTGGTCCAACCCCATATGCGTTATTCAATACTATCATTTGGAAGCCCATGTCTTTGGAAAATTTACAATATTTGGCAATCAATTCAACCAACTATACAACAAACATACCGTTCACAAGTGATTGGGAAAATACAGATTGGACGTTGATTACTTTTCCATATTCAACATCGACAATGTGGCGAAATTATAAACAGAAATCGGCTCAATTCTGGAATTCATATGTTCCTCTGCTAGTCGGTTCAGCTCCGATCACTTGGATGCCAACTGTTGAGCCATATTTGGATGAGCTTAGAATTTATCGTGCAGCAACATGGAGCATTTTGGCCACATTGATTGTTCTTCTATTTTTCACTCTGATGTGTTCGTGTCTTTATTGTCGAGCAAAAAGGTAATATTGAGTTCATTTGAATGTATCAAAAATTTTCATTGATAATTTTCATCATAAATAGCTATAGAGACACAGAAGAGTATGTTCCAGTTCCTGTCTTAGATCAACCATATGCTCCTGCTTCGGCTCGTGCAAATTCGGAAAATAATCTCAAGTAAATAAAATGAATTTTACGAAAATTCAGATTGGATAACGTTTTTCTTTTTTTTTCATTCGAATAAAGTTATATCCAAACAATGCGATTACGTAACAACAATGAATATATACCACAATCACCACAAGTAATGATGAATAACTCAAATCATAAAACCAGATCAATGGAAAAGTTGTATTCACCACGATATGACAGGCATACAGAAGTTTGAAACATTATTATGTAAATAATTTATCATTTTGTAATATACTTTTTTAACTGAATACTTTAATATTTATATTTCTTTCAAACGATCTCTATAATTTGTTAAAAATTTGCTTTTATAAATGGAATTTATCGAAAAATAAATTTTGAAAATTTAAAAAAAACTTTTTTTCTTAAAAACCCGCCATCTCTCGGAGTGTTATCTAACCAAGTTTATTTATGTTTTTTTTTCATAAAAACTTGAAATTTTTAAGCATCGAATTCTTGAACACTTTTAATTCCATTTTCATCGATGACAATCATGTCTAGATGCAAAAATGGGTCTAATTTATCGCCATTTAAGAAAAAATCAAGTCGAATGAAAAAATTAGTGTTTTCAAATGGATCTGATTTACCAAAACGTACGTTGGAAAATTGTTACAACAATGAAGTTGATACGAAAAACGACAATATTTACGAACCAGAATCATCCAAAGAGCTGGCTGTTTCTAGAGCTAAATTAAATGAGTTGAAAGATTGGTTTAACTGTTATTTTGATCGAGATAATCATCAAACGAAATCACCATTTTTACTTTTGAATGGTCCATCTGGTTCGGGAAAAACTATTACATTGAAAGTATTGGCCAGAGAATTGCAAATAAAAATTGTCGAATTACCGGTTTTATCAATATCTGATAATTTTTCATCAACATTGTTTATAAATGATGATGGAAATAGTGTCATCAGACCATTACAAGATGAAAATCAAATGAATCGAATTAAGAATTTTTTGCATAAATTAAACCAATGTAGAAAATTCATTCATGATCAAACGTATAATGATCGAAAGATTCTCATGATAAAAGAAATACCAAGTATTTTTCTAATAAAACCAGATTTATTGCATGAAGAATTGAAATCATATAGGATTAATCACCGATCCGCTATCATTGTTCCAATTGTATTCATTATTTCGACCACTGCTCAAGGAGAAAATTTAGAACAAAAAATACTACCCAAACACATAATTAATTTGTTAAATTTTAAAATAATTACCTTCAAACCTATCAGCGACACTTGTTTGTCGAAAGTTATCGAAAATTCTTCCATTGGAAATCCTTTGAATAAATCTCAAATTCAAGAAATTATTTCAACTAGTTCCGGGGATGTTCGTCATGCTTTAAACTACTTAAAATTCAAATATTCGTCATCAGATAAAAAGAATAAAAGAACTAGAAAATTGAAATCCACAATTCATGTTCCTCACGAAAATGTAAACTCCATTGATTGTGATCGAAATGATTCACTAACATTTTCTCATGCCATCGCCAAAATTCTATACGCAAAACGTTTGGAAACTAGTGAAAACTTCGTGATTAAATATATTCAAAAATATCCTGAATGCAATAAAAGAAAGTTAAGAAATCCACTGAAAGATAATAAACCAGAAGAAATTGCCGAACTTGCCAACATTTCATACGATCAATTGATTGATTGGTTATATGAAAATTATCAAGATTTTATTCAAGATGCAGATGACCTCGAAAAGTGTTCCGATTGCCTTCAAACACTTTGTGATTCCACTTATTCGGTGATCGATAACTACAATGAAAGAGATTCATTCAAAAATGTTCAAATGTCTTTGGCTATTCGTGGAATGTTATTCAATTTAAACAATGATAATTATGCTTATCAAAATTATCTTGAAAAACCTGTGCTTATTCATAAAAAGAAAATAAATCAATTTCGACAGCTGAATCCTCCGAAAACATTTCATTTGAATAAAATTCTTTGTAATAATCGAGCAGAAATAGCTGAATTAAGGAATATGAATTCTTCATTTTTTACATTCGATAATGAAAAAAATCTAATAATGGATATACTACCGATGGTACGAGCGTTTCCCAAACATTTTTCAAACGAGTATCCGTATCTCAATTTCATCAATTATTTAATCGATTTTCAATCATTCGAAACAAAGTCAATCAATCATTTAGTCACCGTTGCAACCTGTTCGTCATCATTGACGGAGATCGATGAACAGGATGATGATGTACATATCGAAGATGATTCCGATTAAATTGTTAAAAATTTTATGATCCTATGCATTTTTTTCATATGTTTACATAAAACAAATAAAAATTTATTACCAACACACCTAAACAATAATAAATCTGTTCATTTCTGTTGCATAATCATTCATTTGAATTTTATTCAATTTTTTTAGGAAATTGACAATGTATATTATTTTTGGTTTAATTTCGATCATTTCAGTCAATGTTTTTGGTAATTTGTTTCATACAATATATCTGATTATATAAGGTTTAAGAATTCATTTTTTTAGCTGTACCACCGGAAAATTGTCTGGTAAGTCAACAATGTACTTCCTATTGTCAAAGTTATGGCTATTCATCTGGAACCTGTCGGACACGTCTATCAATCAGCCGTCCTATACCATTATTGAAACGTTTCTGTCATTGTTCGATATGTGATCCAAAATATTGTCAAAGCTATTGCAATAGTATTGGAAGAAAATATACATCTTGTACTTGTTATAATTTTTCTTTTGATCAACGATTTGAAAGTTATTTTCAACAACGTAATGAATATTCGGTTGCTAATGATTGTAATGATGGTGTACTTTATTGTCAATGTGGTTTATAATTAAATTGATTCAATATTTTTTTAAATAATAAATGATAAATAAATAAACGCTAGTTTTTATTTGTATTTGAAGAGCGCCTGCGTTCAATAAGAAAAATTAACGAAAAAAAAGTGAATCTATCTGGATTTTCGGATCAGTTTGGGTTTGGCGCGCACCTTAAACGAATCTTGTGATATTCTAATAAATTTTTATTTTCATTATCAAATGTAAACGATGCTATGGATAAAGTAAGTAATACTCAGCCATTTCATTATAAAATTGTTTACTCCTTGCAAAAAATATTTAGATTATTCATGGTCTTTACATTGGTAACTTTCGAGATTCAAAAAATCATGAACAACTGAAGATCAATTCGATTACACACATTATTTCTATTCTGGATAGGGAGAATATCTATCAAGTTGAGGTTGGCAACAACAACAAATAATAATAATGATCAATTTATTATTGGTTGATATTGATTTTAATTGATTTGAATAATTTTTTCTCATTTATCTATCGATGTATTGAGATTGAATGACAAGATTATAATCGATAAACCAAATGAGTTCCAAGTTTCCATTACTAATGATTTCATTGATTTTTCTTTCTGCGAACCCAAAAAAAAAACAACGAATCTTAGAATGAACATAATGGAAATTGTTATTGGTCGATTACGATTGTGAATGTATACGTACCAGTGTTTTCCAATTTTTTTTTCGATCAATACAATAATAGGATTTTCAGAAATCGTCATCATCATTTTCAAATGATAGTTATAATTTTTGTTCAAGGCTAATAATCATGATGATGATCACCCATACACGCATGATAATCGCTAACGCCCTTGTTGGTTTCCATATTTTTATTTATTTTTTTTATTGCCGATCCATAATAATTATTTAGACAATTTTTGTTTTCATTTGTTTGTCGTTGTGTGTGTGTGTGTGTGTGTTTGTGTAGATTTTATTGTATTATAAAACAAATACGTCATCATTCATAATGAAATATTAAAAAAAATACTGGTTTAGGTTTAATCAATTCAACAGAACAGCATAATTTCTGGTCTTCTTATTATTGTCAAGAATTACATTTTTTCCTCTTTCGCATGTTGTTGGTTAATATGATGATAAATGTTTACTAATATAATATTTGGAAGAAAAAAAAACAATGATTAGTATTCATAACGAATCATCACATATATGGTACTAAGCCAAATCATATTTTTTTTTTTTTTTTTTTTTTTGATTAAACATGTCCCCATAATAATATATGAATGGTTTGCAAAAATAGTTTTAAATAATCATTTAGCATAGATGGATCCATTAACTTCATAATGTCATTAAGATAATTGAAACAATAAAAAAAAACTTATTAGTAGTTTTTAATCAAATTAGATTCTGTATTTAAAAAAACTCAAGAATCTGTAATTTCAATAGAGTATTTTTTAATATTTCACTTCATTGTATTCCTCTCTCTCTCTCTCTCTCTCTCTCTCTCTCTCTCTCTCTCTCTCTCTCTCTCTCTCTCTCTCTCTCTCTCTCTCTCTCTCTCTCTCTCTCTCTCTCTCTCTCTCTCTCTCTCTCTCTCTCTCTCTCTCTCTCTCTCTCTCTCTCTCTCTCTCTCTCTCTCTCTCTCTCTCTCTCCCATAAATAGGGTATTAAATATTTGTGCATTTGTATTGCGGATTCTCCACATCAGAACATAATTAAACATATTCCAAAAGTGAGTATAATATGTTTTTTTATTATGTAAAATAATCAAATTATTTAAGTAATAAATTTGGAAAAAAGTGTAATCTTTTTATTCATAAAGCTCGATTAACCGGTGGAAATGTATTAATTCATTGGTACGAATGTAAATGTAAAATGGTAAAATGGTCATATAGAATAAGAGACAATTTTTTTCCATTAAAGTTTGGCAGGTATATCAAGAAGTGTAACGATTACAGCAGCATATCTTGCTTCGGTCACCAAATTCAATTGCAACGAAACTCTTGATGTTATACGAAATATTCGACAAATTTCTGCACCAAATCCCGGATTCTATAAACAACTTATGGATTTTGAAACATATCGTCTTAGGCAAGAACGAAATCGTATATTAATGGAATATAAGCTTGTTTTAATATCTAACGATGAAATTGAGGTGAATGTTTATTCAATAATATAATTTTCATATGTTAATCTTAAAATTTTTAAGATTCAAAGAATATTATCATCACATCATTCAACGACATCGAAACAAATGCAAAATAATGGTCGATTGAATAATCAATCTTCATTTGAATAGCAGACTAATGATTCATTTTCTGAAAAGTAACATTTGTTGAATACATTGGTGCCAAAATAGTATGATTTTAATTTGTATATTATGTTAGGATTTTTTTTCAAAAATTAATAAAATACTTGAAAATATTAAGCTTTGTATCTTTGTATAGATTTTAATCTTTAATTTGCAAAAAATGGAATACTTCTCTTATAATAATAAAATATCACTATTATGAGAGCTAAAAAGCTATACTAACAACAACAAAAAAAATAAAACAATAATTATCTTCATTTTCATGTGTGTGTGCTTATAATTGATTAAACTCAACAATTTGGATGATTGACAAATTTTCTAAAAATTGATAAGTCATATTTTTTTTACTAACTGAATAATTTGATTAAAGACGGCATATTGAAGGTTTTGAAAATGCGTTCATCATTTTTGATTTTATCAATCATTAACCTACTAACAATCGTTCATTGTGTTCATTATGAACCGAATTGGAAATCATTAGATGCTCGTCCATTGCCTGAATGGTATGATCGGGCGAAAATTGGAATTTTCCTACATTTCGGTTTGTTTTCCGAACCTTCTTATGTCTCTGAATGGTTTTGGGATTTTTGGCGTGACTCATCTACTCCATATGTTTGGCAACATACACAACTTTTACGGTACATGAGAGATAATTTCAAGCCGAATTTCACCTATGCAGAATTCGGCTCCAATTTTCGAACCGAATTCTTTAATGCTACTCAATGGGCAGAAATTATTAAAAAATCTGGAGCTAGATATACAGTTTTGACCACCAAACATCATGAAGGTTTTACATTATGGCCATCTTCATATTCATTTCAATGGAATTCAATGGCTTTAGGACCTAAACGTGATATTGTTGGCGAATTCAGCGCAGCCATTCGAAAAATTGGCAATATTCATCTTGGTCTCTATTATTCGTTATTCGAATGGTTTCATCCATTATATCTGAAAGATATGGAACACAATTATACTACCCATGAATATGTACGATTGAAAGCTCGACCGGAACTAGAAGAACTAATTAATACATATCGACCTGAGCTTTTGTGGTCAGATGGTGATGCTGTGTATAATGATACCTATTGGAATAGTACCGATATCTTGGCATGGCTCTATAATGACAGTCCAGTAAAAGATGTAATCGTAACGAATGATCGATGGGGAACAAATTGCCACAACAAACATGGTGGTTTTTTCGATGGTCCTGATCGCAATAATCCAGATTCATTGCCTAAACATAAATGGGAAAGTGCTATTAGTATCGACCAAGTGGCATGGGGTTATAGAAGAGAAGCTTCACTTGATCAATTATTAACTATTAATGAATTAATCCATCAACTTTTAAAAACAATTAGTTTTGGTGGCAATTTTCTTGTTAATGTTGGACCTAATAAAGATGGCCGAATAATGCCCATTTTTGAAGAACGTTTATCTCAATTAGGAGAATGGTTGGAAATTAATGGGGAAGCAATTTATGAAAGTCAAATTTATGAAAAATGTCAAATGTCAAAGAATAATCAAACATTTTATACAAAGAAAAATGATGGTATCTATGGAATAACGTTGGATTGGCCAAATGAAGGTATTATGGAATTTGAATGTATCGATTATGGTGATGTGAATCAGGTTACCATGCTCGGTTCTGATGAGTCAATAAAATTTGGTCCAGGTTCAAATGGAACATTGGTAAAATTTCCAAAATGGATTCCTAACACATTTAAATACGCATATACTTTTAAATTTCATGTTTGAAAAAAAATTTAAAGACATTATTGCATATTAAACAATTCTTTATTAATATAATTATATTATTAATTTCACAAAATAAACAAAAAACCCCATCTATAAATTCGTGATAAAAGACACTGTGGGCCTTTTCAGTATTTCAAAAAATTTAGCGCATTTTATACAGGAAACTATTATTGTATTGTTCCAATTCACCACGATGATCAACGTGTATTTTGATATCCATATCACGCTATTGAAAAGCGATAATAAAAAGTTAATAAATTTTTGCGATTTAAAAAATATGATAAAATGTACATACTCTATTTTTGAGATTCGGAGCCATGTAAAATGTTCCGACAATTTCTTCTCCATTTGCAATGGTCATGTAATCATCAATATAAAAGATGGTTTGTTTCCAATGTGTTGTACGATGTTCGGGTGCTATTTTGAACAACAATGAAAGTAAGTTTTTAAAAATAAAAAATTAAAACAAAGAATATACTCACAAGTGGAAAATCCAATAGTTTTGAGACATTTGCTAAATTCTACAGAGAAGAATGTTACCAATGCATGGATGTGATCGCTACGTTTTGCGATAAGACTGAAATTTGATTCAAATGTGAGATCATCAATAGTGACCGTATAAAGGTCAACTTCTTTTACTTTATAATAATTAGTCACAATTTGATTTGGTTCAACTAGATCGACTAATGGTTCGCTAATCACAAGATTACGAACCGCGCTCATGTTAAAGCCATAAACATTATCCCACCCTTAAGATGAAAAAAAATAGAAAATTACAGTGAATAATAAGATCAAATCATCTTACAGTTTATCTTTTCATCTTTGTACTGATGATCTTCAATGGCTGTAATATACAGGCGAGCTCTGTCGGGAAATATCATACCATTTGGAACCTAAAACCGTGATTGAAAGATTAGTTTGTTCAATTATTTATCTTAATCAAAATCATACCAGCCACTTGTCCCGAGCAAAAATCACCGTACTCAACATTAATTCATAAAATAGACAATATCCCATCCATTCGGATATGATAATGTCTACTTTAGGATATTCGGCTGGCAATTCAATTTCTTCTGCTTTACCTTTGATCAAGGTAATTTCTATAAAAATTTTCAAAATTTATAGCTAATCAAAGTATAATTCCCAGGAAAAAACTTACTGTCTGACATGTTATTGTCGGCAATGATTTGTTTTGCTACATCAATAATTGAACTGCATTCGATTCCAATGGCATGTTTTGCACCGGCTTTGATGGCAAACATACATAAGATTGCCGTTCCACAGCCAACATCCAGAACAACTTTATTTTTAAATAAATGTCTATTCATCATGACAGCGTTTTTATATGCTTTTGTTCTGACTTCATCCTTAAGCATCTCTTCATGAATTCCATAATGTCCATATGAATCAAAATAATAATCTTTAGATGTCATTTCATCAGCTTTGACACTGTCATTAAGAGGTATCAATTCACTGCAACCACAATTCGAACAAGCCATTTTTACTTGCGATTCTCCATTAATAGCGATGTCTAAAAATAAATTTCAAAATATTGTAAATATTCAATTTGGCATTAAAAAAACAAATCTTACTCTTTATATCAATATCCATTATATATTCGATATTTAATAACAAATTAATGACTAACAAGCTAATGATTATTTAATGAGAAATTTGATGGAATTTTATGACCAAAAAAAAAGATCATGAAAAATGAAAACAATGAATGTTTTTGAAGCACGTGCTTTAAATGCGAACAAGAAACGCCAAAGAAGCCACGAGAAGAATGAATAGACCATCCGTAAATAAGCGGACCAAATTGTGTTTGATTTAGCCGAACTGAACTGAACACCATCAACAACAACAACAACAACAACAAAAACTGTACACATTGGAAAATAATTATTATTGAAAAAATGTGATTCTATTTTTTCCAATTTTCGTTTCTTCGGTCCCTCTTTAATGTTTTTACTTGCTCTATATTTTCTTCTGTTTATTAATGATCGGTAATAAAATAGACGAATCAAGTTATAGTACGTGCAAAACTTTAGTACATTTGTTCATGTTTGTTGTCTATTTGCAATAACATTAATTCATTGTATTTTGAAGATCATCATCTTTTTATCTACGGTATCTCATAATAAGAAGGTATGATTTGAATTTCTTACTCTTTCTTTATCCATTCGTAAAGTTTGAATTGAATTTTTTTTGTCGATAATTTTGAATTTATCTACATTTCAATTCAGATATCCACCTACTTAAAGTTTTGTGGTTGTTTTCGTTTCTGTGTGTGTCTCATCAATGAATCACTGAATCTCACCTTCATAAAATCTCTATATTATTTAGTGGACATTGTCCACTTGGGAACACAGAAATTAAATAAGGATGTGTGTGTATTTTACGTTTATTTATTTTCATAGCCAATTTTGTATATTTATAGGATGTTTGTATGCCAAAGACAACTGTTGATTTTTTTTTAAATTGAGCGGATGTGTACATCATTTCGATGCTATTTCAACATTACCATAAATAGCTATTTATGGTAAGAATTCTATGGAAAAAAGTTAACATTTATGAATGAATGTAATATACTCAATCGAAATTTGTAAATATCTGTCTATAAACGACAGGTTGCAACTTTCTTCGTCATTTAAATTGATGGATGCAAGAGGTATGTAGGTGGTTTGATGAAATGGATGGTAACCTTCAAAACGACTACATCATTGGATCATTTGTTTTCTTCTGTAAATTTGCTTTTCAAAAAAATTTTTTATTTATTCATTTTGTTTTTTTCGTAATGGCTTTGTCATTCTTTCGGTCACTTTTATTCGAATCGGTTTATTTGTTTAAATTTAATAATTCGTAATGGATCATCAACGATTGACTATTGTGATTCTATTATTATTAGCAAATCATTATCATCAAACTATTGCTCAAGATACAATTTTTGCTAAAGGTGGTACTTGTCTATATAAAATTGGAAAACAATGGCAAGAATGTATGGACAAACAAAGTGAACGATTAACATATGAACGTGATAATCTTGAACCAGTATATACACGAGCTGCTTTAACCGAATCGGTTAATAGAATTTCCTGTTGTGCTTATTATGAATTTTTAGATTGCATTGAATATGCAGCTCGTCAACATTGTCCAAATGAAAAACATGATATGATTGCCTATAGTCGTCAATTAGGCTCGGCTGTTCCATCCGAAATCTGTCATGAACAATTTCCACGACAAAATATTGAATGTAGTGGTCGCATTCAACGATATTCGTCCGGCACATCCTCGATTTCTTATTTGTTATCATTGTTGACATCACTGTTATTTTCAACAATAATATTATTAAATGTCTGGTGATCTTGACAAATTCAAATGTCTGTAAATATTGTTTTTTTTTCAAAAGGAAACTCGTGATGATAGTTTTTTTAATGTGATTAAGTACATAGCAATTGATTTAATTTATTGAATTTCATTGTCGGGCGGATATTGTAATTGTCTCAAATTAAACTTGTTAACATGGGAAAAATGTATCTTTTCAACAAGGCAATTATCATTGCTGATTTGTGGAATATATTTCCAACTTATTTGTATATACCTCATTGTGAACGAAATACATACATTCATTCAACTAATTTATGTTGCAAAAAAAATTTCGATAAATAATGTTCATCTCCGATAACATAATTAATTGGTTTCATTCATTAACCATTTATCGTTTATTCTTCATTTGGTTCATATTACAATCATTTATTAATTTTAAAACGATTGATTCAAATTATTCATCACGTAGTCGAATTTGTTTGGAACGAATTTGGCCAGATTTTCAACGATGTCGTGATCGACAACGTGAACATCATCAATTTGGTCGTTTTTCATCAGGTTTCTTTTTCACATCAACTGATGTTTATCAGCCTAAATACAAAGTAGAATGTTGTTCGTATTGGGAACTATTGGAATGTGTCCATCGTGCAGCCAAAATCTATTGTACCGATGATGATGTTGATTTGAAAAAATTAGATCAAGCATTGGAAACGTTCGGTTTGAATGTACCGTTATATATTTGTACTGAAGAATATCCAAAAGGTTCACTTCGTTGTAAAATTCGTTCATGGTTCATCATGACAATCGTGTTTAGTATATTTTGTATCTTAGTCCTAATAATCCTTGTTTGTATTTGCTTACGACGTACTAGATAAAGTATTTTTTTAAAAAAAGCAATATTTCCATCTTTAACATTTTTTCCATATCATTTAATATCATTTCATTTTACAAACATATATTTGCTGATTTATATTAACCAGACATTTAGTTTTGATTTGTTATTTTTCCAAATAAAAAATGTCAATAAAATAAACAAAAGCTCTAAAATTGATCATATTTATTTGTCATAAATCTTATCTTGATGATAAAACACAGAGTATCTAAGTTTCTTTCATGTGAAACGATAGATTATCAATCGTTTGTTATTTAAACGAAATTTAATCCAAATCATTTTTATCAAGTCAGTTTTTAAATTTTTCTATTGATACTGCTTATTAATCAAAAAAAAATCATTATTGATCATCATCTTCATTAGGATGGAATTATCTAATGAAATCAAAATAGTTTGGAATTATATCGAAAAAAATCAGGATTCATATGTTCAAGCTTTAGCCGATGCAATCGCCATTCCAAGTGTATCATCGCAAAAAGAATATCGTCCAGAAACATTGAATGTTGTAAAACATTTTCAACAGGTAGTCATGAATATTTTTAATGTTTACCTTTATTAACAGAATGGTAGTTTAGTTGCTAGAATCCAAAGGTGTAGAATGTGAATTACATATGATTGGTGATGAAACATTTCCTGATGGAACTCAACTACCATTGCCACCTGTTCTCTGTGGTTATATTGGCAATGATATCAAAAAGAAGACACTATGTATTTATGGACATCTTGACGTACAACCAGCTCTTTTACAAGATGGTTGGAACACAGAACCATTTAAATTGGTCGAACATGATGGCAAATTGTATGGCCGTGGTGCTTCTGACGATAAAGGCCCAGTGCTAGCTTGGATCAATATGATTGATGCATTTAGAAGCTGTTCGATCCCCTTGCCAATCAATTTGAAAGTAATAATGTTATTAACTGATATTAAATGATTATCATCATTATTTCTTATAGTTTATTTTCGAAGCTATGGAAGAATCCGGATCTGTAGGATTACATCAATTGATTTATTCGCTAAAAGATACCTTCCTGAAGGATGTCGATTATTTCTGTATAAGTGACAGTTATTGGTTAGGCCAATCTCGGCCTTGTCTTAGTTATGGACTCCGAGGAAATACCTATTTCTATTTGCAGGTTGAATGTGCGAAAAAAGATCTTCATTCGGGAGTCTATGGTGGTGCTGTTCATGAGGCCATGACTGATTTAATTCATTTAATGTCCAGATTAACAGATGAAAGTGGTAATATTTTGATACCTGGAGTCTTGGAAAATGTCAAACCATTTACAACTAATGAACGTATCGCATTACAATCAATTGATTTTGATGAGAAAGCTTATCGTGATGAGATTGGTACTAGCAGATTACGGTTCAATGATAAGGTTAATATTCTTGCTCATCGTTGGCGATTTCCCTGTCTTTCTATTCATGGAATCGAAGGCGCGTTTGCTGATCCTGGTTCGAAAACCGTCATACCTCATAAAGTGATTGGAAAATTTTCAATACGTTTAGTACCAAATCAAGATCCAGATGATATTACAGTCAAAGTTACGAATTATTTGAACGAAGAGTTTATGAAACTCAATTCACCAAACAAAATGTCAGTACATAGACAAAAATCCAGTCGACCATGGATCGCTGATACGAATAGTAATAATTTCATAGCTGGTAAATTGGCCATCAAAAATGGTATGTGCCATGGATTATTATTATTTCCATTTTCGACTTTTAACACATGTTTATTCAATTCATTAGTTTATGGCATACAACCGGATATGACTCGAGAAGGTGGATCAATACCGGTCACATTGACTTTAGAAGAAGTGACGAAAAAAAGTGTCATTCTTTTGCCAATCGGTAGTGCCGATGATGGTGCACATTCCCAAAATGAAAAAATCAATCGAAAAAATTATATTTATGGCTCAAAAGTTTTTGCTGCTTACATTCATTTTTTATCACTACTTTAAAATATTGATTTATTTTTATTCAAATTCATCATATTTAATGTTAAACAATTTATATTTTTTTCCAATAAAAATGTCTGCCAATTTTTCAATCAATATAAATAAAATTTAGAAGTCAATTTTCGAACAATTAAATTTTTCTATTTAGTTTCATGTTCGTTTTTCTTGTTATAGTGATTTTCAATCAATTTAACAAAATCTCCATATAAAGCTTGATCTTGAATTCGTTCCGAATATTTCTATATACATTTAGATAGGATAGATTTAAAATGTTTGTTTCGTTAATAAATTTGATGAAATAAAAATTTAAATTCAAAAGAAAAACAGTATTACCTCGTCTAAGATGATGGTAGGAATGAATGTTATTTTTGGTTTTACTGCTTTAGTTTTACGTCCTGCATCCACCAATAGTTGTTTTCCTAGATTTGTCGTTGTACAATCATCGACGTGTTTCCAATCAATATTGGTCCAATTGGCGCACTATTGAAAAAATTGATGTTATTTTAGATCATTTTGTTAATATTGAAAATAGATATTTTGGTTACAAGCAAATCGTTATCATTTTCTATAATTTTTCTAATTGATAAGATATTTCAATCCTTAACGCTTTTTATTCTAATCAATACAGGCCACTCGTACTTGCATGACTAAGCATTTTCACCGAATTCAAATTGCAAATGACAACAATGATGATTAATGCTGAAAAATATAAAAAACTTTTGGTCAACAAATATTCCAATGAAATTCGCGATTCTGCTTCCATTGTGGAAGAAGATTTACGTCCACCAAACAATGATGAAATATTAATTAAGAATTATTATTCTGGTGTGAATGCAACCGAAATGAATATCATGACTGGTCGATCATCGATCTTCCCAAAAGGTCATATCCCATTTGGTTTAGGTTTAGAGGTAAAATATTGCAATTCAAATGATGATTATTATTGAACAAATGTTGCTGATTAAACCAGGGATTGGGTACGATTGAAGCTATTGGTAAAGACATTGATCCAAAACAATTTTCTATTGGTAAATCTGGATTAGTTTTTGCAATGCCACCTAAAACTTATGCTGAATATATTGTAAGCATCATAGTGTTTGGATAAGATTTTTTGGATAACATATTTTTTTACAGTACATCAAGCCTGAAGAATTTTTCCCGGTTCCCGAAATCAAACCCGAATACATTGCATTACTGGATTGTGGTCTCACAGCTGCAATCGGATTAGACAAAGCAGGAATGATAAAAAAAGAAGAAACGGTTTTAATTACCGCAGCAGCCGGTGGTTGTGGTCATATTGGCGTTCAATGGGCCAAAATGAAAGGCTGTAAAGTGATCGGATTATGTTCAACAGTTGATAAGAAATCATTTCTAGAATCAATTGGATGTGATTATATAATAAATTACAAACAAGAAAATTTGGATGAAGTTTTGGGAGACAAATTTCCTGTAAGATTTTTCATATAAATTCAACATTAAATTCATAAATTTTTTCTTTTTAAAAGGACGGAATCGACGTAATCTGGGAGACTTATGGCGGTTCAATGTTCGAAATTTTATTCAAACATTTAGCCGTTGGTGGAAGAATTGTTATTGTGGGCGCTATTACTGGATATAAAACAATCGGATTTCCGGATATTTCTATTCAAAATCTTCCAATAAAGGTAAAATAAATTGAATTTTTTATATTATTATTATCTTTGTAATTGCTTTATTATTATCATAGTTGTTGAACAAATCGGCATCGATAATTGGATTTCGTTTTCGACACTATCAAAGTTTTTTTCAACAATATCTTGACGAATTGATTGAATTGTTTCGTACACAAAAGTTGATTATACGAATCGATATGAATGATATTATCGGTGTTCAATCATCAATAAATGCTATCGAGGTATGTTTTTTTTCTGTATTTATATTGTTTTTCGCCTCACAAAAGAAAAATTTTGTTCGATTTTAATTATTTTTTTTTATTGTTGTTTTTTATATATAGCATCTTCAGGCAGGAAAAAATGTTGGCAAAGTAATTGTTCAAATAAAACAACAATAGCCGCGAACATCAATGCTATTTTTATTGCAGGACGATCGATTTTGATGGGATTCGTTTATTATTATTATTGTTATATTCACAATTTATAAGGTGGAAAATGTACACTGAATTAAAAAAACCTATATGATTGTCCCTTCAAATTCAATTGTCAATCGTTTGCTATTCTTAACTTATTCTTATTCTTATTTTTGCGTATTAAATTCGTTTATTGATTTGATGAAATAAAAACACCTTTAAATTGTTTTCATCATTTTTTTTTCTATTATCAAAAAGGCTTACCTTTTGTGCAACGAAATCTACATCAGGTCTTCGCAATCCATACAATTCTTTTTCCATACATTTGATAAATGGTAATGAAACATCATAGCTATTCTGGTGAAGTACACAGCAATGTATCATATTACCACGACATTCTTTTGGTCCATGTTGGCAATAAAATTCGTATGAATTACCAGATTCGAAAAACTGATTCAAAACAAAACAAAATGTTGGAAATGTGAAAATTATTGACAAAAAACAATTTACCTGAGCTTTACCAAATGGAAACAAACGAAGATCAGCTTTATCTTTGATTCGATCATAATTGGGCACTAATTGTCTCAATAGAAATTGGATTGAATCCGGACAAAGTGTTTCATAGTAGACATCAACTTTAATTTTGGATTTGTTAGTATTATCATTATTGTTGATAATTTGTTCAAGTTCACTTGCTGTTGTCCATGACCAACAGATAAACAGTATGATCATTGAAAATGTTGAATACAAAAACAATTGGTGATTCACCATTTTTGTTTTATAATTTCGATTCCGTAATTTTTTTGAAATAAAAAAAGAGAAATTGATCCAAGTTTTTTTCAGAAGGGTATTTATATACGTTGCAGCTTTTTTTGGTGAAGCAAAATGAACGGTGGCGTTGAACTGCATAGGATAATACAACAAACAGTAAACTTGCCTTAATGTTGATGATGATTAAATTGGTCGTGTTGATAAACTAGTCGTTCATCAAGTTGCATCTAGTTAAATGGTAAGCAGTCGTTATTTTCTTCCTTCTTAAGATAATTTAAAAGTAATGGAAAAAAATTAATTTGATATTATCAGATTTTACATCACTGAGCAACGGGTGATAATTTTCTATTCAAACAAAATGTCACAATAAATCATTTATCAGATAATATCAAAAAGTAAGGATCAATAATTAAAAAAATGTTGGGAATTTGAAAATCAAAATGAACTACGGAAAAGTTGTAACAATTTTTTTTTATTTGTTACCATCACAAACATTTAATAGTTGACAATTTGTTTTTAAATCATGAAAAAATTCATTTCAATGTTGCTGTTGTTTTTTCTTCATCGGTTTTGTAGTTTCAATTCAAGAGTATCAAAAACAAAATAGAAATTTGTGATTTTTTTTTGATTGTTGGATAATGGCCACACAACTTATTGGTGATCAAAAACGAAAACTGAACTTTAGTTTTCCTAGTTTGATAAAATTTAAATTTCCACTGAAAATGAGGCTCGAATTGATTTGCTGTATGAAAAATGAATCAATGATATGAATGTCGATGATATACAATCAGTTATACTATTCTTTGTGTGTTTCAATTTTTTTTCATAGAAATTTCCAATGCCGATTGTTCATCAAGGACTTAATCGAACGTTTTAAAAAAAATATTGTTACCTATAACAATCATAAAATGAATTACCTTGATTTTTTTTCTTGTTCATATTCATTGTCTTTTCTTTCTCATTCATTTCTATAATAATTAGGAATGACTGAAATCGACTAATTAGAGGTTGATTTTAATGATGATGATGATGATGATGATGATATTAAAGACATTGTAATTTCAACATTAAACGAAAACAATACATCAAACTATTACAAAATTTGTCTTTAGTTATCAAAGAATAATTTTTTTAATTGTTTTTATCGTCACACATAATAATGATGATTATAAACAACATTGTTCGAGAAACAATTCGATATCCGTTTTAAAGATTAATGCTTTTGTATTACATGTTTTGTAGAGATGTTTTATCGCAAATTATTTCATTCGACACATCTTTATTACTTTTTCCCATTGTAATAAAAGTTTAATAATTGGTCTTATTGGAATCTTATGACAAGCCCAAAAGCTATCATCATCAATGTAATCAAAGTCGATATAACAACAAAAAAAAACAATTGAAAAATCACATATAATAATGATGATCACTAAATAAGATGATGCAAATGCAAAAAAACAATGATTCTTATCAAAATTTAAAATCAAAATCCGTCTCATCAACGTAATGACGACAGAAAAAAATTTTGAAATATAAATCCCAATCTTTAGTTCATGGCCCCGTTTACAACTAAGCTTAGTAATGTAGGAGTATTGGTGGAAAAAAATTTGCTGATATTAGATGACATCAATCTTGATTTTTTTTTCATTATCATTTCAACGAAAGACAGAAAAAAAATTGTGACCGAAAACATTTTTTCCCATCGATTAACATTGACGAGATAATATAAATGATCGGTTTTCTTCATTTGATATATCAACAGTGAAAAAACACCAGACTGAAAAAAAAAGAAAAATTTAAAATTCATCATAGCTAATGATGATGATAGCAAGAATCCATACCGACAAAAGTATTTTATTAAACTTTTACCACCTACACATTGTGTTACGGGAAAAATAAAGATAATTGTAATATCATTTCTCAATCATCAACCATTATAAAAAATAAACAAAAAAATAATACATTTAGATAAATGACATTGAAAAATTTAAAATGTGCATATTTTGTATGCACATTTTGTCTGTTTTGATAATGATGACCAGAGCGAAACAAAAATAAAAAAACAAAAACAAAACAGACATCTGGACACCTATTTTATCCACATGAAATTGCTTTTGTTCCAATTTTTTATTTTTTTTCTTTTAACCAAAATGAAAATCAAGAGAGAGAGAGGAAGAAGATAAATTTTTCTTTAATATTTCGCATATATGATGACAGATGTAAAATAATAAATTCATCCATTTTGTCTTTCTCTGGACACTCTTCAGTTGTCGTTTGGGGATGTTGTAATCATTCAAAATTATTTATATCGACGAAAAAAATAACAATGTTTGGTATGTCAAAATTTTGTAAACAGTGTATAATATATTCAAACATTTGTTTTATTGATAGAGTTAAAAAAAAATAATAATTATTATGAACTAATGATCGAATGAATCTAAATAAAAAACAATTGAAATAATTTCAATTTGAAGATCATTCTCGGACATGCCAACGCATTCATTTCAATCATCATCATCATATGGAATGATTTGATACAAAACAAAAATAAGAAAATTTCAAAACAAAAATGTTAATGAAAAAATACTTTTCAAACAAAATGATCTTTTTTCTTCAAAAAATCATGTGATCATTATCATTGAATTGCTTGCCTGCATATCGAGCAAGATGATTTACAGACAAAAATCTAGATCATCATCATCATAATAATCATCATCAATGACATTCAAATATCTTTTCCAGAAATAGATATAACAATAGAAAAAACCAGTTGGCTACTTTTTTTTGTACAACTATTTAATGATGCTAAACACGTCGAAATGACATTGGTTTAGTAGATGCAAAGATGAATTCCAGACATTTCTTAGACTAATATTATCAATGGATCATCACATATACAATTACGAACATTTTAGACAAAATTCACTTTTTTCCCTTACCAAACGGGTCATCTACATTTCCCACATGATTTTCTGATATCAATTGTTCAACTATAATGGTGTAACAATAAAAAAAAATCATGTTCCAAAAATTTCGTTTTCAATCAAAAGTCATATGCATGCTGGACAAATTACCGACAAATGGTGTTTCTCTGGTTAGCACTTCTCACATAATCATGTGAGAAAATCAAATTTTTTTTGTTTCCATATTCATCTTTTCTACATTAGGTGTGTTTTTTCTTTTGTCTTATTTTTTTTGTGTGTTGTGTAATAATGTTTGGAAAAAATGTTTCCGGTATTCATTGCTAGAACACGATGTGCTTTTTTCGTGTATTTTCACACACACACACACACAACCAAATATTTATGCATAAATATGAATTTCTTTTCCATTATTCAACAATGTAATGAAATTTTTTATGAAATTAATATTAATTTAAAAAGAAAAGAAAATATCCGGCACTAAGAAATTTTTTTTTTTGCATTCATGATTATCGTATGATGTGAATTATTTTTTGGGAGATATTTATTATTAAGTAACCAAACCAGCAGTTTGGCATGATAATTATATTTTATAATGAAAATTTTTCTTTTCATTTTTTATCTACTTGAAATAATTTTTTTTTGTTGAAAAAATGTTTATAATTTAAGAAAAAAATTCAGTTGATATTGTATGAAAAAGCAATGAATCTTATGACAATCAATGTTTTCAAATTCGTTTCATATTAAAACTATCAACTATGCAACAAAAAAAACTATCCATTCCAGTTGAAATGAATGATTGATAGAAACTATTAATGATAATCGATAGGACACGTTAATGGTTGTTGAAATTATTTAAATAAAAAAACAACTTTCTGACAACCAAGACCAATGACCAAGACATTCCATGACAAGCCTGATATGTGTGTTCAGCAATGAAATGAAAATAATGATGATAGTAAAAGAAAATTTGCCTATTTTTTTCATAAATCTCCAACAAACAATTCATTCATTTTTTTTATTGATTGTCTATTATGGAAAAACTCTTTATGATCAGATATTACTAATGATAATTATTTTTTATTACCATTTTTGCGTTGTTTTTTTTAATATAAATGTTATCAAAATAAAAACCAAACAAAATCCTAAACGATTAATCAAATTGAATCGATCAATTTGAGCAAGTTAATGTGCTTGAAATATTTATGCAAATGAGAAAAAAAAATGGAAAGTTTGCTTTTAATTTTACCTATGCGTTTAGTATTGAAATATGTAGATCATAATCCTTTTGGCATCATTATTTGCCGATCGTATTAACAAGTGAAAAAAGTTGAGCAAAAAAAAGGTTCGACCAAAATCGTATTAATATTGAACATGATTATTTTCGGTTTTGTTTGGTTGATTTTTTTTTGCCCACAAAAAAATAAATTGAAAATTTTCACATTAAATACAACATTTTTGGGAAAAATTGATCGATTGAAAAACTTTTACGAAAAAAGGATATTTTTTTCTTATGTGAAAAAAAACCATTTGGGTGTTCTTTTTTTTAGGCGAAGACTCGTTTTTATTTTTCATTTTGTTGTCGGTTGACAATATTCTTCGAACAGGTAAACAACAACAATAACGGAACAAAAAATAAACTGATGAAATATATACTTTTCGATACTGTGAAACAGTTATTTAAGCTTTGTATTTTTTTTCATGCATCCATTATTAATAAGAAAAAAAAACCATACAGGTATTATAACGACAACAACAGCTAAACAACAGTCTTTATCATCAGTTTTTTTATATATTTCCTTTCTTTATTTGTGAATCAAGATACCCTTGTTGTTCCATATAAAATGTTATGGTTTTCACAAAAATGAACTAAATTGTAGAAATGCTTTGTAATAAAAAAAACTCTAAAGAATAAGAAAAAAATTTTGTCAGGAAAAAAAGAAACAACAAAACATCACCATTTTCATAACATCCATTTATATATTTTTTGTTGACTCACTACATGATTAGCCATTGTGTAATAAGAAACAGTTTAAGACCGAACCGAAAAATGAACAACCAAACTGATGTTAACATCCATGATTCATGGAATTCTGTTCAAAAAAAAAAACTAAATAAAATAATGTACAACCTGGCCACACTCTTGTCATCTTAACCATTTTTCAATTTTTTTTGCTTCATAATAATAATTTTTTTAGTTTCGGCGATCAAATTAGTTTTTATTTTCTTTTTTCACCCGATGCACACATGTGTGTGTGTGTGTGGGTGTCATAAATTATGTGTGTGTATATAATGTTGTCACAAAGTTGATGATACGAAAATAGACTTTTTAGAAAGTTACCCAGAAAAAAATATGGTTTCTGAAATTTCATACAATTCTTTTTTCTTTGTGATTCTGTTTTTTTTATTTTGAAAAAAATGAAAAAAAAATTCCACTTACTCTATCTCTTCGTTCTTAGTGACTTTCCGGAGCCAAATCATTTTTTTTTCTCTCTCTCTTTCTAGATCCCGTTATTACATCATAATACCAATCTTTTTTCTTTCCTCAATTCATTCACTCAAGTTTGACAAGTGAGTAAGTAAAAAAAAAATAACGGAAAAAAAGAGCTAAATTTCTCTTTCTCTTTTTTCTATCTCTTTTTATGATGATGATGATAGCATTTCATTTCATTTTATATTCATTCACTCCCAGTAGCAAAACACACCAATTTTTTTCCTCTTTTATTTTTGTTGCAATGTTTGTAAAAAAAAATATACAATACAAAACAAGTAAGTTGAAGCCGTTGAAAACATCATTTAATATGAAAATAACAATGTACAGACGACGACGACGTTTAGTTATCCTCATCAATGTTCATATGGTTTCATAATGTTCCAAACATCAAAATGATAATGAAGAAAAAATAACGGATCACGCATGTGTTCACCTTTACTTAAAATTCTCATGC
Source organism: Dermatophagoides pteronyssinus (assembly GCF_027571235.1). NCBI lineage: Eukaryota > Metazoa > Arthropoda > Arachnida > Sarcoptiformes > Pyroglyphidae > Dermatophagoides > Dermatophagoides pteronyssinus. Next base: position 3,999,396 of record NW_027461525.1, read on the forward strand.
AGTTTTGTTATTTCCCATGTTATTCGGGTCGAATTGTCGGTATTTTTTTCTATCACATGGGTGTGTGTGTGTGTTAAGACACTGTTTGTTCTTCAATAATCGTATTGTGCGTTATTTTTTCCGCCTGAAAAGAATGGTCAACAATTTTTTCATTCATTAAATTTAACCGCTATTCATCAAAGAGCCTGCATTGTCATATCAGTTTTCTTGACCATTCAGAAAAAAAAGTTTGTTGTTCACTTTCCTCGACAGAAAAAATTGACTATCGTGACATTTATGAATGAAATATTGACAATTTACAATCAGATAAGGAAAAAGACTCCATTAATATTGAATGTGAAAGTTAGAAATTCTTCAAATATTATGATGATATTAAAATTTATAAACATTTGTTCGAAATATACAGCTGATTGAATAGAAGAATTTTGTATGGCAAGCTCACATCCGCTCGAAAATATTCCTCAAATAAACGCTAATATAGCTAATTCATCACATCGCCATCGTCATTGTAATCAACAATAACATCATTTTTCACAATATAACGATAACAAATCAACCTAATTTTCATTAACTTCATCACTTACTTTTCATGTTGATAAATTATCATTTTCTTATTTCGTATCTATTGTCTTCATCGATATTTTTGAATTTCTTCGGTGTTCTGAGATCAATTTTTTCAAGAAAAAAACCAATTTATGTCAGTTTTCATTTGCCATTTAGTTTTCGCTACAACCAAAAAAAAAAAAAAATCCATTGTTGAAAAGTTATCCATCGATGATGAATGGATATTTTCGCATTCATTGATTGATTAACAATAATCGATGTGAATCATCTTCATAATAGTTTTTTATTTTGCTTTGTCTTTGTCTTTGTTCATGTAGGTTTGTGCATGGATTCTTTTGAATAAAAATTTTCCGCAAAAATTAGATCTGTGTTTGTGTTTGGTTTAAATTTTAAGCTTGAAAGATTCTTCATTTTTTAAATAGTTAAAATAGTCACGGATCACAGAGTTTTATTATTCACATCATTGAATTTTCAAGATCAAATCGATTCGATTAAATGGTGATTTCAAACGGAGAATTGGATGAGTGAATAACAAGAGAACAAAAAAGACATGTTTAAAAAAATCAAAATTGTTGACTTATTTCGCCATTCATAAGCATTTCTGTAGTCAAATTTAAAAAAAAATATTATATTGATGAACATATTATTATCATTTTTTGACCTTTATTGCTTCAATGATCCAATGCTTAAATGGTTATTGATTCTGGAGATAAAACATTTTGTTTTTTTTCATGATATTTTTAAATGACATCCACTCACATTTGATTTCGATTCGAATGTTGTGTTTTCATCGATTATCGATATCTATTCGTCCATCTCTGCATTCGAACATGTTATAATTGTTTTCTTTACATTATTCATCGATACTGTTCAACACTGAAAAAATTAAATCGCATTTTTTTTGTCTCATGATTTATCAATGAAGAATATCTTGGATTCGACCTAATTTTAAGATTATTTTTCTTATCTATATCACATCATCATCATCATCAGTATTCTACCATTATCATTCGCCAAATCAAGGTGAGTAAATAGTTATTTTTTTCAATTCATTAAAAAAAATTTCCGTACTCTAAAAGTTTCAACGATTATCAAATAACTGTGCATTTCTTTTAACTATATCGATGATGATGATCATCATCATCGATTTCCGTATTTGTTACGATTTTATAAAATTCAATTGGAAAATATCACTGAGAATTTTTTCACAATAAATGAATGGGACAAAAAAAACACGTTTACGTTGTCGCGATACAAAACATTTTTTTTGTTTTGTTTTTTTGGGCGAAATTGATTCAATCTTAATTGAAATGGATATCCGACCAAGATAGCTTTTTTTCCTTGTCGAATTTCAATTGAAAATTGGAGGCAGATATATACACACCACTCACACGCACACACCCGTACATACCGCAGTGCATACACACAAAAAAAAGCAATTAAACGGTTATTGATCATATTTTTTTTCTATACCTTTTCTGTTTTTCTTTCATCAAATGTTTCGGGTGTGAGCTTCCCTGAGTATTAAGAAAACATTTTCATGTCTATAAAAAAAATAGATAGATTAGAATAAAATCCTTAATATTTTCCTCACGAAATACAGATCAAAACTGTTTGACATTTTTGATTTTTGTTTAGTTTTTTTCACCATAAAAATAGATTGTATTTTTTTTTTGTTGACATCGTACCCGAGATTTTATCGTTTATTGAACTTTATTATTTCAAAGGAATTTTTAATGTTTATTTCCAGGTGTAATTTTCAGTAATAACTAAAAGTTATTCAAAACATTTTGTCACTCATTTTTTTTCTGTTATTCATTTTGATGTATATCTTAAGCTTTTGATTAATTGAATCCATGTTTTTCAAGTCAAAAAGAATCTTGTTTGAACGACTTTTTTTTAACCAAGTGAATATATCTTTTAAATATATGATAATAATTATGAATGATGATACCGAGTTGATATTTCAAATGATTATAATCATCATTAGCTGGAATCTAGCTAATTATTTTTCATGTTGATATTTGTTCTTGTTTAGCTATATTTCGCTTCAATTGATATTGTTGATCATGATGATGATGATGATTAGAGAAAATTCATAAACATAGATTGTAAAAAAATTGAATTTTTGTTGTTGTTGAAATGATGAATAGATATCGAAGCAAAAACATGGAAACAGGTAGATCTTGAATAGTCATCATTATCGGGCTGTCTCGACGACGACGACGACGACGATGATTATGATGATAGACACAGACATAACATAAATGTCAAATTCAAAATCATCACAAAGACTACATACCGACATGTCGTCAATAAATCTGTATTATTTGTTATGTTCCCCTGATTAAACATGAATCTCATCAGGCATGACAATCGTATTGTAATTGATAATGCAAAGATCGGTTATTTCTATTTTGTTTCATCATGTTTTTCATATATGTCTGATTCCATAACATATATCACAACAGCAACATTTTGATCAATTATTAATTAAATAATATCATTATCATTTTATTGAATAAATATCCGTAAAAAAATAGAATATTTATTTCCTTTTTTTTATTATCATCATCATTAACACTTTTATAATCATTGTGTGGTTGTCTGTATGTGTGTGTGTGTGTGTAAAATTTTCACATATATTGATTCGATTCAGCTTGTTGTTGATTTCACGAGGAAATCGGAAATCATTCTTTTGCAAGATTGGCTACGCATTTACAATCTTAATGAATGTGTTCATTCTTATATGAATAAATAATGATAATGTTTTTTTTCGATGATCTTAGTATTGTTGGCAGTTGTGTGTGATGATGGTAGTGTAGTTTAATTGACTTCTCAAATTTCTTCATTTTTTTCTATTTCTCCTAAAATCAAGTCTTGTGATTAGCAAGTTGTCGTTCGAAGATAACATCCATTCTATTCCATATTCAACATTTAATCCGATGATGAAAAAAACCATTTTCTATTTCGACTTTCGATTGATATGAATAAATTGAGATTTTTTTTAATCCATTCCATCAACGAATTTATTTCCGTTTTTCCCGCATAATTCGAATCGATATTTTTTGTTTCAATACAAAATTGTATTCGATTAGTGATTTTCATAATAATTATCATCGTATAAACGTATATCGATAATTCCATATATTTGACAGTTAATGGACATAAAATACTTCATCATGATTTAGATGCTAATCATTTTTTTTGGATCATTGTATTTGTGGTCTCTTTACGAAATCGATTTCTATGATCATTGTTGTTAAGAAATTTTGAGATTTATATGATTATCATTCTCTTCTTTTTTTTCGGAAAATTATAACGGTAAGTTATTTAAATGTCTGAATCAAAATAAAAAAACAGTTCGATCAAGATATATAGTTTGATTGTTTGCCCAAATGAATTCGTTAATCAGTATAGATCATCTTATGATCCAAAATTAGAATCAATAGATCGAACAGAAAGCATACTTAAACAAAATACTTTGGTAATAATAATAAAAAATCATCAGCATGATAGATTTATATCGGATTTGAAACAATTGAAATCGAACATCATAGATTTGAATCTTGGTGTTGGATTTTTGTTTTGTTTCTTTTTCTTAAATATACATCTTCGCTCACGATATCATAGCTTTCACATTTTTTCTTATCAAAACAATATCCTATTGATTAGAGCATCTTCATAATGGTAAAATAGCAGCCCACACCCGTTGTCTTTAGTAAAAAAAAACCGAAACCTGTATCGAATAATAAAATTGACATGATCATGGCTGTCGATCAAGATGAGTTGTACAGTAGATAGGCCAGGTGTATTAGTTAAAAAAAACTTTTATTTTTTATTGATGATAATCAATGATGCCATAAGAGAAAAAAAAATTCAATTTCCCTCTAGCCGAACAAAAATTCATCATCATTAACGATGAATATTTACTTCAATATTGGTCCATTGAGTACCATAATCGATACTGACATCAATGATTTCGGGTAAAAAATTTGTTCAATATTCTCAATACTCTCACCTTTTTTCTCGAGAAAATCGAAAATAATGATCAGTTTCTATTTTTTTCTCTTGTTTGCCCTTGATCATCATTATCATCATCAACATAATAATAATAATGATGATGCCTGATGTAATTTCAACGACATGTTTTTTTTGGTAATCATATATGATGTTGATGAATAAGATGATGATTGTTGCCAATTAGCTGGTTGATGTTTGATACGATGGTTCATCGATTGAAGAAATTTGAGGTGATCCATCTTCATGTATTTTCATCAATGAAAAAAACAAGAGATGGATTGAGAGTGGTCCGTTGCCATTTTGATCGTTATTATTTTTATTATTTATAAACCAAAACATATATATTGGTAATCCTATATACACTAATCTGACAGTGGTGGAATGAAAAGCAACAAAAAAAATTACATTGAAAATTCGAACCAAAGATTTCGATGATTATATATAGCCAACAAGAAGATGAGTTAAATTTGAAGATCATTCCATTTTATTTTTGTCTTCTTCAGGTCAAACACGAAATTCATCATCATGATTTTAAGCATCTAACTTTTTGTTTTGTTTTGTTCGAGTGAGAGTTTTAATTCATCCATTCTAATATTTTATTGTTTTGTTGTTTTTTAGCCCCTTTAGACATTTAAATGAATGATGATGATGATTAGGTTACTTATTAATTTTAATAGATATCGTTGCTCATTATTTGGGCAAGCAATCCTTTCGGATTGTAAATGTGAATGGAATTTTTTTCCATCTAAAAAGAAAGAAGTTATATTTGTCATCCAATTGCACTCTCTTTTCACTGTTCCGTTCATTCACTTTTTTGTTGTTGTTGTTGATTACATCACGAACATCATTGAAATTCAGACTCACATCTCTCTATTCATACAACAGGTTATTGTAATAGATGAACAAATAATGAAAATGAATTGGAATATTTTTCATCAATTAATCCTTCACTCTGCTATATGAAGTCTATGTTTTTTTCCTCTCATCAAAATAGATCGGATGAGAAAATGAAATTTGGTTTTTTCAAGTTTCAATTTCGATCAAGTCCTGTATTGTTTGTTTGTTTGTATTTTTTTTTTTTTGATGATGATAATAAAATGTTGTTGACAATCTTCAATGTTATCTAATAATTAAAATTGGAATGAGAAACTGAATTAAATGAAAAATTTCTTTTTATAGAAATCAATGGCACACTTACAGTTTTTATAATCATATTTGATTCAATTTGTCACTTGCTACTATATATCGAAAATTATTCACCGGTTACATGAATACCGGAAATTTGTTTTTTATCTGGATAAAAAAAATTTGTCAATTCAATTTTACCTGATTAGATTTTTAATGATTTTCCATAAGCTTATCAAATTGCAAATAATTATCGTTCTTGTTAGGCTTGGCTTCTTATTTATTCATACTTTTCCCTTTTTTCTACAACATCAACAACAACAGCAAAACAAAATAAACAAACCCCCAACATCACATGTGAATTAATCAAACAAACATCGTTTAATGTTCATCAACATCACACACACCTGTGATTCAAAATGTACACAAAATCATATAATAAAATTTACTTTTTTTCATATCGATTATTTGAAATAGCATCAATTCAATATATTCGGTAATCATTAGATACGATTTGTTTGAAAAGTCAAATCTGAATGATATAAAGTGTTGATCGGATTTAATAATAATTATAATGGATGGGAAATTATTTTTAGAAACAATGTCCGGTCGTAAAAAGATTAACAATAAAATGATGTCTATCTGATTTATCATTTTTTTCAAATCGAGTCATAAATCAATGAATAAATGAAGATAACAATTGAATCTTTTGGTTTTCTTATTGTTTTATGATGAATTTTCTTTGAAACAATACAATTCCCGATTTTTAAAGGCACGTGCTGGCGATTGTAAAACGAATCGTTTCTTTAGAAAAGCTAAATATAAGATGATTATCATCGTATCCTTGCAATGATACGTTTTCTTATTTATCAAATCAAATCATGAGAAACATCAAACATTATAACGGCTAGCAGATGCAAAATTCATCGAACCATATGTACATAACATATTTTCTATCTTTACGAAAATTTCTTTATTTGTTTTGTTTTGTTTTGTTTTTTTTTTGCAATGCATTGCATTGACATTATATTAATACTTTTTGATATTGTATGATAATGATTATTATCAGTCAACAGTAACTAAATAAATGTGAAAATGACCATCAAATATTTTCATAGACATTTTGAACGCCAAATGTGTATAAATCAATCTATTGTTTTTTTGATTTTCATTTTTGATTTGAGCATTATTAATAGATACTACAAACCTGATTTGTATTTCTATGTAAATGAAATATGAACGTGATAATGGTAATAGCTATTTCGATTGAGTTTTGAGTAGTCACATTGATTCGGAAAAATAACCAAAGTCATTTTATGATAACACGACTAAACAAAAAAAAATCAAGAAAAATGATGACCACAACTGTTTATAAATACCGTTATTGGTGGCAAAAATCGATATAATTTAGTCAATTTTATAGCTGCGCCAATTGTGCTAAATAAATATGAATTGTCCGATTTCTATACCGAATGAGTACCATTTCATTATTATCCAAAATGTTTTCTTTGCATATGATGACGGTTCGACAATTTTCATTCACATTTTTTTGGCTTTTCTTTCAAGAAAAAAAAAGATCAATCGATCTTCTATTTCAAGCAGATCAAGCGTCATTTTCTTTATTTATAACCATTTGTTGAACATAATTCAAGCGATCACTTTTTACAGTTTTTTTTGTATTAACTGATCATTAATGCAATTGGAAACTATGAAACATTTTTGTTTTATTCGCCTCAAAGCTAAAGTAACAAAAAAATGGTTTGTTTTTTTGTTTTAAATATGATAAAGGATTTGTTGCACTACATTCGGATTTAATCCCAGTATTTTTTTTTACTTTTTAATCTTATAAGATTTTTATTATAACTTATTATTGAACTGTGCAAATTTATGCAAAAATGACTGTTTGTGATTTATTTATTTATTTTTTGATATTTATCATCAGATTCGTTGTTGTTGTTGTTATTGTTCCATCAATGACCATTGACATAGATCGTTTTCGGGTTATCTATTATCACATATATTGATTATATTATATCTTGAATTGATTGAATGGATCCATCATTGGTCATCATTGATTCCTTTTTATCTCCATTACTGTATGTATGTATTTGTTGTTTAAAGATATAATCAACCCGACCTAATGTTTTTTTTTGTGTGTTTGTGTTAGTGACCTCAAAAATTAGTATGCAGATGAAGTAGAAAAGATAATATTTTTTTGAACTCACGACCAACAATGATGATGATACCTTTTGCCAATTTTTTTCGGCAACATATTATATAAATACAAACTACATAAACACAAATGAATCAAAGAGACTAAAATTTACATGTCTATCTTGATATTTTATTATTCTTATTGAAGAAGATTTCTTTTACGAAAAGATTTTCGTGTATATACACTGGTGTCTTGATGATGTTGTTGTTGTTGTTGTTTTCGTTGTCATTACAGAAATGTATGAAAGAAAATGACACCTTTTATCTCTTATATTGTACTATGACGACGATGTTGTCCTCATTTGAATATGATTGATACATCTTCCGAACAAAACGTATACATTCATGCATTCATGCATACATTTGATTTGTAAATACCACCCGTTTTACTAATTCAAAGTATGAAGAAAATTCTTTCCACTCAATAGAAAGAAAAAAAGGAAAAAAATTATAATCAAAATGATTATATGCATTACAAATTTATATTGCTATGATGAATACATACATTGTATGTCAAGTTAAGCAGGCGACAATTTCAAACTCTTTTTTGTTAGTAATTGACCACTACCGGCTCCTACCAACAAGAAAAAAAAATTCAAATAATAATGTTACGAATGCAATAATACAACATTTCTTCTATTAATTGAAATAGCAATTCTTTTCACAATACTATGACAATCACTATACAATTTTGATTTATTTTATGACTACAATAATATTAGATAATAATAGGATCTTATTTCTTGATTTATATTAAGAAAAAATTTTGCCGCTATTTTTTTGATTGTTGCGATGGAATTCTTCAATTGATAAACATAAGAAAACACTGAGTTATTTGAAAATAATTGATGGCAAAAAAATGTCTACAATTGAATTCAATTCGATTCAAATACCGATTTACCGAAATCTAAGCATTTTTTTTTCGTCGGGCAAATGCAAAATTATTTTTTTCAAATTACATTTTCATGAAAAAGATGAATGTGTGATCAGATATTTCATCATTATCATTCGTTGTCGTCGTTCTTGTTGTTTTCTTTCTGTTCATCGTCGTCCAGTATCCAAAAATATCCAGATTTTTTTTGAAGGAAGAAAACTTTTCACTACTTGGCTTATTTTACATATATTTGACAAGCTTACATTTTGTATCTATGTTTATTTGAAGAAATGTGATAAGATTTTACCAGGAAATGAGATTAGAACAAAAATATTGTAACCGATGTGAAATCAACTTTCATATATTTCCAGAAACGAATCCATTTGTTCATTCAATGTTTTTTTTGATTGGTTCCTCACAAATTTTGCAAAAACAATTTGTTTTCCTGATGATGATGATGATGACGATAATCATAGTGTCAGTTTTATGAGATCCTAAAATTAATTTTTGGATACGGTTTTTCTATTGTTTTTCTTGATTCTAAGTAATATGAACGGTAATTTTTGTCATGTCCATTATATTAGATTTATTTGAGTTTAGAAAACAAAAAACTTCTTTCGAATAGCCTAAAACAACATTTTACATTTATGATAGACCACCACCTTAATTTAGAGTTGGTAGAAAAAAAACCGAAATTATCTGATTATTAGTTAGGCGTAGTGACAGTTTTTTCTTTGGCTTCGGGAATTTTTCTTTCTCTTTCTAAATCTGACGGTTTCGAATTTGTATCCATTTCACATTCATTCCAAGCCCAACTTTAACATTTTTGTTTTCTTCTATTATTGACTTGTCATTATGATATGCAGTTGCATATATGCCGTTAAATTAGTTTTTGATATCGATTTGATTTTTGATTCGGTCAAAAAAAATGTTTCTTGTTGTCAAATTGATGATTTATTGAAATGCTGTCATGTGGGTGATAGGGACCGATATTAGATGAAAAAAAATGTGGATAGATTTGTCATGCTGTCGAAATGGCCATTGGTCTATTACTTTTTATAAACAAGGCGTTGATTATAATGAACTTTATGATGTATGGAAAAGGTCGAATCAAAAAAGCGCTTGTGATCATCATTTTTATATGGAAAAAAAGAAAAGAAATTCATTCATATAAACTTTTATAATGATTATATGAATGAATTTTATATCATCAGCTGAGAAAATGTTATGGTAACACTTGGGGTTTATCATTCGATGTTCTAAAACATATTTATATCATGGCGATCGAACCAATTATGCTTTTTGCCTGTTCTATATGGGGAAATAAAGTAAACAAAAAATGTATAACCAAGTTACGATCGGTTCAACGCAATTTTGTTTTATCCATGATTCGTGGTTATAAAACCATTTCTTTTGATGCAGCTTTTGTCATTGCTGATATTCTTCCCATTGATTTGAGAATTCAGTACTTGAACCATATTTATATATTGAGAACAAATGGTGTTTTTCTTGGTCTTCGTTGTCAACTTAAGGTTCCAATTTCTTCACTTAATCATCCAGCTTCAACCATTCTTCGTGCTAATTGCAATGATAATCATGATTTCATTATTTTTACTGATGGCTCTAAAATAAATGGTCATTTAGGATCTTCTTTTGTCGTTTATAAAAATATCGATGAAGATCCAATTTTTCAAGCTAAATTTAGATTGGCAAACTATTGTACGGTTTATCAAGCTGAACAATTCGCTATTGAGCGGGCTGCCTTTTGGTTAAAGGATAAACAAAGTACTGCAATTATCTATACTGACTCTTTGAGTACAGTAAATGCCATTAATAATCGTTGGAACACTGATTACCTTATTCATCAAATTCGAACTTGGATTAAGGATAATCATATTTGTATTAAATGGATTCGTGGTCATCAACAAAATATTGGAAATGAACTAGCTGATAAACTAGCTAAAGAAGCTACCACCATGAATAATATTACCTTCTTCTTTTGTCCATTTAATTATTTGAAAAAAATTATTCGTTGGATTACGACAATTAAATGGAATCGTCTGTGGCTATCTTCAAATAATGGCCGTGTTACAAGATTGTTTTTTCCAACGATTTTTCACAGGAGGAATTCCAATCTTTCCCCAGACTATGTAATTACTCAATTCATTTCCAATCATGGTGATTTTCGAGGCTATCTATATCGGATTAATCGTGCAAATGATCCATACTGTAATTGTGGTGCCTTAGAGGATTCGATTCATCTTATTTTCCATTGCCAGAATTTTTCATTTCTTCGAATTCTTATAAACTTTGGCAACAACTTCAATTTAAGCAACTTTTTCAAAAATAATTATGATATTTTTATAAATTTTTTGTACCTTTTATTTTTATTTAAGTGATTTTTTTTTTTTTGTGTTTTTTTTCAGTTGTTATTTTTTTTCTTTTAATTACTATTATTATTATTATTTTATTTTTATTATTTTTTTTTTTTTTTTCTTTCTTTTTTTCAAAATATTTTTCTTTGATTGTGTATCATTTTTTTTTCTCTTTCATGTTTTTTTTCTTTTCTTATTGTGTTAATGTATTATATCCTTATTTTTTGGTATAAGGATTTTTTTTCTTGATTAAAATGAATGAATGAATGAATGAATAATGATTTTATCTCTATGAAATTAGAAAATCAATTCATTCATTTATAAAATATCAATTATTTACCGATGAACATTTTACAATTCAACGTGACTATTTGTAACTAATTTTTATCAGTTTTTTATCTTTATAGAATCCTAACAGAAGGTTATAATAAATAATCAGAATAATTTGTTCAAAAATATTTTGAATTCAAGCTGGAATAAATGAATAATTTCGTCATTAGTTTTTTATATCACTGATCAAATGCAATTAAACTTCAACTTGAAGTTACTAATTAAGTATATATCACTATTGATGCTAAATAATTAACTTCCGTCATGAGCTAGAATCAATTTATGATAATAATAAAATCCAATTTATCACACCTTCATATCATCAAACACTTTCTGGACAGTTTTTTTCGATTATCAACTTCATAAACTTTGTTTGATATCCATTTAAATTATTCCGCCAAAGATTAGTATTGAATTTCTTTCGTATGATGATTAGAATCCTTTATTTCTTTTAATCGAGTTTTCTTTTATCGATCGTAACGTCAGTCATCATTCTGTTCAAATGATTTTCGAAAAAAAATCCGATTATGATCACTTGTCATTCATTGATTGAAGTTGTACAAAGTCAGATTTTTGTTATCCAAAGCTAAACTTAGTCAATTTAAACACACACATGTCAAATTAATTCGAAATAATATGTCAAATGATTTCAAAGGTGTTAATTTTTTGAATGAAAAAGATATTTATTCAGAATGATGAATGAAATAAAATTTCAATGTAAATTGCACAATTTTTCTGCACTAAATTTTACGATAATTTTTCTGATTGATCCAAAATCATTTGATGAAATTTATATGAACGAATCGAATCGTTTTATTCCATTTAAGGTTCGATATTGAAAGTAACATCAATAATACTTTTATATGTAAATTTTTTCTTGTCAACTCATTGTCCCATTTTTTAATCATATAATGATCATCATAGCAAGCAGCTGTAGGAAAAAGAAAGAAAGATTCTATTTATATTTTTGTACATATGATTATGATTGTTTTATTTATCTATAAATTGTGAATATGAGAAAAAAAATTTAATTTTAGCCACTATTTATCATTACATTCATCCATTGTTTTATTTTGTTTTTTTAATTTTGTCCATGATGAGTTGATAATGTTGGTTTATGCTGTTTATAACGTTATAATTAATGCTACTGTTGAATTTTTTTAAAATCATGCGAATGCTTGATGTTTTATCATAAACTTACTCTTATATGCCCATTTCCTTTCAGTTTGACCATAGAAATTATTTCCAAATCTCAGTATGATCTAAGGTCAACCACACACACACACATACATACATAAAATTGACAAGATTCAAAAAAGATAAATGTCATTAACAGCACAATTGTATGGCTGTATTTGTATGGAAATTTATATTGTAATGTGTTTAATACATTGTGGACAAAACAATTATCCTTGGTTTGGTTATGGGAAAGCGAAAACGAATGGTCAGAATAGAATGAAGCCGAGTAGCAAAAAAAAACAAGATACATTGTTGCCGGTAAAATGATGAAAGGAAAAGACAACGGACAAATTTTTGTATTGTATTGTTTTTTTTTGTTGAGATGAGGCTCATGGCCTATTATTGGATATGATCAGAAGTAATTCCAATATGATGTTTTTTAATGATCATTTAGATGATTGTAATAGATAGCATCTCATTCATATATTTTATATTACGTTGTTTTTTTTGCTATGGAACCACATGCATGCAATTAAATAATTATTTTTGACATGAAAACAATCACATGAACAATAAAATTTTTCAGCTTCCTTTTTTTTACTTTCTATCATATTTGTTCTTATGTATTCAAAACAGAAAAAAAAGAAGATATTCTCTGTTAACAAATTATAATGAAAATGTTTTTGGCCACAAGTTAATGAGAATTTCATTAATTATAAATCTTGTTACCCGAACGACAATCTTGTGATTGTTATTTTGATTGAAGAAGTATTTGAAAATGTGAATTTCAAGATGTCGCCAACGTAAACACATTTATTTGTTCACATTATTAATAATAATTGTGATAAGAATGGACATATATAACAGAAACTAGATTAATTTTGTCAAAACAAAAGAAATTTCAATTAATTTTCTATGTTGCCCGAAGAATTTATTTCAAGTTGTCCCGACGATATCTGTGTTTGTCCTTGTTACAAATATCTAAAGCCAAGATAATTGTTTGTTTTCTACAACGAATCTATCGATTAATAATTGATATTGGAATTCCATGAAAAATTATTGTTTTGATTTATATATTTTCTTGTTCTATATAATAAGGTAGATAAATCTGTGACGGTAAATATCCGGCCTTAGAAATCACATGATTGAAAAAAAAAGATAATTGGCAAAGAATGTTATTCAAAACAACATGACATTTTTGTCATATTAATCTCAGTCGGAATTTTATCATAAAATTTAAATCAGTCTTTACTTTTTTTCATCGTTTTCTTTCTTCACCCGATAAATAAAATATTGGTTTTCCAGCTGTGAACAAACGTTTTTTTTCTAAAATAAATTCAATATAACAAAATTACAAATGGTTTCCTCTTCAAAAATGTTATTATGACACATCCGGATTCAAATAGATAACATAAATCACCGTATGTCGTGTGTAAAAAAAAATATTTGCCTAAATAGATAATTCAATCAGGAAAGCGTGCCGTAATCATTTTAAAAAACGGTATGTTTGTTTTATATATCTCATGATAAAAAAAAACATTTAGATATGCTGATATTTATTAATAAACACTAGTTATAAAACGAGAGCAATACCGAACCACAGCCAGATCGTTTTGGTTGTTGTTTAAATCATTCAAAAAGAGTCAATCCTATTCTATTTCAAGAGTGAATAAGACGACGAAAAGATTTATTTGAATTACTTAACGAATACGGAACAAATAAAAAATTATTTTTAACAACATTGCATCACATTTTATTGAGTATTAATCGATTAGACTCCTTTCCTTTTTGAATGATATAAAAAGGTAGCCATTAACGCCAATAGTGTTAATGATGATGAGAGCCACATTTCTTGATGATCAAATCAATTTTGTTGTTCCATACTTCAAACGAAACATACTTATTACTTTTATGCCAATTTATTAGTTTAATTGTACATTATGTTTTCCCATTCATCGAAACATTTCATGATATGATTGATGATTCAATCATTCATTTTTAAAAAGGAAATTCGTTATTGTTACTATTAAGTTTATACTCCTCTTCCAAACTTCTTTCTCTTTCAATTTAGTGCATAAATTATCTCAGAATTCAGTGAAAGAAAATTTGAATCGGTGCTTTTCGTGTTATGTCTGGAATTTATATTACTATTTATATTTGTCATTTTTTGACACAGTGAAAATTATTTCAAAACAAATGTTTCCCTCTGGAACATATGTCATTCAATATTTCTTATGAAAAAAAAATTCAAAAATTTGAAAATAAAGAAATCTTCATCAGTTCATTAAAATGAATCAAAATTCCAGCAATATAATCAAATAAAAAATTAAAATCAAAATGAGAACAATAAACTCATTCACTTTCCCTTACATTATTGGATTGAAAAAAAAGAAACCGTCAAAATGTAAATCATTGCCAAAATGTATGGACAGGCGAAATATGGATCAAAAGATGAAAAGTTTTTATGCGGTCAACATTTATGGTGAATAAAATATGCTCTCTTTTATAATTGAAAATTCGATTTGAACGTAATCTTGTTGTTCGTCATTAATAAAGGACTGAAACTTCATTTCAGAAAATAATAATGATTTATATACATTAAAAGACTTTCATCAATTGAAATGCGTGCAATCTTTTGCTGAGATTTATTTGAATTTTTATTTTTTTTCTTATATTGTGACCATCGATGCGAACTTGTTGTCATACATCATGCTAACGTTCTCTTCATCAGTCATTTGATTCAGCAGTTAAAGTCCTACGGATCATTATTATCATTTATCCGTTTAAATATATGTGAATCTCTTTCTATATGGCATCTAATGAGAATTCAATCATGGTATAAATGAAATCGGCATTCATTCGAATATGGCACAATGGAAACGTTTCAATGTAGATCATCATAATAAGAATTGAATAAAATGAAGCAAATCTATTGTTGACTTCCATCATCATTGTTCACCAAATTCTTTGAAATTGTGATGAATATATTTTTTGTCAGTTACCTGTCATTTGGAACTTTTAAAAATAATTTTGTTAACTTGAAGAATCTCCAATTGTTTAAAAATAATTTGTGTACTATTAAAAATTTCTCTTTGAATTTGCAGATGACACAACGATTTGAAATTTAGCAAGCATAATCATTGATGGAACATGTTTGTTTGAACATAATATAATGTTTCCATTTTGTCATTTTATTTATTTTTATTTTAACAACATCCGTTCATTTGTACCATTTGTACCGATTCTATATGGACATTCGATCCGACCGTCGAATGTAAAATAAAAACATTAAACGTCCGTTGAAAGCCATTAGCGTTATGCCATTATTTCCTTTAAAGATTCTTGAATTTCATCATTATCATTGTAAATTCTTTGATGAATCATTCTGAAAGATCTTTTTTTCAGATTCTATCGTTTGTTTGTTTGAATCTTAACTTTCAATAAACTGAAATTTCATCTCACTTTTTCTGATCAAAAAAAAAAAAAAAAAAATCATACATGATGATGAACGCTTCAATATAATGAAAATTGCCATTTTATAAAAAAAAGTACAGAGTAAATTATCACCGAAAAGTCGTTAAGATTTTCAATTTTCCTTATGAAAAGGATGTTTTCTTTTCGTAAATGGACAGGAACAAACGAATTCACTTCTTTCATTGAAAATGAGGAACGACAAGAATTATGATAGAAATGATTCAATAAAAATTCTGTCGTTATGTCACGCTTTAACAAAAATCTTTTTCCTATAACTCTTCAAAATACTATCGTGTAATTGGCTGATTTTATTTTACCCTATGAAATCGAGTGCTATTCAATCTCCTTTTTTCATAATGAAAAATCTAAATAATTTTTGAATTTTATTCCTATTTTTTGTTGCTGACATAGATTATTTTTTTACGCCTAAATGAACTGATTCCATTTTTTGAATTCATTAAAATAGATGAAAAACCTTTCTGGTAATCGAAAGTTTGATGTATATTTGTTCAATAATGAAAAGGCTGAAAACATATCTCTTTTTAAAATGTGCAAATCGATATCGAGTTTCTTAAGACAATTCTAATTCAAAGAATTTTCAAAACGGAAATATTATTATTTTTTATTTTTTCTAATATGAATATTTCAATCGAGTTTTAAATTTTAAAAAAAAATTGTGTTTTACTTTAATAGTAACTTGGCTTATTTATTATATTTTTTTTCTAATTTTATTCTCTAGGAAATCATTTTATTGGAACGCTGATGATTACCGATAGCCAAACTCATCACTTCAAAATACTGCCAGAATTGAAGATATTTTTCAAATTTCGCACACAGTCAAGAGTTCCAAACGATAAACATGGAAGAAATTTACATTGTAAAATTAAAAGGACTATCACCGCCATCAGCCCCTAGTCATGATTCATTGTCAAAAGATTCAAAAGCCTCGTTTTATTATCACACAGATTTAACAGCTGAAGCTATTAGAGGATTTTCATATCTTCACATATTCTTCGGCATAACAGTGCTTAGTTTATCCGTCACCAATTTGTGTTTCCATGAAAATCCATTAGCATTAGAGCCACCTTTAGGGATTACTGTTTGGTGTGCAGTATCTTTTATTCTTTTGGGATTTTTCGGCATTCTCACCGCTTATAAACGAAAATGTGATTTATCTGGCTCCATATTTTATGTAAAATTTCAATTAATATTGATCATCATTGTTCTTTCATTGACATTAACGTTCGCCATATTGTTTGCACTTGGTATAATTTCTTTATTTTGTTCGTTTTCAATGAAAATAATTCTTTTGTTTTTCTTAAAAGATTTACATGGACCGATTGCTAATCAATTTATTGGATTAAACATCATTTTTTCCAATCATAGTCGAAAGTGTAATTTTATTATTGACGTTGTTTACTTGTGCCAGAGTTTTATGGCCTGGATGCCTAAATTTTTGCGCAAAAGATTGGCCTATGCAGCCCAGCTTGAAACGTAAAATGATTATAAAAACAAAAGTTTTCGCTAATGGAATCCAACAGGTGAGTCAGTTTTGATTCATTAACCAATAAAATATTTATACACACAGTTTGAAAATTTCTAAATCGCTTATTAACATGACAAATCTCAAACTAAAAATGAAGAGTGAGAAAAATATTTTGATGATGTCAATCCAGTTACTAAATTTAAATATCTTTCATAGTTGGATTGTTTCATCATTTGAAGTCGAACGAAATAACAAAAAGAATGAATAATATCACGCTCATTCATGAGTTTAGTGTCTTGTTTGTCTCCCAATGTCCTACATCAGAATTTTTTTTCCATTTCATGTAATCATAAAGAATGCATAGGATACAATAGCTATGAAATTGTTAGATATATATGAGAAAATCTCCCACAGGATGTCGAAGCTATTGTTTTTGGTTACTGAAACCTAATGATACTGCAGAAAAAAACCCATTAATCTTCAGAAGAAATGTCTTTCTCTAATGATCATGTTTTTTTTTGGTTATTATATACATGATTGAAAAATTGAATTTTTGTCATTTCACTGGCAGGTATTAAACATTTATTATCGTCGTTAAAAAATTGCTAGGAAAAACTAAAATTTAATCGGTCATAAATTTTTAAACTAAATTTTTTTTATATTCATCTCCTTTTTTATTTTGAAACAGGATAAAGCCAACATTATACAAAGTTTCGGTCCAAATTGTGTTATATCTTTGAATATGCCTCCAACGATTGCTTCTGATCATACATTATCATCAAAGAATTCGTCAATTTGTTCATCACCAATATATAAAAACAACCTTGGTAATAATAAAAGATCATCATTATCTGGATCGACTTCTGATTTAACCAAATCCTTATCCACAATCTATGCTTTACCTGATGAACAAATAGACAATAATAGTATTTATTGTAAAGAACAAATTACAGCAATTTCGACCAATTCAATTTATTACAATTATCCTGTTATTGGTGTTAGCACTACAAATTTATTGCAAACTTTTCCAACTGTTCGTCACAATCGTGAACAATTATTAACTACAAATGATTCGAAAATGTTATCCAATCAGCAATCTTCACCAATCATGTACATAAATGATACATCGACAAATAATTCTGACCATTCTTGGTATCGCGGTAGTGATTTGTATTCTGCTTCTGAAGAAACGGATCCTTACGATACAGATGAATTTGATTATTGCTCCACAGAAGATGAAATCGAAACAGCCGATAGAACACTTACAAAAGAATTCAACAAAATGAGTAGTGATGATGGTATGTTTTTTCGGTATAAAATTCGTTCTTCAATTTATAATTGATAAATGTACTTTATTTTGATACAGGAAATGGAACATTAGAAGATGAATCGATTTCAAACTCATCAACCAGCTCATCAAGCAAATCCGAAGCTAACAATGACGAAGAAATGTTCAACGATTGTAATAGATCTAACGAAATGAATAATGAATCAATGACTATAGAAGCTCATTCGAATAATGAGTCGAACTCGGAAATTTCATCAATCAAAAAAGTCATTGATTTTAAAAATAAATCAACCGAAATGAAACCAAATATCGATCAAGAAGCTAAAAATGATTATGAACAAAATGTCGAACCTGAACGATTTCCTATTCAACTTAAATCATTTTGTGCTACAAAAAATAATAGCCAACAAGTATTGCCATATAAGAAATCATCGATAATACAAATTCAATCCTCAACAAATCCGGAATCGAATGTTCTGACAATGCAGGATGTGACGAATTTGAAATCTTCAAAAATAAACGAATCTTCATCGATGGTGATTCCCACAACAACAACAACAACAACAATTCGTTTGCTTAATACTAATAAAACTGCCTCAAATCATAATAGATTGAATATCAATGAAAATGATCACGTTGCTCTGGTTAAAAATCAAAATTTGAATCAATATGTAACGAAAATGGGAAATAAATTAACATCACATCCATATCTATGTCGATTACGAGCTACGAACGATGAAGCTATTGAACAGAATTCATATTCCAAAAAGGCTATAGCTGTATCGAAGCAGATACCAGATATTCAACGAGTATAATTTGATATATGTCTTTTTTCTTGTTTAATCATCATTTGTATTATAAATTAGCATTTCTCAATGCCGGTGTTTCATTATTGTGTTGATATAACTTTGATTTTCTCTCCTGATGATCGTACCATAATTATTTATTTTAAAGTTTAATCCCTATGTATTTAATAAACATTATTGTTTGAATTTGACAATTATATTATCGTTTTATTTTTGACAATAAATGAAAAAATTATGAAAATTTTTATACCAGTACAGTTTCTCCATCTTTTGAATTATCAAATAGCCATATTGTATTAATTTTCGTTGACAGATGGCAGCATATCTTTTCCGGAATAAAACCAAGCGAGAAATCAAGTAATAATTGATAGAAAAAAGATTTTTGAATATCAATCAACAAGTTTTAGTTAAAAAATCAAACAATCTGAATATTTATTGAAATAGTAAAATAATAAACAAGAATACGTACATACAGAATTTGTAATGGTGTCTGTGTGTTTTTTTTCAATTAAAAATGAACAATTTTTCGATATACAACAAACATCAGAGAAAGGATATCAATTTGTCTTATTATACAGAAAACGATGAACAGATAATGGGAGTGGGAATAATCATTGCCAAACAAATCGATAATAAAATGAATTTTGGATGTTATCAATGAAAATTAAACACTTTTGGTAATTGAAGAACGTGGTACAATGATTGACATCCGTATTCGAAAGCCAGAATAAACATTTGAACGGAAAATAAAAATTAAACCACCAATTTGTCATTGGAAATGAAACGGATATTTTTTTTGCGAATGAAATAGAAAATTTTGTTAGATGTGATCAATTATTCAAGTGTTTTTGTGTTGAAAATACAAGAAATGTTTAGCAGAAAATTCACTTTATCAAGGAATAAACGTCAAGGAAATAATTATTTACAAGACAAAGAAAAGTAACAAATTTCATCATTGTGATCTTCATAATTCAATAACAAATTTGAAATCACAAATTATCATAAAACTTACAATTGCAATTATATGTGATAGTGTATTCGTGTGTTTATTCTGTATTTTTGATGGGTAGGGGAGAATCTGATGCGGTTATACGGATGCGTAATAGAGATGTATTAACCGCATGTGTTGCGCGAACCGAACAAACATAAAAGGGTTGATGTGAAGAAATGATTTTCCGAAAAGAGTGAATTCTTACATATAAGAAAGAAAAAAACAATTTGCCAGCTTTTATGAAAAGAAACAGGGGGTATTTTTAATATAATACAAAAGTAATGAAATTAGCAACAGAATGTTTTCTCGTATTTTCAATTTACAATGACAAGGTTCAGAGAAAAACAATCTACTACTAATCAAACACATCATGACAATGACGATTTTGATGATGATGATGATGATGATGAGAATGATGATGATGAAATAGAATAAAAAAAGTGGATAGAGATGAGTGAATTATGACGAGATTCCTACTTCGAAGTTTTTGTTCCGAATTTTCGCGAAGATAACGGGATGGTTGTTCATGAGAAGAGATCATTAACATTAAGTTCAAACATGATTTGTACTATTGGTTGTCGTTGTTATGACCACCATTAGATGAGATATTCCTGATAAGTGATGCAACATATCCGGTGCAGTCTGTACGAGATGTTGTTCAGAGAAATCGCATGGCGGAAATATATGTGTGATATAACCCTGAAAATATTGGAAAGATTATTAGTGATAACTATAATCTTAAAATAAATGTCAATAACTTACAGCTGAATCATTGACGATGCCGGCAGCCAATTTGCTTTGCAGATAGGTGATGAAATATTTTCTCAGATTATTGCTTTGTGTTAATACGTCCACCTGATCACGACCACAAGGAAGAGCCAACAAAATGCAGCATTCATCTTTGGACTAAATGAAACAATCAGACAAATTAGATTCGATGAGAAAACAAATCAATGAAATGTGTTACCTGTATTTTATTCTCTAGTGATTGCAATTGACTTGGTTCGAATCGCATACGCTGTGTGATTCTCAATGAAGCAGAATTATTTTCAAGGAATGGAAGTGCTTGTACAGCAACGTTTCGATTTCCACAAACATAATGCATCTGAACAGCAGCTTGTTCGTTTTTAAGTGTCAATAGACCTTGCCATAGCATTGGATGTCTTTGCAGTATAACATGTTGGGAAGTATTACTGCTATTGCTAGGATAATTTGGACCATTTTGTGGTATCACATGAGATGATGCCACCGAATTGGTAACTGGTGGAGGTGTTATTTGAGATGATTCGGCATTAGAAGTTCGTTTGATGTTTGTAATAGTGGCCTGTTCAACGGAGCACTCAGAAGATGGTCTGCTGAGTGGCTGAGGCAGATTCGGAGATAATACACGTTGATATGACATATTCAATGGTGGACTGGAACTTCGTACGGATTCTTTACTTGAACTGAATTGATTGGTCATTTGATTACGGAGAATTTCAGCGTTCAATTCTGCAGGCATTTCTTTGCGGTAAGCTGGAGAATGTGCCGGTGATGGCAAAGGTCTTGGATTTGATGAATATATTGCTGTATCCTGTATCGTTATTGATGGTTTGCTGGATGGTCGTTTTTGTTCAATAGATGGTGATTGCGATTGTAATTGTTTCGAGATTTCTGTGTTATTTGGTAGACCACCGTAATTCAACGGAGGCATAGAAAAATTACGACCTTGACCATTAAGTCCATATTGCAAATATGTTGGAGAATCATGAGGTGCAATCAACTGACTAAAGTGGCGTAAATTAGGGTTGATTGGATAATTTCGTTGAGAAGCTGAACCAAGACCAGACATATCAAACGTGAAAGGCTGCTCTTGACCAGGATGTAATTTGGGTTCTTCAATGAATGATGGTCGATGTAACCCTTCTTTTTGTTGACTAGCTTTCGATTTTGTTTGTTGCGCTTGTTGTTCAACTTGTTCGGGATTGATACCTGGAGGTAGAAACGCAGGTCCAGGATATATGAAACGATGGGCTGTCAAAGGTATACCAGGTATTCCTGGTGAAAAATTTGACCAAATTAATGAATTGTGCATTGCCATTTCATAATCATATAAATTAGCCGATGTTACTGGCGGTTTGATTTGTGACATGGTTGCTGCAAAAGCTGGATTTGGCATTTGATGATTAGTAGTCTGTGTGCTTGGTGGTAAATCGTTGTTATTCAATGATGAGGTTATAAATTCCGAAATAGAATCTGATTTCTGATTCGTAGACCTATTGTTGTTGGTAATTATTTGCTGTTTTTGCAACGAGCTCAAATAATCTTTTTGCTGTTGAGATTGAATATTAAATACATCGGAACTGATTGTTGATGTCAAATGATGTGGACTAGTAGAAGGCAATAAATTGCCAGGATAAGGTAGATTTAAATCTTGAGTTTGAGCATTACTACTACCAGCCACTTGAAGGACGGATTTATTTTGTGTAAATGTTTTGTTGACAATCGGAACCGATGAATGTGATGATTGGCTACTTAGATTCTTAATCGAATCGGCCATAGATGGCGGAGTTATTGCTGA
Source organism: Dermatophagoides pteronyssinus (assembly GCF_027571235.1). Taxonomy (NCBI): domain Eukaryota; kingdom Metazoa; phylum Arthropoda; class Arachnida; order Sarcoptiformes; family Pyroglyphidae; genus Dermatophagoides; species Dermatophagoides pteronyssinus. Next base: position 4,022,685 of record NW_027461525.1, read on the forward strand.
TGGCGATGATATATGACACTCATTTTTAATTGGATCATTAATGACCACAGAGACCGAAGATGACGTCGGAATATTAATAGGAGACTTGGGTCGTATCTCTGCAGCTTGTCCTACAGGATGTTGATATTTAGGCTTAATCATCACTGATTGAACGTTGGGAGTGCTCGTTAATGATTCTGTCACTTTTGATTGCTGTTGTTGGCAGTTATCATGACCAGATACGATAATAGGAGCTTTAAAATTATCAAAAATTAGACCTTTGCCTGTTTTTAATTTCACTGGCGTATATGGTGAATGATGGATACGATCGGAAATGTTTGGTATATCTTGTAAATTATAATTTGGTGATAGTGTTGAAGTGATAACTGTAGATGGTGAATTAGAAACGACAACAGTTGACGAATTAGCTATCACTGGTGAGATATTAGTCAATGTCGATGGAGTCGATAATGGAACAATGATTGATGTTGTTGCTGTAGTTGTGATAGTTACATCGGGCGTTAATATCTTTTCGACATTGCCAGTTGATTGAATAACACTGGTAGATTCGGATTTTTTATTTTCAGCGATTGGTGCATTGATCACCAATGGATGATATTCAGGTGTCGATTGAACAACAGTGACAGATGATGTAACAGGATGAGAAATAGAAGGTTCAGAAATTTCCAAAGAAATTTGCGTTGAAACGGCGTTGGATTCCTCCTGTGGTAATTCTTGACATGGAATTGTTGTTAAGGTTTCTGGAAAAGTCGATTCATCTGCTGAACCAACATCAGGATCATTTTTAATCTCTAAATCATTGGTTTGTTCTTGAGCCGAAGATGATCCACCTTTAGATCTTGTAATTCGATGTGCACGCAACGAAGTTTTGGATTCTAAATTTTAAAAAAATTTATTAGTAAATTGTCATTATAATAAGGAAATAACATACCATCTTGATCATCTGAAGAATCTTGACTACCAGTAGCATTACCTGAATGTTGAGCATCATCACTTTTACGATACGAACGAGTAACTCTTTTACAGTTTCCTTTCTCGTTCGTAGTTTCATTGGACAATTTAGTATTTTTTAATGTCATTTCGTCATCTTCGGTACTGATTTTGGTACCTTGAGACATCAGCCTAGCAGATTTTCGTACACTTTTGATCGACTGAGCATTATTATTGTCACCAGGAACTAAGCTACTGGTGATTGCACTGGAACATTCTTCTGATGATTTAATTTCATCTTTGGTTGGTTTGCCTTCAGAAACCCCAATAGCCGAATCTTGTAATCGAATAACCAATTTACCACTCGGATTGACTTCGGAAACATATTCTTTTGAAACACCACCACTTGGAACAAGAGGACCAGATTGTTGAGTTTCAATAATATTTTCTTGTTTAACAGTCGTCAAGGTGGGACAAGTATTTTCAGCATTTTCATTTTGATGACGTTTCTCAAAATGATGTTTATCCTCCGTCATTGATGACATAAAATGAGGAGGTTTGATATGATCCAAAGTTAACGGTCCTTGATCTTCATCATCAGTGAACTCGAAAACATCATAAGGACTAATCGAAGATTTCGGGCGATTAGTATTTGACGCATTGTTGACAGTCAATAATGGTTTTTTGGTGTCATCAGTTTTGATATTTGATGCGTCGGCATTTCCGGAATTCTTTTTCTTTCGGCCTCGTTTCGATTGTTTCTTGACACCATTTTTAGTATCATCTTCATGTTCTTCTTTATTCGATTGTTGTTCATCCATTGAATAATCGGTATCTTCAAGTTCTTCCAATGTGGTGCTATTAACAGCAGATGCAGTTACAGCTGCTGTACGCACACTTCTTCGAACTGAACTAAAGATATTATAGCCGGTTGTATGTTGCTGCTTGCCGCGTTTTGTTTGGGATCCTGGTGATATATCCGATGAATAGGATGAAGCAACTGGAGATTGTGAAGTTGGCGAAAGTAAAGCTGCATTGGTGACGGGCAGATTTGTATTAATGGATAAAGTTGTCGATAATGGAGTCGATTCATTTTGTCCTTGTTCACTTCTTGGAGAATGCAATGATGAATCAGAATTCTTGCGATTTTTAGCCTTTCTTCCTCGTTTAGGTTTGCTGCAAGTATTTTCGTTTGAAGTATCAATTTCCAATTCATCGAATGCACGTTTGTTGCTTTTATTAAGACAGGATTCAGTGATCATGGGCGTATCTTCATTACCAGATGATAAATTTTCTTCTTTTCCAATTGATGACTTTCCTCCAACGTCCATGTTTTGAAAAAGACTATTGTCAATTTTCTCGATAGTATCTTCATGAATGATCTTTGGTTCTGCCGTATAAGTTTCCATCAAAACTGAATCCTTGTCCAATTGAGCTTCATTTGATTTGGCAATTTGTTGTTGTTCAATATTCTGATGTTGACCACGCGGAGACATGAAAATATCCAGTTTAGGTGCCTCCTTGTTGTCATTATCCATAGCAGTCAATATTGGCATACTCAATTGAGTCGTTTTTTGATTTTCATCCGATTGCGGTGATGATTTAGCCAAACTTTCGTCGACAACAGTTGTAGAACTTTTTGTCAAAATTGTTTCGGAAAACATATTCTGTGGTTGTACATTAGTTAAACAATGTTCAATTTCAATTGTGATTGTGCTTTCACTAGCGTTAAGATCATCAGTTATTGAATGTGATGGAGATTTTAAATATGAAGTTTTGACTTGATCAGCAGAGAAGGAGACGAATTCCTTAACATTTGACACTGGTTCAGCATTTGTATCATGTTTATGAATATCAGTTGGTGACATATCGGGAAGATCTTCTTGCAACGACTTATCCAAAACATTTTCATCAACAACAAGTTCGTGTTCAACATTATCATCATCATCATTGAACATAATAGCATCATCGCATGTATCGACAGTCAATGGAATCGGTGAAATTACGATAGGAGCATCGTTAGGTTTAACGACAACCACTTCTTCCTTGATTGTATCTTGTGCTACAAATTCAATCTCCTGTACAGCGGCTTCAAGTTCTTGATCATCAACGACGACAACATCAGTAACGACAGTCTGATGATCTCCAGCACTGGTAACGGTACCGGTAGAATCGGAAACTTCCATGACAACAGGTCTATTATCAACAGATTGTTGCAAAACTACTGATTCGCTGTTATTTGGTGAAATAATATTCAAAAAACTGGGAATCGGTAGCTCATGATGAGAATTATTCGATTCAATCTCACCGGATTGAGTGATGTTTGGTTCTTCCATTGCACATGGATCATTCATATCTTGCAACAATGCAGCCACGGCGAGATCATCTTCGATTTTCCGTTGGCATTCAATCTCAGAATTAAATTCCGTGTTGCACTTATTATGTTCTTCATTCATGGAAATTTTAGTAAGATGTTCAGTTCCTTCAGCATTGTTGAAAATGGTCGTAGTTTGATTATCATCAGATTTCGAAGATATTGGTGATGATGAACGAAAAGATAATTTTTCGATATTTGTTTTTTCCTGATTGTTAGTCGTATCGAATGGTGAAAATAAAAATGAATGATGCATGATGTCGATTTTGCTTTCTACACATTTGGAATTTACTGTTTCTAATTCTTTTTGCAATTTTAGCGATTGAATGGCCACTTCGTCTTCACAGCTGCGATGTTTTTGTTCGAATGGACTAGGTGATTTGGTTGAATAAGGATCGTTACCACTGATTTCACCCGGCTTCACCAGTTGTCCAAACGAAGTTTGTACAGATAACATGATGTTGAAATCATTAGTATGAGATGTCGTAGGACTTACGGAATCATGTACAATTGAATCCGATAGACAAGAATCTGATGATGAATTCTCGTTACAATGTCGCAATATTGTTTGACTTTCGTTGATGAGATCTTCATCAATCTTACTATCAATATAAGAACTTTCATCATCAACATGTGAAATAATAATATTTTCCACGTAATGTGATGTAGACGATCTTGGGCTTGAAATTTCTGGAGTTTTAGGTGGCGGGGATGCAATCAGTATGGATGATTTCGATGGATCCAACAAATTGCTACCGCTGCGACACGAATTAGCATCTTGATTGGATGATGGTGGTGAGGACATACTCAGAAATAGATTCAATTCATTGAAATGCATAGATGATTTGCAAGGATGACGTTGATCATAGGATGAATGATTGCTGGTCTTATCACTGCTATCATTACTGGCAGAATCTTTGCGAATCTTTTCCTTGTCTTTGCTTTTACTTGATTTCTTTTTCTTTTTGCTAACATTTTCTTTCATTGAATCACAATTTGAATCATCGTATTTGCTAATTTTTTGATTCTCATTGATCATTGAAAAAGAACTTTTGCTGTTGATTTTGTTATTCTTGGAAAAGCGGTCATCTTTCATTTTAATGTTTTCCATCATCATTGCAGCCATCATTTCGTGTTTGATGGATTGTTTGTTGGCTTGTTGTTTATCCATTTTGTATAATGATTTGTTCATTGTGTTCACCATACGAGCATCTCTTGTTTCGTCTTTATATTCTTTACAAGATTTAAAAATTTGATGCATAGTTGGCTCCGATTCCGAATCAGTAAGTTTCCAATGATTTCTTGATCGTTGTTTTCGATTATTACTGGTAGAATTGGTCATTGCGGATGCATCGGATGATTCATTATCATCACTAAATATTTCATGTTTCAATTTGTTCATAGTTGACATTCGATTAGAATCCTTTGCAAAACCATCTTTCATGGGTGAACAATGACGTTTTTCTTTCGAAGATGATTTTGACTTCTTTTTCTTCTTCTTTTGGCCACTGCTACTGTTGGAAAAGCATTTTGTCATTTTTTGGCTAACAAAATCACCATCATCATCGCTCTTGATGACGAATGGTCGTTTTTCTTTTTCATTAGCCGATTTGATTTTGCCTTCTTGGATCGATGATGTTTCCTTATGTGATGATAAGGACGACTGCTTCTCTTGGATCTTATTCTTTTTATTGTATTTGGAATGATGATCTTTCAATTTGTTTTGGTTTTCAACCAATTCATGTTTGTCTTTACTGTTGCTGCTGTTGGATAGGCCGAATTTTTCCTTGTCTTTGTCCTTTTTCAATTTCTTCCGTTTTTTAGTAAACTTGGTCAATGTTGATGAATCCTCTGCACTTGATTCATCGACATCTGATATTTTATTGTTGCTGATTCTCGATTTGTTCATTTTGTTGTGTTGAAACGATGATTTAGCCATTTCTGTAGCAGAACTATCGGATGAATCATCAGTGAAAAATTTATTTACTTGTTCTCTTTTAGATTTTTTCAACTTATTCTCTTTGACATTATTATGATAAGATTCCATCATTTCCGAACCGGAATCATCATCATCGTTGACCAACAATTTTTTCGATAATTTTTTGCTATGATGAAAAGACATTGAAACATGCGAAAATGATTCTTCATCACCATCATCATCAGCTTCATCAGAAGATGAATCAGATTTGACAATTGCACGCCGTTTTTTCATCAATTTTTTTTGCTTAAAATTATTTCGATCAAAACTTGAATCAGAATCTTCATCAGAATCTTCTGAACTTTTACTATTTTTATTATGATGATGATCATTATCATCATCATCATCATCATCCTTATTACGATTATGTCGTTTATCTTTGAGCTGATTTAGTTTTTGCCGTACATTATCAAGATGATCATTGCCTGTCTTAGCCACTTTTAAACTTTGATTTGCACTTGAACGGGCTTTCACTTTATCATACATGGAAAAATAAATCGGCTCATCATCCAATTCAAACAACTTATTCTTATTTTCTTTATTTTTCTCTTTGCTTTCTTTACGCTTATCTTTCTTTTTCTCTTTGTTATTAGAAGAAGATTCTTGAAAATTCTTCATTTTTTCCTTTGTCGATTCTCTTCTTTCTGACAATTTAGATCGTTGTTTGCTTGATTGTTGATCAGTTTGTTTTAGATTTGTCTGTTCTTTATTATTATCTTTCTGTTGATGATGATTGTTGGAATATTCCTTTTCTTTGTTTTTCTTTTTAATCTTTTCTTTATCTTTGTTGTTTGACGATAAAATCATTTCACTAGAATTGCTACATTTTTTACTATTATTTTTCTCTTTCGATATCGGTGGACTTGACATTTCGCTTTTTGATTCACGAACTGTTTTCTCTTTTTCGGTTTGTTGTTGTTGCTGTTTTTTACAACTTTGTTCATCCTTTAATAATGACGATTCTTTATTCGAATGAATTGATTTTTGTAATTTAATATGATCTTTCAACGAATGATGATGACTGGCACCATTACCACAACTTTCATTGTTATTATTATGAGAACCAGACGACGATTCCGAAAAAGAATTTGAGTTTTTCCGTTCCATTTCTTTTTTATTGATGTTATTTGAAATATTATTACCAATGTTACAGTTGGAATAAGAGAATTCATTTTTTGACGAAATATCATGCTTGCTTTTTATACTGTTTTGTGAAGATTGATCCGGTAAGCTGCAGGATTTGGTAAGAGAATGATCCCTTTTGGCTTGACTTTGATGATCAGATTTACAAGACGAATTGTTTGTTAACGAAGATGATGCTATTTTGTTGTTGATGTTGGGCAAGCTTCCACCATCCAAACTTTTACCAGCAGATGAAATTGAAGATTTGGATATGGATTCAATTTTATATTTTACATCGGCTGTAGGTCTATTCACTGATTGATTAGCAGAATTGTTTGAAACCGAAGAACATTCTTTTCGAATCGCAGAATTCAAAAGGAACAAAGGTGGCCGGCTGCTGTTGACGGATGCTGATGACATGCTTGTAGGTGTATTCGGTGTCGTACTACTGGTTGGTATTGATGATGATCGTGAAAATTGTGGAAACATTGATGATGATGATCTCACTGGCGCTGAGCCGGGCGCAGTGGGCGACGAAAGTGAGGTAGAAGTACCGAGTAGATGATCTTTTTTGATTTGATTTGTACGCGAAGATTCGGAAATTTTACGCGATATTGAGCTGCTCGAAGTAGGAATTGCATTTGTTGATGATGATGAAGATGAAGAATGATGATTATGATTATGATGTGAGGAATGGAACAATGATGATGATGATGATGATGAAGATATATTGGGTGTAGGTGTGGATGATGAAGAGGTTGAGGTTGTTGGTAAAGGATCAAGCGATATATTTTGAATGATCTTTTCGGTGGGCATAACAAGCGGATTTGAAATAGCAGATGTTTGATTATTCGGAAATTTGGGCCGAGACGAGGATAGAATTTTATGTGAACCAATCGAATCAAAATCTAATGATGCGGATACATCTTTTTGCTCATATTTTTCATTCAGATGCTCAAGTCGTTTAGAGTCTTGATCAAAGACTGATGATTTCGTCGACAGAATATTTTTGATCTTATCAGTCGATTCATGTTCATTTGAATTACTATTGTTTGAAAGTAGAGCACTATTGGAATTTGACGATGAATTTGATTGACTTTTCTTTTTGATATTGTATTTACTATAATCAATGGTCGGCGTCTTTTCACTTTTCATGGTCGGAGCTGTACTTGCCGTCCCTGACCAAGCATTATATTTTTCATCCAAAGCTTTGATCTTATCTTCGATCATCAATGTTCCAAGATCAGAATCTGAAACATCATCCAGATCATTTGAACTCTTGGATTTAACATTGAAATCAAAGCTATTTGTCTCAGTAGACAAACGATTATCACGTGAAAATCGATTTTTTGGCACAGGAGAAAGATTGCCCAAAGGACTCATGATGTTTGCAGTTTTGGGTGATGTACTACTTATCGATGTTATTGTTGACGTTGTCGTGTTTGTCAAATTTGGAATGTGGGTGATATTGGTACCACTAGCTGAAGTGCTAGTAAGCGTTGACAACGATGATGTAGTACTCGTGGTCGAGCTTGTGATCACAATCGATGTGGATGTATGTGATTTGAATTGGTCATTGCCTACAGTCGACGATTTTAATTGAGGAGGTATCGCAAACTCGGGCAAAGGTAAATTCCATGGGCTGCTTGGACCGAATTCCAAATTGGTAATCGTTCGTTGCTGAGATGTTTCGGATGATTTAGAATTTTTATTATTGAGATCATTATCGCAATTGGTTCTGGTTACTAGTTGAGAAATTTTATTATAACGGGCATTGTGACCAGAAAGACGTCGATCACCGATTGAATGATTGACCATTGGAGAAGTAACATCAACAATTCGAAGCGATGTTTGAGTTGGACAACCATCTTTGGTCTTTGGCTTTGTCGAATTTATCGTTGTTAGACTGCTTGTTAATCCAGTGCCAACATTACAACTTGATGATGATGTTGAATTTAATAAATTTCGATTTACTTGTGATTTTGATTGATCTTGTAATAAAGTGAGAACGGCACTTGCCTGTGTTTCACTAAGTTTACCTTCGGCCAAATAATGTTCGAAAATAGGTTTGAGATCTTTGAATGAAGTGTTACCACCATCACTAGCAGCATCATTACAATTCAGTAATTGACTCGTATTGCTAGATAAACTACTATTACTTGGCCGACGTTTACCCGTTGACGAATTGTCCAACGAATTGGTCGATTCGCGAGATTTCTGAAGATGTAACTTTAAATCACTTGATGAATCGAGACTTTTAGATGAGGTAATTCGTGGTTCAACATTGCTCTTGACCACCGATGAATTGGTCACAACATTAGATGAAGATAAGCTACCAGTGTGAATTGATGAAACACTGCTGTTGTTGGTAGCAGCCACGGTAGATGAATTGCTTGTTGTAGATGATTGCTCAACACAAGCTAACAGTCGTTTCTTCCTTTCCAGATGTCCAGGAAGATCAGAAGAATTTTCGTCTACAGAATCGACAAGCGAGCTATGTATCGTTTTTCTTTTGACCGAATCATTACGATTCTGATATGCCAACGTCGTAGAAGTTATTGAATTAGTCCTGTGATGTGATTCACGGAACCGATCACGAAAATAATCACGGCTTAGATCTCGATGAGAGCTGTTATTGAGTAAAGAAAAATTCGAATCACTAACATCGGAAACTGAATCAGATCGAGCACGTTGCAAAAGATCCGATGTAGATATAGAATTTTGATGATCACGATGACAACTAGTGTCTTCCGTCGATTTTCTCCTCCACGACTGAGACTGATGATCATTATTAGCATCACTCAAAGTCGAATGTGTTTGACGTTCACTTTCGTGATATGATGATGAATAAGGAATCGCTCTAGGACTAGCTGGTGGACTGACGCTGGAAGTTCGGTCTTGATAATGACTACTTGACTTGGCGTCACGGATCGGACTTCGACTGTTGCTGCTCGTACTGCTGCTGCTACTACTAAGGCCCGTTTTCCGATATTGAGATACATGTGATGTAGGCGACACATCCCGACAATTTTTATTGTAAATCTTTGATGACGAATGGACAGCTCGCCTTAAACTGCCATGACCATCATCATGTGAAGACGATTTGATTTCATCATTTTGTGTTGAACCACGATTAGACCGGTGAAAAACATCGGAATCCAATTTGGATGAATTGCTATATGATGAACCATATGGACTTGAATCACGACGAATTTTGGGACTTGCGTCTGATAGGAAATTTTCGGACATGTAGTGAGACCGAGATGATGAGTAACGAGAATCTCGTTTCGAACTTGAGCTGAGATGCGATTCATCATCAACATCGTCGACATCATCTGCGGGCGATTCATATCGACTATATGATGGTCTCGACGAAGATCTACATGAATTGGACGAATCGTGGTGATATTCATATTTAGATGATATTCGATTGGTGTTACCACCGTGCAGTGTTGACTGAGTTAATGATGAATGACGAGGATTGAATGAGTTGGAGAATGGTGTCAAGTTGTCCGTTGGTGATGATGGCGATTGTGAACGCTGTCGCATCGATGAATACGAAGAACTGACGCTATTATTATTGTTAGATCTCACTTGACATAACGATGATGATGAAGACCTTGATGATGACGACTGATGGTGATGATGTAAAGAGGTATTACGGTTACGATCATATGATGACCGTTCGTCATAATCAACGGAATTGGCACTCATCCATGATCCGGATCGGCCACGGCCATGGCTATTCGTTTCATTTGGTTTTGCGATCTTATGCTCCATGAAATATGTTTGAAAATCACGACTGGCCAATTCGACCTCTACTCGCCTACCGTTGATCATTTTTGCCTTCAAATCATCTACAGCTTTATTTGCTTCTTCGCGGGTTTCGAAAAAACATAATGCTGTTTTTTGTTCATGATCCTGAACCATTTTTTTCACTTGGCCATACTTGTTCAAATACTTTTCGATGGCTTTCAGATCACAGAAAATTTCCTTGAAGTTTCCAATACATATGCAACTGGAATGGAAGCTTTTTCCATAGCCAAGTTTTAGTCTTGTTGAACCCATAAATTCGTTGTCGTATTTTCTAATTGCTTTCACTACTGATGGAATATCGCTATATCTTATAAAGGCATACGGTTGGTTCTGTTTCTTTATTTCAATATCCTGATTGCAAAAAAAAAGAACAATTACAACGAAAATTCATCATGAGATTTAGTCAACTAAATTTTTTTCAAAAAACTTACAAGTATTTGGCCGAATTGACTGAATCGACTGGACAGGTCATCTTCGGTAACCTCTTTGTCAAGATTTCCAACAAATAAGGTTCGGGTAGCTCGCGGATGACAGAAATTTTCATAATCTTGATCGTTATCATTCGATTTACAATCATCAATTATTTCTAAATAATCACATTGGGTTACATCCACTCGACTGCCCAAAAATTGTTTGTCCTAGAAAAATAAAATAATCGTGATTATTATGAGTAATTAAGATCAATGTATCAATATAATGATAATGATTGTATGTTTTCAACTTACATTTGATTCTTTCATTGCTCTCTCAGCTTCCTCGGGCTTACTAAACACAACAACAGCGAAACGATCAAAACCTTGACCACGAATGAAGGTATTTACAATTTTCCCATATCTTTTGAATTCGTAAAAAAGACTATCTTTAATATTCGAATCTTTGTTTAGGAAGAAAAATAAAACGATTGATTATTGTAATGATTGACAAATAAAAAACATGAATGATATATTCCAACTAACCAGTTAAACGATGAGATAATTTTCGAACACAGATTGCTGTGGTGGCTTGTCTTAAATCTTCACGATCATTTGATGATGCAATCGACAAGCGATCATCTTGAGGAGAAGAAGATACACCGGGAAAATTTTGATGTCCTCCTCCGACCGATGATGATGATGTTGATGATGAACCACCTGAACTTGCAACACCACAATTATGATGATGTGTCGATGAAGCTTGCACTGAATTATTATTAGTATTAGTATTATTGACGCTATTGTTTGTATTTGAAGTTTCGTGAGATAATGTCGAATTCGAATTATACCTATTATTCAATGAATGATTAAAAAAATATTTTAAATAAGAAAATTAGTTGAGAATCATATGCTTTTTGAACAAAAAAGAATGTAGAAAAGATATTAAAAAACGTTTTAGCATCACGTATATTCCAATCCTGATAAATGTTTTTTCTTTGCATATTATCGCTCGTATTCACGTGTTTTCAACAGTAAATATATTATAGATTCGTATATGAAAATAACCATGTGACTCATCGCGTGGAATACTTACAAAGTATGAAATAACGCAATAAACGCAAGCATATCTTGAGCGCGGATAATGGTAAATAAGGATCATTCTTTTACACACACTCAAATGGATATACCATCATTATAATAAGCATATTTTCATTGACAAAATGTTTATGACTATAGCCTGAATTTCCCTTTTGCTTATAATTTGAACAAAAAAAAAACGAATTATATATTAATTCTTGGAAATTGTGAGACCAAAAAGAAAATGAAAAAAAAGACGGGACGTTTTCGATGTTATTGAGGAACATTTTCACTGAACGATATAAACAACCAAAAAAAAACCAAGAAAATACAGGGAAATTTTTGTGTTTATTTTTTATGGTCTCACTAGAAAAATGCCTGGCCTTGATTCTTTTTTGCTTTGGTGGTGTGTATGATTAAATTGTGCACCACACATGTGATTTTTTACCCGCCAAAAGGCAATATTTTTTTTTGTGGCCGAAAACATAAATACAAAAAAAAAAAAAAAAAAAGAAAAAATAAATTTTATTCAACGAGAGAAAGACGAAAAACGAATGGAACCAAACAACGATTTGGAATCGTGAGGTGAGAATAAATGAAAAAAATATCTCAAAACTAAATCCATGTTCATGCGGTGTGAATTTGCTATACATTTTGAATACATATTGTTCTTTTTTTATTCAAAAAAATATATGAACCCTTAAAGAACATCGTAAAAATTGAAAATTCTTTCTTCATGACCAGAAAAAAATTTCATTATTATCATTGTAAATATAACACACATATTCATATAAGGAAAATTTAATTCAATTTTCCCTCTCTTTTTTTTCCTATAAAATTCAACAGGAAGAGATTTTATTCTATTTTTTGGGATAAAAAACGTTGTGATATATAATGAAGAGAAGATCAAAGAATTTCTCTCAAAGGGTTTTGCATTATCATCATTATTCTGATTGGGTTGGATTTTCAATTCAAAATTTTTAATGATGTAAGCGAAATTGTTATTTTTTTATGTTATTGCCGTCATTTTTGGTCCTAACAAAATTCTTGGAAAAACCTAAATCTGTTTTTTTTGTCAATTATTTTCTCGTGTTGTATAATACACAATTGTGTTATTCTATATAGACAAATGTCAATCATAATCTATGGCAAAACACAAAAAAAAAACCGAATATGACCGATTATATTTTGGAAAGACGAAAGAATTTTTTTTTTCGTTTTACTTTATACGAACAAAGCTTTCACCTTTTATTATTATTATTATTATCAAAAAAGAATAAACGGTCAGATTGATTCGCTGAATTAATCTTCGGGTTCGATTAGAACGAAAAAAAAATGAAAAAGGTCTAGGGTGTGGTTTTGGTATAGGCTTTTAGTTCATTTTTGATATTCAATCGAAACTAAATCTTCATTTTTTTTTCTTTTGATAAAAAAGATAATGAACAAATCACATTGTGTGCAGAAGGAAATAATGTTTGTCAAGCTTTACATTAATTTTTTTAAATTTTGTTGCTTTAAAGGAATCCATGAAGTAACAGAATTCGGTGCCCGAAAAAAAAACTGAACAGAAAAAATTACAAGGGTACCCACCAACACCCTTGGCTGTTTGTGCGACTGGTTTGATTTTCATTGATTTTTTCATTTCATTTCATTCTACGCCTATGATTCATTTATTTAGTCGTTGTTGTTGTTGTTCGCAATTGATTTTTTTTGTTAATGGTTTTTTTTCCACAAACTAACTTAAAAAAAGAAAATCACTAAATATAATGACAATTTTTTTTGTCTTTAATGTTGGTTGAATTTTTTTTTCTGAGCTAATCAATGAAGAGAAGGAAAAAAATAAATAGAGTTCAGAATATTCCAAGAACAAAGTGTCATTATTCATATGCAATCTAATCATAAAATGTAGCCAACAGAATGAAATGATCCATGAATGTTTGCCGTTTACGAATAAGCAAAAAAGAAAATAGACAATTTTGGAAAAAAAATGAAACCTCAAACAATGATAATGAATTAACAATTAAAATATGAACGTTTTCATTTCATTTTATATTTTGTTTGTTTGTCGTTTTTTCCACCACCAACATTTTTTTTTTTTTTTTTTGAATGTCAACCGTCAAAACATAACGAATGAAAATGATAATGACCACAAGTAGCAAGAGAGTGACAGAAAAAGTCATGGAAAAAACAGCCAAACACATACAGACACAAGTCATTCATAATATTTGCGTTCCAAATGGATTCACATTCGCTATTAAAGCTTTTCTTTACTTTTTTTTACGTTGCAAAACTGAAAAGAAAGAAAGGAAAAAAAATGATACAAGGATTGTGAATGGTAAACGCAGGTGAAAATGTAAATTTGTCATCGCTGCATTGCTGTTATTAATGGAACATCTTTTTTGTTTTGTTTTGTTCAATTTCACAGAATACATACAAAAAAAAGTTTCGTCCACTAATCATTTTTCTTCTAGAAATGTTTCATTCAACAAAAAAAACAAATGGCATTTTTGAAACAATGTTTGTTTTCTTCCTCTCACACTTTTTATCACACACACACACATTTTATTCAGTTTAACTTTACTCGTTCCAAGTGAAAGATATAGAGAAAAAAAGGATGTGTTGGACAATGAAAGAGTGATAGAAATAATAAAAATTTTAAGGATTCTTAAATGTTTGTTTTTGATTCATGATTTTGGTAAAATGACTATTATTATCTCGTTATATATTATATATGATGGAAAGAAAGAAAAAACATTATCTAGGTCAAGTCGAATCTCTGTCTCACACAAACACTTATTTGAAGAAATTTCTAGATAGAGAAAATCTATTGAGATAGAGCGAGAGAGAGAGAAAGAGAATGATTGCTTCCTTATTTCAGAAAAATTGAAAAGAGAGAAGTAAATGACCAAAAAAACCAAATAATAAAAGAGAAATAGACGCCATTTCATTTTGAATTTCTGTTTGTTGTTGTTTTTTGTTCCCAAAGTAAAATTCATTATATATGGAGTATCCATATAGTTTATTATTACTATTATTATTATTATTTTTTTTGAAGGAAAAACATTGAACTCTTCAAAGTTTTTTCTTTTCTTGAATTCATTGAAGTTTTTTTTTCTCTCTTCCATATCCAAATCATACAGGATTTGTTTTAAGCATATGTTTATGTGTGTGTGCGACTATATATTTGAATATATACTATTTCACTCTCTCATAAAATTGGTTTTTTTCACAGTTATCTTTCTCTATAACTGATATTTTTACTTTACACAAAAAAGAAAATAATTTTGTCCTTTGAAGATGGAAGCAAAAAGAAAAAAAATTCAATATAAACAACAACAATCCATATTTGCACATGGCAAAAACCAATTTTGAAAAATGGTATGAAAAAACAAAAATCTACAATTAATTCGATATTATAACGAAGAGAACACTAAAAAAATGTGTGGTGTGTCTGCGTGGTTTTGGAACCAAAAAAAAAGAAGACAAATTCGTATAGATATTGTTGCGTAAATGTTTTCTCTCTCTCTTATTTCTTGTTATCGACACATACAGAAAAGTGACATGATTTTTTGATTGTCTAAAAAAGAACATTTAACTAGTTCAATTTGCCTCTCTTTTTTTATGAATGAAATTTTTGTCTACGATAAAATATTAAGATCATGATAATAATATCATTATTATGGTCACAACATCATTGAAACAACAAATGACACGTCAAGCGATAATCAAAATAAAGTTTAGTTATCATCTGTGTGTGCGTGTGTAATTCAAGAACAAGCAGATGACTTTTATAACTTGCAAAAAAAAATCCTGGTCATTTGCAATGAATAAACACATCTAAACATGATAATTATATTCTGAGATGTCTGAACTCAATTTTTTGAAATAAAAATCAATCAGTGAATGAAAAGAAATAATATATTACCTGCTGGGCGTATGCCTTCCATAAAGTGAAGCATTCGAAGACAATGATGTGGTGGCTGATGTTGATGATGAGGACAAGGTGCAAGATGATGATGCGGCAGCAACAGCAGATGTTGCGGAAGATGTAGCCGATGTCGTGCTACTAACTGTGCCCGAAGATGTTGCAGCAGCAGCTGTTTGTTGCGATACATTCGTTGTCGCTAACGATAATGTTGGCTGTCCGGTGGTGATATTGTTGTTGTTGGAAGATGACGAACATGATGAAGTGGATGAAGATGCTGGTGCGACAGTCGATGAGGATGATGCCGCTACGGCTGTCGATAATGATAATGATGATGTGGACGAAACTGCCGCAGAACCCGAAGAGGAAGATGTAGATGATGAGGCAGCGTTGATAACCGTCGAAGCATTATTGGTATTATTATTATTATTATTGGTAATAATGGTCGTCGTCGTTCCACTATGTAACGATTTTGATGACAAAAGATCATTATTATGATGTTGATGGATATGCCTATGAGGCTCATAATAATCGGTTTTAAGTGTACGCTCTTCGATTTTATTCTCTGAGCTATGTGCTTTGGCTGCCGATTTTATATCAATGAATGCTACGGTGGCACTAACGCTACTACACACCATACTGCCATTAGTAGTACAGTTCGGTCCGTTTGTTGTTGTCGTCGTTGTACCATTGTTATTGTTGTTGCTTTCGGTAGATAACAATCCGGATGCGGAATTTGATTTGGGAAATATTCGCACACTCTGTACTTTTCCGTACCTAAATTAATAAAAGAAAAAAATCATTTCATTAGAATTCGTTCAAAGACAAATATTATTAAGCAAATAAAAAATCTAGAAATATATCAATCGATACTATAAAAATCAATATATTTTAATCAATCACCAATAAATAAGAATTCTATGTGGATCTATCTCCATTGTTATAATGATAAACCAATTGATGATTAATAAAAATGGACAGAGAAAAAAATAGGAAAAAACAAGATACAGTTCCAATTTCTAATTAATGTTTATCAATGAAAACCAAATGTACAATGGTATACGGTATTTGTCGATTCTTTGTTGATTCTAATCAATGAATTCTTGAAATAGTCGTTTGTTTGTTTCTAATTCTATCTCTTTAATTCAGTTTTTTGTTCATCCATTTTCTATTTGTCAGAGGTTGGAACTTTGTTTTTTTTGTTATCACGATCATAGTATGATTTTGAAAGATACAGGGTGAATTCGTAACTTTATTCCAGAATCAGAAAGCTTATAGATATGATCATAAAACCAACATCATGTCTATTCATCAGAATAAAAGAATGATACAAAAAAAAAGTCAACCAACAAATTGAATGGAAACGATCAAGAAAGCTAAATTTTTATATTATATTTCACGCTAGTGAAGAAAAAAAATTCCAATGTATTTGTCAAGTTTCTCTTTCTTTCTTTTGTTGTCAATCGAAAAAAATAATCAATTGAACCAATCTAATTGAATAAAACTCTTCAATCATCATCATTATCAGTGAATAGTTTAAACTCGTAAACACACACAAACAACGAAAAGAAAAAATTGGACAAAAAAAAAGAATCAAAATAGTAGTCGTAAAAAAGGAAGTGATGGACAATAATGTCAAGTGGAAGGCCGATATTTTCTTTGATTCATTTTGATGATGATGGTGGTTTTAAAAAATGAAGAGTATCGGTTATGAAACGGATCGATGATTCAATCACACAAACAAAAATTCAGTGTTTTTGTTCAAGTAGAAAAAAGAAAAAAAATCAAACAAGAATAATAAAAATGATGGGTAAATTTAGCAGAAACATTTATTTTATTTTTGTCGAAATCAATGAATGTAAGATTCTGAATTGAAAATTTCGAAAAAATACTGAAAATGAAAAATCGATAAGATTGTATTCAATGTTCGATTTATTTTTATTTTTATTTGTAATTTTTGAAAGAAACAAACACTATTCTTCTTACGATAGTATTTTATTTAGAGTTTGTGTGACTAACACTAAGTGAACAAGAATAATGATGAAAATAAGAGATTCCACAAGAGGAAATACAACACACACATAACACAACAAAAGATGATTCAGACTGAGAAAATTTATTTTGGACAAAAATGAAATGAATAACAAAGTTGTAATGGCAGTATTATATTACTATTATTATTACGCAGAAAAAAATCACTGACAATTACTGCATGTTTGATGGAGTCAATTTTCAAGGACAAATTTAAATTTTTTTAAATTCAATTTATTTATTGTAAAATTTAGCATCATCATCATCATCATCATCCACAACAACAACATCAATGATTTTATAATGGATTTTTTTTTATCTTTCCTTAACTAAAAATAAGTGAATAATAATAAAAATGAAGGGAAAAAACCCGAAACAAACTGATCTGACTAATCAATATCAAATTACAATGAAGGTAAATTACGGAATTTTTTTCTGTTTAATTTAAAAAAAAGTTGCATTGTAATAAGAGAAAGAGAGAAAAACAGTTCCTACAATAATTCATCAGAAACTGAAAAATGACAAACATGAAAAAAAGGAAAAAAACAAACAGTTAGAGATGTCAATGTCATCATAATTACTATTAAACAGCATATATGATTGAATTTTTGGATACGTAGGAAAAAAATCCCCATTAACAACAACGACAACAACTTACAACTACAACGACAAATACGTCAAAGATAAATATCACACAAACAAAAAACACAAACAAAATGATAAAAGTGTCCAGAAACTTATACGTGAAAAGGATACCAAATAGTTGATTATTTTTCTGGATTGCTAATCATCATGATGATCAATGATCTCTTCTTGTTACAACAACAAGCTTTACATGCTATTAATAAAACAAAACAAAAAATATTGTGATAATCGATAATATCAATTGTTTTGGAATAAAATTCATGGATAAGTAGAACAAAAAAATTGACAAATGAGCAAAAACCGAACAACACAAGTGTTCCAAGAATTGTGTAGATTTTCATTATGATTCATCTCAAGAATAAATTGTGAGAAAATGAGAGAAAAAAAAATAATTTTTTTCCATTATTATGAAAATAAAAGGATTAGGTTTATGCGTAGGTAAGCGAATGAATTGAAATATTCAAACAAAACAAAACAAAAAAAACTATACGATTAAAATTCTAAATAGCTTCATAGAATTCATCATTCAAACAAAGAACAAAAATAATAATAAAATTTAATTGTCAAAGACAATTTCATCATTTTAAAATGAGGGGTACCGCTTGACACTATTGATTATAATTATGATTCCTTCATCGAACTACAGAAAAAAAACGATTAAAAATGATAAAAATTTAGGAATCATGATTCATCATCATTAGTAAATGAATCGAAAATTCATTTGTATTAACAAAGAATAATTTATATTGTTGAACATGTTGAAAATGAACAAAAAAAGAATTAGACAATGATAAAAATATCATGATTGAAAACATTTGAAATTTTTTGCGGTACAATGAATAAAGAATTTCATTAATAATGAGACAAATAGTGAATGAAAAATCGTGCCAATTTTCTTTTTGTTTTAGTAAAAAAACAATCAGGATTTATTGTGTCATGTACAAACTATAATATTAATTTGGAATAATGATACATGTTTAACGCGTTCGCTACCAGCGACTCATATATGCGTCGTTTATTTGCTGTAGTTCTATGTGTTTTTCGAAATCTCCGGTAGCGAACGCGTTAAAATGTATAGTGATTTCTTGGAAATCATAATCATTATCATTTTTATTTTTTAAAAAAACGATATATTTGTTTAATTAGTCGTTGTTTGATTTTTGGGTGGCGGTTTAGAGGTAAAAATGATAGAGAAAATGATTTTCACTAATGGAAATAACGATAAATGTTCGAAAGAAGGTCAGAGTTATGATCAAAAAAAAAAAATATGAATAGGATTCAGATTCGGGAACCATTGAGCTCATTTACATTGCTTTTTTGGTTTTGTTCAAGAACAAAAAGGAATTTTCTTAGTAAGCAAAAATACTCTCTCTCTCTCCCTCTCTATGATAATTTCTCTGGTTCACATTCAATCCTTCTTTGGTTATAGATAATGATGGAAAAAAATTAAATTGCAAATGAAATGAAAGCAAACATGAACAGATGGTATGAACCATCATGAACAAAAAGAAAAAAAACTACAATAGAAACGATTACTATGGTGGATGATATTCATTTTTTGTTGTTGTTTTGTTTCCTAAAGCAAATGGACAGCGAAAAAACTATGCCAAGACATCGCTATTTAAAAATATGCAAAAACGACAAACTGGATGTGTATATAATAATAATGTTGAAGAATGAAGATGGATACGAAACGTGAAAAGCTGACAGATTGACAAACACAAACACACACACACACACACATATATACATGCATAAGAAAATGAATTCCAGAAAAAATCAAGCGAGAAAGAGTCACATGTGTCCACACAAGATTAACAAATGTTGAAGACAGCAACACAACAGAGCAACATTTCCTTTTCAGTTTATGCATCCAACATATTACAATAACTACTAAAAGGAGACATTATTTGACATTGTTGTTGTTCATTTTGGAATCCATTACAGTATATATTCATTTTTCAATAATGATTTGAAAATGTAAGCCTATCGGAAATCTAACAATAATAATAATGCTGCCATTATTATAATATCGGAATTTGAATCTGAAAATGGATCTTGGCATTTTTTTTTGTTATTTTTTCTCATTATTATAAGAGGCAGCAATGGAATAAAATGAGAAAATCTTTTAAATTTTCAATAGAATCAATATGGTAATGATAAGAATAACAATTTTTATTTTTCATAGAAAAACTATCGATTATTTCATTTATGTAACGATTTAAAAGCTGAAATATAGTGTGGAAAAAATACCATACTTTGTGTTATTCGTTTAGGTAAAATAGAATGGGCAACAAATAAAAAATGTAGTTATGGTAACAATTGACAATTTTTTTCAACAAAAAAAAACCGATTCTATGGATTTTCTAATGGGTGCAATATAGAAAGGAAGAAAAACTAATGATTATAATAGACAAGTGAATGATTGTATTCAACATAGGTCATTATTTTTTCAACAACAACAACAAAAAAAAAGAATAGAAAAACCAAATAAAAAGAAAGAGAAATATATCCCATGAAATAATCGGGCTACAGAATCATAAAAGTTTCAATGGCAACTAAAAGCATATGGAAACTACAATCAAAAATATTCGGGCGTTGTTTGTCCATCTATTCACAAAAACATATAAAAACAATATGACAATCATGAATGAGGGGAAAAAAACAAGACAAAAATTCGCTATCTGATTCACAATCATATTGAGGCTTATTATTAAATGCTTCTTCTTTTACACACACACACACACACACACATACAAATATATTAAAAACTGGAATTTTATTATTATTAGAAATTGGTCAAACAAAAACAAACAATACAATGTATATTATTATTATTATTATTACGATAATTGACCATGGAAACAAACAAACAAGAAAAAAAATACAGTAATAATATGATACATATTAAATATTTGATTTTGGATTCTTTATCCCATTCGATTATTAGTAATGATAATGATGATGATAACTATTAATAATCAAGAACAAAAATATTCATATGTAAAAAACAAACACATACACACCAAATCCTACGATAGAATCTATCAATATCCCGGTCAAATGAAATCAACATGAATTTTGGTAATTTTTTTGTGACATTTACACTTTCAGAAATTTTAAATGATAAGAAATATTAAACTAGACTACTGATATAGAGAATTCAATTAGACTAAATAAATGGATTCATTTTTTTGGGATCTCTATATGTAGAAGTGTTTTCGAGTACTTTTTGGTATCCAAACCAAGCTGTTCATATTCCATATTAAATGTTTTATATGACAGGTTTTTTTTCCTCGTAGATAACCTACTCCTTATCAATGTTTTTCATTTCGATTATTTTTTTCCCAAAATATTATCTCTATCCAAATACAAACTTTAATTCCTTGTATATTTATTCTCTATTGGTGCGGAATTTCACACATAGACACACCACCTTCAAAATATCAAAATCATAGTCATATTGGATTGTTTATTTTTTCAAATGAATGATCCATTTCAAAAATGATATTAAAAAAAAATTGTGGTTATATAAATACCATCAAAACACTTGATGATGATTGAAAAATGTTGAAGAAATTCGCAAAATACAAAAAAAAGCAATCATCTTCGATAGTTGAAGCTCATCTTCAATAATAATCATTTTAACCAGAATCATCAATTCGAAAAAATCCCATTATATCTATCCATTCACCATGTAGTGTATGTGACTAGCACTAAAAAGTAAATGAAAATAATAATAAACTTAAGATTGAAGAAATGAGCTTTTTCTTTTCCACATAAAATACCCTCCTTCTCTTTCTTCACCTTTATCAAGGGTATATAATATCGTATAGAATTTTCATTCGGTTCTTCATAATGCAAACCTGTTTTATGGGCCACTGGCCAAAAAACTATCATCATCATTCGTCAAAAAAATTGACTTTTGAACAAAAAATAAACGTGAGCAACAACATTGTCGTTTGGATCTTTTAAAATATTGGTGTGTGTGTATTTATATATCTATTAAGATATTCTGGTTCAGTTTAGCACGTAATGTGTTCTTATATATCAGGTTTGGCAAGTAGCCAAGTCTATGATGGAAGCCATAGATGCTAAAGAAAAAATAAAAATTGTACACATAAATAAACAACAACTGACATTGGAGCCACAAGAGACTGGATGGATGAATTTAATAAAAACGAATTAAACTTGCCAAATATGAAGGGGTAGCTATATTTTTCAAATTTTTATTTATTTAATGTTACACTACATATTTGATATACATTTCTCAATTAATTTCAATCGATGATCAGTTCAATAAACAACAATCATAATCATATATGCAGACATATTAACAAAGATTTTAATGACGACCTAAAGCAAATCTAATTGAAATTATCATCAAAAGAAGAAAAAACTTTATTTATAAAACCAAATATCCCGATTCAATGGAATCGATTTATCAGCTTGGATTTTTTTTTTCATTATAAAGAATGTGAAATTTTCAAATATTAATGGCTTATTTGATAGTCATGTTTTTAATCGATATAATAAAATCCTCATTAAATGGAAATTATTTTTTATCGTGTAAATGTAATTATGATCATCATCATCGTTATAAATAATATTCATCTATTCGTATAATTAATATTCAGAATTAACTGTAATTTTTGTTTTTTGATTCAACAATATCGTCATAAACAGATTCATTTGAATGAAATGAACTAGATTTCAAATGTTTGAAAAATCAGTTTGAAGCGAAAATAATCAATCTGTTCACAATTAACATAAGTGACAATGACAGATCCATTCCGTAAATGAAAGAATAACAAAGAATT
Organism: Dermatophagoides pteronyssinus; assembly: GCF_027571235.1. Lineage (NCBI taxonomy): Eukaryota > Metazoa > Arthropoda > Arachnida > Sarcoptiformes > Pyroglyphidae > Dermatophagoides > Dermatophagoides pteronyssinus. The sequence goes on from NW_027461525.1 coordinate 4,045,816, forward strand.
TGTTTGAAAACTGTGATTAAAATGAGATGAATATTTGTCGGTGTCTTATCATATTCATAGGTTCGATTTGATATGAGTTTTCCATCGATGTTGATGCATAATCATCATCATAATCATAACATTAAAAAAACAACATAGTACAACACCAGTTAGTTGCAGTGGCGAATAATGATGATAATGGCTTTGGTGGTCAGTGACCGTTTGTTTTCGATATGTCATCATCGTTGTTGTTTTGTTGGGATCATCATCATCATCATCATCATCCAGCCGAAGCCATCATCATCCAACCGAATAGTATCATTGAAAACCAGAAACTAATGATGATTGTACTACTACGAATCGAAAAAAATATACAACACTGAACAACGATACACACAAAAAACAGCGAAAACGATGAGGCATTCGAAAATTTTCGTTTGTCGAATATGATACTTTTTTCATCATCATCATCATCATCGACATCAATCCAAAGTCTTCATTGTCAATCAGGTTGGGGTAAATAGGGTTCAAACAAGTGTGCGGCTAGGGTGAAAACTACTTTTTTCTCAATGTTTTTGAATATATATCAGCGGAGAAAAAAAAGAGTAAGAAAAAATATCTAAAACGCCAATCACAACTCTCAAAGACAGGTTTGTTTGTTTGTTTGAAATGTGAAAGAATCGTACGACTATGAATTTAAAATTGAAGAGAAAAAAATGAATAAGACACACTACTCAAGATGATGATGTAGAAGCCAATGTACAACGAAAAAAAAAGAGTATTACTCTCTTATGACGCCGAACTTTGTAATATTGGCATCATAATCGTGATAATGAAATTGCTTAGCTGGATTGCGTATTCATTCATTCGAAGTTTTGATAGTAGTAGTTGTTTTTGTTGTTTTATGCATTTAAATATATAGCCAATGTGATCATTTTTGTATTTTTTTTTCTTCAATTCTCGCTATTTTTTGCTGATAAATTCATTTCATATTAGACACACATCGAATCAAATCATAGACTTTTGTTGTTGTTGTTGATTCGTTCAGAAAAAAATATAGCAAGAAAGCAATACAATCATCAATAAAGAGAAAAATTATATAAATACATGCATGACTGTCTGGTTGAATATAGTAATCATCATCATCATCATCATCCGTCAACTTTAAACAGCAATAACAACAACAACAACAACAGAAAATTTCCCGAAACAAGCCTTTCGGATAAAAAGAAAAACAAGAATAACGACAACAGCCATCATCATCATTATCAGAAAAAGCCAAATGGATACACAAACACATATATACCCAAGATATAAAAAATGTATCGTATATTAGTTCAGGCTATTTTTTCATTTCATTTCCAAATGGAAAATTGGCTTTGGAATGGAGAGAGAATTACGAAAACAAAAAATTATAAAGCCAAACATAATTTTAACATTCAAAACATCCTTCGCATTACCAATACAGAAGTATGAAGGTATTTTTTTTATATACTTTTAGGTGATAATAAGGATGGTCTAGTTGTGTCTGAATCTAATTCATATTTATTTATCGACAAACCAGGTAGCCAGCCATTTTCCATTTGATTGCAAAATAATAATAATGTCTATGTAGAATCAATTTGCATTCTATCCATTCCATAACACATTTATTATGTTTCAATTTCACCATCATCATTTTTTTTCATCGATAATAACGATAATAACGACAACAACAATCAAGCTAATGGAATCTTGAGAAATAATGGAATCATACTCAACGAATATCAACATGAAAAACGATTCTATGAATTTTTGTTTTGTTTTTTTTTGTGTGTGGGAGTGATAAATGAAACAATCATTATAATAATATGCACCGATTTATTCAGGATAAGATTAACCGATATCTATAATGGCACTGGCAATTAGTACTGTTACAATACTACACACAATATTCAATTATAAAGAGAAAATTTTATATTCACAATAACAATTCCAAAAAAAATGTAACATAATTTATTAATCTATGAAAAAAATACAAATGTTTCGCCTAAACAAAATGAAACAACAAAAATCATCATCTTAGTTTAGAAAAGAATCACATAGAGAAATGAATATTTGGTTACTGTTGTAAGATGTTTCATTAGTGTTTTGTAATAATATAGAAAATACATACATCATAACTAAAATAATAAAAAATTTGTACATATCACATGTATTGTTGTAATGTATGTTTGATAAGTTTTAGCGACAATCTGTACCTAATATTACTATTGTATGTGATATATTATTAAAACCAACAATGTACAAATAAAAATAATGAAGATAACTTATGCAAATCTAATAACATAAAAAAGTAAAACACTGACTGGCTGGCTGAGACGAAACACTTTTTTCTATTTCAATGCGCATGCTCGAAAAATGGATGGCTTTCATTTTTTATTTATAAGGGTCTTTTGATTTTTACATAAAAAAATGGCTGGCTTGCATTGGACTTGGCCTTCGTCTACTGGAGTAGACGAAGCAAATGGCCAATGGCTTGCAATGCTAGTATGAAAATAATCACTTAATGAGATAAAAATATGTCTGATGTTGATTTCTAGAATATAGTCTGGTAACGGTAACGGCATATCTTATGTTATCTGTCGTGTAATTTTGGTTATGATGACAAAACTAATCGAATTCTCATTTTTTTATGGTTTCAAAGTAAAATGTTTTCGATAAATTTATCTAAGAATTTATATCCCTTTCGATATCATTTTATTTTATTTTTTTGGAGCCATACAAACACCGCTACTTTGAAAAAAAGGTAAAAGATTTTTTCTATTAAAATCAATTTTCTCAACAATCTTTATTCAATAATATACTGTTAAAATAAATGATTGGAACAATATAAATTATTTCAATTCGGTTTACTGGTTAATGATGATCATGAGGATAATGGTGGTTGAAAGTTTTTTTCAAGTCAAGTGCATCGAAGAAACAAAAGAAAAGAAAAGAAAATGTGAATAGCAATATAAAATCGACCGGTTTGACAGGTGCTGACCCATGAATAAATCTACTATGAAACCATGGAAATTCGGCCGAGGTCAACAACGTTATAACGTTTATTTCAATACGAGAGTCCAAATGGTCCTGGGAAATTCAAACTTTCTCTGCCTCTCTCTTTTTTATCTATCTCTTGTTTTCAGTGTATTTCACCATATCACAGCTGCTGTTATTTTTTTTTCTTAAACTTCTTTTAAGAATGATGAACAACTTGTCTAAAAAATGACTGTCAAAAATTGTGTGTTTGTCTAAAAGAAATCACTCAAAAAACACCAACAACCAGAAATATAAACCAGTTTTGAGGAATTGAAAAAAATTGAAAATTGAACCCCCTCAAGCTAAAACAAAATGACGAAAATGATGATGGCAAAAAAAGGAGTAATTGAAAGCGGGATTAGTAATGGAAAAGAAAACTAAATGACAAACACACATCACACAAGCATTCAAAAGGAAAAAAATTCAACAAAAATGGATTCAAGTTAAGTTTTCAAAAAAAAACCGAATTCTGGCTTCAACACAGAAACAGAGAGATGAGGAAAAAAATCATTTTGGAAGTTGAATTCTTTTTTTTTCGTCTCTGTTCCGTTATATGTGGCGTTTCATTTTTATTTGTTTTCATGGAGAAAGTAACATATACAGACACATAGTTTTCCCAAATAAAAGTGGAGCAATTTGTGTTTAGAGAAACAGAGAGCGAGATGAATATTTTTTTCGTAGCAAAAAAAAAAAGATAATGATAATGGCAAACTTGCAGCCACCAAAAGATATCAGAACATGAAACTATTTCTCTCTCTTCAGAGCTATACCCCACAAACCAGCATAGAAGAGAATGGCGCCCACCAAAAAAAAAGATGATGATTATGATGATGATGATGAAAAAAACCCTGGCACTGGCACAATGCTGTCTGACTGGTATTCTTATTTTGGTTTAATGTATTATTGCTATGGATGGCTGGTTGTTTTCAGTTGTGTTGGTAAAGTTATAAGGGCTCTTTTTTCTACTTTCTGGTTCGATAGCGTGGACTTGGCTGGTTGGCTGATTCTCTTTCTTCTTCAGCCCAATCAAATTGGGAGCCAAATCGACGCATACACGCATACATAAACTCGATGGGAAAACGACATGACAACCGAACGAACAAACGAAAAATAGCAGACAAATGATAACAAAAATGATGATAATATAATGGTATATACAACAATATATACACAAGAAAATGCATTTTGCAATAAGTATAAAAGGCGCAATATCCTCGACGCCAATATCCTATGCACACACAACATATAAGCAACGAACCAAACAAAAAAATTCAGCTCAGCAATGCAATTGCTTCAAACGCCAGACTATATTTAGTTAATTTTGGCTGCAAGAAAAAATATGATGACAATGATAAAGAAGGAGCCATAACAAACCAACCAACCAAGAAAAAAAAATCAAATATACAATGAAAAACGAATTTCTGTATATGAGATTTAAACGAGAAAAAGATGTGAACAGTATTTATCATAAGAATGAATGAATGCCGAACGGCTTAATGCCAAAGATGTACCATCTTATTATTATTCTTTTCTGTGTAATGTGTGTGTGTGTGTGTGTGTTTGTTTGTGCTATCCATTGAGTTAAAAATTTTCATTCCACATTCATTTTCGCATATACACAAATGGTTGTGATATTAGATAGAATATAGAGAAAATGGTTCCTTGTTATTCTTGATGCGCCTAGTCACAAATAAACTTTTTTTTATATAATTCCAACACAAACAAAATTGAAACGAGCATGAACTGTAAACGTCAAACTAGAATTGTGCTTCTTGTTTTTATATTACATTTTTAGCTTCAACTATTGATTCTGGTCTTGGGTTTTATAAATAAATGAATGAATGAATAAATGTATACACGAATATGATGCTACTTGAATGATGGAATGGAGCCAATCTAACCAAGTAATTCCCAAAAGCAAACACATTTTCCCTTTGCTATTACACAAATACACTTACAACACGAATCAGCATGAGGAAGAGGAAAAATAAAATGAATTTGCCGGCTTCTTTTTTCCATCGAAAAATAAACACATACAACCAACAAAAAAAACAGGACGACAAGAATCGAGAAAAAGAAAAAATGCAATTTAACGAATGCGCCGTTATTTTGTTTTGTAAGAATCAGCCTCCAACCTATGATGGTAATGCATCACCAGAAAAAACGATTGGAATTTATGCTTTTGTGTGTGTTTGTGTATGTATTTCTAAGTATGTTCTGTCTTTGAAAATGTCAAAAATCCAGGAAATTCCATCTGAAATATTCTTGGAGATCGACAACAAAAAAATAAGTAGGTAGTCACAACAACAAATGAAAGCTCTAATTTTTTATGAAACGCGCATGCAAGCACGTGATTCAGAAGAATAATTCTGGTATTGTATTTGATTCATTTCTTTTTGTGATTCACTATAGTCAGCATTAGCTCGGGAAAACCCGGCTATTCCGAATATTATCCAGTCGTTTTCTTTTCATAATATTGATTCCATTTCCAATGAGAAAATAAAGTTTTTTTTTATTATCAAGGATTTTCTTTTGCATTGAATCCAAAATGGGAAAAAATTCATGCCATTCATCATATGCTTGTAAAAAATTCTATTCATTCCATTCTAGTATACTAGAAATGACGATGACCAGAGATTCATTCAATTTTTTCAATCCGATTCCATATTATCTGTATACATCTATTTATTATGGAAACTAAAGAGATTTTGTTTTGTCTATTTCATTTTCAATGTTTAGAGATGAATGAAAGAAAATACGAAACATAGACATCGACAACAACAACAACAACAACAACAACATTGGCATCCCTAAATCAGGACAAACTTGACTCATGAAACGAATTGTAGCGAAAATACAAATAATATAACAACATATACTCAGTTGAAATGTGCTGAGTTGGAACAAGCACAAAAAACGTTATTATTGTCGAAAGACGTTGTATCAAACGAACCAAGAAGAAGTGGGAGAGGAAATATATTTTTAAAAAAACAAGCAATCATCATTTTTTTCAGCCATCCTAACTTCAATCCAAATGAATGGCAAAAAAGTTTGTCTCATCTACGCATGTCATAAAAGGCCGTAATATAATATTATCATCAACAAAAAAAAACACGGAGGGAGAATAGGCACATCCAAAGGACGGCCTAACAAAACAGAAAAACGCATGCTCTCAATGGAGTCGAAAATATAAAGAGAACTTATACATGTTTAGTTCATTTCTCATCTCATCATCGATAACACAATCAACACAGCAGCAGCAGGAGGGAGTTTGATTGCTTTTTACAGCCAACCTTCTTTTTCTCTTTTCCGATTGATGGTTGGCTGACTGGATATTTTATTCGTTCTCAAACATTACTTGAATTTTGTTTTTGATGTTTTTTTCTCTCTCTTTTTTCTCATTATTTTGGTGTGTTTATAATGGAATAGACACGTGAGAGGTGGAGTGGTTTCGATATAAATGTGTTTGGCAAAAACATTGCCTATTCAATGAGGATACATAGGTGGAGTTTTGATAGCTCATGATATCGCTGTTGTTGATGATGATTTGGTTAGAAATAAGCAGCCAGGAGGGAATAATATATGTGTAATGGCAGTGGTGGATGATGATTGGTGATGGTGGTTGGGCCAGCTGTGTATAGATTACATTCAAAAAGAAATATAATAAAAAAACGACACGAATAATAAAGTTGAAAACAGAGAGGCGAATAAATGACGATGGGGGAAGCTTTTTTTCTCTTCTTTCCCGAAAACTAGGGGGATCACATGAACATTTTTTTTATATCCAAGTTGCTCTTATCGATGTTGAATTTCAGCCACCCTTAGTGACTGGGCATAATTGTGGGACCATGACCACCTCCACATCAGCATTATAAACACACACACACACACACACCAAATCATTCATTGTCTATTCACCAGTTTTTGTTGTTGTTGCTGGATATATGAATGCTGGAACACAGATGGGAATGGATAAAATCATCATCTTCATTGCTGTGTTGTTGATATCGATGCTGATGAGGATCACAATAACAAAAGGCAACTCAAAAAGAGAAGAAAAAAGAATGAAATGAGACGAAAACAGTGGTGGTTGTGTTGATGATAATGATGAGGATGATGATGGTGGTGGAAGAGTATAAACATTGCTCAGTTGTATGGATTATTATTATTATTATTATCATCATTAAAAGCATATAATAAATGATGAAGATGGAAAATACATCGATGACGAACATGATTAACCAGAGAATGTCGAGAGAAGATATTCGATTCGATTAATGAATCCTATGCTCATGTATCCATCATCATATGTAAATACAATTGAATAATATTCAAATAAAACCCAACATCTCTCATTCTGGATCATGGACCAGATATAATACCAGTAAAAGAAAAATTCAAACACACTTATAACTATAACCTTAATTCACTTATAATTCTAAACAGAGAAACGTAATTCAACACATACCGTTTGAAATAATCGATGAGTCGTTCTTCTCGTATGTTCTCCGGTAAGTTTCCTACCCAGAGATGCCTTGTCTCCCTCACCATCGTTGTGGTATTGGTGATTTGTAATTATTTTGGGCGCCAGTGGTCGTCGTTTTTGTTGTTTCAAGCTTTCCTGATAATTTTGATAATGATTCTGATTCGTCGTTTGGTCTTCGATTAATTGAATGGTTTGCATTGATAATAACAAACGCTTGAAGCTTGATATTTCGAACATAAAAGATGAATTCTGCCTGTGGACGCTTAGGACCTGATGAGGATGTCTCAACATCTATTAGATTGTTGGCAATAATGGAGAACATCTCTCTCGTACGGCCAAATGACGAGATTCATCGAGTAAATTTGATTATACGGGTGTGTGATCTATGTATATTCTCTGGGACCTTTTTTGGTAAAGTTTTTCTAGTTTATAAAGATGAACAAAGATAGATGTGCAACACAAAAAGAATTATATCATTCGTTAAACATGAACGGATGAAATAAAAAACAACTTTTGATTGAAAGAAACATAAATTTTATCGCGAATCAACAAATATGAATGATGATGATGAAGGCTCAACACATAAATTATCATTCGATGAATGATTGATCCAAATTTTAGATTGGGTGTTATTGGTCGAGTAAAATAGATGATGGTGTTGATGATGATGGTAATGATGAGGATGTTGTTTTATTCCTGGTAATTTTATTGTTGCAATAATGTTGTTATTCAACGTTGAATGTTGTATATGACTGCATAGGTGATGATGATCGATGTTTGCGACAAGATCCATCGTCAATTAATCAAAGAATTGGATGGAAATAAAAGCTGAAACATAACTATGTATGAATTAGGCTTATTTATACACAATAAGCCGATTTTTAGGGACCACATTTCAAACACAACAAAATGATATCAAACAAAGACACTGTTGATGATGAATAAATCGAATAGAGCAACCAACACGGCTCTTTGAAAAAACACATACACAGATAAACACACTAAAAGGGATAGAATAGATCAAATTGATAGAAAAAATGATGACAAAAGAGATCAAAGAACATCGATAATACACTCAAACATGGACACTTTAACCAGCTTTTATTTTGCACACAAATACACCTTTTTTTTGGTGATTTAGAACTGAAACACAGTCACAGAACTTAATCGATTAAAAAACACAGGAATTTTGACTCGAATAAATTTGATATTTATTTGGGCAACAAAATTAGAGGCCTGGGCATAAACAAACACAATATTTTTTCACATTGAAGATTGTTGAATATTTCAACGTTTGATTTTCGAACAAAACTAACAAAATCGGATGTAAAGATTTAACACATGTGGCATTTTTTCACAAAACTCAATTAACGGTGATGAATTGAAATCGTTGACGATATTCTAGTGAATTACCCGAATTTAAGAATCGAAAAAAACAAACCGGAAAGCCCATACGATTCACAATTAAACGAGATCAAATGAAATGAAAAAAAACTAATAGAAAAAAGGATACGATTACGATGAAAATTTTAAGCGGCAAGAAAAAACACCACTACTATTAGACAGAATGTCGACTTCACGGAGACTGAGGATACTGCAAAAATTTGCCTTACGACGAATGGCAATAGTAGAAAAAAATACTAGCAGCAAAATTTCATTCATAAATGGCAGTGGTTCACTGAACATCAATGAACTTTTGCGACAACATATACCGATGCTGTTAGCAATCAAAAACTAGGCTCCACCTTTGGATCCCCGCATCAATCCAGCATATCATTTGTTGTTTTCATTTTTACATTATCCTGGTTTTGTTCAAAGGTAGAAGCATCAAAATTAATCAGAATTATTTTTTCCAATTTCGATGAGCAATAATACTGCTAGCATTTGGATTCATATGCTAACGGAATAGAGAAAAGTTATATTCAAACATGGATAAAATAAACGTAACAAGGGGATATCAACATTGTGACGGTCATAGCATTCGATCATCGGATAATGATTGAACATTTTTTTTCACGTTGCATGCATTGTAAAAAACCCCATCATTTTGAATTCATGATTTTGAATGTTGGACAAAATGAAAGAAAAAAAATTATATTGCGTCGCAAATTCTTCAAATTCAAAATCATTTTTTTTCATTCTGATATAATAGTTTTTTTTTCGAATAAAATCAATTTCCATTTTTTCCCTTAGATTCTCATTTGATAGTTTAACAGATTTTGTCATTGATTTCCAAAAAATGAACAAAAAAAAAATCATAATTCATTTTGTTATTATTGTTAGTAATCAAAACAAAAAAAACAGAGAATACACCTTCAATAAAATTTCCAATTAATTTCCGCCTCTTATTGTTTAGTAAATGATGACGTTCCATAATTAAACGAAAAACAAACAGATGAATCAGATCATAGCTGATTATGATGTCAATAATGTTTAGAATCATATGTAACATACAAACAAAACAAAAAATTCAGATAATTCAAGTTTTCTGGTTGATAATGGGCGCTATCATCATTGTTTCTGATAATTTTTTATTTTGTTCCGTATGTGTTTGTTGTTGTTGCCTCTGGTATTTTATTGTTATTGTTATCATTTTCCTTTCTTTTATACACAATCCTAAATTAGACTCAATTTTTTTTCATCCATCTAATCCACGATTGCAATCCAATCCTCTACATCAACCATCAGCCATCAACCATCATTTCTATGAAAGCCAAATATTTTGTTTGTTCTTTTGGGTTCGAAAGATTGAAGATTTCAGTAGTATAGCTCTCCATTCATACATCAACGACAATCATGGTTGTTTGTTGTTGATAATGATGATGATGATGATGATGATGACGACGACGATGTGTATATGGATGGTGGTGTCATTCGAAATGGCAAAAGAAAAAGAAGAAGAAGAAGAAAATAAATCACATGACAATTTTTTTTTCATACCATAGATCAACCAGAAAAAAAACCACGACAACCGATGTTGTTGTATACACAACAACAGTTTCTATCAAAACACATACATCCAAATCCAAAAACAACATCTACTTCCTAATTTTCTAAATATCACATCGAAATTGAATCTAAAAATCGGTCGATCTAAATGTGGCTATGTTTTTATTTTTTTGATCGTAATGCAAATAAGCGAAAAACAAAAACAAAAACAAAATTCAATGAAATGATGTTGATTTTTCGAAAATATGGCCGCATACAATTCCGATTCAATTCATTTTAATAACACAAATACACATCTGTAACAATATTGATATTGGGGATATTTTTTTAAAAAATCATTTATTGTTTTGATTTGGGATATCAATTCCGTATTTTCTAGTTTATAATGGAAACGAATTTCCTGTTGATGTTTAAATCATAATAATAATGATGATGATGATGATATTTTTGTCATTTTTTTTCCAAAAATGTTTCCTATTTTTGTTTTGTTTTGTTGAATGATATGTGTTGACCACTCATTTCCTTTTAAAAACTGTTTCTATCTTAATATTCTGTTCAATTTTTTCGGGAATGGGGGATTCCAATTCCAAAGATTTTATTTCTTCAATCTCCAATCATTATCGAATATCGTTGTTGTTATATTTATGTCGAGTTAAATCAAGTAGAAATTTTCATTTTATTTATCATCATCATTTCCAATAATGAATGTGTGTGTTTATTTCTGTGTTTTGTAGAATGAATAAATGTAAAATGAAGAAAATTGGAAAAAAGTGCTCGCTTGTTTCCTCAATTCCGATTTCACTTTATTTTATCTGTCCTTATGTGTGTTTGTGTATATGTTTTGGTAAATTCCTTTTCCAAATAATTCTGATTGCTTCGTCATTTTTCATTACTGATATACAGTTGATCTTTGAATTGCGCATTACACAATTCATTCATTCATTCATTTTTTCAATAAATATAATTGAAAAAAATCGATGACAAACTACGTAAAACAACTATAGAATTGACAAGTATTATTATATATGGATGAAATAAGTGAATGCGCAACACATACACTAATACACAATATATTCTGCTATATATGGAATTTTTCCGTTATCTCAATCATCATCATCATCATCATCATCATTGCATTTGTATTCAGCCAACATATCAGAGAAAAAATGCAATAAAACTTCCATGATTGAAAAACAGATGGCGACACTTGAGCCACAAGAATTTTTTTTTCAAAATTATATGTCAAAGTTCGTTTTTTTTCGCCGTGAAGGTGCCGAATTACGAATCACAAGAATTTCAAGAACACATACACAAAAAGAATACGTAAATTTTTGAATTATAATTTACTTTTTTCTTTTTTTATTGGGTCGAAAATCAAAGGCACCAACACAGTTAGATACACGAAGAGAAAAAAATCCACGTACACACATCATACAATTTGAATTGGCCGGTTAGAATGAATCGAAAAGCGGAAATTATATATATTTTTTTAATCAAAAAGGTCGTTTTTCGAAGATATTATTAGATGATCATCACGATATCAAGAATTTATGGAAAAATTCGCTCTTGATGGAACGATGATGAAACGAATATGGAGGACAAAATTGGATTTTTTTTCTTTGAATCAAAAAAAAATTGAATCCAGATATGCGGACCGGTAATTAGATGATAGAATCGAAATTATCGATAGATTTTTGCAACAATCGAATAGATATTCATTTCTTGAAAATAGAATCAAACAAAAAAAAATCTGAATCCAATTCACCATCAACAACCATCAAATGCTAAATAACGAATGAAAATGATTTTGATGGCGTCGTTTTGTTGGATTTGCAGTTCGATGGTGCTCTTTTTCTTTGATTTGGCCAATTTCCCAGTAACAACGACGACAAAAAAAAATGCTCTACATCAGCATTGAAAGTACAGATCACAAACAGCTACACCAAAAAAAAAACTTCTAACAAAATAAGAACATTTACATGGATCTGCCTATTCAGGCACCTCAATTGTTCTTTTCCTCCCTCCGCTCGCGAAATACACACAATATACTCACAAAACCTTAATAAATCCCTCCCTTCAAATTTCAATTCGCAATTCTACATTTCGTTCAACATCCCCCCGCATCTCAACTTCCAATTATTGTTATCATCAACAACAAAAAATGCAGTCAAGCGTTATGGGCAAAACAAGTTGACAACAATCCAGTATTTCCAGTTTTTATTTTAATATAAAATGCACAAACACAACACCCACACAAAAATATTTTCAAAAATACGACGCAATACAAAATTAAAATACAGTGAATTTGAGGTTTATATTTTTCAAATGAATGATTTTTTTTTTTTGGGATTCCAAATCGTTCCCAGTGAATGGAATTGAAAAAAATGAAGTTTGGATGTAAATATTTTCTCTCATCATTATCTACATTATATAGTTGCTATGGAAATAAATGAAAAACTTGTTTTAACCACCATTATCATCATTATCATGCCCTGGCCCAAATGGCCCAGGTTAAAAACAACCATATGAAATTTAATAAAAAAGGAGCATTTTCTCAATACGACGAATCATTAGATTTGGACGAGTCCATTAATTTCTTTTAGTTGTTGTTTTTGTTGGAAGTTTTTTTCATTCTGCTCATCAAAGCAAATTAAAAACTGTAGATTATTATGGTTGTGTTTTTGTGATTTTTTTTCCAAGAGATAAATAGCATTTTTTTTTATATTTGAATGCAATAACACAATTTTCTTTCTTTGAAACCAACTCTCATTAGTATTGGGTAACCATAGCAATATATAACGTATACACAGACCAAAGATAATAGAAGATAGAAGTGAAAAAAAATATACATTTACGATATGGGATTTAGCTTTCAAATATTCGAAGAAGAATAAGACTCCCCGAAATAATTTTTAAACTAAAAATAATGGATCAGTAATCGCCATCTATTAATTGGAATCAGAAATTCTTAGGAATTTTTTTTTCATCATTAAATTCGATCAGTGCCATCAATATGCCATATGTGAAATGAGATAATATTATCAGGTGATTGTGTGTTTGCTTTTTTTGACTGTTAATGAAATTTTTATAACACTAAAATATTTAACTAAACCTGTTGATTTTTTTCGCTAATAATATCAAATCGATTTTTTTCAATCAATCAAGTGTTTGTTTTTGAAAATAAGATTATTATATTCCACACACAAATTTACAAATGTTGCTTTCATCCGAAGATGATGAGGTTCGAACATGGGCCGATGAATTAATTGATGATGAATTCACTGCCGTTTGTTCACATCAGACGATTCGTTTGGATACAAATGATTCGAAATCACCACAGAAACATTTTTCACTTAATCACAATAATCATTATATTTATGGTGTTCTTACCGGATTCAATTATGGTGATTCAAATGATGAACATTGTCTGAAAATATTTTCGGAAGTTTTTTCATATTTTCCTATCGAATTAATGGAACGTATTAATTCGATAAAAGATTTCGATCAAGATGAATGTTATGAAAATATATTGCTCGAAACATTTTATATTATTGAACAATTAATTCGTAAACATATGGATGAAATATTAAGTGAAAAAACGGCTTTAGAATTAACATTAAGCGGTACAGATTCATCACAATATCCAAAAATTCAACAAAAATTGAATGAATATACGCAGAAATTATCGTTTGGCTTTTCCTGTGTGATAACTATTATAAATAAAGTGAAAATTTATGTGGCCAATATTGGTGATGCACGAGCAATACTTTGTTCAAAACATAATGATCAAATCCGATCACAAGAATTATCAACTCGTCATGATTTAAGCAATCCAAATGAATTGAAACGTTTGGAAAGTATTTCGATTGAAACCGAAGTTTTAAAATCAAATCAAAGGATCGGTAATATGACCTTAACACGTTGTTTAGGAAATTTAAGACTTAAAAATTCCTATAGAAAATATTCCGTTTTATCTACAGCAACAAGCGATCCTATTCTTTCGATACCAAGTCTCAATTCCATTCGTATTAATAGTTCATGTAAATTTTTGATTTTAGCATCGGCCAGTTTATTTCAGACACTACAACAATGTTCAAATTGTGAAAATGTTCTCGATGATCTATCGTTGATGATTAATAATAAACTTTCCGAACAAAATGATCTCAAAAATGTTCCTGATCTAGTTTTACAAGATATATTTCATAAATATCTAAATCTACATGAACAACAAGAATTGCTTCATTCGAAACCCATCCTATTGATACGATTGTTTCCATCATCACCAATGACAGATGATCATGATACTGATGACGATGCTAATCATGATTCGAAAGCAGTTAAAACGGTAACCACACCGATAATCATCATGAATGATGATGTCAATCTTGATCCATCTAAATCAAATGATTCAGGAGGAAATTCAAAACGAGAACCAGAAGAGATTGATGCTTATGTTGATTTTGGTCCATTAATTGAAGCATTGAAAAAACATAATATTGATTATGATTCTTTTTAATTAATTTTTATATGATTTTATTATAATTTATTTACAAAATATTAATTAAAAAAAATTTATTGAAAAACAAACGAATTAATCTTCACTGATTGGCAAAGCATCTTCCATTTTTTTCAAAAATTTTACTCGTAATTCGGTGACTGGATCACCACGAAGACAATCTTGTAGAAAATAAACCTGTGCTTCAATTTGAATCATTTCCAATGCACCACGTATAACACCGCAAAGCATGTTACAATATCTTAGATTTCCCAAATGATCAGGCAGTTCAACATATTCGGTCAAAGGATTATTATCGATGATGATCGAAAATTCATCATTTGCTGTTGACCAATTTGTTATGGTTGGCGCGAATCCCAAATAGATACGGAATGCAGTTTGAATTTTATCCGCTACATCTTTGAAATCATGACATCTGGCCATTTGTGTTTTAGCAAGAAAATCTTCAATCAAACGTAAACCAATGTTGTAGCCCATTTTATCCAATTGTTTGTTGATTTCCTCAGCATTTTCACATTCTTTCACTAATTGAGCAATGGTAGCGCCATATGTCAACACAAATAAATCTGAATTCACTTTTTTCGTTTCAATAGTATTTTTGTTCATTTGTCGGGACATTTTTTCAAAATTAAATTTCAATTTTAAAATTGTTTTTTTTTCTAAATCGGTCGGTGTTTCTTTGACAATAACATTTAATCGTGTATTTATAATTTCTGTAAACTTACTCTGGACTGTTTGAATCTAGGTTTACGGGAATATTGCTTGCTTTAAAATGGATCTATTTTGGAACCTTCTGATGAGTTCCAAAAACAAAATGGATATTCGAAATTTTGATAATCATACTAGTATTTCGATAATTTTTTTCACCATTGTTGATTTTATTGTTTTTTCTGTATTGTTTTTACCGGAATGGATTGTATCGAATGTTGGAGGCGATGTACAAATCGGTCTATGGAAGACTTGTATTATCAATCGAAAACGGATACACAAATGTTTTTCATTTTCACCACCATTGCCTTGGAAATTGGCTATCATTTTTATCATCATCGGTTGTTTTTTCGATACATTAGCCATAATATCATTTATTAAATCATTTAGGAATCCATTGTTTCGGCGCTATGGACGATGGTTTGGTCTTTTCACTTTGTTCTTTTTTAGTTTAGCATCCTTATTTATACCGATGGGATTCTCTGTGGATCAAATCAAAGGTGAACTATTTCAATTACCGAGTTCATTTTATGTAAGTATGATATTTTCCCACAAATAACTGTCGTAAACTAGATTTTCAATTCTATCTCTCGTTTCTTTTTTTGGTTAACTAAGGCCGGACAAGCATATATTTTGTTCAACATGTCCATTTGGATAACGTATGCTAATAAAATTTTCAACACTTTACTTACAAAAATAAACCATAAATTTTACTCAAATCTTTTTAGTGCCATATCTGAAGTTTTTGCAGCAAGGCTTTGTTTTTTCAACTTTTGACCCTTTTCGTTATCATGCAACGTACAATGCAGTACATTACGCGTTACCTGAGTTAATGATAAGGAGTACTGATAAAAAATAATCATTTGATTATCAACGTGATTACAAGTAGCCCTAACTATGTGCGTATGTGGTGTGCTGGTCAACGCTGGTCCTTGCAAGATTTTTGGGTATAAATTCTTGTCCAGAAACCATTTTGAAATCATTCGAATCTCAACATTCATCCTCAAAACAATCAATTCTACCAACCAAATTTTCAACATTTTCAACTTTTTGAAAATTATTCTCCTCAAAATATCAATCATGTCAAAAATTCAATTCTTTTCAATCCTTTTTGTTTGCTCGATCATCGGTAATGTTTGGACAGCACCGGCTTTTAATCCGAATAGCTATAGACAAGCTATAATCAACTATGGACGAACTTTGAACAGAGATATTAGCCAAAAATTGGTTAGAAAAATTTATTCATTCAATGGTCAGATTCGTGAATATGCTGGTGGTATCCCTAGTGATTCCGGTAAGTTAAAACCCGAATTTTCATATATTTTATAACAAAAAATTTTCCCATTTTTCTATATTTTAGCTTTACGGGAATTGGCTGTACCATTACATTTCAGTTCAAACATTGGAAATATGATTGCTCCATATGTTGTACGTCGTTTTGTTACCAAACCAATTGAAATCGCAACAGATCATATTGCTAATTGGGTGGATCATATCAATTCATTATTGAAACCATTTTCCGATACCATTTCCGCTACAATGGGCAATGGTCGAAAAATATAATTTTTTCACATAAATTTTTTGTAATTCGCATCAAAAAAAATGTGCCAATTTTAATTTTAATAGTATTTTTTCATTTCATTTGGATGTAAATAAAAATTTCATTTTCAAAACACTTTAACCCTTTCATTTTATTTTAATATTTTTCTTTTTCTTTGGTATACGTGATGTTCATCACCATTATCCAATTTTCCAACATTTTGCAATGTTCTCTGAGAGAATCCTCGTGACAAAAAAAAACTTACGATTATGGATACGCATGTCATGTGACATAGTTAAATAACAAGGTTCAGACAATAACAACAACAAAACGTGTTTCGAATACGAGCAAATGTGATCATCAAAAATGAATAAAAATACTTTGTTCCGAAAATTTTACCAAAAAAAAAAAAATATTTGATAATTTTGTTATTGTATGAGATTGATTAGATTTTCGAAGATATTTTGTATACAAGGATTTTCGACAAAAGAAATTCATTTTGATATGCTATTTTTGTTTCCTGAAATGATAACTTTATCAATGTTATTTTTTTGATTATGTCCACAGAATCTTTCCAAGTGAAGCAAAAAAAAACAAAAACATTTATAATTGAATGTTTTTGATGATGATGATGATAATGAAAATGTCCTTGAAACAAAACGAAACAAAAAATGGAAAAATAAACTCATGACAATCAATAAAATTCCAATGGAACAAAATGTCTGTCTGTCTGTCTGTGTTTATGCGAATGTTTGTAAACAACTTAGTTTTAAAAAAACACTTATTGATTGCGTTTCACGAATCACGTAAACAATTTTTGTTTACAATTTTCATATATCATGTTGTACACAAGTTTGTTTTTTGACAAGTATTCATTTTGCCATTAATCCATGGATCGTTGTTGTTTTGTTTCGTTCGAGAGAGAGGTATATAAAGCCAAAACTTGACAATAAATTAGAACGTCACATCAATATTTGATAACAAAGTTTCAATTGGTTAAATCAACATTGTCAAACGCCGACTTGAATTGACTGAATTTCTTTCTTCCTGATTTAATTTTTATTCGATACTGTTTTCATAGATCATGGGTCACATTGTAATTCCACGTAATGTCATTGCTCGATGTTCACGATCAAATCTTTGGGTTCAATTGAAAAAGAATCCAAAATATTGGTTAATGGTTACTGCTTCGTTAATAGCTGCACCATCATGTGCTATTTCAACTGGAATTCAAAAATTTAACAGCTATCCATTTATATTTGAGCGTGCAAATCAAAGTTTAATGAAAGATGATGCCAAATATGAAAAATATCTGGGAAAATCTACTTAAACTCTTCATAATCGATGATCATTCAATATGGCCGCTCAAGATCTCTTTGCTCATTATTATCGCATTTATTTGGTAGAATCATCAAGATCTCTGGACACGAGATTATTATTCTTTTTGTAGAACCTTGAATTTTGATGCTATTTTATTGTCGATTTACATTTCTTATTTGTACTTATTTTTATGATACTTATACACCGAAAAAGAATAAAACCGATTTATATATTCAATCTATTTATTTGAATATTTATTGCATGAATATGCCAATGATTTGAATTTTATGTTCAATTTATGGCGCCATTTATAAAATGAAACGAGTAACGTATGAAATTGGCAAATCTAAACCACCACAAACAGTGCCATCTTGTATCGAATCTTTTCGAGAATCCGATACACGTGGTGAGGATCCTATTGAATTTATATGTATTCCATACATGCTTTCGTGTTTTTATTTCACATACCGTAATAATCATGGGTCGTAAAGCTAAATTCGATACCAAACAACCAAAAGGACCGGGACGTAAAGCTCGAAAACAAGGAGAAGTCGATGTTAAATTGTTCCTATCAAATGTTGAAAAGAATGTCCATAAATCAATCACACCTATTTCCAAAAGGTAAGCAGAATTAAATGTTTTGCAATCATAACATTTTTGTTTTATTTTATGATTGATTAGAAAAAGTGCAGATAATGTCGAGAGTAGCAGTAAAAAAAGAGTCAAATTCGCTTCAAATCTTGTTGAGCAAAGAACATTTCCATCGGATCCAAAGGAAAGGAAAAATACTGGTTATTATGGCAATTTATTGAAGGCTATGAAAGGTGAATCGCTTGATTTCGATGACAATGATGATGATGATAATGAAGATTTAAATGAAGAAATGGATAATACTTTCTTTAACAGCGATGATGATAATGACGATAACGATGACATTGAACAAGATGAATTTGAAATTTCCGACAATGAATTAGATAACCAACAAAATGATTTGAAAAGTGACCAAAATGAAGATGATGACAAAAATGAAGATCAGTACGATATGAAAGTATCAGATTCAATTGAAATTTCAATTGATGAATCTTTACCACCCGACATTTCGTTGCTTAAACAACGAATATCCGATGTACTTTTTATTTTGAGCGATTTCAAAAATCGACGTCAAGAAGATAAAACCAGGGACGATTATATGCATGTTTTGAAGCAAGATCTTTGTTCTTATTATAATTATAATAAATTTTTGATGACAAAATTCATGAATCTATTTGCCTTGGATGAGCTCAAAGAATTTCTTGAAGCCAGTGAAGTTCAAAGGCCTATGGTTATTCGTGTCAACACATTAAAAACACGCCGGCGTGATCTCGCACAAGCTTTAATCAATCGTGGGGTCAATTTGGATCCAGTTGGAAATTGGTCAAAAGTTGGCTTAGTGATCTATGATTCTCAGGTGCCTATCGGTGCTACTCCTGAATATTTAGCCGGTCACTATATGCTTCAAGGTGCAGCATCTTTAGTTCCAGTCATGGCATTAGCACCAATGGAAAATGAAAAAATTTTGGACATGTGTGCTGCTCCGGGTGGAAAAACCACTCACTTAGCCGCCATGATGAGAAATACAGGCATAATTTTTGCCAATGATTTTCAAAAAGAACGTTGTAAAGCTTTGACTGCCAATTTACATCGCCTCGGTATTGTTAACACAATCGTAAGCAATTATGATGGCCGTAAATATCCGAAAATTATGAAAGGTTTTGATCGAGTATTGCTGGATGCTCCATGCTCTGGTACCGGGGTAATTTGCAAAGATCCCGCTGTCAAATCTACCAAAGTAAGTTATTAAATAATTATGTAATCATTGAAATTTAATAGAATATATTATTCATATGATAAGACAAATGCTGATATTCTCAAATGTTCATATTTTCAAAAACAATTGATTTTATCCGCAATCGATTGTCTTGATGCTAATTCAAATACCGGAGGTATATTGGTCTATTCTACTTGTTCAGTATTGATCGAAGAAAATGAATGGGTCATCGAATATGCTCTGAGAAAACGTAATGTTAAACTGTTACCCATCAACATTGATTTTGGTCGCGAAGGTTTTACAAGGTAAGATTTTATCATTCAACTATAGATGGCGCATCTATTACCAAATTTTAAATTTTTTCATTATTTTTCAAATAAAGCTATCGAGAATTACGATTCCATCCGACAATGAAATACACTCGTCGATTATTTCCACATGTCAACAATACTGATGGTTTTTTCGTGGCTAAATTACAAAAATTTTCCAATACTATTCCTTCCGAAATGAACGGTAAGTTTATCTTAAACTAATTAATTAAGCTAGTCGATGAAATAGCAATTTCATTCGTCGATTGTTTTGATATAATCTTATTAAACATCAGGCATTAACAATTGTGCATACATAAGCATTTTATGTTGGTGGTTTGATTTTGTAGATTTTTTCCTTGTCAATTACTTGAAAGTTGAATGTTCGGAAAAGAAATTATTTCTCAGTTATTTTCTCAATTCTGTTATTTTCCTTTTCGATATGTTTCGCGCGTATAGAGGAGAAAAAAAATCAAATCAACTGCAATGATCCTATTTCATGATTATCAGACTTGATCCATGTGTTTGTGTGTTTGTTTTCAAGTAACCTGGTGAGCGTTGCATTTTTTCATTATTTTTTTGTGTGTTTGTTTATTCTATACACTGTTGAAAATGATAGTAATCAATCTTATAGTTCAAACATTTAACTTTTACTTTATCAGGTTTGGTGTTTGATTTTTTTTACACACAGAAACGTGTTTTGTTTAGTTAATATTGATGATTCAAATATCCATGATATTAATCAATGAATCTTTTTCGTTTATAATATTTGACCATATCAATCAAGGTTCTGTCATCATTCATTTGATTCATTTTAGGATTGTTTTCGCCTTTTGTTTTTTGTATTGATGTTCATTCATTTGAAATGAATGGCCGGTTTCAATCGTTTCGGTTTACAGTGGTTTTTTCTTAATTAGCATTTTATTTTCTCAATGGGACTAATGATTTAAATTCAAATCTTTATTTGTCCATGTAATGATTATTTTTAAATATTTAATGTCTCCTATCTGAATGTAATTCAATTCTGTCAAGATATTTTCAACTGAACAAATATTCGATTTATTTGAGAAACAGTTTCTCTCAGCTTTAGAAAATTTAATTGATTTATTATGCATTGGATTTTATTATTAAACGCAAATGGGTAAAAAAATTATCGAGATAAACATAAAAGTCAAATTGTTTACTTTGTCAAATCTGGACTTTTGATTAAATTTTTTTTATGATGTTGATTTGATGTTGACTGTCAACTATCACATTTGCGATTGATTTTTATCATTGATTGTTTGTTTTTTCTCAAATTAATTATGCTAATTTTTTGTTTTGACATTATGTGAAAAGAATTTTTCATGCAATTCAACAGTAAGAAAAAAAATTCCTATCCATCTCTTTCTCTTCTTCTTCTTCATTTCTTGATTAATTGAATCATCTTTTTCATTTGACACCGCTGTCCATTTTTTTCAAAAAAAAATTTTTAATTTAACTTTTGTTTTTGTAGTTCTGTATATTACGTATAATACCATGAATCTGATGATCACTCTTTTGCTTGATTGTGTTCATTATATATCATTTAATTAACTAATTTATAACCATCCAGATGATTAGACCCAGAATGACTGATAAAAAAAAGATGGTTTACACTTTGATCGATGTCCATGCCAGGATACACAAACACACATGGATGGCATAGTTGAATATTTTATTTTTATTTTTGGATAGAATCACACGCAAAATTAATTAACCACATTAACCACCAGGACGAATTTCTTTTACAGATTCGTTTAAACACACATGAAAAGCGACATTTTGATGATTTATATTGTTGAAACTTTATATCTTGAAAATCTATATAGCTCTCATCTTTATATTGTTGTTGATGATGATGATGATGGTAATTATAATCGAGAATAAGATTGATATTATTATGCAATATTTGAAAAACATGCTATGAATTTTTTCATTCGTTTCTTGTATGACATCACCTGGACATGAATATGAATGACTGATGATGATGATTTGCCTATTAAAAATTATTGAATGTGAATGGTATATGAATTTTTATTTTCATTAAATGAATTTAAGTCTCAAACATCGTCGTCGTCGTCGAAAGTTTTTCAGTCTCTTGTAATTCCAATCACTCTCTTTAATTTTATGTGGTGTTTATGTATGAATGTGATTAATCACAATTTTGGCAAATTGAAATGACTTTTTTTGTTGTTGTTGTTCACTGATGCTTTTGCTAATCAAAACCTCATGCTGTGATTCAATGTTTAAATTTTCACCATCCTTGGGGCCATACATTGACCAAATCCATATGTTGAGGATTGTTGTCCATTGAGATTTCATTAACCAGGATTTTCGTCAAATGAAAGTAATGTCATTTTCAGCTTGAATTAAGTAATATATTAGTTATACGGTTGAAAAAGTATTGGCTTAACTCCTTTCATGTCCAGTCTTCTTAAACTTTCCATTTTTATTTCAAATATCAATCGTAATTTTTCATCAGGTTTACCATCAAATGTTCAAGTATTAGAGATCCATTTCCTTTTTTTCCATAGACAAGGTTATAATTTCTTTCAAAGAAATTGAATGAAAAGAAAAATCTATTTTCATCTCCCACTTTTTTTTGTTTGATTATGACATTGATTGATTGATGTGATATTGCAAGGTGGTGCCCATTTGATGTTGATGAAATCATACAAAATTATAGTTATAGTCGTTTTTTTCATTAATTTTATTTCATTGTGTGTGTTTGTTATTCTTGAATTGTATTCATTTATTGTATGACCATTCTATTATTTGTTTTGTTTTAGCGCTTTGTATTTCATCATCAGTTGTCATCACTATCATTATGATTATCATTTTTGATTATGATGATTATTTTTTATAAATGAAATTCGCAGAATTTTAAATGGCTTGATGATGACAATGTGGACAATTAGCGTATGAAAAATGTTTGAAGAATATGACTTGATATGGTTGAATAGATTCTGATAAGCATTTTTTTTCTTTCTTTCTTAATTTGTTAATTATATTTGTTTTTTGTTTTTTTATATATCATTAATAATGATTGTTCTTTTTTTTCTTTTTGGTTAATTTTGATGTTTAGGTGAAAAACAACAAACCAACAATTATACATCATTATCCACAAACGATGAAGATAGGTCTTCGAATAATAACAATAATCATAATAATGGCGAAGAAAAAGATGATGATGATGAGGTTGATAATGAGTTGGATATACCAATTGTCAACAAGCATCATCAAAATCAACCAAAACCAAACAAGGCAAATAAAAAGAAGAATAAAAAGCGACGAAATAATAATATGGCCAACCCAAATAATCATGATATGAATCAAAAGGATGACAATGACAAATTCGCAAAACAGAAGGATAACAATCGTCCAAGTAAAATGGCTAAAGTTAATGAAAATACGGATGTTCAAGCTGCGATCAATGGTGGTGACCATGGAAAAAAACAGAAAAAATTCAAAAAAATTAATGTAATCAAACGAAAAGGATTTAAAGTGAAAAAATCGATGAAAAAAATTAATAACTTTAGGAAAAAAATGAAACCAATTTGAAATTCAAATTCTATTATATTTTGTCTGAATTTTTTTTTGTGAAAATAAATTTTATTTCTATTTTGGAAAAAAACGTTGATTATCGTTATTATTTAAATTGATTCGTCATTTTTGTTTTGTTGAAGGAAAAACCGATATTATTTATTTTGATTACAAGAGAGAGTAATGCGAAACTGAATTTTGGAAATATCTTGGAAAACTAGCTCAACAATTCCGAAGAATAATTTATTTTTATTTGCTGTTAACAAGAAATTGACGTAGAAAATCAATCGAATTTCTCCAAAGAATCACCAAAAGGATCATCATCATCAATGTAGTCGTCATGTTTGAAAATAATTGAAGAAAACAATTCTTTTGGTTGGGATTCTGTGATTTGAACCTCTTTCTTTTTTGCTAGAACTTTGGTTTTGTAAATTAGAATCTTCTTAAAGTTTCAATTTGGCGACCGATGTCAGAAAAGAATGAAAATGAAAAATAAGAAGAGAAAAAATCGAATAAATGAATGAATCGAGAACGCGCTTCTGTTTGTGTCTGTGTGTGTGTGAATTCTCGCAGACATCATCAAATCTTCAGGGAAATCAATGGACGGTTTTTTGTGATGCTGTAGAACAAAAGAGAATTCACGAATAAATTTTTTAAAAGCTACTTTAACCAAAAAAAAAAAAAGAAGCATAGAGAATTGTATTAGGCGGCGGTCCCACTTGTATAAACTAAAAAAACTAGTTTGCCGGATCATGCTTGCTTGATATGTTAAACTCGAAAGTTTGTCAAATCGCAAACTTTTCCCGTTTTCTACTTCCACAGTGCATTTTTCGGTTTAGTCTGTTTGTTAGTTTATACAAGTGGGACCGCCGCCTTAGAATACACGGTAGGCCAGATTTGCAATTTATATTTTTTTTTTTACTTAATTCTACTTGCTTTGATAAAGTTCTAGAATTTATTTTATTTTATTTTTTACTCAAAAAAAAACAATGAAGAAAATGATTGCAATTGTTCGAACTCTGCGAATTCACAAACAGATACATTTACACGAATACACATCGGTGTCAAGTGGTATTCCTGGACGATAATGTTGGTGATGATGATGATGATGGAGATGGCGATTCACGTTGAACAAAAATTTCGAAATTGGTTTTTTGCCACACTATAAACGATAGGTATAATGTTGCCAAATATATTGTATATGTGATCACATGAAATGAAAGATAAAAACTATTGATTGCTGTAATGACCCGTGCACTTGTACGATAACCATAAATAAATGCCATCTGACTATGGAATTGTGCCCAATGTGAAATAAAAAACATGGTAAAATAGAATAATGCGAAATGTGAATATAATATACCAATTTCGGATTTATGATAAAATTTTCCAAATGATCCGGATTTTTTTCTCATTTTTAATTTCCTATAGATTACATTACATGCTTTGCAATGATCATTTCCGCTTGTTTCAATCCAACGTTTTATACAATCAAAATGTACAAAACCACCGGTACCTTTACAATCACATGGTGATATTAAATTTTTGAACGATTCCTCTTGTCGACAAATATTACAAATTGGTTTTTCTTTCTTATGGTTACCACCACCAACGCCTACACTATAATTATTTGATATCATTTTACCTCCAACGTTTGCCATGTGTTGTTGTTGTTGTTTTTCACTATTCTGTGATTTTATATATAATTTTCTAGTCTGTTCAATTTGGTTATGAAATGTTTATTTTGTGATCGTTTCAGGATCATTGTTGTTGTTTTGTTTATTTTGTTGTATTTTGTAGCATAATTTCTCTGTTATAATTTTATTTAAT
Organism: Dermatophagoides pteronyssinus; assembly: GCF_027571235.1. NCBI lineage: Eukaryota > Metazoa > Arthropoda > Arachnida > Sarcoptiformes > Pyroglyphidae > Dermatophagoides > Dermatophagoides pteronyssinus. The sequence continues at coordinate 4,071,886 of NW_027461525.1, forward strand.
TTCATGTTTCAACAAAAATACGAAACAAAAAAAAAGTTTGGGCGTAATGTAGAAAAATAAACCACAAAATGAAGCTAATCGTTACTATTTTTTTTTCCACCAATTGATTCATATGAATCAATGATTGATATAATCATGACTTTTCATGATCATGATTTCAACCCACAACAACAAACTATCATTTAGCAACCAATTTGAAAATGATCATATCGCGAGGCAATTATATATATAACCAGCTAATATTACCATCAAATTTGGAAATTTTGGTTTTTTTTCAGAATCTTGTTTTCAAAAAACTGTTTATTTTGGTTAGGCTAATTTAAAATAATTATTCTTTCATCATCATCATTATCTATGATTGAAGTTAAATGATATATTCTACATGAGTTAAAATGATATAATTTTTATTCCAGTCATTAGATTTATTGAAAAATTATACATAATTTTTCAATAATTATTGCACCACCCCCCATAATAAAAATCCAAAAAAAACCTTTTACCCATAATTGCTCATGCAATGTTTGTTTTTTGGATAAATTTTCACATCTAATCATCGGAACAAAAAAAATAACGATTGCAAACAATAAAAGAAACCATTCATTCATTGATAATGATGATTACATATAATGATTGTATTTCTGGATTTAATTTTAGCGATTGCTTTCGACTAATCATTTTATTGGTTTCTTGTCTATGGCAAGAAATGACAGCTACGAGAATTTAAAAGAAAAAAAACTGAACAAACTTTTGAACAAAATAGATATTTTCACATCATCATCTTTGTTTTTATTTTTCGTGATTGTAAATTCAAACTAATTTATGTTCATTTGTTGGCAGCCATTCGTCGACATTTACGATTCTATTTCACATTTGTCTGTCAGGACAAAATTCTCAATAAAAATTTTTTTTTAGTGTATGGGACCGTCACATCATATGGGAATCGTTTCGAATTCATGATGATACATCTTTATCTTGGCGTTTAAACAAAAATCAAATGATCACAATCTTTTGATAACATGATGATCATGAATGTCATTCGAATTTTATGATTCTAATTTATTGAAAATGAAAATAAAAAACAAAATAAAACAGGACATTACTTGTTGACAAAAATAATGGTGAATGATGATTTCAAGGTGAATAATAAAAAGGAAGCTAATCAAAATCAAAAATGATTTTTTTATTTGCAAAAAAATTGCATCTGATCAATCAACATGAAACAATGAAAACAAATTATCATTCTATCAACTTAACAGCAGATATAATTATATTATAATAGTTATGATAATTGTTTAAATGACATCTGTGTTTGTAGTATACTATGTTCAAAGTAATAATTTTTAACGACAATCTTTTACAAACCCACCGGATAACTATGTATGTATTTGATTAGCAAAGAACAAAATTGCACAAATTTTGTTGTTGTTGTTACAAAGTAGTTTCGCCCTCCATTTATGATTATGATTATTAAATTGAACAATCACAGAATACCATTCACATAGATCAAATAATAAAAAAACCATTTTTGTTGGGGAAATAAAATCATCAGCCCTATTGTGATGATAATCATTTTTTGAATTACTTTATGAACAGGTGTGTTTGTGTGTGTGTGAGTAAATTTCTCTTATAGGTTTCAATGAGCATCATCTTTTATGCTAATCATCATCATCATTAAATTGGATATACTGCCATTATATTATGTTTATAAAAAAATTGTGATATTGTAAAGTGGAAATTAAATAAAATGAAATCGTATGATGATGAGGATGATGGTCGTAAACACATCAAATCAAATATGGTTGAATGCTTTGAGCTTATAATGCAATCTTTATATGTATTACAATGATACTTCAATTTATTTCAAATATATAAAAAAAATTTCAAATGATGATGGTTCCAAGATAGGCGGTTTAGATTTTATCAATTTTATATAAAAAAAATTTTTTGTTAGAAAAAAAAGTTTATCTTTAAAATGTTTTTTTGATGATATCATCAATGTCCATATGGGCAGATGTGTGTGTTTGGTGGTTTCAAAGAAACAATTCGCTTGATGATGATGATGTTATTGGTGGTGACGTTTCTTCAAGCTCCTCCTTTCCATCATTTTTTTCATTCATATTATCACATTCAAAAAATAGAAACATCATTGTGTTATGTTAATTTTTTTCTTTGTAAGAAATATATGAAATTTATCACCATCATCGTCATCAAAGTTTTAGCTTTAAACCGAAACTGATGATGTTCATGAGAAATTTTTTTTTTAAAAAATTAAAGAAGCTAAAAAAAGGATTAAATTTCAGGAATTTTCATTGATTTTTGTGTTTTTTTTTATTCGTTAGGAATTTCCAAATTCCTGAATGATTATTTTATTTTATTTTTTTTAGTTCACTTGAAGAAAAACTTAATGATCTAGAAATTAATTAATTCTATTCCTGAACTTTGAATTTTTTCATCATCATCATCATCATTATCCATTTTACAATAGAATTTTTTTTTGTTTGGATCGTTTTGTAGTTTAATTATAGATTCAATGAGAGGGTTCATTGGATTCTTTTTCCTTTCACTCGTTTTTTTTCACCATTAATTTTTGTTTTTTTCCTTGGCTTCCACCGTCATGGTTCAATCGCAATTTGTTTTATAGCTCATTAAACCATTTTCGATCTCAATTTTATTTAAATTATTATTATAGAATAAAAAAAACTAGGAAAAAATTTTATAATGCATTTGGATCGAACGAATCGTATTTTCATGCCTGTTTCGGTTTTTGTGTTTGTGTGCGATCGGGTTCGAGCTGAGATTGTTGTATGAATAAATATAGATGCTGATGATGTAAATGGTAATCCGGTAAAAAAGTTAATGGGTCATATATATTATCGTCTTGAATGCCAATTTTTTTCTAACAATATTCGACTATTCCAACATGATATGATTTTTTTTATTATTTTGACTGGTACAGATGCACATTTAAAATTCACATTATTCGGTAACAGTTTGTGCAAACTATTTACAAATGCATATAATGTTATTACGAAATTTTTCATCATCATCATCATCATCATCATCAATTGTTTGAATGTACCAAAACAAAAACAAAATATTAAAAGAACAAATAATGCTATATTCCATAAACATATTCTATAGATTTATTTCATTTGTAGAAGTAATTTCGATTCTTTTTTTCCTTGAACAATTTATGTTCATCGATGATGACCATTGGATTTTGAACATGATAATAGTTAATAAATACATAGGATTAGTGATCATCATCATCATCATTAATTAAATAAACATATAAATCCACTCTATCTCTCAAATATTATTACAACTAAGAAAGAATTCAGAATGGCTTATCGAAGAATAACAAGAATTTTTTTTATTGTATACAATGATGATCGGAAATGGACCGACTAATCCACGCACACAGATACACACAATGAATGAATGATCAATTAAGTTATATTGTGATGTTTTTCACTGTTAGATGTTTATTTCAATGTTATTGTTCATAATGATACAAACATACACATCATTTTCTATTAAAGTTTAATTTAAACTTTACTAAACCAGATGAGACCAGATTCTGTTTTTTTTCAAAAACATTTTCCTGTCGTTCATTATATATGTAATGTCATTGTTTTGGTTATATAAGAACAAAAAAACCTCTTTGTTTGCCTGAAAAATAAAAATCCCAAATGGATGATGATGATTGTGAATGGCTCATCTTCAAAAAAAAATGGTTGTCGTTTGTCTTTCGTGATAAAGAAAAATCTTTCTTTAAAAAAAAAAATTTTATTAGCACATTGTACTTGTTTTTGTTGCTGTTGTTCGTTCCTGGCAATTCGATCAAATAAGAAAAAAAAATATTTGTTTGTTCAAAAGATTGACCAACGAATCCATTTGAAAAAAAAGAATCCAATTAAATTGCTAAAACTACAACTACAATGAAATCAATAGTGTTTACAGGATGAATTTGGAAAAAATGGCCATTACATTGATGGTTGGTTGGTGAACATACACAATTGTCTAGCAATAATAATAATAATGTTTAGATGACAATAAACAGAATAATATAGTGTTATGTTTTCCAATTAAACTTCCAATAAGTATGTAATATTGGTTTGGACTTTTTTATATTATTTTTAAAGATCTAAAATCTATGTTTATGACTTTAATTTTCTCTTTTGTCAAATATAGTTCGTTTTTATTCCTGGAAACAAAATCGATTCTTTGATTTTTTTTTGTTGCTGAAATTCGTGTATATCGAAATGAATTTGAACAGTTCATGATCTTTTCATCATTTTGAAACGATGAGCTTTTTTAAAGAGAAAAAAATATGTCTTTGGCCTATTCTTTTCAATTGAAAGTTTTTTTTAATTCTTCATTCAATGATCATAAATGTTGAAAATAAGAGAAATAGAGTGAATGAGAGTTGATCGATCTATTGAAAAATTTCAATTTTTTTAACAAAAAAAAATTAAACTTTAAAATTGATCTAATAACTTGGTAAATTATAACCAATGGAAATAAATTAACCAAATCATCATCATCATAATAATCGAAACTTGCTTGTTTAATCATTATTGATCTATTGATAAACTGATTGATTGAACATATAACATTGATGATTGGCGTCGTTAATCGTATTTTCATTAGTTTTGAACAATAACAAATAATACCTGGACCACACCTGAATTATCATCGCTGGACAAGAGACATCACAGACCACACTATTTGATGATATCCAAAAAAAGATCGATCGTAAGAAGAACAAACTGTGAGAGTGATAATTATGCAGTTCAGAAAAAAAGCCCCAATGGAGTGATATCCCAAACATGTTCAGGTTTATTTTTGGCTCAAAATCAAAATCATAAAAATTGAGAGTGTACGATTTCAAGCATTTCATGCGGAGAATTTTATACAATTCAATTCAAGAGATGAATTTCAGTATATTGTTGTTTTTTTCAAATCTAAACAACCGCAGTGATTGTAAATTGTTATCTCTTTCTCTCTCTCTGTGTATGTCTATGAGCTCATATTGTAAAAAAATTACGAAATATTCAATTTTAGACATCATAAGCTTGTGTATATACGAATCGAAATTGGATTGCTTTATCGTCCCGTTATATTTCTCCATTGATCAGCGGTAAGGTCACGCGACCAGACTCTATTCGGGTGGTCATCGAACCAATATATTCCTATACACGTGTCTTTTCCAATTGACCAAGAGTCAATTTTGATTAGAAAAACTAAGGTCATTGTGTCGTGCATTCGTATTCGTGTGTGTGTGTTTGTTTTATAATAAGATTTTGATATTGTGATGGTACAGTACACACACACATAATATAACGAAAGAGATAATATCTAACATTCTTGGCTTGGATTAGCCTCGTTTCTAAAATTTTCAATCAACCATTTCTATTATATTTTGATTGACGATGACATTGAATGGATCACCAAAAAAAGGTGGTATCCAAATTCACATGAGACCTTTAACAGTAAATGAACAAAGAAGAAAAAAATCATTGAGGATTAAAGTTCAATTAAGCTTGAAAGTTTGCTTGAATGAATATTTTTATTCAACAATTGTATTTTGTTATGGTCACAAAAAAAATTTCTGATCATAATGAATTGGTTGAATTTAATTAAGTTATTGGATTTATCAAACTCAAGCTTCAATACGAATGATGGTTGAGTTCAAAATTCTTTTTTTATTTTTTGATCATCATTTTTCCAGAAAATTTTCTCTTTATTTTTTTCAATGTAATCAATTCGATTTTGTTTTCTGGTTTTGGCAACATTTTGACAAATTAATGTCTTTCTTAATTTTTTTTCGAAAGAATTTCTTATGAAACAAATATCATTGATATGACATTGCAAGCAAAACAGCTACAGGCTACAATGCTTATGGCCATGTATTGTGTAATACATTATAGCACGTAAATAATACACCGATGATCATTGATATATCGAAATTATAATAAAATAATGATACATTTTTATCATGCGAAATTCTTGAATGCTCATATTGCTACCATTTTCTTATGTGATAATTGGTGACAATGATTTAATTTACGTTGACACACACGATTCTGTTTGATAATCGAAAATTCCTTTTCTTCTTCTTACAACTTCATTGATGTGCAAAGCAAGAAGATGAAGATGAACAAAAAAAAATCTTACTGACACATTGACCACACTAACATTAACTGACAATTCAGACAACAAATAAATAATTGGCATGTCTCATGTTCCATTTTTATCATTTTCATGAAATGTGTGATGATATTGATTACTCAAGACGTTTATTCAATTTTCTTTTTCACATATAGAATTGATTCGAATCCAATCAAGAATAGATCCAAGAAAAAAATCCAAATCTTTTATAATGTTGATATATTGATGTTCAAATTAATTCTATAGAAGAAGAAGAAAAAAATTGATTATGTACTAATTTACTATGTGATCAAATTCGTTCGATTTCTGTATTGCTTACATACATGTGAATGTTTGTGAAAGAAATGATTTAGGCATTTTTTGTTTTGTTGATATATAATGGTCACTTGAAATTGAAATTGAATCGAAAATAAAAGAAAGTGAGATAAAGTGAACAGTGTGAATCACGAATACTGAATTATTTTTTGGACACATCATTTGTTTTCTGCAAAAGTAAACGTCGATCCATCTTTGGTCCATCGCAACGTGTTTGCCATACTAAACGTGGAATAACATTTGAATTTTTTTCTTCATCGGAAGCAAAACAAAAAAGATTTATAAATCATTTATTTTGACCATTAAAAAATGCTATTATTAAAAATCAATTTTTTTTGGCTGGTCCGGATTTAAGCATTCATTTATTCACGTATGTTTGATCTATGAGATTTTCCTATGGAATCATCATCATCAATGAGAGCAAAAAAAACGATCATAGAAAAATTTTCAACGTTTGACGTTTTATTTTTTTTTCTAATGCCACTTCATTTCTCATTCTCTGGGGAGGCGTGAAAATGAAGAAATTGAAAAAAACCAGGCAACCCAAACAAAAAATGTTGATCTAACCTAATCTAATTCGTTAAATTTCGTCAAGACATTTTGTGTGTGTGTTTTATTGTGGAAAAACAAAAACAAAACGGAATCACAATGCTTAGGATGCGAATAAGAATGAGAGATGGCTGCTTAAATTGACTGAACACGTAGGATTCTTCATCATTGTCGGTTCCAAACACACACACACATTCACATCAACAACAACAACAATAATAATAATAACGGTGGCAAATAAGAGGAAAATCGAGAAAAAAAATATCGAAAAGTGAAAGCAAAGTTTAATTCGTAATTTATTTTGCTGCTTGAATGACGTTGGTTCATTTTCGGTGTATTTTCGGATACGATTGTTGTCCCGTTAACTAAAAAATGTGGATACCATTGTATGTGTGTGTTTTTCAACCCAAACAGAGATACAACAACAGTGCAATACACACACACACATCATTCATTTACAATTCATCTATCTATATAATAAACACGAGAAGCGAAGCTTCTCGAGAGTGTCGTGCACAAAAAAATGAAGGGCAAGAGAAATGTGTTAGGAAATTTTTAATACACAAATGTGATAGAAAGGGTCTGCAGAAAAAGTCAATGTGCGCAGCAGCTTGCGCAACATGAATTGCCTCGGGATAGAAACAATTGTTAACGCTTAGGCCCCGGTCTCATTGTTATGGGACCGCGGCCTTAGAGAAAATTGTGGCTTGCAAAAAATCTCAATAGGAAAAAATAGCCAAAAAAATGGAAATATTCAAATATAATTTAAATTTGGTTTAAGCAGGTTAGGTTAGGTTTGTGCAATTAGGTTTTCCGGGAGGAACTAACTAAAGCGCCAATATTTTTGGCTGTTTTTGGCGATTTTCTCCACTATTTTTCTTGGACCGATTTTCGGTGAGACCCGAAACAAATGGATAGAAAACCAATAAATAATTGGATCGAATCCTAAAAGAACAAAACTTCAGCCAAAGATTTGGGCGATGGGCGGCGTAGCCGCTCATCTGCCAGAATCTACGGGCTGAAGCAAGTGTGCGTGCTGCTGGCCGAAGGCCGGCAACACACACTTGTCCACACATAAATACAACATATAACAAATCTATTCGATCATTCAGAGCGACATCTTTTTCGCCTTTCGTGCATCGTTGCATTTTTTTCGAAAGTGAAAAATAAAACGTGAACATCATCCATTCCAAAATTCACAATAAAGCTTCGATGATGATGATGATGATGGTGATGATGATCCCAAGTGAATGGACGTCCGTTTTTTCATTCAGTCATTCATTTCTGATAAGTTTCAGGCTCAGGATCAAAACTTCATGATAGAAAGTATGATATAACCAATTGCATCAACAGTCAGTTTAGCAAAAGTATCCGAATTTTTTTCTCCGCTTTTTTTTGATTGACATAAAACTGTCGATCCTTTTTTTCTTAATCCTAGTATTCATTTATTGAAAAAGTCAAGGTTTTTGTTCCTCTTGCCGATCATCCTATATGAATCAATTATCCATTTTTATAATACTGAATGATCTATGATAATGATTTTCTGACAGGAAATAAACTCTCTCTTTTTTTAAGTGAATTCAATGAAATCAATACACATTCGATGACTTCGATTCATATGGCCAGCAAATTAGTTCTATTTATTATTGTTGTTTACACTAATAATTCTCGAACTATGTCTATAGATAAAATGGAAAAAAAGTTTGAGAAAATATCAAATAATGAAAAATTAGTAAAAATACAAACACATGTATATATGGAATACAATGGGCAAACTGTCTTGTGGGCAAAATTCTTTTTTTTCGTAAAACTCAAAAGACAAACAAAAGAATTTGAACATCTAAAGAAAAAATTTGCTCTATATTTGCTCACCAAACCCACACCCACACATGAACATATAAATTGAATTCAAACGAATCAATTCGAATGAATGAATGAATGGAAAAAATGGCATAAACCCGATTAATGTTTACTCTAGGTTCGATCGTTTCATGTTTGATATTTGTATGTTTCATTCATTTATTCATTCATTTTTAGTTCAATTTAGTTTGATTCACTATGGAGTTTGATCCAATAGGCTTGTTATGTTTTGTTCATACAGAATTTCCCAAGCCAATTGTTGTTGTTTGCTTAAAAACGACAACAAACGAGACAAATCAACAATAGAATAAACACAAGAATAAAGTAAAGTTTTTCATTCTTTTTTTCGTTTGTTTGTTTAATTAGCATTAATTAAAGTTAATTAGAATGGAACAAACTAAACCACATAGTAATAATCATCATTATTATCATCATGGTAAACTTTTAGTGGCATACGTTATTTATTTACTATGATGATCATGGTTACAATTCTTATTGCTTTAAGGCATTTCACTAATTCATTCATTCATTCATAACGTTTCATAATGAACTTATTGAGTTTTTAAATGTATGAAAAAAGTTTAGATTCTACCACACAAATTCGATTTGTTCAACCATTGTTGTTCATAGATTGATCATTTGATAATGGAAAGTGAAAAATTTTCTCTTTGAAATGAACATCATATTTATCATTGCAAATGGAGAAAAAAAATTTCCGTTGATTTTTTTAATGCGAAAGCTATTGGTATTTTTTTAGCTAAATTGATTAGTGATGACGGATACAATAAAATGGCTAAGGATTAAGATTTATGTGTGTGTGTGTGGTCATATATCGTCGTTATAAAGATTATCAAACAGTCCAAAACATATATACACACAAACACATATGGTTCGGTTATTGACTTGTTCGATTCAAATTCAAATGACTCGATCATTTCTTGCATCAAAAGTATTTTGCAAAGTAATCACGAATAATTAATTAAAATATTTCATTATTAATAATGGATCCGTAAAATGAATGGTTTTTTTTCTTCTTTTGGTTTTTTCCATTTGGTTATCGAACATCAACATCAACATCATCATCATTAATCATCGGCTTAACTTTTTCGAATTGTGGCCATAATGAAGTGAATGGTAGTGTGTGTATCTCACCTAATAAAGAAAAAGTCTACACATATACAATACCTCGAGGCGTCCATTGCGTTGTCGTTTGGTTTTTTCAATTTTTTTTCAGATCTAAAATAAATGAATTAATTTATTCATGAAATAAAATATCAGAAAAATAAGTCAATTTTTTGCTCTGGTGATTGTGAATTTTTGAATTTGATTTGGTATTCAATTTGAAATGGTCATAATGCATGTGTGTCACGCCTGGCATGTGTTCCATTGTCATTTTCAAATAGATCCGGACTATTCAATGTTCCAACAATGATTATATATCGAAACTTGTCGTCGTCGTCGTTGCATATGCAGCACGCGCAACTCGATTCATTGCTGAATCATTAAAATGATAATACCAATTTCGTAGGCATATTTAATGGAAATCCATTTGATCATCCAAATTAATCATTTGACCCTATCAACCACTATTACCATTACAGAAGCAGCCATATAAGTAGGCATTTCATTCCAATTGCAATTTTTATTCAGTTCATTACGGGGTCATTATGCTTTATACATGAATCATTATTATATGATGATGGTGGCCTGTTTGTTTTCTCCATCATTTTCTTTCCCCACTAAAATGATGATTTTTTCTATTTGTATGTTTGACGATTGGTGATGAATTCTAATTATTCATTTGGATTATTGGTCTCTCTTTCTCTCCACAAACTCACTTGCTCCCACTCACTCCAAAAAAAAGATTGATGAGATTTTTTCCCCTAGAATTAACAATTACAAATAAATGATTTTTTCCCCTTGGACATTCTTTAGCCAAGTTAAACAAAATGGAAAAAAACAAAGAAGAATATTTTAGCTGTTGAAAAAATTGAATTTTTGCAAACAACAGAATTCTCTAATCTAAAACGGAAATAAATTTCCTCCCGTTTGTTTGTTTGTTTTAAGCAAATTTTTTCATCATCATCATATGTAATTTACATAGCTATCAATCAGTAGATATAAAATATTTTTGGGCAATTGATTAGAATAATGAATGTGAATAAAAATGGTGGTGTAGAATACAGAATTAACATTTGTGTATGTGACATAACAAACACTTTTTTTTACATTGTGTGTGGGTGTTTTTCAAATCATCATCATCATCATCATCAAATTGTAATTAATAACAATGTTTGTCATATCATATCCGTTATCTTGTTATCGTTGACCAATGTGTGTGTGTGTGTGTGTATTCTACTCTATTTTGAAGAATAATTTGAAACTATTTAAAATACGATTAGCATGTATCACCATAAATGTATAACAGTAAACGTCATCAAATAGATTATTGTTAACAACAAGTATACAATTCGTATAATTATAACTTGATGTATACACACGTATATCATCATGATTATTATTATTTGTTTGTAAATACCATTTGGTTAAATGATGATTTTAATAATTAACCATTATACATATCATAAAATGTTTTATAGAAATGGGAGTTACAATCAAAAAAAAATATATCGCATATTATTATTATTATAATGAACGAAGAACAAACATCATCGAAAATGAAAATTATTATTATTCTTATTTGTCCACTTGTTCAAATAATGATAATAATTATCATCGAAAAAAAATTACTATTTATTTTAATGCTATTCACAATACTATTACAGACTTGATGAAAAAAAAATGAAATGTAAAAAATATCGATTCGATTTGAATACAATAAAATTCAAATGATTGAAAAATTGACATTGATTAATGTGCGAAATTCTAAATTCAAGAAAAAAATGATGATAATAATTTGAAAACATACATTTTAAACTAAAAAAAAATAGATACAACATATGAGAAAAAAATCAATTTATCAAAATTAAAATTTCAAAAAAAAGGAAAAAAATTCAAAACTCTGGTATTTGGATTTATTTTTTTTCAACAGCAAGAATTTTACAAAAAAAAGAAAAAATATTTTCAACTTTCAAATAAATTATGTGGCCAACAAAACCCGTTAGAAACTCATTTACACATGAAATACACGCATATGTAAATGTTTGCACATTTTAATTGAATAAACCCGATCGAAAGAAGATAGAGAAAAAGAGAAAAAAATGAAGAGAAACTAGAATCCAGGAATGAAAAGAAAAATGGGAAACTCTTTATCGTATTTGTGTGTGTGCGTAGGTCTTATCAGTAGAAATCAAGATTGAATTATCAGTTCCACATTTTTTTCCAATTTTCATTTTCATATTTTTTTGTATGTATGTTTGTCTATCTGTGAGTGTACAACGAGTTTTTTATGCATTCATATTTTCAAATATATCAACCAATTTCATATAATATTATCAAGTCAACGAGAATTTCCGAAACTGTCTATGATTTAGTAAAAGTGGCAACAAAAAAAAAGTTTAGTTATATTCATAATATTGTCGTACAATATAAACGTTTTTCTTATTTTGAATGAAAAGATGGAAAGATTTCAACCGCTAATATAAAAGTATGAGTTTGTTGAAAATAAAATTTTTTTTTCTTCTTTCATAAAAATTCGTTATTTTTTCTATCATTTTATAATCTTGGGAATATTTACTCAATGAAAAGCGCAAGAATACGTGTTGAAAAGTAATTTTGGTTTAAAATGCGAATAAATTCAATGAAAATTCTATCTTTGTATTTTGCATGTTTTTCGAGAAAATCTATGTAACAATCGATCTAATCGGTGAAATGGGATAAATGAAAATTTTTATTTAGTGGTGAGTGAAAGAGATGTGCAAACAAAAAAACCGTACAAACATCAATGGATATACAATATATACTAATACCATGTCATGTTATGCAAGTAAACTAAACATCCTCATCATCATCATCGACTAAAATGGGATATGATGAAAATCATAAAAATGTTGTTTGCAAATGTACCGCGAGAATATATCGACATCCTTTTGCTCATCATCATCATCATTGGCCTATGGTTGGATTAAGTTTAGTAAGTTGGGCACCAACCGTGCCCAAATTTGATTGCAAAAGATGAGATTTGCATAGACAACATTTATATAATTGTGGTAAGAACTAGCCAAACCTAAATAATGATAGTGATGATGAATCTGCATTATATTTTTTTCTACTTTGGTTTGCTTTGCAAAAAAACAGAAGAAATGCTTAATGTAAATTTGTGTTATCTTTGTTTTGCTGCATCCATTTGCTAGGAAACAAAAAATTCAAAGAAAAATGTAACCAAATGATAACGGATGTTTACATACACACACACATATAGATACATCACAAATCAAACTGATTGATTCTGACAATTCAATAAATCGATGTTATATATGGAATCATGAACCGAATTCATTCATTTATTATTAGACATGTTTTTCATCTGAATTGGACAAAAACAAAAAACAAAAACAAACAATAATTGATTCAGTTTGTTTTATGTTAATGTATTTTCATAAAATATCTTCTCAAACTACATGTTGTTTACATTCAATAATCATTATTTGAAATAGTTATGAACAAATGAAAACCAAAAAAAAAAATTGGTCAATAATTTCGGTCAAATCAATCATCGGTACCAATCGTTAAAACATGATTCAGTTTAATTATTATTTTTTTTCGTTAGTTACTTTATGTTTGCAAAGTTTTTTATGCTTACTTTTGTTACATACTAGCTGTACTGGCATAAACAAATAAACAAACAAAACTAAAGAAAATAGTAGATTGTATGGATTGGATAAAGTTGAAATCCGGGCAAATGTTTCCAATCATCGAAATGATGGACAGCATGTAATCTAACAAAACAACAACCATCACCACCACAATTACCACTGTTGTTGGTATTTGGGTATTAGTTATGAATATGCAGATTTCAAAAGAGAGAGAGAGAGAGAGAGAGAGAGAGAGAGAGAGAGATAGATGATCTAGCCTGCAACAACAGATGAAGTAAATCAAGATTAATTATTAATATAATAAGATGGGTAGGCAGTTGATGATGATGATGATGATAGTTGTTGTTTGGTGCTGTTAAAAAGAAAACAAAAAAGAAAAATCTTAACTTACCTGTCGAATTGAATAATGTTAGGTGCGGTGATTATGTTCAGAATGGAAGCTAGTTTCACAATAACAACAACAAAAAACCAGGACAAATGGACCGGATTTTGTTTGAAATAAAAACAAACTGATGATGATGGCCATGATGAGGCTAAAAACAAAAAACTTGGCCAAAAAGGATCAAACGATAATAAATCAATGATGAATATACGAAGAATAAATGGAAAACAATTGACCAAGATATTGATCTTGAGTTTTGTTTTAGCCAATTTATTATCATTGTTTGGCTCTCATGTTACAAGGAAATAAAAAAAAGATAAGATCAACTAATTTACAAATACTTGAAAAAAATTCTTAAACCCAAATCAGATGTGAATTAGAAAAAAATATTCTTTCCGTTTTTTATCATATTGTGTAGTTGTCATCGAAAAAAATACAATACAATTATACAATTGGATAGAATTTTGGAATCGGAAAAAAAATTGTGATTGGAAAAATTGAAAGCATCTATTGAAATTACTAGTCTAATAATAACTACAATCGACTACGAATATCGATTTGAAAACAAAAAATAAAAGAAAAGATAATTACAATCGAATAGTGAACCGAAATGGTTGAAAATTATAATAAGAAGCCAATCGGAAGTGAAAAAGTAATGAACAAATACAGCAAATGCAAGTCACGTCATCGTTATATTAGTTTTGTTGTTAGCTACCTATTTGATCGATCAATTTATGTTTGGAATTAAAATCAGGAACAGAGAGATAGAGAAAAAAAAAGTTTGATCAGAATCTTATATCGAATTTGGATGTCTCTATCCATAAATAATGGTGATAGGGTGTTGTCATCGTTGGAATTTATTTGAAGAATGGAAACTAATGATCAAGATGAAGCAAAAAAAATGAGTATCCTAAATACCAGAGGCCATACAATAATGATGGTAGCAGTGATCAGAATGTTGATTTTCATTTTATCAAATTTGAAAAAAAAACAAAAAAAAACGATACCTAAGGGACCATTGGATGGATAAGCAAATTTTTGATAATAAAATGAAAATTGTTAACCAAATCTATCAAGAGATGTCGCAATTCAACAACAAAAAAAATTATATAATTGAATCCGGTATACTGCTACAACAGTTCATTTCGTATAAAATCTCAAAGCGAAGAGAAAATGGCGAACAATTCTCATTTTCTCATTTTGTTTTTGGTCCGATTCATTCTACTTTCGATACCACTACGAGGAAATTATCGTCTGTATCCAAATAAGATCTACTTCTTTGCAAGTGCATGTCTGCATGGAACGATTTGGAAGTTAGTCGAAGAGCAACACTGATTGTGTTTAGTACTCCAATGATCCAGCTTGCCGCTAATTTCGAATTTCGATTTCTTTTTTTTTTCAAAATCACCATTCATTCCTTCTGTTCAAGTCAATAAAATGAAATTGAATTGAAAATTCATCCAAATTCTATAATTATTGTTTCTGGTGTATTCTCAATCATCATTGTGTCCATCTTTCTTAGGTCTTTATCACACATATTTGATGCGTGCTAAATTAGAAAAGTTTTCGTGTTTGATGTTGATGTTTATTTCATAATTTGTTGTCATTGTTTGCATCCATATTCAATTCAAATGATGGGATGGTATTCATCCATCAAATAATGATTATGATGGTATTCGATTCGGTTAATTGAGTGAGGTGTTTATGTTTTTTTTTGTGTAAATAAATGTGTTGTGTGTTTGTGTGTATCGGTTGATTCGATGATTTACATAAATAATCTTTTTTGATTCTTCACCACAATCTTCCATTCTGTTTTTTTTAATTCGTATCAATTACATGGTTGTCATGATTCAAATCGAATTATTTCATTGTATTTTTTCTGAATGTAAATGTTTAGATTGACAATTTTTTCTTGAATATTTCCGTTTTTGAATTTTTCTTTTTCGATTTCATCCAAATACCAAAAATCATCATAATGACTGTTGAGATTGTTTCGAATAATATCGACAATGTACATAAGCCTATTGAATCTGATGAAACGTGCTCATTGCTTCATAGAGCCAAATCATCAACGACAACATCAAATATCCATCCAAATCAGCTATCATCAAATAAATTGGCCATCCATGGCGAGGTGACATGTGATTCATCATTTGATTCATACAATAAGACAACGGCAACTAAATATTCACCATCTCAACAAAATCTATTATTGTCATTTTCGCCATCATTCAATCCCATGTTGACAACTGGGCGTTCATCATTTGATCCAATCACTACAATCAAAAGTATCATCATGATGAAATTATCATCAACCACAACTAGTTCATCATCATCATCTTCATCGTCTTCCTCAATCACATCATCATCATCAACAACATTAGCCACACCTCATCATTTAATAGTGTTCCATAAAAATGTCATTATTCGTAAATCTATTCTAGCTCAAAAAAATGCCAAAATGCCCAAATCAACGATAACATTATCGATTTTATTGGTATTGTTAACATTGCTCACAAACATCATACAGTCATCATCAGCCAGACAAGGTATGTATTTTTTCAAAATTCTTCAAGTTTTATTTGATCTTGGTGTTAAGTGAAAAAAATATAAAATTTCCGTTTTAGTTGAAATCGTTTCATTGAAAAAAAATAAGCTTAAATGATTGTGGTCATACATCCTTCTGTCAATTGTCCATTTTTATTTATATTATTTTTGTTCAATTTTCTTTTCTCACATACACATTCTGAAGATTGTCAGTTTATATTAAACACACATATGGACATCAGTTTGTTTCCTATGTTTTTGTTTTGTGTGTTTCTGGATTCGGTCAATGACAAGATAACATAACGACAAAACCAATAAGTGGTTTGTTTTTTTTTTTGTTGTTGTATGTATATTGTAGATCATCATCCAACACCCGAAACAGACATCTGAAACATGCCAAACATTGCCAAACATTTTTTTTTGTTGGACATAGACATGACCATTTCACATACATTCGTATTATATTCATTGTATAATTGTTAATACCATTATGGTTTCGTTATATTTTTTTTCGGTGGTTTTTTTCAGATCATGTTGTCATCATTGATCGTATAGTCATCATGATCATCATCATCATCATCAGTGTTGTCAGAATGTATATGATGTTTGCTATAACCGTTATAATAATAATCATCATTTGTTATAAATAAATCATTCAAATCACATTTTCATTTTCACAAATTCATTTTCTATTTTTTTCTCTAGATTTCCTTAATAATTTTTTTTCATCTTCATATTGTATATTTTGTCTTGAAATGTAAAGATTGTTGTATTTGATATGTGTCACACACTTCTGTGTAAAGAATAGAATTGAAGAACGAAAAAAAACTTATGAAGAAGTGAATTAATTAAATCCATATGAACGACAACAACAACAATATGAAAAAGTCTGTTATGAAAACGAAATGAAATGATTCGTTAGTGATACATATTCTTCTTATTTCCATTATTATTACAAGTTTGATATATTGAGATACAATAATAATGATGATTGCAATGATACAATCACTGTTATTTTTTTCCTCTTGAAATGCAAAACTCTTTTAAATAGATGACAATTGTCACTTTTATAAAGATTGCGATGTTTTTTTTTGATGAGAATCTAAGTTTTTATCATTAAAAAATATATATAATTAATGTTTTGTTTATGTACCGCCATTTTTAGATCATAATATTTTATTAATGAAAGATATGAAAGAAATGAAAATGATGAAATCAAAATTTTTTTTCTTTTGATGATTATGATGAGGACTTTTGGAATTTTTTTTTATTTGTTTGGTTGTTGTATTTTTTGATGATAATTTTTTTGTTGTAATGTTTGTTTTGACAATCTTGACGACGACAATGATGACAACTACACATTGCTTGATGATACTATGATATGGCTTGAGAAGGATTGTCATCGACTGATTGTCGGATTGTTTTTCTCTTCGTTATTGTTGTTGTTGTAAAAACAAAACTGAAAATTCTCTTATCATTTCTCATCATCAATCGTAAGAGAGGACAGAATGAAAATGATATTTCATTTTATTAGTCATACATAACGTAGAATATGATGGGAGAATTCGCTCTTTTTTTCCATTTGGAGTCATAATTAAAATTGTAACATTGGCATTCATCATCAAATATACTTGCTTTTTTCCACTGATTATTTCATTGAATAAAAACTTTGTTGTTCGGAGAGACCTAAGGTCATTCGATAAGGATTGCTTGGTTTTCTTTTTTAAAAATCATTTTTCATGAACGATCAAGTTCATCATTGGTATGTGTGTGTGTTTGTGTATTCTTTACTGACAAAATAAATACTATGATGATGTTTAGTAATGAATGAATGATATCAGAAGAATGGGATGTTATTGTCTTTTAGATATGTGTGTGTTGTCCAAAATCTGCTAACGACAATGATGATGATGGCCATTTTTCGACTCATTGAACCGTTGAGCCGTGATCCATCTTCAACATAAAACAACAACTAAAAACATACAAATACAACGAATGTATGGAATGAAATGATTTTCTTTTCTTTCATTCATTTTTTTAGTTGATTATTTCTCAAGCTGTTCTTGTATTTTTTTCTAGTCACTTTTTTTCTATCTATCCATTCGACTGTAATAAGATGAATGATCGGTTCATTGGTTGATGAACTAGTTGGCCATGTTTTATTTTCATATTCTTGTTGTTGTTTGTCAAATGTTGGCGTCATGTAAATGGGTTTTTTCCAAAAGATTCTCTTGTCACCAATTTCAATTTGACATTATCCAAAAAGTATTTGATTATTTGATTTTGATGATGATGTAAATGGTTTGCATTTGAATATAGACCATTTATACAAGAAAAAAAAATCAATCGGCTATAATATTTGACGGTTATATGCATATGAATTTTTTGTTCGCCCATTGTAGGATGCATTACCATTAGATTTTTTTGTTTGACGAAAATGGAATTTTTACTTTAAAATGAATAGTATAAATTTTCAGAAAGAATGAAAAAACAAACAAACAAACCTGTCATGTATGTGTTCTTTTTGTTATGGTTGTTGTTCCTATTGTGAATATCTATTCTATCTTGTTTGTAGTCAATTATTAGTAGACTAGTAATTTGCCCCTTGTCTTGTTCATTTTTTTTTCTCAATTTCATATTCCATTTCATATGGTGATGTATAATGTAATGTAGAATCAAGAAAAAAAATGAACCACTCATTGTTGTTGATCACAATGAATTGAATTTTTTTTTGAATTGAAATCAACTGTATAACGATAGAATGTATAGATCATCATCATCATTGTCGATCATGATCATAATGGTAAATAATTGGACAGTGGTGGTAGTAGTTTCAAATTGCAATCACCAGATTGTTTTTTTTCAGTCAGATTGACCGACAAGGTGTCCTCTTTCCTTCCATTCATTCATTCATTCATTCATTCACATGGCCACTAACAAGACATGTCGAAATTTTTTTACATTACATTTTGGTCTCGTAGGTTCGGCTGGGTCTTTCATTATAACAATTTCTTTTCCAAAACATATCATAGGGGTTTCTGGTTGAACCATTCAAAACTTGTTCATTGCTCTTACTCTCTTTCTATCATTCTCATTGAATCATTAGAGCCTGTCATTTTTTATAATGCTGCTGCTATATCTAGTCTAGATCTAGTTTTTTTTTGTAACTAATTTTTTTGGAGAAAAACTGAAATCCAAAACAACAACAAGTTTTGCATTCATTCATTCAATGAAGACTGTGAAAGCAAAATCGAAAGACCAATGAACACGTTTCAATACAATTTTTTTTTGCAAAACTAAAATAATTTGGTCGATCGAATGAATTATGATGGCTACAACATGTTGATTTGACCGGTTGAAAAAAAAACGAAAGAAAGAAAGAAAAAACCACCGAAACACCGAGAATTGAATTACATACACCAAATAACCTTTAGTTTGTTTTTCAATAACAAGGTGTATTCTACATAGTTTTCTGTATACACACATCATTCGACGATCCTTTTCTTTCTATCTATTTCTGTTAGCAGTTTTTGTAAACTATTTATTTTTCTGGTTGTTGTTGTTTCATCTTACAATTGTCCAAAATTGGTACCAATTTTATTATTTACGTTTACCATTGAGGGTAAATATATATCATAACTTTAATTACACCTCGTTTAAAATTCGAAACCATTTGCCTTCACCACCACCATTATATTGGTTAACGAGGAAATTTTTTCTTGTTTTTTTTTGGAAAAAAATGACCAGAAAAAAGAAAAAGAAAAGCAGACGACGTCCGGTCGACGTTTTTCTGGCTGGTTGTCATCATAATCGTTTATTTTAATGTCTAGGTTTTGTTCAAAAAAATGACGTTCAAAAATGAAAATATTTGTTTTAGCTTAAATTCTTTTTTCTCTTCTTATGATTTTTTCATTCCCTGTTAATTTCAATTTCGTGAAACATTCGTTTATTCATTGCTACCACTTTTTATGACTAACCAAATGAATGAATGAATAGATTGTTCGTTTTGACGAGCCTTGAATAATTGATTAAATGAAAGAATTTAACGTGACAATGATTATTATATTGACTAACTTATTTTTTTGTTCCTAAAGACGTCATTTTCATTTTCATCAATGATAATCATCATTATTTGATGAAAAATAAAGACTTTGAATACATAGACACATATATCAATTGTGTGTGTGTGTGTGTTCGTTAAAATGTTTGGCATTTTTAAATGATGGCTAATATCAATTCACGTCAATCACATTTGTTTGTAACTCATAAATACAATTGACGATGTTATTGTCAATTTTTTTTGTTAACTTTAATTTTGAAAATAACATCTGAGACATGTTCTTGTATTTGTGTTTGTTTATATATTAGATGTTTGTCGAATCATCGATCCAATGTGAATGTTTTTTCATGAGTTCATGAAGGAATATAACCTCAAGAATAAACTATTTGGCTGAATGAATCCTGTATCTAAAATGGCTTTAGATGGATTTTCTTTTCTTTCTGTTGTTGTTTTTTTTATCGGAACAATTGTCAGTGGCAATTTTTCATGTGTCGACAATAGCTGAATTCATTTTGATGATCATTGTTGTTGTTGTTTTTTTTTGTGTATGTTTTTCGTTCCTAAAACCCGAAAAAAATTGTATTTATTGCTTTTACCAATTCATTTTGGTTCCGTTGTTTTCTCCTGCGTATTAACGTTCCAATTGAGTGATATTTTTTTCTGATGGTGACCAGAAATATATAACGAACCAAAACTAAAGTTTTTTGTGTTCCGAATAGTGAAAATAGAAATTGAAAGAGAAAAAAACCATCAAAGCTTTAATTCGATCTATATATTTTGGACAATTACGATAATCGACTCATCGTCATCGTATTGTTGTAATTGTATCACATAGTTTGAAATGTTTGTTTGTGATGTCCAAATGAAATTTTCGAAACATTTTTTTTAGATTGGTGTTTTCGTTGGTTAGTGTATAAAATCTGATAAGATTTATTTCCAAGAATTAGAATTTCTTTTTCTTCTCGTTAAGACCATTTTTGTTCCGAATAACTTCAAATGCTATAAATGTTTGTATAAAGTGTTTATTTTCTTTGATCACGAATCGTTTTCTTGTTCCTTCTTTTGAAAATAAGTACAAAAAATATTCTTTGAATTCAACACTTTTTTGTTAATCGATTTATGAGTTCATTTAATAAACTAAGAAAAAAATTCTAATGACATGATGCATATGGTTATTATTTTATCTTGGATTTTCTTCTTCCTTTTCTAATAACAAAAAAA
This sequence comes from Dermatophagoides pteronyssinus, assembly GCF_027571235.1. Taxonomy (NCBI): domain Eukaryota; kingdom Metazoa; phylum Arthropoda; class Arachnida; order Sarcoptiformes; family Pyroglyphidae; genus Dermatophagoides; species Dermatophagoides pteronyssinus. The sequence continues at coordinate 4,093,769 of NW_027461525.1, forward strand.
ATGGTCAGATACATTGTAGATGCTTTTGCTTTTTTTATTTCATATACTTTAATTACTTAATTTGAATAATTTTTTTCGATAATTATATCATAAATCTCTGTTGTTGATGTGAAAGTAAATTTGATTTGATTGAGAACGTGTCTTACTCTTTTTTTTTCTTACCAGGATTTTTTTCTTCTTGGTTTATGATGATATAAATTGGAGTGGCAGTTAGTTTATACATTGAACCGGGTATAATTTCTGATACATAACCATTATGATGATGATGATAGTGATCATTATGGAAACAGGGAGAGACAATCCTTCGTTGCTTATATATTAATAAATTGATATATGCATATTAGATTCATTCAAAACCAATTTTTTTTTCGATCATTTGAATAACGACGATGAAAAAAAATGTTTGTGGTTGGTCATATGATGATGATGATGATTATCTAATCATATCTGCCTAGCCTGTCATGAACTTGTTTGAATGATGATTATGATTGTGAATGATAATGATTTCCCAGCAAAAAAAAACCAAAAAAAAGAATTTTTTTATTATTCACTGATCCAAATATGTTGGTTTTTTCTTTCTCCATTTCGTTAATTGCGATCCATTTCATTTTCAACCCCATATGGTTCAAAATTCAAATTTCATTCTCCATTAAGATGATGATGATGATGATGATGCCTACCAAATGAGATCAAATTTACATATAATGATCAGTTTAATGGTGATGATTGTGAATATTTTTCACATTTTTTTTGTCCTTCAAACACGTGTTTGCTGTGGTTTTTTAAACTATTTGATTTTTTTTTCTTGTATTCTACCCACACAAACACATCATTTCAATAATAAAATATATTCAAGTGAAGCAATAATGTTTTTTTTTCTATGAGATCAAATTGAGAGATACATACATACATACTCGAATTTCCATTTCCGTTTGCAACAAACAGATTGATCCACTTTAATTAAATCTACTATATGTGTGTTGTATAACATTAGTATCAACAAGAAGAAAAAAATTGCTTGATATCATTTGAAATATCAATATCAATTCTATGTTTCAAGTTCCGTTACACGTTTTGATGGAATATAACATTATTACAAAAATGTCCGAATATTATCTATCGAGAATTCATTCGGCCGAAAAAAAATGATATACAATTCATCCATGCTGAACAATCGATGAATCGTAGAATTTTGCAAGCCTTTTTTCTAAAGTATTTTATTTCAAGTTTATATTGCTGATCAATCAGTTATGATTCTACAACAGAAAAAAAGTCAGTCCATTCGATTTGTTCGCAAACTGTATATATTGGACACGATATGTTTTTTCCATTATGTTTTTTTTACCAATTTCTCGACAAGCCATTTGATCGATATGTTTTAACGTTATGGATGGCTGAATAGATTGATTATTATTACGATGATGATGATGAGTTTGAAAAGAAACAGTTCAATTCAGTCACAACAACAACAACTGATTCAGTTTATAAAATCAACCGGTTTTTATTTTCCATTTTTCCGGTAAAAAAAAGATCGTGACATAGTGGAACAACAACAAAAAAAAATTAAAATAATAGAATAAAATTGGTCATTGATAATACCTATCACAGGACCCAAATGATGATGATGATGATGACCAAATAATAAGATTTGTTCGACTATTTAATATGAGAACAATCGATGAAACGAGTTAATTAACTTTCTTTATTTTCATCACAAAAAAAAAATTTCTTCTGGTCATCATTAGATATTGATTATGATTGATCATTTTCAGGTGAAAGGTGAATAATATATACAATACCGAATCAAACACGCAAATAGCGGTATTTTTGTTGTTGTTGTTGTTATTCGCTGTCGGTATTGTATTGATCAATTTTCTTGTTGTTGTTTTGGTTCAAATGCAGGAAACTTACTAAAGCAATTTGATATATTTGATCGAAACAATTCCGATCGAATCAAAATGTTGATGCCTACATTATTTCATTGATGAATTATATGATTTGATCTTTTTTTTCTCCTTATCTATCTTTTACTCTCTTTTCAATTCGTCATGCACAAATGTGCTTGTGAAATAAAATGCGCACTATTTTTTTTTAAATTTGGAAGAAAAAAAATTCAATCATGATCAAAAAAAAAGGATCTCAAAAGATTCGATTTGGTCAGCCTAAAATGTGAACAAAAAAATTTAAACATAAATTCCTACATATAGCCCACATACACACACATTTATGGCAATTTAATTAAGTGATTTTCAAATGTCATCGCTGAATATATTTTCTTTTTTCATATCTTTGATATTTATAATTTAGTTTTGATCATGGTAAAACAAAAAATGCAGTAGTTATCATCATCATCATCATCATTCTGTTAGCCACTGTTTGAAAATGTGTTGGAAAACATTTTTTATTTCCATGGAAATTTTTTTTTTTTGAGAAAAAAAAACGAAAACGAAATTCGTTTTCTCATTTACATATCTGATTTTATTTTCTTACACTCTTGCTTGAAGAAACAAAAAAAAAAATTTATTTAATTTTTTGAATTTTTTGTTTCTAATCAAAGATCCATAGTATCTGGAAAATTTATTGACATTCGTAGGCGTTGTTGTTGTTGTTTGTGTTGTCGTTGCTTACTGACCAAATCCGCTGATTTAGTTTACCATTTTATAATTGTTGTATATATGAATAAATCATTAAATAATCTTCTATTTTTTGGTTGAATGCTTTATATATGATGATTACCGGCGTTTATTCATTTCATTTTGAAAATTTTATCATAAAAAAAATTATTCTCAATCATGATCGAATGATGATGATGATGATGATCATTTACCACATTATCGTGTATAGAGAAGCAATTGCATCAATGTTATTATTATTACTATGATTATCACCACGATGATGATGATGATTGCTAGAAGCAAATTGGTAACCAAAAAAAAGAAATAAAGAAACCTAAATAAACGATAGTGATAGAATTTTTTCTTCAAACTCTCGTATCGATTCCGTATGTAAAGTATCTTCATTCTTCATCATCACCTTATCACCATTTTTTTTATTATGTACGGGTGTGGTGCAGGATTTTCTTTTCCTTCTCTCAATCTCATGGTTTCGCATCATAATTTAAATGTTTTTTTTACTGGCTCGCGTTTTTTTCTTCTGTTTTGTTTTTCATATTCTTTTCATCGTATAATGATACCTTCGAAATAATTTTCGAGGTAGCTCATACACAATCAACATAACCAGAAAATAGTAAAAAAAAATAAATAGTAGACCGTTTGGTGGTAGTATGATGATAATAATGATGATGATAGCAGTGGTGATAGTTGTTATGATGATGATGATGATGGTTCCTAATCGAATCAAATGTTCAGCTAACATTCTAGTAAAGAAAAAGTTTTCTTCGGTTAATATTGCCATCATCATCATCATGCATCTCATTTTGTTTGGTATTTTCTTCTGTTGTTAGCTTATTAATATGCCTAGCCATACTTATCCATTCACCCGAGTGCCAAAAAAAAAAATCTCTTCTCTTCCTTTTCATTTGTTCATTCATTTTTTCCTATGTGTATATTCATTATAAAAGTCGAGGTGCCACACGGTTTCAATTGAAATGATGATTGAAAGAATAATAATTTGCTAAAAGAGACTTACTTAAATAGATTAGCAGCACCAAAGCCAGAGAAAAAAAAACTAAAGAAAGTTCATCATTTGGACCAAATACAAAAAAAAAGATGGATATGCAAAGATATAAAAAAAAGCTATTCACAGGATAGAAATTCATAGTTTGAATTCAAAAACTATACATCACGTATTTGTTATGTTTTTAATGCCATATATATCGATTTACCTTCAATTTGAATATGATTTCTTATTGCTGCCCGATATTATTTCAATTTTCAATTTTTTTTCATTTATAATATCAATATGCCACAAAATATGACATGCTGTGAACATATCTCAAAACGAGAAAAAAAACAAATTGACTTGATTATGATTGCCGCCAAATGAAATCAAGTATAGAAAATAATCATCTATTGTGTTTTGTATATACACCTTCACCTTTATAAGGTTTTTTTCTTGATTTTTTTATTAGTCAGGGGAGACAAGGTTCAACGAGCGCATCCATATTTTGTTTTTCTTGTTGATCACATATGATTGCGTGACCTGACAACGTTGAACAACAACAAGCAAACACCAAAAAAAAACAAAGTAGGATAAGTTTTCAACTAGAATTCGGCTACAAGTCTGGCGACGACGACGAAAGCAGACATCAAATTACTAACACAAGTTGACCTAACCATAATATTACCATTCTATTTTTTTCAATTCTTGTTATGATTATGATGATGCTTGGAAGTAAAAACAACAACAACAACAAAAAAAAACTACTGAAAATATGAAATTTTTACATATTGAATATCGAATATTCATATTCAGGCGGTATTTTTTCTTCCCAAATAAACTATCCTATTAATATTACCCCGAATGATCATCATGATTTTTTTTCATTATTTGTTTGTTTGCATTATTTGTTGTTGTTTTTTTAAGGGAAGTTTTTATCATCAATTTTTTGGTTTGCTCCTTACCTTAGATTTCGAATACATAATACCTAATGGACAACATACAAGACAAAACAAAATCTTGTTTTTTTTTTTGATGATGATGATGATGATGGTAATGGTAAAAATCCTATGTTTACATAGGATCGTATTCACATCACCTCGAATCATCTAAATCATTCATTCACTTACCAATAAACTGGAATTATCATTAGTTTTCCGATCATCATCATCATCATCATCGTCTTTTTTTTGTTTTGTTCAACTTGAATGGTCATTATTTTCTATCAACAACATTTTGTTGTTTTTTCGATCATCTCTTGTATAATATAACCTCTATTACCTGAGTTAGGTCGTATCGTTTTTCTGATCTGGTTGTTGTTTTTTCTTGGTATAGTAAACTAAGATGAGTGAAATGTTACTCATCATTAACTATCACGATTTAAACTTGATAGAATATTTGTCTTTACACAACATTACGCCGTAGACTAATGATTGAAAGAAAATGATGAAAAAGACGAAGACAGCAACAACAAAAAAAAATGAAAAGAGATTCAGATCCTGTTTTATAATTTCTGATGATTTGTTTTCATCCCCTTCACCTTATATTTTGAATCTTTGACTTTTTTTTTGATTTCCAGTTGAAGTTTGATCATACATATGAAAAACTATTGTTAATCAATATATTTGATTGTCGTATATTATGTAATAATATAATGGTTTCGAATGAAAAATCATCAACAACAAAAAAAAACTTCGTTTCGGATGAATAGAATTGTTTTGTTCGTAAAATTCAATGTTTTGTAAATAATTTTGTCCTTTTTTCCTTGCTTTTTTCATTCATTCTTTTTTCTCTTTAAAAATTGATTATTACGACTTCTGTAAAATGATTAGTTTTAAAAAAAAGGGATTCCTGTCATTATTTTAATATCATTAAACATCGATATTTAGTGTGTAAAGTCTTTTAGCTGTTTTTCATCCTGATTATATTTTTTTGAAGGGGTCTAACAAATGAAAAATTCGAGGTGCAAATTACCTATTGGATAAGGATAAAATGTGAAGAAAAAAAAATTCAAGCACCTGCTTCGTATAATAAAGTGATGATTGATTCTCGATGAGATCATCATAATCATCGTGAAGAAAAAAAGTTTTTTTCTCTCTTTATTTCTCCAGATGTTTGCACTTTCCATTCGATTACTTTACGGAAAAAATGATATATTAAAATGAAATGACAGATGAAAATCAGACGAAAAGGGGAGAATGATGCTCGAAAAGGTAATTTCCTTTTTATCATTACAATTTACCATCATCATAGAGACCTGGTCAATGATGATGATGATGATGATTTTAAATAGTTTTTTGATGGATTGTTTGATTGATTCGCCCATTCGATTGTCTTTGTCCATGTATACTTATTGTCATTGTAATCATGTTGATATTCTTATTACTTTTCAAGTCAAATTCAAGATATGATGACTTTTCTATGATTGTTTACTCCTGTCATCACATAATTACACATCTTTCATCATCATCATCATCATCATCATGAATAATCATTTAAATTTGTTGAATGTCCATCCATTTCTGTTTTATTTTCAATATTTTTTCAATTTCAATTTCATTTTATATCTGTCATTCATATAAATCTCTATAACAATAACAATAATTTCCGTCATATACTTAAACCAAAGTGGAATTATCATTTTATAAATCCTCGAATCAACAACATATACTTTGTCTTCGTTTTTGAGCAAAAAATAATAATAAATTGTTCGAAAGGATTCACCAATGTTTTATATGGAAAAAATGTTAGTATCATTTCGTAATATATATTAGCTTTCCTTTGGGTGTCATACACTTTCACTACATTATATACAAACATTCACCAAAAACATGATACTTATGATTTAATGTTCCCAAAAGCTTTTCGACAATGTTTATCCATATCACACACACACATATATTTGTTGGCCTACATATTTTCAAATCCAAAAAACTATGTTTTCGGTAATGTTAAACCAACCAAAATAAAGTGACTGACCAAATAGGAAAAAAAATGTTATAAAAACCCAAACCAGAAAAACAGCAACAACAACGAAAATAACATTACACCAATATATAATTCCTTGACATAGCTAGCACCAAAAAAAAGTCATAATAATAATAATAACCAACTTATAAATTTGAGATTTAATGGTCCACAGAACGAGAGAAGCGAATAATTTGTAACTGTCATCATTCACTGTAAATGTTAATATTGCTAAACTTCTGTTTGTTTATTTTTTGGTCAGATACTTGATTTCATTTTGTCTGGAACATTTGAAATAAAGATTTGATGATCATACGTTTGCAATACGTTTTCCACCAAATGAATGTTCACCAAAAATGAATGTTTATAGATATAATGCAACAACAACAGCATTACTAATACTAGTTGAGTATTGACATTGTATATTTTGCAATCTCAAATGATAAATACTGATGAAATTCATATGTTTAAATACTGAATATTATATACTTGATGATTGGCTATGCATATCCGAAACAATGAAAATCAAAAACAAGAAAACAAAAATTTGGTTCCGATATTTAGTATTAGAGAATGCTTGAAACAAAATAGGAATCACAGATCGGTGATCAAGATGGATCACTTTAGATTTCCTGAAATTTTTTTTCTGCCAAATCAGCAACCATTACAAAATTCGCAAATCAATGCAATCTTTTTCTCTATTTCACTCTTCAAAGCATCTGTTTCATGTATACAAGTTTTTTGTTTATTTTTCATGTTTTTTCAATATTTGTTGAATGGTTGGAAAAAAATTCTTCGTCAGATTTTTTATTTTATTTTGTTGCCCCAAGATGAAAAATTGCCTTTTTTTACCACTTTAATCTTTGTCCAACAATGTTGTTGTTTTCTACTTTGTTAACTAAATGAATGAATAATTTTATTCAACAAACAATCTTTATTTGAATTCGTGTGTTTTGCTGTTATCATCATCATCATCATCATAATCATTTGTTAGGCAAATTCGGTCAACAAACAGAAAACTTTTTTTCCGTTCCATACAAATTTTGTTTTTCATTTTATTAGTTGAACAACAAAAAAAAAGTTGAACATCAATTTTTACTTTCATTGATGATATATTCTTGTTTTCCTGTTCTATGTTTTTTTTATTTATTTTCAAATGTTTTGGCTCGCTAATTTAATTCATTAAATTGAGAATAGATAACAGAAAGAATAAAAGGGGAAACTACAATTCAAGAATGCCTATTGTAAACTATAAATTCAATTGAAAAATTAAACAGCAAAAAAATCAAGGGCTGTATTGTATTTCAACATTGAATCAGTTCATTGTTTTATATGTTCTCGACCTCTATTTCATCATCATTTTGATGATTGTTGTTGTCATTGTTGCGTGTGTATCTGAGTGTCATCATTCGGTTACGAATCAATTGATTTGAATTGCATACCACTCGATTCTTTGTTCTCTCTCAAATATTCCATTTTGTTTCTGATTGAATTTCATTGATTCGCATCACTTGCCATTTCTACCTGTGGAAATGAAATAAAAAAATCACACACACACGGTACTCGATTACATTGTGTGTGTGTGTGTGTGATTGGATTGTAATGAATGAAATTTTTCACTTGTTTTTCCGCCAAGTTAAATTTTAAATTTGTTTCCAGGCGAATCATTCACCATATACAATGACATTGTCTTTTTTTTTGTTCGTTTGTATAAGCCAAATGAAGTCCAATGAATTGTCTCAGATATTATCTTTGTAATTTAACATCATCATCAACGCAAACCAAAAAACTAATTATTCTCTCATAAGATGGAAAAAATTTTTTAACCATACAAAACAATACAATCATCATGATGATTATGTTGATGATGATTCGGGTTAAATTTGTCCGAAAAAAATCCGAGAGCCTATAGCACGAACACTGTCAATTATTTACGATGATATGATGAGACTAGAATCTCAAATGTAACTTGTAAACAAAAAGACTTGTTATTATGTAATCTCGAATAATTTCTCTATGTTTTCTCTACTCTCAATAAAGTTCATCTACATGATTATATTTTTTTCTTGAGCCCGTGTGCGTGTCTCCATAAAGAATACGATCACACAATAGAATGAAATACAATAATAATAATAATAAATCTGTGACCATCACCTCATCAAACATCATTGTTATTATCATTAATGATGATGAGTCTAAAGATGATGATGGTCAACCTATTGTTTATTTGTTTGTTTGTTTGTTCGTTCATTTGTCCATTGCCATCATCAAATTGTCCATGTTATTTGTCGTTATCATCATCACGCCTGTATGTATTTATTGATGGCAACTTTTGACACTCATCATCAGTTAACTGTGTGTGTATAATGTGGGACCGGCCCATCATTTGGTCTTATACACTTTTTTTAACTATCAGGGATTTCATATATATTTGAGCAGGGACCATATTACAATTTTTTTCCAATTAATTGAACGAACTTGCTCTTTTTTTTCCTCCTTGTTCAAGTGTTCAATCGTCCATTCAAGAGCCATCATACAAACAAAACAAAAATCTTATTATTCATCGATTTTGTTGTTGTTGTTATTCTCATTTGTCGGATGGATGAATGTGGATTGATGATAATCCTACTCATCACATTTGTTGAAAATAATAATTATCAACATATTGGGGATTGTATTTTTCATTTAAAAACAACAACAAAATGAACAATCATAATAATGTGTGTGTGTGTGTGTGGCGGGGGATATACTTAAGATTTTTCATTTATTTGATTTTTATCCAGCTACATTCATTTTGACAACTTGAATCTGAAGAATGATTATGGTGACAAAAATATTAAAGAAATGTTTTTTTTGATTTAAGAATGAATGATTATGATGAGGATGCGGACGATTGGATAGATTTATCCATTTTTAAATCTATCTTTCTTGTTTATCAGTTTTTCTATTAAAACTAGACATTGACCAATGATTGTTGTCTTATTCCATATCTATGTATTTACTTTTTTTGAAAAATTACCTCACCAAAAAAAAAAAATATCAATCAACAAAGCGTGCACTAATTAACGAATGAAGACCGAATAATGAATGAAATGGATTGAAGGGATAACACTAAGCTGCATGAACAACATACCATGTCAATGGCAGCTGATGAAAATTGGAAAAAAAACAAAAATTCAGTATGAATTGATTATTTAGACTGTGAAATGAAAAAAAAAGAAATAATAAGCAAAATAAGAGTGGTCAATTCAATGTTACGCTCTAATTTTTCACCTTCAAATCTCAAAAATCAAGGTATATTATCAATGGCAATGGTATTTGACCATGTATTGATATGTATGAGATAACCAGATATAATAATAATAATAATAAATGAAGAGCAAGATGGCAAGAAAGAAAAAAAAACAAGATGATGATAGTGGTGATGAGTTGTTATGATGATGATGATGATGAAGTGGAGAAAATCTTACAGATAAAAAATGGAGAGAGAAAAAAAAATTTAATTAAATAAACGTTGAATATATCTATTCAGATAGATAAGGTAGAGCATAGATAGGTCGGTTGGTAGGTCGGATGATGGTCAAATGATGTTAATTCTGTGTTACTTGCTATTTCGGCTACAGTTTTTATTTTTTATTTTAATTGTGGCTCTTTAATTATATTACTGATCAAGATGAAGATGAAGTTGATGATGATGAATCCGGATCAAGATTCACCTTAGTGATTAGGTTTTAGGAAAGAAGACAGCAACAACTGAAAAACAAAAGAATTATCTTGATTTTGTTTTGCTTGTCTTGGCTATACGAATTATAATAATACGAATAATAAAACAAACATCACCTAGACACGAATTTTGTTGATGATTATGATGATGAGCTGCCAACAACAACAACAGCATCAAAAGCCAATATGGCACTTGATCTCTCTCTGGTCAACAACAACAACAAGATCGTGTAAATATCCTTTGTCTTTTATTTCTGTTGCTGTTGTTGATCTTTCCATTTTTCGAAAAGATTCTTGATTACTGATAAGACACGGCCATAGTTGTTCATCTTTTTTTCCTATTTCTTAGCTTTTTTTGTTAGTTCATTCATTCGACAATAACAACAACAACAAAAACGAAGGAAAATTTTGCCGATCCAATATTCGGTTTAACGTAGACTGTATATTTGCGTGAGTGAGTGTATTTGATGATCATCGCCTGAATGATGGCCTATGATTTATGGCAGAATATTTGGTTCCATCATCATCATTTGTATCCTATCCAGTTGTTTGTCTTCATTGATGCATAGAAAATTTGTGCCAATCTATTTTTCACTTTATGTTATGTACGTGCTAGCCATTGGCCATGGCTTCTTATCAATATATTATCAGAAAAGCCAAAGGTCATAATCGCCACTAGCATCCATGAAGAATCAATGATGATGATAAGGATGAGAAAAAGGTCAACTCATGACTAGCATATAATAAACTGAATTGGCAATGAATTTTGTTGTTTAGGTAGTAGTGGTTAGTTTTCTTTTTTGATCATGGTTAGTATTCCATCTAATCTATTATCCATCGAAGATGGATTGATGGTGAAGAAAGATGAGAAATGATGATGATGAGAAACATGATCTTATTTGAGTCAGATTACTTTACTCTTCTTATAATCATTATCATCATCAAGTAAGATTGATGGATCCCATGTTTGTTTGATAGTAATAGTGACCAATGAATGATCACACCTGATCATCATCATCATTGATCTGTACCAAACGACAAACATACTATTATTTATCTGTATATATATGGTGAGCGTGTTTACTTTCAAAAATATTCGTGTGTCCACTTTATCCGGATTTAATTCGTAATAACAAGCTATATGATACATATAAAATCATTCCCATATCAATGGTAAATCAATTCAAAAACTAAAACAAAATCTAGTTCAATGCACTGTTTATTTTTACGAAATAAACTTCGTAAAAAAAAGCTGAGCAACAACAAAAAATCGCAAGAATCACAGAATTTCATTTCATTTTGATTGTCAGAACCCTATTCAGATATTATTTAATTTAATATAGACAAATTTTTATGTTTGTTTTTTGTTTTTATTTTCATGAAAAAAATGATGAATCAAATAAAATTATTTGAATAATAAAAAAAAATTCATGTTGAGAAATCTTTTTGTTGTTGTTGTTTTGAATCGCATCTTTTTTTATGTGATGAATACCATGCTGAATTCGCAAGTCAAAACATCTCTACTACAAAACTTTAAAAGACAAACGGCCTTTATTTGTTTTTGCCCAAGGGCTACTGGTAGGTGGTATCATCAATACATAAGTATCATACATCCATCCATACGCAAACAATACAGCAAACATAAAATATTCAGATAAAATTGACATCTAATTCTCAATTGCATCATCATCATTATTTCAAATTTTTTTTTGTTCAAAATTTTTGATCAAATTGATGACAATAGGAATATTCAATAAGTGTATTTTCATTCATTTGTACTCTGAAAATATGAAAATGATTTGAATGTCAAATCATGAAATTTTGTCAATTTCAAATTCGTAACGATCCATAAAGATTGTATGTTGAATTGCTTCAAGGTCTTTGTTTAAGCCATATAGCTCATATTTTTTGTCAGTTTATCTTTTGTTTGTTTGTTGTCGTAAGGAATTCTTATTACTAAATTTTAGCTAAAATTTCATTATTGATTATCAAAGTTGAAAACCTGCAAACACTTGTGATTAGAAATAAAAAAAAACGCCACACACATATTTCCAAACATCATTCCATGATTAATGTTGCATCACATAGCAATGGCAGATTAAAAAAAACAGAAAAAAGATCCATCCATCGTCGTACACGGAAAAAAAGCGATTTAGAGTTCAACGAAAAAAAATGAAAAGAAAATTTCTTCAAGTTTACTTCTTGTTGGTGACAACTCTCTCGAACATTTTAGAAATGTATGATCGGTCGTTTCAGTAAGAACGACAACAACAACAGCAAAAAATATCTGAAATAATTTCCAAGATCTGTATCTTCAGAAGTCGATAGAAAAAAAAGGTTCATTAATCAATGACTTATTGTTGTCGTTGTCCCTAGAATGAAAAAAATATTAAGCTGTAGTATTGTTTGATGACGATCGTTTTCTTTCCCCACCCCCAAACGATCCGTTATTTTTTATTTTTTTAAAAAACTAAAAATTAATCAAGATTTAAGCCCATCTTGATGTTGATTTGATTTGATGTGCAAATGAAATCGAGTTTTTATATTTTAAAAAATGATTATTTTGTTATATTGAATTTTATAATTAACATAAATTTTGTTCCGTTTATCAATTAGTTCCATGTATCGATTGAATGATCAATAATAAACGATGATAATTTATTCAATTACATGATTGATCAAGAAAGAAGAAATGAAAATTTTTTGGGCACATATTTGTCTTTTTCAACATACAGTTGGCGTGTATTGGATGCTGGATAAATGATGTGTGGAATATTTTCATAAAAATAAATACAACAAATTCTGTTGTCGAATAAATGTTGTATATGTTTCATCATGTTGTATTAATGTTTGTTCATTATGTTTGTACAAATTTTTTCGCAAAAAAAAAGAAAAATAAACCAAACTAGCTACAATATTATTATTATTATTAGCTAATTTGGTCATAATTCTCTCTCTCCTTTCATGATAAAAATTTGTAATAATGAAAAAATCTAACCAAAATGAAACTTGTACATTCTATCATTATTGTAAATGTAATGTGTATATGTGAGTTGCATTTAGAATTTCATCAATATTATGTTTATTTTCACTACATTTCATAATATATCCTGTTGGCTCAATTTTTATATATTTGTGTTTGTCCACATTTAATTTATGGGCTAAATATTTGACCGCTTTTATTATCGATGATGATGATGATGATGATAGTGGTGGATATAGAATTAACCGACAACAACAACAATGATTAGATGTCATATCTATAGCTTGCTACCAATTCATTTGGACAACAATACTCATTCAACCATTTCAAAATCCTGCTACGGTACAAAAACATATATTACATACACATATGAACCTAGTATAGTAAAACAATTTAGACAAACTTACTTGTTTTTTCAAATGAAATGTAATATAAATGTACGGTTTGTATACGTACATAGATATTATTAAGTTTTATATTTTCTCTTTCTCTCTCCAGTTTTTCATTCTTTCCATTAGCCAAACTGAATATATGATCAAATCTTGTTGTTGTTGATGATGATGATGATGCTTTCGGTTGGGTACCAGCTATCGTATCCAAAAGACCGTGAGCACAATTTTCTTGCTGACAAAACAAAAACAAAATTAAAATAAAAATTATGTGATGCTTTCTATAGCTTAAGTAAAGTTTTTTCTTGGTGCTTTACTTGGCGACAAATAATTACTGACCATCCGTATTTCGATTGAATATAATGAACGAATCAATGATATAAACAATAGTGTTTAGTTTTTTTGTTGTTTCGTTGGATACCCTGAACAACCGACGGCAGCTTCAAAAATTCCTTTTTCAAAAAATTGATGGTCATGCCTGGTCGATGTTTGCCTCCCAGACAATTTTCTACTTCATTCATTTCAGTTGTTTGGTTGTTTGGTTGGTTGGCTGCTCGTGTACTCGTGGATTCGTAACAAATAATCGAATCAGAAAATATTCGTTCTCATTTTTTGTTTTCTAAAAGAAGAAAAAAAATTGTTTGTTTCATTATATCACATTTCGTATAGATCATCAGAATATTTTTATCAGACAAACATCAACGAATGACAAACAAGAAACACTTGGAGTTTGTAATAATAATGAAAAATTCAACTTTATTCGATCGTTTCAACATATACAGAACGAAAGAAATACGAAGGAAGAGAGACAATAACAACAACAACAACAACAATGAAGTGATGAAAAATTCTTTCGATTTTGTTTTTGATCATGAACTTACGACATGAATCTAGTCGAAAAAATGACATGGTTCATTTTATACGAATAAAAAAAATTAATTTTCTTTTCTCTGTTCAACCAAAAACAAAATATAAAAAAAACAAAAATAGGAAACGAAAAACAACTGAAAACTGATGGATAAACATTCCAATGTATCCAATTTATTTATTTTTCATTTTCAATTTTGACAATCTTCAAGTGTTGAGTGAATTTTGAATTTTTTTCTCATTTCTAATCATTGATACTTATTTACATTTGATGATTATTGGAATATAATTGAAATGTTATGGATAAATAAAAAAAAATTATAAACAAAATTTAATCTGTCCAATTCTCATTCCTGTTGTGTTAAATGTTAATTGACATTTATCATTCACCGGATTTTAACTGTCATTGTTTATGTGCCATTTTGTATCTTTATTCTAAAAATAATAATAATAATAATAATAATAATCTACAATAGGATGACAAGGTCGATGAGGTTGACCATCATCATCACATTCTCTCATTCAATGGTATTTTTCTCTTTCTCTTGTTCATTCTGAATTCAATTCATCTTATTCACAGCTAATTTTTTTACTTCTATTAATAATGGCAAGAAAAAAAATGAAGAAAATTTTCGGCTTATTTCTTCATCATATAAATGAAATAATTTCGCGGTCCAATTATGAAAAGATTAAGTTTTTTTTTGCAATTCCCCTAACCCATTGTTGTTCATCATCGATTGTGTTTTGTGTGTGTGTGAATGAGATTTTCTTATTCATTTTTCTTTATGCTCATTTTTTATTATTTCAATTTCACAATGAACAAATGGTAATGAAAAAAAAAAAAATAAAAATAAATGCGGGAAACTTACCAATTTGGCCGGACAAAAGTGGGAAATGATTTTTTTCTCTCTCTCAAATCTATCCTATTGAATGATTGAAATCTAATGTTTCAAATGATTTGCCCAAATTGTGCAAGGTTTTTTTTATAATTTTTTTCCTCATTTATCCAAACGGATGTTTTACCTATTTCATTTTGGTTTTTAATCGAAACAATATTTTTTCATATTTGTTTAAGAAGAAAAGGAAAATTTCGGGCAGCAAAAAAGACAGGTTTCAAATCAGTTCAAATGAACAGTATTTTTTTTATCCAAAAAATTTATAAGGTATAAAAGACTATTGAGACGTTTGACTGCCATTCATTTGGATCGGTGCAATACGTATTGGTGTGTGTGTGCCTGTGATTCATTGATATTGACAGGCCTTTTTTTCTTCATTCATTTTTTTGTGTTTGGAAAACTAAATATTGAATACTATGCGAATTTTTTTTTCTTTTTTGATTTTGATTTTCATTCTTGTTTCATCGTTTAGTTGTTATTGTTGTTGTTATTATGAACAGAAGCAGAAAATTGTCGAGTTGACAAGCTTTCATTGCCAAATGTTGCATTCTTTACTTTCAAAGTGATCAATGCGACAAATCATACACATTTATATATGTGGCATTTTTGACTATAGCCCAAAGTTTACTTTGGTCTCTTATTTGGTTGTTCTTTTTGTAGCCTATTTTATTTTTAGCTTTCAATTTTTCAGGTCTATATTCTTAAACTTTTTTTTTCGTTGTTGTTGTTGTTTTATTTTGTTTTGCATCAAATTGAGTAGTTTATGAGGGTGAAAAATTTAATTTTTTCCATCAAAATGGGCGTAATTTTTTGGTTGTTTAGAGAAATCTATAGAGAATCATGAAAGTTATGATGAAAAAATAAAGAAATTTCTTTTTTTTATCAAAAAAAAAACTTTTATCATCATCATTGCTGCCGTCATCGTTTATTTGTTTGGAACGACAGGCTTTATATGTGTGATGAGTGTGTGTAATAATATTCTTGCGCTTGGTCGGGTTGTCAACCGAACCAAACCAAACCAAGCCGAGTATCAAAAATTAAAAAACCCGGGTCTATATGCAATGACTTTTTTTCAGTTTCTTGCATTCGCAGTTGTTGTTGTTGTTGTCATCCAAAAATGTCTGTCATATTGGTTTATGTAAATTGTTCGTAATTTTTTATTTTTTTTGTTGTTGATATATTGGCAACGTCGGCCACTTGGTTCGCATGAATGACGCAAAATTACTATGTGATTTGTCATATAGAATAAATATGATATGTAACATTCAAGATATGATCATGATTATGATGATTGCAACTTCAAACTTTGATAATGTTGACACTTTTTTTTTGATTATTATTATTGTTGAACAGCCGTCATCATCATCATAATTCTATGCGTGATTCTTATAATTTTGAATTTTTTTTTTCTTTTGAAATTTCCGTTTATTTATTTTTTTGACGAAAATGTGCGGTATTTATAAGCCGATTTTAATTGGATCGTGACAATTTAACTTCAAATGTTTGCGTGTGTTTGTGTGTTTGCGCTTTTGAATGTGAAATTGATATACGTTTTGTTTATTTTGATTTGCTTTTTTTGAATTCAAACCTGATTTTAGATTCAGGGTGGATTAATCAATGTTTTTTTTTGCACAAACACAAAAATGGAATGACACAAATCAAATGAAATTAAGTTATGTTTTATTTGTGATAATGAAAACGTGAAAAAATGCCATTATTATTATGACGATGATGATAACGATAATCATACTTATCATTGTAACTTGTTTAAAATTCAAACTTTTTTTTGGGTCATATTACTGTTGACTTGTCACCTTGAAATTCGGGAGAAAAAATTGTCCTTTTTCATATCTCATTAAAGATGGATGCCAAAAAATATGATCGCAACAATAACAAAAATGTTTTTTCTATGCAATGTTTTATTGTCTTTAACTGGCGACATACTAAAAACAAACAGAAAAAATTACAGGATTTCTGTCAAAGAAAAAAAAATTAGTTGAAAAAAGCAAATACCTGAGAAGTTTGTCAAATACAGGCAAAACAATAAATGAACACGAAAAGAAGGGTCAACAACATCGATGCCATTGCTAACGGGGGAAGGATCAACCTGTCGCAACGACAACAAAACATGCCAAGTCGTTAACCATGATCATTATCATCATCTTCATCGATGATCATTTTTACTCTCGAAATCCTTTGATGATGAATTTTCTCTATGGCATTTATAAAAAAGGCAATACTGAGGTTGACTGTTTTCGTTTTTTTTCCTATTAGCTTGTATAGATTGTAAAGGTTCTCTCATTTCACATTTTCATATCGTTTACAATTGTATTCTGTAATAGGAAATAACCGAAAATTGTAAATGAAATATATCTATAGCGAAAAAATAATAATAATAATATATATACGACGAATCAAGATTGGTTAATTACCATTTTTTTTTCGAAGATGGTTAAAGTTTGTTTTATTTTTTATTTATATTTTTTCATTTCAAATATTCGTTCATCATCATCATCATTCGTTATTTGTTGTCGATCGTCATGAAAAAAACAGCATGATACGACGATATATATGATAAAATAACCAACCGATGTTAAATGTTTGTGAAATAGCCGACATAGTTTGATGCAACAACAGCAGCATTAAAAACAACAACAAAAAAAAAGGAAAAAAGACAAGGAAACGAACAATTTTTGGATAGTTAAATTTTGTTTGTATGCTTATGTTTACCATTCTCTGAAGCACACACACACACACACACTACTTTAGCTATTCTAGATCTAAATATCTTGATTTTTTTTGGAATATCACTTCTCTTATTTTTATTGTTTACTCTTCTCATATTAACACTATTGAGCCAATTTTTTTTTGTTGTCCATTGGAGATTTTTTTCCAGTCGATCATCTTTTGCTATCAATGTCAAGATGTGAACAAGAGAATAGGAAAACAAAAATCAATCCATGTTTGCGTATGTATGTGTGTTTGATTATCATCATATCGGTTTGGTCTTTAGCCAATCTGTGAGAAATGAGAAAAAAAAAGAAAAATTATACCTCATATTATATAGATGCCGATAAAAAAAATAAGACATTGATAATAATGTTTTTGGAGGATTGCCATTAATGAACGAATCAAAATAAAAGAATCAAATAGGATGATTCAGGATTTTATTTTATTTTATTTTTTGGTAGTTCTTTTATTTATCTCTATCTCATTTTTATATTTGTTCATGACGATGAAATTCTTGGCCACCCTTGGTTATTTTTATTGATGTTTGGATCGTTGTTGTGCATCTTTATTTCATCGATCCATAATGGTGATGTTCATTGCTGTTTTTCTTTAATGATAATGATGGACGACGACAACAACAACAACAATAATAATAAACAGAAGCAATTTCGGTTCGCGAAGAAATCTTTAATTGTTATTATTTTTCTTGTGTACACACACACACACGTATCACTTGTAAGATTTTCATACAGGTATTATAAACAGATTTTGTTAGTTAACAAATCTTTCGTTTTTTCCAAAATAATAAGCTTTTTTGTCAAGAATGATTCGTTATGTTTGGCTGAAATGAATCTGATTTGATTGGTTTTTTGTTTGTTTGTTGAATTTGATTGCATTTTATTATTATTATTATTTAATTCATTCTTGGAAATCAGTTTTGATTTATGGTTGTGAATTCTCTCATACTCTATCCTGTAGCTCTATTGGATCCAATCAGTTAATTCGGCATTCAAATATCTTCTTTTTCGACAATGAAAATAAAAATCTTTTTGAGATGATAGACCGAATAATTCGATGTTCATCTCAACGACTTGTCGATTTGTTGAATGATGAACGAAAGAAATTTCTTTTATTCGCACGATTTGCACAGCATGATACATTGCTTGATGCAAGATTTTGAATTTCGCCAATATTTGACTTAAACTCAATCACATCAATAAACTGTTATATTCATTCGATTTAATGATAATCAGGTAAAAGAAAAGTTTAAGCTTAAGTTGAAAGATTTCAAACATCCAAAGAGTCAAAGTTCAGTGAATGAACTTTTTGTTTGTTTGTTTCGTTTTGCTTAGCACAAAAAAGACAAGGTCAATAGATGCTTTGCTTGGTGAACTTTGACATAGGATCGTGATATGTCATTATCATCATTATATGATTTCAAAAATGTTTACTTTTTTTTCTATTTCAAATTATTCATCATCATCAGTCATCACATTCTTTCATTTTTTATTCTCTTGTGTAACAACCAGTGCGAAATTAATTTTTCATTCTATAGAAATTGAATGAAATTATTTATTTCAATTATGATCATCAACATCACTTTTAATAATCATAATAATATCTTGAACATCGATTAGCTACAGTTTGACATCCGGCATACACTTGGGTCATCACAAATGAATGATGATTGATAAATCATCAAATATAGCAATTAACAACCACCAAAAAAAACCAAAATAGCTATTTGTTTATTTAAAATTAGTGGATTGCGGCACATAACACATGTTTTATGGTCATCATTATATTTATTTTTTTGGGAAAAAAAATAAATATAAATTGATTGAACATTTAAAGCAAACGATAATGGTCAATATCTTGTTCATAGATTGTTTTTGTGTTTTTTGGCTCCTACTTGACAAATATCTAATTGCAAAATTATCTTTCAAGATGTTCGGCTTTTTTCGTTGTTGACTACGAATGATGATGATGATTTGGCTAATTACTTGTCTAGTTTTTTTGAAAAATATTTTCTTTCCCCTTATAATTATAATTCAAAGAGTAGAAAAAATAATATTGAAAATAAATGAAAAGAGAAAATGTCTAGGGTACTGTAAATCTTTTTTTTTGCCAAAGATGGGGAAGAAGAACGATAAAATGACCATAAGGATAAAATGGTGATAACGTGTCCGTCATTTTGTCTGCCTCAATGTATGTGGATGTGGATGATAAAACCAAATCATACAATTTATATGTTTCTGTGTGTGTGTATTACGTAAAATTACTTGAACATTTTGTCGGATGATTTCGATGTTCAATGATGATAATATCAATATCTACATTTTCGACCATCTTTTTTTCTCCATTTTCCACTTGTTCGTATTTCAATTCAAGATCTAAACCATTGATAGGCTTTTTTTTATTGAAGAATGCCCATACACATTTAAATAAACAAATACATTCAAAACAGTGACAAAGGTCTTCACACACACTCGATATTTAATGGATTCGAAAGTGTTTTTTTTTCGGAACCGTTCTTATTATCGATTATAATTGGTGTTTTGTGATTGCGTCGTCATCTTTGACCATGATGAACATGACTACAATCAATGAATAATAATAATAAATTGATGATAAGAGTCATATATTCATCAAAATCATTTTTTCGGTTTTTTTTATGGATGTCCACAACTATTGCCGAACCATATGACCACTGTTGCCTTCATTCGAATAATAGTAGTATATATAGATTCTACATACAATCATAAACAGAATATAATGAGGAATAATCTATGTATCTTTATCTCGTCATCATTTTTTTTGTTGTTGAAATACTCATTTAGTAATTGCATTTTTGCCACCGCCATTCTGATAATGATAAATGTTTGTTTCTCATTTTTCTTATCTTTGTTTATTTATTTACAAAAAACATAAACCAATGTCAAAATGACAAAATAATTATGCTTTGTACAAATATAGAATTCTATACTAATGTTCTATATTGACCATTTGCATTTACATTTATACAAATAGAGAATAGATACAAATCATGTGGTTACCCATTTCACTCCAAAAATTGATAATGTTGATTAGGAATTTTTGAAGTAGAAAAAAAATGTTGATGAAAGCTATGTTGGTGTATGGCAAGCTTGTGGTGTTTGTGTTCAACGGTTGTTGATTTTATTCAAATAGATAAAAATAATTTTGTAGCCAGAAGAGAAGAAAAACAAAATTCCTAATGAAATTAATGTTTCCACCAAAGAAAAAAAGATTGAACAAGATTTTAGTTTTTATTTTTTAAATTGCTTGTCTTGTCTTGTTTTTTTCTGAAATCTGGTTTGACAAAAAAAAATAGATTCAAATCTTTGGAATCGATTTTGTTGTTCGCGTCGATAAATGTAAATGTGCAAATTACATTCATTTTTATCGAATTGAATTGAAGAAAAAAACAATCATTTTGACGCCTGCGGTGGACATTGTGTATTGCCCTTTATTTCTGATGATTTCCATTGTCATACAACGAGAAAAGTGAAAAATCTGCTTGAAACGCCACCACTATTGCTTATTTTTTTCCTTTGTTGGTTCACTATTGAATTCCAAAAAATAATTCAGGTTCCCATATATGAAATCAGGTGTTCAAATGTTCATATTTGGTTTCGCGTTTAATTTGTTGTTTTTTTTCTTGCTTCTGTTCATTCATTCATTCATGTGTACACAATCGAAAATCGACATTCATCATTTCTATTTGCCTTTATTTTTTTCTGTTTGTTTGTTTGTTTCAAGAAAAAAATTATA
The DNA here is from genome assembly GCF_027571235.1 of Dermatophagoides pteronyssinus. Taxonomy (NCBI): domain Eukaryota; kingdom Metazoa; phylum Arthropoda; class Arachnida; order Sarcoptiformes; family Pyroglyphidae; genus Dermatophagoides; species Dermatophagoides pteronyssinus. The sequence continues at coordinate 4,115,734 of NW_027461525.1, forward strand.
ACACGAAAATTCTTATAAATAAGATTCAGAATCTGGTTTTTTTTTGTTTCATTGTTGATTTTTTCCCATTTCCACTGTTTTAATTATACGATAGAAAAAAAACACTAACAAATCAGATTCAGAAAAGAAAAACAGAGTTATCAGAATTTTCCATTATGTTTATGAAGCGTTCAAAATGATGTCGATGTTGTTGATGTTGTTGTTGATAGCCATCATCATCATCATCATCGTCGTACAAACAATTGGGCAAACAATGTTTGTAGCTAAATAGAAAAAATGAATGAATCAAAAAAAGAAATTGTTTAAACAAATGTGTTCCACAATAAATACACAAAGACACTTTAGACAGATAGACATATAAGTTAAAAAAAAATCAAACTTTCAATTGAGAACCTAAAAATGATTTTGATGAATAAACATTGGAATCAAACATATCCTTCTCTTTTATTTTTGTTGCTGTATTACAACAAAAAATAAATACTGGCTCAAAGTTCGATTTATATTTTCTCATTTCAATTACACATATAGCCTGGTTTTTTTCTATCATTTTTGTTTTTCCTTACTTTTCAAATACCAAAATTGTTGGTTCACATGTAAATGGCCAAAAAGAAAAGTCAATGGAAACTTGGGTCTTACTTGTATAAAGATTTTTTTCTTTTTAGCTCACTTGATTCCAAAAATTGTGATTGGTAAATCGATTGATCAATTTGTTTGATTGCTGAATGTTCGGTAATTTCACATCATATTCGAAATGAAAAGGACAAGATTATCATTATCATTACAATGACTAGATTTAGTAAAAAAAATTTATTCCATTTTTATTGCTAACACTTAATATAGATCAGGAGTGATGCTTACAATTTTTATTATTCAATTTTTTTTTGAATTTAAATTCAACCATTTTTCACCCCTAAAGCTTAACGCCAAAACATGATCATTTCTTTTTCTCGGATTTCTTTGGTTACGAAAATGAAAAACGAAAAAACTTTACACATTCGAATTGGTACTAATCATCTTTGGCCACGAAGATTTGAATTGCAAAGATTTTCGGTTTTTTTTCACTCTTCTTAAACATGGCATTATGAGGTTAAAGCTGTTATTAGTGTCTGGATACAGGAATAAAGTCGAAAAAAAACATCCAAATCAATTTGATCATCATTGCCATCATCAAAATCAACGCTTCTAGCTAGAATGATAGCCACAAGTATTAAAAAAATACTAAGATCAAATATGTCAAAAAAAGAACTTAAATCATTCTAAATCTAAGCATTTAAGAATATTATAATCTTTTAAAATGCTCATAATCGATAAATTATCTTTAATTGTCGTGCATCATGCACATACACACTCATTTATGATCTGATTCTAATAATAATATCCAATAGCTTTAACCTTTTTTTTTGCTATGATATATCATATCACGATGTTGATGGAGAGATAAATGAAAATAAATTTTTTTTCAAATTTTACTTCAAATTATTGTAGTTCATTCTAAATTGTTTGTATTGCATTCCAAATATACATATCCACACATTTTACCTTGATCAATTGTTTTGATCAATCATAGAGTTGTTGTTTTCAATTCATTATTTTCTTATTTTTGCCAATAAACAAACAATAAAACAAACAAGCAATCGTAAAAAATATTTCAATCAATTTTATCCCGTTATAATGGAATGTTTATGATTTAATATTTTTTTCTTTATTATTATTGACCTTCATTATTATATATGATGATGATGATGAAAAGCATTCGAATCACTTGCTGCGGTTTATTATTTCGCTTGGTTTATTCATTCGTTTTTCTACACCTGAATTTTAAATTCGCTCTATTAATCATCATGTTTTTTTCTTTCATTCGAAAACTTGACCAAATTCATATATCGGATCCACCAGGCAAAAAAATAAAAATTCCAATCAATTTAACTCAATTAGAATTCTTTCATTTCTATTTCATTTATGTGTGTGTTCAAAAGAGTTTTTGACCGTTGTCCAATGATAACTGTGTTGACACTGGATGACATGTTATATTTATATGCTAAAGACTATGCTTGTGTTCGATTCGTGAAAAATTTCAGCGAAAAATTTTCAATTTGAAATACAATTGATCAAAGGTGTTAATATATGGTATGCGCGTAATTTTTTTTTCGTTATTTCATTCTTGTTTTTATTTCGGTTTCATTCAGATCTCTCTCTTTTTTCTTTTGCACACCGTCATCATCAATACCACAATGGATAACACACAAATTTACATTAATTCAATTCATATGCAGCTGTGTTTGTGCATGTATTTATTCAAAAAATCTTTTCATTCATTGAATTTCACACCATTCAATTGTCGACGAACCATTTGCATGGTGTCGAAAAATTGACCAATCTTTTTTTTCTCTCTTTTCATTGCATTGCCTTTTCCATTTTTTTTTCATTTCTTTGAATCCAAAAAATCTGAATGTTTTCAATTGGAAATGTGTACCGTTTTTTCATTTTTTTCATCTATTACCCGGTGACCATTTCCTTTCATTTCAATCTTGATCGTATACTAATATTTGCCATGAAATCGATCACACACACACAAATACATTAAATATTAAGGGTATTGTTCTGTATTTGACAATTTTCAAGCTCATTGATCGCGTTTTTTTCACTTCATTTCAAAACAAATTTGCCAAATTAGCCAAATACAAATTTTCTTCTCTTTATCACCTTTTAATAAATGATTTTCGCTTGCAGCTAAACAATTGTCAAACCAATTTGATTCTAAACAATTTGGAAATGGTGTGATATCATTGATGTATACCGCTGCTGTTGTCCTCAATTATATATATGACCATTTTTTAGAATAATGATTGTTATAACAACAATAACTAAATCATACGTTGTATTGTCTATTACAATAATGATATCTATAATAAATTGAGTAATTCCGTTACATCTTTTTTTGTATATGTGTGTCATCGTGTTAGGATTCTCTATTCTGGAATTGTCATTGAACAGTCAGTAAAAAAGAAAGAAAATTAGCTCAAGATTTATGAATGTTGAATGTATGTATGTTATTTGTATGATTCTGTCATCAATATTAAAAATTGAATCTTTTCTCGATCTTTTCCACTTTTTTTTATCCATGTTGTTTTTGTTATCGTTAGTATCACAATTTCAAATCATCACATTCATTCATTTGATCTATTTTGTTGTTGTTGTGAGTTTAGTTTGTCAAATGATGAATTTTTCTTATACACGCACATTGACATACACGATTTGTTCATCGCGTGTATGTCTGGAATTATAAATATAAATACAGATACAGATATCTTTAACTCGAATGATAGTAAATGATTTGTGGTGGACAATTCTCAACACACACACACACATAGATTAAAGAGGAAAACAAAAATCGGGGACACTGATGAAAGAAAATAAAGATAATACCAAGGAAAAATAAAATTCCCTTCAAAAATAGTTTTTGGATTCTCTCTTTCACACACATACAAACAAATATTCATCGGTATACCAAATGTCTTTCTGATGTTTTTCACTAAAAATAGAGTTTACAAATTATTTCTTATATGACCAGATCATCTTAATTTTATTCCAAAAAAAATGTCTTTCAGACAAATGGTTCAGAATTTTTTTTTGTTTTTCCATCCGTACCATGTGTTTTGTGCTATGCATTTCAATATAATCAACAACAATAACAGTTTTGTCATCGTATAAATTTTTTTTTTTCGTTTTTTTCCTTCACTCAGAACTTAATTTATGTTTCCCCATTCACTACAGAATAACACACATAGATAAAACAAATCCTTTATTTTATTATAATCTTTTATATATGTGTTCGGTAATTCGATTCCTAATTTTCATTTTCCTTTTGTGGTTGATGTCTATTCAAGAAGAATCTGTCTGATAATGTTTTCAAGATGTTCATCACTTTTGGACCCTTTTTTTTGTTGCTGGATCTCAAATCATAAAATGATGCTTATATGAATCTTTTAATTTGTTTTCTGGTCGTAACCCGATATGGCAACAATAACAACAACAACAAAAAAACGACAATATATTCATTCTGTTTTTAATTAATACATTTGCATAGATCCATAACGGATGATGTAATACGCACACTATATGGCTATTCTTTTTAACAAAAAGAAAGAAAGAAAAAGAATTGTACTTTTGATGCTTGTAAATTTCTATTTTCCATTTTCTATGATTGCTGTTTGGTAAAAGAAAGCACTTATTATTATTGATGTAATAATGCATCTTTCTATCTATTTCATTCTTTTCAAAATTAAAAAGAAAAAAGAATAGTTATTCTGTTTTTTTTCTTCAAAAGAAAACTCTTAGTCATTCTTTTCATATGAAATCTTTTTTTTTGAACAAAATTATAGTGCAAACACACACATAATATTTATTACATTTACAACATTCTAATTGTTTTCAATTCAAGAATCATTCATAACATCAGCAGGCTTAGAATTTTACTTTTCTCAAAAAAAAACGGTTAAATTTAGGCTAATTGCAAAGAAAAAAAAGAAAACGTCAAAGAATAATTTTTTTGAACCAAAATACAAAAAAATGAAAACATGAAAAAAATGTATAACATATAAATTAGCCATTCTATTATGAATGACGATTAATGAATTGTTGAAAAAAATCGACACGTTTGAATGCTTCCAACATATATATGAAATAAGCATATAAATAGCCATGGATAATAATCATATCGACAATAAGTTGTCATGAGAATCCAATGGCTCCTGTTCATTTTTTTTCGGTCAAAAAAAAAAAGAGAAAAGAGGAAAATTACATAAAGCAACTATTATCACGGTTATGTTTTTTTTTCTTCATCATTTTAGTCAAGGTCTATTTATCATTGGTGGTAAAACAAAAAAAAAAGATGAAACAAATATGAAATGAATGAATGTATTTGAATTCTTTTTTTTGTGATATTTGTGGAGTGACCATTCCGTATACACATATACACACAATAGTTGTTGATATGATCCCGAGCGTTCGTTGTCGTCGGTATCCGTTACGGATCGTTCATGTTCGTTATATAACCATTGTTGTTGTTTTTTCCTAATTGGCATTTACTAGCCTCCTTTTTAAAAAAACAAAATAATAGTTATTCTATTCACCGAAAATATCAATGACATTAGTTTCCTAATAATGACCATAGCATAGAAACAAAAAAAAAGAATCCGTGATTTATTCTTGGTGCGTTGTTTTTTTTCAATCAATTATAATTTATATATTCTAACTGACCTATGTCAGACCAAATGTTAGAAAAAAAATCGACTGATCCATGGTTTTTCAATAGTAAACAACCGTATTAGTATTATGCAGATATTATTAGGTGTTTTGTTTTGTCATCCAACTCAGGAATCTTTGGATTATTCCATTAATGAATCATTTAATGGAAAAAAATTGTTTGATTTTGTTTTTTGTTGATCATCTATGAATCAATATCGGAAAGCCAATGAAATATTAAAAATTCTTTTGCACACACAAATAATGAATAGCCAAATCTTTCTTTTTGCTACTATAGCTTTCATTACCATTTTTCTATCTATTTCAGCCTCTCCAGAGATTAAAAGAGGCTTTGTTTTTGTTTTGTTTTCTTTTCGGAAAAAAAGAACGTTATTTTTAGTTTTTTTCTCTTTCTCAAAAAAACATGAATCAAGTATCCAACATTCATTAATGCTACCATGTTGATTTTTTTACGACAACATAATATCATCATCATCATCATCATTTTTCTCGTAAAGTTGTATAGATTAGTAGAAAACAAAACAAAAAAACAATAGCATTGCTAATCATCATCCAAAGCAATGCGAAAAAAAAACTATATTCACTATACAATGACAACAACGGCTACGACCGAGAAAAAAAAATTGATAAACGAAGAATTAGATTCCTTTGATTCTTTGTTAGTTTATACAAAGAATTTTTTTCACAGTACATAAGTGTGTTTGTGTGTTGAGCTTTGAAATTAATAGCATCCATCCTTATATAACATATTAACGAACAATGAACATAAAGAGTGGTGTGAACAATGTTATAATGTTTCTAAATTGGAAAATTCTTTCGTTTTTTGTTTTTCACCAACATCATTTTCTCATTCTTTCTTATATTTACAATGATTTTTTTGTTGTTTTTGTTTTCTCACTCTCGATTCTGATTCAAACGAATACACACACGCACATTGATGTAACTATAGCCAATTTGTCAGCTTAATTTTTTTTGCAGCCGTTTTTTGTTTTTCACTATCACCGACGACAATAGCTCTCTCTCTCTCTCTCTCTCTTGCTCATTACGCCATTACTAACTCATTTTGTTCGTTAGATTTTCATTTGTTTTATTATTCTCCGTTTGATTCGTTATTTTTTCCTCTTGGTTCGGAAGGTCTATGAAATGTTTTTCTATGGCAGATGTCAACCAAACATTTGTGCATTTTTGTTCCCCATTTTTTTCCATTTTTTTTTTTTTTTTGGATTCAATGAACTTGACCGTTCAGAGAATGAAAAAGAAAATTTTCTTTTTTTGAAAAGAATTTCTCACACGCAATGATTGCTCCTATCATTCTGTTAACAAACATATTGTGATAATATATGATTTGTTTTATGATTTGGTTCCAAATTATTGATCACTAATTCTGATGATGATGATGATGATGATGATGTTAATGATGATTTCGCATCAATCATTACTGTAGAATGTACCGGATTTTCAATGATGATGATGATGATTATGATGATGGGCTGCAAATTAGATTATATTCTATTGGAAATAAAAACCAAAAGAAAGAAGAAAATTATATAATAGGCCAATGAAAGAATTTGTTGTTGTTGTTGTTCTTGATGATTAATGACCACCAAATGGGTTAGAATCCAAATAATGATAATGATGATCGTTGACTATCATCAAAACACAAGATTTTTTTTTGTTGTTGTTGCATTGCGTGCAATGTGTTCTAAATATATTTTTTTTTGTTAATATTATCGTTTACCATTTTTCTATAATAATAAAAATATTTGATGATGCTCATAGACATTCATTCATTCATTCATTTTTTGTTTCATTCTAGTTTTAATCCATCTAATGACTGTATTAATAGATTAATTTACTAATGAATGTATTGACTGTTTTTTTTTCAAATAATGAATTTAATTATTTCTTGTAGATATTCTTCTTTGCTATTTTTAATTATCATAATCTTAATAAAATAAAAACCACTTTAATAATAAAAAATGTTGTTGTTTTTTTTGCATTCGTCTCATATGGTGATATCATTTTATCATTATGATCACCATGATTTAAAAAAAAGTAAATATTAAAGAAAAAAAAGGTGTATTGTAAATACTAAATGATGATGCTATTTAGATCCATTAGATATACGTTGGCTGTGAAGCCAATGTAATCATCATCATCAATGTATGTTCAAACTTTCAACAGCTCTTTATCAGTTTATTAGATTGATGTTACTTGCTTGTTTGTCTATATGTATGTTTTCTTCAAATTCAAATGTTCATGTATAATATTCTATCCATAACATATCTATGTTGTGCACATAATAACGATGATGATGAGTTGACGTCTAAAAGTTTTCATCATCTTCATTACTTCACGTTTTTTTTATAATTTCACTTTAGGCTTTACGATTCTTGTCGTCTTCGTTTTTTTCTCTAACTATTCATGTTTCCTTTAATTCACCTTTTCTCTATCTTTCGCTCCATTCATTATTCACTTTTATACAAGATTTCTGTTCAATCATTATCAATGCTTAAAATCGATTGCATAAAGTTTTGATGAGAAACCTGAACCATCAACCATGTCGACTATTCACTTTGGTGGGTTATATAACTGAGAGAAAGAAAAATTTTCTCGCAACCAAATTCGATGATGATTAAGATTCTTTCCTCTCTTTTTCTCGATTAAACAGCAACTAAAAGAAAACCAGTTATATTAATAATTCCGATAACAACAACAGCAACAACAACAATTATTTTTTCCAGTAAAGAGATGATTTTATAGCCAAGTCATAATGGCATAGTATCATCAGCATCATCAATATTCGAGCTAACCATTCATTTACCAACTTAAAATCATCAACAACAACAACAACGAAAATAATGTTGATCGCTCATTTAACTAATCAAAATCGTCATGAATGCATAAAAAACATACAACATGTATATATTTCATATATATCTAGACCCAAATAACCGATCAGGTTATCTGATCAAGATTAGTTTCTTCTATTATCATCATCATCATGATTATTTCGATTTCATTCAACGAAAATTGTTCACAACAACAACTAAATAAAAATATCCTTTTTTTACTGGTCAAACAATAAAGATGTCATTACTTTTTTTCTCTTTATTTCATTCAATGAATGAATGGATTAATTTTAAATTTTTGTTCAAAGTTTGTTTGAAATCTAAATGATTGCCTTCAAATGATAGAGGATAGTCAATTGTTTATTGACTCAACCAGTCTTCTTTTTTTTTGCTGTTACTCGTCCCATAAAGCAGTCCATTAAGAAAAATACGAAAATCTGGTCTTTTAATTTAAGCAATATTTGTTTTTCTGTTTGTATATTTATATATGAGTGCTCACAATGTTTTTTATTTTTGGTTTCTCGGGCAAATGATGCGTGTGTGTGTGCATTGTGTCTTATTTCGAGCCAAAAATTTGAATACTAATCGTACTCATCATTACAAAATTATTATCCTCTTTAGCCATTATTATAATAAAACCAGAAATAAACGACCACTATGTATATATTTGAATAGAAATTCTGTTGAGTGAACATTATTTGGATGGATATACTTTATCATCATCATCATCATCATTATTATTATCAATATCGAGCTCTGTATATATGTAATGATTATCCACTCATTTACCAATTAATAATGATCATCAACAAACTTTTTTTTGTTTGCCAATGTTTTCTCTTTTTTTCTATAATGGAAATAATATGCACAATGATGATCCATATAAAGTTTGTCACAAAAAAAATGATGATCTAGTATTTGTCGAATTTCAATAAAAATTTTAATTTTCTCAAAAAAAAATTCCAATTTCAAAATGACAAAATTTATCAATAAATTACTAGAAATTGATTATTTAGTTTAATCACTATATAGATTTTATGATTTTTTTACTAATAATGACCTTGTTTATTTTATTCTTTTCTTTTTATTATGTGGGCTATATTATGAGTCTATCACTTCAGGGCATTTGATTTTTAAATATAACTTTATTTTTGCTCATTTTTGTTGCTGCAGTAATTTCCGTTTACATTATTTTTATGTCATGTTTGGGTGTTTGTAAATTCTAATAATTATCATCTTCATCATCATAATTCTAAATGACAATTCTTATGCGTTTGTTTTTTTTCTTTGCAATTCTAAATGGATTTGAAAAAATTTGCATAAATGAAAATTCATTTTGATTTCATTCTCATTGTTATTATTATTTTTTGGCAATTTCAAAAATGATTTTTTTTTTTGCTCTGGCTTTATCTCTCATGTCGATTCGTTTATTTTCGCTAGTTTTATTCATTGACAATAGAATTTTGAACTGATTTTCATTTTTTGTTTTGTTTTTTTGCTGTTCTCAGCCATCTTGGACAAATTGTATTGTGATGATAGAATGTGAGATTCACTTATACGCAAAGCTTTTATTTATCGCGCGTATGGGATGTGTCCATTGAATTCATTTGTTCATGTTTATCACCACGCAAGATTCTATTACTAGGCAAAACATTTTACATCATTTAATTTTATCATTGCCATAATCATCATTGTGTCTCACGATATACAATAGATGAATTCCCATTTCCAAATATCAACAAAAAAATGACATCATTTAAGTTTTTAATTGTATAGCCCAGACATCGTCTATCGGTATGTGGCTATTGTATCTGATTTTTGTTGTTGTTGTTGCTTGTTTAGTTTTGTTTTCTTTCTAAAGAAAACATTTCGTTCACAAAAGTATTATTTAGCTATATAAACTATCATGAATATAAATACATTAATTAGAATCATGAAAGTTAACTTTTAATGATTATTGGCTCCATATTTTTTTTCTCACTCTAACACAGACACAAAGACACACGTAATGAATGTCAAGTCTTTGTTGTATAATTTGTTGTTGTTGTAACATCATTGGTTTATAATGTAACTTTTAGCTTTTATAATAAGTTTTTGTATTAAAGATTATGACATATCCGATTCCTACTGTCTTTGAATGAATGATCATGTATATATTATGCCATTTGATTGTGTGTTTGTGTGGACCTCACACATTCATTTCATTCTGATGAATTCAATTCGTTTTACCAAAAAATCAACAACATTGAAACTTTTTTTTCTTAAAAGAAAAGAAAAATCCAATTCCCAATCTGATGGACATGCTGATGATGATTCCTTGATGATGATTACTGTTGAATGTTCTGATGTGAATGAATCAAAAAAGAAAAGAATGACAGTCTGGATTTGATCTCAGCTGTCATTGTGTGTGTTCGTTTCTCATTTTTTTTCTGATTTGTTGATTCACAAGTGTCTACAAGTAAAAGAATTGAATTTAAGCCAAAATTCAATTTGTGTTTGTTTGTTTTTGTTTAATTTACAAGATGGACAAGGCAATCTATTCAACAACAAAAAAAAATTGATTCATTTTTTTCTCCTGTTCTCTTAGTTTAAGTGAATCGTGAGAAAACCAAGCAAAAAAAAGTTGTTGATAAAAAGTTTTTTTAGTGGGATCTCTCTTTGACAATTCAAACCATATTTTATCGCATTCTTTCGATGATTTTGAGTTTTTTTTCAAAATGAACATTTTTCAATTCATTCTGTCAATGTCACAAAATTCTTCTCCAACATACCGTTATGTAATGATTATAAAATACTGATAAAATGAGAATTTTTTTTTTTTGATCATTTCATGATATTTTTTTTGTGTATGTTCGGAGAAATTTCCTCTTGATTTGTTTTTTCTTTCCACTATTACACACATTATTCATCGGTGTTTTTAATAAATTCATGGATAGGATTCATGGATGCATGAATCAAATGAAAATTGATGGATGAATGCCCATGCATGTTCATGCTAATGAATTTTGACTTTTTCACAGGATGAATCACATTTAGATACACACCAACATATAAAACTTTCTAGAAATTGATGACTGTCAACGACTTTACCATTCATCGCTTGATCATCATTTGAAAAATGGGATAATATTAAAAGGAAAAAGCTAAATTCTCGACCAAATGAATAGTCTACATCTTTTTTTTGATTGATTACTTCATTTAAATCCAAACATGCAATCATAGTCTTTTTGATTCGGCTTGGCTCATCATCATCATCACTGGTCAACAGAAAAACAACAACACACAATCTTTTATTCATTTCAATCTTGTTGTCATCATTATTATTATTATTATTATTATTTTCTTACATAAGTACTATTGCGAACCGGTTAGTACAAAATTTTTCAATTTACAATAAGAACAACAACAACAACAATAACAATCTTTCATGTTAATTTCATTCATTCGGCTTTATCTCTTCTATGTATCTGTGGTTTTATTTTGGAATTGTATGAAAAATAAAATTGACCAATCTTTCAACACAACACATTTCATTTCATGTAATATGTCATATTCAATTTTTAACTTTACATTTGATTCTTTCACGATTGGAATTATCATCATCATCATACCATTGTGTTGATCATTCAGAAAAAAATCATGAAAATCATCGCTTTTTCTTGTATGACCCTAACAAATTCATTTTATATCCGTTTCTATCTATTTTCTATATATATTGCCGGTAACGAGACACTGAATGATTAAACTGAACATTTGTTATCTTGGCCAGTAAGAAAAAAAAAAAAGATGTTTCAATAAACTCGATAATTGAATAATTTTTTTTTCTTGACAAATTGTTACATGCTGTTTAATTTGGCACGAATATCATTTCGTTGCCCACAAAATCACGCTTTATCATGCACCCAATTGGCCAAAAAAAATTGTTAATTGAAAATATTCAAGATACACCTTTTTTTTCTAATTATCATCGATAGTCAATTGGTATGGAAAAAAAGTTTGTTATAATTCATATGAATGTTACCATTGAATGATAATCACGATCTTCATGTTGTTGATATGGCCATGATTAGAAAACAATTTTTCGTTCAAGAAAATATTCATAGCACGATCTGTTGAAAGATTTTCTTAATTTTTTTTTTTGCCATTCAAATCTATTAATTTGTTTTTCCAGATCAGATGATAAATTGTTATTATTCTTTTTTTTCGCAATCAATCGAATTTCCGAAAGCAATCTTTCTGTCATTCTTTTTTAAATTTTAATCACTCATGATTCATTGATAAATAATAATGCTTATTGTTTTTAATAATTTTCAATCGATTTTTTCCACAATATTGAAAATGGCAAAATTAATTTTTTTTATTTGATCAAACACAGAAAGTATTGCTGTCGATCGATGGATCGATCCATGATCAAACCAAAAAATTCATATTCGATTCATCTACTTCAATTTATTGTAATCTTTTTGGGTTATTTCATTTCATTTCTGATCAATAATGCAATTTATCTTTCGTTTTGTTTTTATTCGATTTTTCGCTTTCCGTATCGGTCGATCAATTGTTGGTATTTTCCCTTCGAATCCGATCAGTACACATACGAACACATCATAAATTCAAAGTTGAAAGCCGACTTGAAGTTTATGACAACGTTCATATAGATTTTGTTTCTTAGCTTAAACATTTTTTTTCAAGCTTCACATTCGAATAGCTGGTTTGTCAAAAGATTTACTTGCATCAATATTACCAAATCGGATATCTTGGCTATGATTGCCATTTTGTTTGCCATGTTGATTTATATCATTATCCGCCATCCAGCAAACAAACAAAAAAGAAGAAAAATCCATGAAAGATTTTTTTTATTAATTTGTTCATATGTCTTTTTCAGTTACTTATTCCTTCTTTTGAACTCTTACGATGATTATGATGATGATGATCATCATCATCAACGAGAAAAAAAACCAAATAAAATAGCCATAACACTGATGATAATGATGGCGACACATTGAGTTCCACGGATCATTTTTTCGTTTGTTTGTTTGAATAGCTTTTATTCTTTTATATATCTTTGAACGTTTAAAGCTCTTATGTTTTGTTTTGCTTTTTCATAGGAAGTGACATTAATTTTAATTATAAATTTTATTGTCTTTTTTCTTCATTAAAATCGTTGATCCCATACAATGGTGACTTATCATCATTGTCATGGTAGCTTCAGAATTTTTTTTGATTATACTCTTCATTTCTTCAAACGAATTTATTTGTCGCGGACAATGTGGAGAAATCAAAAAGTCATTTGATTTTTGAATGTTTTTTTCACTAAATAAAATCATTGAAGATAGACATGCAGTTTTTGTCAATGATTATTTTTAACAGAGAAAAAAATTGTAATGATCAGCTTTTTTCCACACTTGAAACTTCATTACCACACGGATCGATGATGACCGCATAACATTATGATGATGATAATGGTCAAGATTTAATGAAAAATCATTTTTATCATCATCTCTTTATTGTCTTGTTTGTATGCGACAATTTTTTTAAAACTATTCTTTATTGGTATGATCAACATCAATTTATTTTTGGGCAAATAAACCACTAACTTAACGATTTGGATGAACAATTCATACAGGATGCATTGAACAATTGTACTCAATTCCGGGTACAATTCAATACAATTAGTTTATGTTTTTTTTGTGTGTGATTCATCACATAACGATTTCAAATTGAATATGTGACTTGAATATCATTGTTGATAAAATCTATGAAAAAAATCATTTTTTTTTGTTGTATTCCAATAATCGAATCGTTCATTCACAATTGTTGTGGCTATGATGATGATGATGATGATTATGGCTTTAAACATTCACAGACAATGGGCAATAAATTTTCAATATATAAATCATTTTTTTGCTGTATATTTCAAAGTTTGTACACGAACTTTGGATAGATATTTGGATCGAACGATGATGATGATGACGGCGACGACGACGTAGTCAAAATACCTAAATTTTATTCCAATACACACCAAATATATGACCTTCTCCAATAACTCAGCAGGATATACATTTATTTTTTTGTTTTTATCATGGTCGTCATTTGAATTTTGTCTATTTTTGGTGAAAACCATGTTTTGTCCAGCTACACAATGACCAACTACATCTACAACCATCATCATCATCATCAATGAACGATCAAAATTCTAGAATCTAGTAGCCAATTGATGATAAAGTGATTCACCCCCCACCAAAAAAGAACCACGCAATATATGCGCAGCATGTCTTGAAGATTAATTTCTTCGTCTTTGTCGTCTAGTCACAGTTTTTTTTGTTTGTTTGTCTTTTTCAATTAACATATGCAAACAAGAATGATTCGGAAAACTTTGAAATTCAATCAATTCTCCATTGCTGGTATAAAATTGAACAAAATCATCTATGGAAATACATACGAACAAAATGCTAATCCATCTTATTCTGTTTACGTATTGGTTGTCATTATTCGTTAGTAATATCATTGAACATGTTTGTTTTTTTCTTTCTCCCTCGTTTTTTTTGTTTTTGACAACTAAACGAATTTCAAATTGGCCAAACACTCATCATTCTACAGCTGTTGTCATCTTCGTTAACAGGAAAAAATATATCTTAGCTGATCTGATCTGATCACAATCTTTTTTTTTGATTATTTTACTCCTGCAAAAACAACAACAACAAAAATCAGACCGGAGATGGATGACTGAGATGGTTGATAGTATTTCTATTGCTTATTTGCATTTCTTTTTTTTTGAATTTTTTGTCTAAATCGGACCACTTACCACATCTATCTATCATTTAATTTTTTTTTCTTATAACGATCACTTTCTTTTAAACGATAGATTTATTAACTTTGATAATGACTTGTCAAATCTCCTTCTTATTCTTATTTTTTATTACGAAATAATGTTAGTAATGAAAATGATATGCATAGAATATATTTTGAATGTTGATTCGATATTTTCAAACGTTTTTTTTCCTGATGATAATATTGATAAGTGATGATTATCAAAATGTTTCTTGTTTATTGGTTTTAATAAAATAAAATTTTAAACTCCCTTAATGTTTATGTATAAAATTCATTGATTGTAATAATATTTAACGATAATAATATGATAATAATCATCTAAATTTGACCAAAATGTAAATAAATGAAAACATAAAATTTATTTTTTACAATCTTGATAACCATTTGTTGTCGGTGTTGTTGTTTGGTGCTTGTTGCTTTCTCAATCAAAGAAAATCGAATAGGTACATATTTTTTTAATCACATGACATAAACGAATCATTAATTCCTATGATGATAAAAGAATGACTGATGATTTCACAGAATTAAATTCATTATTCGGCATAGTTAGATAGGAAAACAATGAAAAAGCCAAGAATAAACGCAATTCTTTATCACATAACCACCAATGTGTTCATATGTTTCCGCATTTTCCGCGTTGCCCTTATTATTTTTCTTTTCGTCATCATCATTCATGGAATAAAAATTTTGCTATCGCATTTGAAGTTCGTTTTGTTCCGTTCTCTTTTTATTTTTGCTCGATTCTTTCTTTCTTTTTTCCTCTTCTAAACGACAAATTGGTGACAATAGATTTTTTGTTTCTTCTTTCTTGTTTTACTATTAATTGTCTCATGTCACAGACAATGAAAGATTCAACCAACCAACTAAATACATGAATAGAACGAAAGTAAAAAAACCAAATAACCGTTGTTATCTTGTTCCATATGAAACATATGTCTATCTACAGTATGTACAGTATTATTTCGGTTAATATGAATGAAATTTTCAATCCAAAATGAAAACAAATCATCATCATTATTATTTTTCCATTTTATCACTGTAATTTTTTTTGGTATTGTTTTTTCTCTTTTTGTTCCAATAAAAATAAAAAATGAATTAGTTGAAAAAGAAAATTTTTCGTTTTGTTTTCCTGTTGTTGTTATTTTTCAATTGAACAATAATTTGTTTTCATGAAATAATAATAATTGCACCATTATTTTTACCATTGTTTTTTTTTGTTATAACATTGCACAATCAAACTAACTATTTATATGAACTCAACTCTGAATTTTTTTTCCCCATTAAATTGAGATCCACAATTATTTTTGTTTGATTTTTTTTTTTGGATGATGGTCATCATCAATTTATCTATTAATTGGAACCACCACCATGAATTAGAACACTGATAATCGTGTTTATTTCATTAATGTTAAAGGATTTTTTGTTTTGACAATTTTTTTCCCAATACTTTTTTTGACAATCAAATTCAATGTAGCAAATACCTTATCTTCTATAATAATCTTTATTTATCATCTCAACCAAATCTTTTTTTCGATTGTTCACGATTCATAAAATTTTTGACTATTTTCTTTGATGTTCTAACTGTTTAATGTGTCTACGGAAAAAAAATTCATTCAAAAATTCAAAAGATTAGATATCTAACAGTTGTTCAAGCTGTAGATAACAAACAAACAAAATGCTTCAATAAACGATTTGGATACAATGGCCAATGTGTTAAAATTGAAATTTGATGAAATTTTCTCTTTTCATTCTTTCACACTTTCAAACAATTCTTTCAAATTTCGATTAAAACGGTAGCACGGCATATGATTTTCTGATCAATATTTGATTTTTATCTCTTAACCTCATAGTTTTCTTTTGCTTCCGTTTTTGCTTTTGTTTGGTTTCCATCATATAAATGACTGGATCGATCCATTTTTCTTTGTGAATCGATCCAAAATAAAATAAAAATCATGCCTCATCTTTGATGTCATAATATTATGGGATGAGGTCGAACATGATCAAGTATTGAACATTGACGATGATCATCATCATAGTCTGAACATTTTCCTATTTATTCAAAAAAAACTGATTTTCATTAACCTCAAATAAAAAAAGTTTATCTCATAATCAGCATATCGTTTCGACAATCTTTATGCATAAAAATTTTGTACTTTTTTTGTTCGATAATGATTTTTAACTGGTTCATTTCATATCTTTTCATTCATCTTGAGGTCTATTTTGTTTTTTTCCATCCATTCATTCATTCATTTAAAACCATTGTATCATCGATAAAAATCATCATATTCGGTTTTTTTTGTTCTGTTTCTATTATATGATAATAATGATTTCAATATTTATCTTCAATGTAAACGAATGTATCCATTGTTTTTGTTTCCATAACTGTTTCACATTTGTCATGGCGACATTTTTTTTTCTTTCTTCTCTTTTCAATATTGTCAACTTCAATATGGCTATTGTTATTTCAAAAAGATATATCGATATTTTTTTATTATTATTTAGGAGGATAATAATGTCATCAAAATAAATTGACACTTTATCAGCGATGATAATATATGAATGTAAATTTTCATTTTATTCATTAAATACGTTGTTGTTTTTTCGGTGTTAATACTGTTTCATGGCAACTTTATAATCATTTTCTTTGCACTAATCATAGTTTCTTTTTTGATAGGAAATAACAGTGATGTGAGGATATATGTAGAAAGCAAAAAGTAATGAAAAAATAAAAACGAATTAATAGGAGATAGTTATTGAAATGAATGAATGAATGAAAAAAACAAAAGAAAATTTGAAGCCATTGATAAATGATATTGATATCGATTTGTTCGTTTTTGATTATTTACATATCAAGTGATTACAATATTATCATTATTATTAGGCAAAATATTTCTTTCGACATTTTTCTCTATACTAATTCCATTTCATTATGTTTTATCGTTATTCGATTTGGCAAAATCAATCATTATACCTTATGTTGTATACCTATGAATGTGTAGTGTTTCGCGCATTTTATTGACTAAAAATATCCAAGTTTAATAAATAAACAATAATAATTATTTTTTTATTATTATTCTAATAACTAGGCTAATCCGAATACAATGATGATGATGGCTTTTGTTTGTGTGTGTTTGTTGAAGAAGCCGCCATTGTTGTTTTTTTTTCTTCTTCTTCAATTCATCATCACCTTTTCATGTAATAGTTGTTGAACAAACATACAAAGATGATGAGAAAAGATTGGATATAGATTCTTGGGAGATTTTTTTTTCTTTCTCTTGTTTTCCTATCGTTGCTTGATATTTAATGCAAACAAAATGAGCCATCTACAAATGTTTTTGTGTGTGTGTGTCGCAACTTTTTTTTTTTTGTTTTTGATGATGAATGATTTAAAATCATTTTGGAGTGTTTATTTTGTTCCAAAATACATACATACAATATGATTATATACTTGAATATATACACTATAAACATACCGATTCATATCTCATGGTCTTTTGAACAAATCAATTTTTCCATTATCATCATCATCATGTTTTTTTCTATGGTATTTTTTTCTTCTAATTTTATTATTATTATCAGGATGCATCATTATTTGTATAAGGTGCTTTTGTTGTTCGGTCTATTTATTCATGAATCACTTCAAGTTTAAGCGAAAAAAAATTGTATTATGAACAATATTTTTATTTGATTACCAAGAAATATAAAAAAATCAAAAGATATTTATTTGTTTGATCTTTTTTGTTGTTGTTGTTGTTCTTATAAAGTCTCCTTGTAAATTCTATATTTAAATATGTAAAAGATTCAATTAGTAATTGTATAATAGTTGTATTGTATGGCAAAGAATGATTCATGATATCAAAAGAATTGAAGATTTTAATTTTTTTCCTTTTGCCTTTATCGACTTGTTAAATTGAAAGAATGACTGAATTTTTGATGATCATTTTTTTTTGTTTTGTTTTGTTTCTTATCCGATCAAACGAATTTGAAAAACAAAAAACAAAACATATATCCTCATGCATGCTGGTATCATTATGACTTTCACTCAAAAAAATGTTTGGTCGTGTTTTTTCGTTCTTCATTCGATTTTATAAATGATCATTTTATTCCAACCGAATATCTTCATCTCTCTCTCCCTCTTTGTGTGTACCAACTAGAGAAAATTTTTCAAGATCGTTAAAGAATTGATGGCTATCTGTCAAAAATAAAAAGATAGTGGATAGAAAGAAATATCCCCATACATATCATTGAATGAATCCTGTAAAGTAGTTAGTGAACTATTATTACGGACAATTGATTGTTGCCTTGTCTCTTCCTTTTTTTATTTTATTTCAAATATAATATTTATATATAATTTTCAATTCGAAATTGTGAACTTGATAATAACAATGATGATGATGATATGCTTGTTAGTGGTTTACGAAAATGAAAATCCACATTGGTCAAAAAAAAACCACATTTGAAATAATACCACTGTCATTAATGTGTTTGTATATAGTCATGTCATTTGAATCAAACAAAAGGAATTGAAAATGAAATGGTATGGAATGATGATGATGATGATGATGATCACATCAACAATTGTTACTAATATCATTCATTCATAGAGATAGAGAGTAACAAACAACAAAAAATCTACCAATTCCTCATTATATTTATACCAAAAAAAAGATGATCACGAATTTTTCTACCTTTAAAGGGGATTTGTTTTTTTTTCTTTTGAAATATATGATCATCATCTCAATTCACTATCTCAATATTTTCAACGGATTTTCTCTTTTTTTGAACTTAATAACCAACTCAACTGATGTTCTCAATGATAACGAATTTTTTTTATAATAATTCTCATCGTTTTATAATTTTTTTCTGGATTTTTCATTGTCAACAACAACAACAACAAGTTGAATAATGAACATGAAAACAAAACAAAAATTATTCGATTTGTCGGCGGCTCTTATATTTGAAACAATTCGTGTTTTGATTTTTTTTCTTTTCTTTTCATCTTCAAGTTGAAATTCTTCATTTGTCCGATTATTAATTACCATCCTAATGTACTGAATTGTTGATGTTGTTTGACTGAGTCAGTATCCACATACACTCTCATTCTCTATAAAATTCTACATTTGATGATTGGCCACCAAGCCAATAATTATCCTAATCGTTTATTATGTTTGCCTGAAATGAAAATGTTTGTTTGAAAGAAAAATGAAGAAGGAGGTTCTTTGTTGTCAATTTTTACTTTTTCCTCTCTATTGCCAGCTTGTTAGCATGTTTGTTTTTTTGTTTGTTTGTTTTGAATCAAACCCAAAATGTCTAAAGATAAATTGGCATATTGCATAGATGGTGGTTGCTGCACATTTTGATGTAGATAATGATAATGATTGAATAGGTTGAATAATCTTATTTTACTTTTTTTCTCGTTGCTGGTGGTCATCTCGACCAATTAAAGGTAATCTTAATCAATAATTTTTTTTTACTTGTCATCATCATTTTCTAAATATTTTGCATTCAAATATAATTTTTTTTTTTACCTGGCGTCTACATAAATCATCGAATAAAATTAAATCAATCATCGTCATGTTTTGACTTCAAGGGAATGTGTGTGTGTGTGTGTGTTTTCTATACGACGCATGCATGATTATAATTTTTTAAGAATTTATTCGTTAACTTGAATTTTTTCACAAACCAAAAAAAAACAAGAATTTTTAATGACTAAAAAAAATATGAGCAAAAAGTTTTTCCTGCTCGGTATTTACCCAAAAAAAAGAAGAAACTAAACGACTGAATAATTCACCTTGTGTGTGTGTGTGTGTGTGTGTGTGTGTGACAATAATAATGAACAATGTCTTATTGCTTATCTTAATTATTAATTTTTTGTTTTGTTTTGCTACTTCGTTGTTGGTGTTCGTGTATGAAAAAAAAGATTGTCATGAAAATAGATTTATTACATAACCATCATTGTCGAAGCCATTTTTGTTCGGCCACCGACTGATTTTTTTTTTGTTTTGTTTTTCTCATTTGAAAAAATTTCTACAATGAAAAGTAACGATTCTTTTTATTTAATTAACCATATTTAATTTTAATTATCAACATTATGCAAACTCGGCATATGATGATAATGAAAAAAAATGGAACAAAGTATACAGAATATTAATTGAAAATACTTGAATTTTTGTACCAAGATCGCATAAAACTTTTAGGGCTTTTTTCTTGTTACCTGTTTCTTTTATGTATTTTTTTAAAGAAGAAAAAAATTCATGACATATTTTTAATTTATTTCTTTCTTTTCTTTTTCTTTTGTCTACAGGTATGTTTCTTTGACGTTTTTGCCCGAACATATATTATGGTATTTATTTATTATATATGAATATGGATGGATAGATGGATGGAATCGACTAAATGGCTTCTTTTATTCAAAATGCTTCAATTATTTTCAACTAATTGAATATTCTTTTAGCCAGAATATAATGGTTATATCTATTATATACTCTAATTTTGTTTTTTATGACGGAATAAACCGATCGAAAATGTTATATCACAGTCAAAAAAAAAAATATTTTAATATTAACAAATCTATTCAACAATAAAACGATATCCCGTGCACATTTTAGTAGAAATCGAAATTATTTTTGATCAACAATTACGTTGGCCATTGATAGTCGAAAGTCGTCTTTGTTTTGTTTTATTCGATTTATCGAATATCGATAAATCGAATGTAATCGAACGTTGTAGACAAAGACAACAATTTGTGGATAGATAAATTTCATAGTTATCATCATTATCATTGGAACAATTTTCTGGACAATCGATAGTATCGCTCGATATGAATCGATTTTTTTTTATGTTTTGTTCTATTTTTTGGTTTATTTTCTTTATTATTACCGAATTACTGGTAATTTTTTTGAATGAATGGACATTTGTATCGATAAAATCGATGCGCGGCTAGCCACTGATGTTTTATCCATTAATTTCCTATCCCATTTTTTTCGGGACATTATTTTGTTCGAATATTCACAACACACACATATGTGTGTGTGTACAATAGTCAGGAAATACAAAGGAAACAACAGAAATTGTCCACCAAACATGGATATTTTTCAATTAATCCACCCAAAATTATTTATTATAAAAATATATGCTTGTACAGCAGAAACATACGAAAAAAAAAAACAAAATGCAATAATAAATTCTAGCTAAAGAATGAAAAAAAAACATTTCGTCCTACATTTTATTGAAATAACAACTGATTTTTCATTTTTTTTCTGCTCCTATTTCAGCAGCTGACGATTAATTATTACTTTGTCTGTTTGTTTGTCTTTTTTTTTTTGTTAGCCATTTTTCTTTGTCTCGATCATGATTTTTACCGTGTTGTTTGTGTATTTGTATTCGGTTTGTCTTGTGTGTGTGTGTTAATTTGTTAACATGGTCCCACTGGTTGTTATATCATGGGCCATTGTTTACTATTTATAATAGATAAATATTGAAACGATCCATATAAATACATAGTGAATGGTGATTGTTATGCAGATGCGGATGATGATTATTATTATTATTATTATGATAATGATGATTAAGGCTTTTGAAGATGACTATAATGAAACAAACCATGAAAATTATTGAATTATTGCATTGTATGCATATCGTTTTTTTAATAATATAATTTATATAAGCCTCGAATAATTTGAAGAAAAACGAAGAATTCTTGTAGGCTGTTTGTTAGTTTTTTTCCATTGTTCATTCATTGAATGTTTTTTTAGTATTTTTTTCAGTAATTTTTTTTTGCAATTTTGGCATAATAATGATCAGTCGTGCATCCCCTATCAGTCATTTTATTCAGCTTGATGATGATAGGCAGGCAAACACACGAATTCCCACACCAATCATCAGCTCGTTTACTATGATTTTGACTTTTCTTCTTCTTATTCTTTTCTTGTTTTCTATCTTCTTATGGGGTTGTTTGCCTTAATTGCATGACTGCTTCTGGCTATAGCAATACAGGGCTTAACACACGAACATACTAAATTGTTGCATCTCAAGATTTAAACAACAAAAAAAAACTTGGCTTAATCATTATTTGTTTGTTTTTCTATTTGATGTTGATGTTGTTGTTCATTTTCTTTTTATTTAGCCAAAGCCATTTATTATATAATTTTTTTTCCTATTCAAAAGGATGAGCACCTCGTATAAATGATTAATACCACAATACGATTACTTTTTGAATCATTTTTGTTTGTTTGTTTGTTTTATGTTCAATTATTCATTTTTTTCAATTGATTGGAACATTTTTTTTTCATTAGATTCGTCATAATTTTTACGAAAAAAAATTGTTTGGAAAATGAAAAATACATTACTTTTTTGTTGGAACAAACGGACAATCATTTTTTTAGCTTTACTTTATTATTCAACATTATTCAGGCTATTACCAAAAAAAAAGTTTGATTAATTTTTTTTTTCGTTGTTGGTCGGATCAAAACTCATTTCAAAAAGAAAGAAAAAAATGAAAACGTTTATGATAGTCCACTTATACATTGTCGACTATTTTATTTTTCTCTCTCATACGATTCAATATTCTGGTTCGATTCTCGTTCTCGTTTTTTTTCTCTTTCTTTCTGGTTCAATGTGTTATTATTAAAACTGATCTATTGCGTTTTCTCTTAAGCTAATTCAATCGGGAATTAGTTATAACTTTGATCAACAACAACAACAAAAAAAAACTATATTTTTCATTTAAGTAATAATAAGGCTACTATTAATGCCATGTGTTTGTGTGTGTGAAACCCGATGATTCTTTTGTTAGAAATCGAACCAATCATTGCCAGTGTCACTCACACACACACATAAAGAACTGTATATGATATTGATGTTTTAAAAGTGAATTTCTCTCGTTATTCAATTCATATGGTTCAAATACTACGAGTATACTTGTGTGTTTGCCCACTAATGACCGATTTCATTCTGTTTTTTTTTTTGGTTCAATACAAAATGAATAAGGGATAAAAAAAATAAATAAAAATTGCAATATCCATCCGGTGCACTTGTATCAGATTCGATTAACAACAAAGTTTTTTTTTCGTTTCGTTTCGTTGTTGATCCTTTGAATTCAACACACACACACATTGTACATATATTGAATAAACCGAATTATCTCGATCTCGATTTTTTTCTGCATCTATCCATTCATTTGGCCAACACATAAAGTCTCGATTTATTGAAACTAATGAAACGATATCAACAACAACATTACCGCTTGTCGAGACTATATGCGGCTTTTTTTGGCACACTAATAATAATAATAATAGGTGATGATAATCGGCCTTTGTCTAATCAACTTAAATTCATGCATGAATCATCAAGTATTAAAAATCAAAAAGACAAAAAAAAATGACCGTTTATTTATATCATATCATTTCATCATCATCGATTCAACAAAACCAAAATGATGATGATTAACATGACAGCCTCATACACAATTTTTTTTATTTGGCCACATGACATCCCCTGCTGAAACATCAACTCATTTGAATTATCCATTATTGATTGCCTCCAGACTGTCTATTGCTATACAGACATATCCGTTTCCTTTGTCCAAAAAAATATCTCAATCAGAACAGAATTTCGATTATGTCACAATATGGCACAGAATCATTTTCTCCATGACAGAACATTAATCATTTTTTGTTTTGTCGATTTTGGATGTTTTTTTTGTTGGTTTTGTTTTGATAGAACTGGAGTTATTTTTCGTGCTAATTTTCATTATGTTACTAACTTTCGTACAGAATCATTGGAATAGATTTCAATCAAAATATCACTAACGAACACATACATGTTTCGTACATTATCAAAATTATTTGTTCGATTCATCTCTCAGCATTACATTCATTCATTATTTGTTTCTATCCTTTTTTTGTTGTTGTTGTTGTTGCTCTTGATTTCATTTTGCAGCAATTAAACACTATTCAATGTGAACAATTATATGGAGAATGACTAAATAATATTTCCTTTTATTAATGTATGTTGATTCTTTCATCATCATCATCATCATGATCAACTTCATTCATTACATACCATTCCTTTTTTTTCACAGACCTCATGTTGTTTTGATATTAAAGTTTGATCTGTTTCCATCTGTTTATGGTCAGAATTTTTTTTCTTATTCCAAACATTAAAAGTGCATTAAAAGTCGTCGGATTTTACTTCGTAATGATACAGATGTACAAATGTTTGGTTGTAATGTTTAGAACATGGGTAAAAAGTCATTGCGAATTGATGTCTGGAATTTTTTCTTCTTCATTTTATTTGCTTCATCGAAACAAAATTTGAAAATCTAATCAAATTATACTTTCTGTTTTACGATATGTTTCGAAAATCTATTGACCACTCAATGTTTAATCATATAGAAATTGATAACCAAAACCTAATACTGTGATCATCTAATCATCCGGATCGAAAATCTTGACCAAAAAAAGAAAAAAAAACTTACGCACAAACGCAAACAGATTGTGTGTTTGTAAATCACACACACAGCGTCTGTTTAGTGAACATAAACCGTTTATTATTTCAATTAAATACACATATACTTACTTTTAATCTAAAAAGATTCTTAATTTTGACATTTGTACAAATGATGATTGTCTTTGCACGTGTTTTATCGCTTTTGGTCATTTTATGAAACACTAGAATCCATAAATCATATTGAGACCTCTGTTGAAGGCTATCGATATTATATTTCTCACACGCGGTAATTTAATATAATACAACAGAATGGATGCTACATATAGCCACATATATAATTTATTTAATCAATGAAAAAAAATATGTTTTT
Source organism: Dermatophagoides pteronyssinus (assembly GCF_027571235.1). Lineage (NCBI taxonomy): Eukaryota > Metazoa > Arthropoda > Arachnida > Sarcoptiformes > Pyroglyphidae > Dermatophagoides > Dermatophagoides pteronyssinus. Next base: position 4,141,498 of record NW_027461525.1, read on the forward strand.
ATCAATAATCATTATCCTTTTTTAGCTGCTGGCCATACACAAACATACTTTGATTGATGACAAACACACACACAAAGTGTGAATGGTGAAATAAAATAATGCTTGTGTGTGTATATATGAATGATTCAACATTATCCCGAACCACATCATCATCATTGATCATTTGTTAGAAATATTTTTTCTTTCCTCATTCGATACATTTAGCTATTCAAATAATGATTTTCTCTCTTTTTTTATATTCTCTTACTATTGATTAATTTGTTCGTTAGAAACGAACAAAAAAATAAAAAATAAAATCCAGATTGCGGGCGAAAATAAGACGAAAAAAAAAAATCAAAATTTAACAATCCTGTTCTTAATCTAATTAATATTTTTTTGACAAATATGATGGTGCCAGTTTGTATGTTTGATTTTTTTCAAAGATGTGAATGTTTGTGTTTGTGTGAGAGAGAGAGCAGAAATTGCATCGGGTTAATTTGCATGACAATAGAATTCGATGTAATTTTTTCAAGGCCTTAACATTTTTTTTGTTGAATGTTCAATATTTTTTTTTTATCCCCACCAATGTCTAAATGATAATATGATGATGGTTGGCCAATTGTGTGTGTGTTGCAATGTGTTGTTTTGGATTTGATTCGTTCATTCATTCATTTTTTTTCAAAAACACTCGACAAAGATTGAAAAAAATGAAATAAGAAAGAAAATCTCATTAAAAAACGAATGGCAAACATGAATTAAACGATACAATCTAATCTAATCCAATCATCATCAACCGATGTTGTTGTTGATGATTGTGTTGTGAATATCTAAGTTCAATAAACATGTTTGTAAAGGATATATATTGATCATTTTGTTTGATTGTCGAGTATACTTATCATCAATGGCATTAACATCAATATTAAACTACAACTTCAAAACAGAGAGAGTGAAGGAGAGGAGTTGAAAATTGTTCAATTTTTTTCGAACCATGTTTTTTTCAACCACCATCATCCATAGTTAATGCGGAAAATATTTCATATCGAGATCGAAATGATGAAAAAGGAAAAATCTTCATCCGTTTTCGTTTGTCGTTGTTGTCAATTGGTTCCAATTTGTTTATTTTTGTGTTCAAATTGAAGATTTTCTTTTATTCACTTCAACAACAACCAAAAAAAAACGCACGTTTTAAAGTGGTTTAAAAATGATTGCAAATCGGTATAAATAAACTGGTTGAAAAAGAAATGAAAATATTTTCACCGATTCAATTTTTTTTTGTTGTTGTTTTCATTTAAATATTCGTATCGAATAAATGGCTGAATAAAAACAATTGCGTTGGCGTTATTGTCGATATAGCAAAATAATATTCAGCCATATCAAATATATCTGGATCTATTTTCTTTTATCTGATTCAATCAGATTTTTCGCTTTATATTTAGAATATGAAAAACATTTCAAAGAAAAAAGGACTTAGATCAAATGTAAAAAAAATTTGATGAATTAAAATAACTTTGATGATAACATCCATTATTCCTTAATAAACTCATCACTTTTTTTGAAATTACATATTGCGTATTGTTATTTTATTTTCATCATAATCTTATTTGTTGATATAAATATTCAATATTGGAATCTTTATGATTATATTTTTTTTTTTACTCCAATTAAATTGATGATTTTAATACTGATGATGATGATAATGATGTTGACTTGTTTTCACCACCTACATAATGAGTGACAGATTTTTGTTGTTGTTGTTGTTTGTTTGTTTCCATACATTCACCAAGTTGTTATTGTATCGTTTTCAAAATGAAACGAATAAATAATAATAATAAAAAGAAATAGTGGAGGCGAATGGATAGATACCTGATTTTTGTTTCTTTCTTGTTGTTGTTGTTCGAATGTAATCTACCTTGTAATGATATTCAGAAAAAAATCGTTCCAATTATCATATTTACTTATAAATATTGTTCACAACATAAAGTTGTTATCATCATCATCATCCGTTTTGATTGCTTTGGTTTGTAGGTTGACTTCATCTATTCAAATATGATTCTTGTAAGCAATAATTCTCGATTTATATTGTGGATTGACTTCATTGCTGATGATGATGATGATGTTCACTACTTTATGATATAGGGAAGTATTAGAATTTCCAAGCCAAAAAATCTTGGTTTTAGTTATTTTATGTAAATGTTTTTTCTATGAAAATAATTTACTTTGATATGCCTGACTATGATGATGATGATGATGTTTGTTATATACTGATTGATCACTGAAAGCCCATTTTTTTTCATCATTGGTGTATGATCTTGTTAGGTTGATGCGGCCCGACTATGATGATGATGATGATGATGATGAGAATGATGATGGTAATACACATCGAATGGTGTCTGTATTTGTGTTGGTGTTCATGGCAATTTTTTTCGTTCTTGTGTCGAATTTAGCTAAGAAAAGAGTAATATGAAATGTGAATGTTGTTTTTTATTTAAGCTCGTTAATCAATGTCTCAGTCGATTATATATGAATGTTGTATATCTGTATCTGGTATATATAATATAATAACCAATATGAATCAAATTGAGCGACACATTCTTTTCATTCTCGTATATCTTGATTTTTCTTTTATTTTTTTTTATTCACTCTCTTTTATCTTTGATGCTAACTTTAATATACACATGATACATTGATACATAGGCAAATATATACTGGAATCTGGTGATGTTTTTTTTCTTTCTCTCACTGATTTTTTCAATGAATGAATGAATTTTGAACGATACTTTTGTCATTAGTCACTTATGTCAGTATGTAAACTAAAAAAGATTTTTTTTATTTTTTTGGTATTCTGGACCTTGAGAGAGAAAAACGGAATTTTTTTCTATGAATAGAATGATGATGAAAGAAAAGTAGTGAAAAAATTCTTGATAATACAAAACAAAATACAGGGTAAAAAATACGAAATTTACATATCAATTCAAAATCGATATCTGGAACACACACACACAAAAAAAAACAACAACAACAACGAAAAGCAGGCACATCATGATGTTTATTTCTTTTCATAAATCTTTTTCCATATATTTTTCAAGAATTTTTTATCTTTCTTTATCTAATTTTTTTCCGTTGAATCAAAATGGAACAAATCGACAGTCAATCTCAATAATTTGATTTCATTGACTTTTTTTTACGTTCGAAAAGAAAAATAGTTGAAATAAATGAAATATTCTTTTGAACATTCAATCTTTTATTAAAGAAAATAATTCAAACGGATTGTATCGTCATTCATTCAATGTGTAGAATTCCAGGTTGATATAAACATTGAATAATAATAAAAATGATTGAATGAAGTTAATTCTTCAATACATTCTCATCATAATCATCATCATTGTCGACGTGATAATCAACAACAAAATCATATTCCATTGAAATTCTCTTCTTTTTTTTCTAATGTTTTGTTTTCCTTACAAAGTTATTACCCAAAAAACGACGATGATGAGATGAAGATGAGGATAAATTGCAGTCATATTGAATCTTTATATTAGTATTATTGATATAATAAAAAAATAATTCGATCGCTATAAAACATTCTGGTACATTCTGGACGAGTCTATTCATTCGCTTACATTGATATAGAATTTGTCCTTCCATACAAATCTTATTGTGTATTTTTGAAAAAAAAACCAAACCAATGGCAATCACACAGAAAAAAAGTAATCACAAACAAACATTCTGCTGCTGTTCTATTCTTCTTTTTATTTTGTTTTTGGTCTAGAAGAATTGAATTATTTTTGGCCTTTCCATTCATAATCATCAATTTTTTGTTTCCGACAAAAAAAACGGGATTTCATAGAATGGATGACCATCCCATTTGATTCAATCATTTTGGTCATAGGGAAAAAAATTGGTGTTTGATCAAGTCAATACAATATATATGGTTCATCATACTTCAGGAACAAAATAGCAAAAGAGACTTTCATTTAAATTTGATTGTATCTTTGATGGATTATTTTCCCGATCCAAACCTAGTGCCTGGTAGCAAATGAAAAACAGGAAAATCAAAATACGTGTCTGATACACACTGTTCAATGTGATTTCCGATTTTTATCAAACACCAAAATTGCCATATGATTTTGGGAAGAAAGAATGAAAATAAAAATTACAATTTATCTTCATATTCTCGGCCTACTGTGTGTTTGGTTTACAAGTTGGCAGAAGAAAAATTGTCACAGAAAAAAAACAAGTTCTAGCTTCATTGAATTCATCATTGTCTTGAAAACATATATACAACATAAGATCAGCTAATGCATACCGTTATATAAATATCTTTCTAATTTAAATTAATGATACCATCATCATCATCATCATTATAAATCGACTTCAATTTGATTTCACATTTGTTTATCCTGTCCATTATTATTTTTAAAAAAGAAAAGAAAGACCAATTTAATCGTAGATTTTAAGGATGATGATGATCGTTCTTTTCATTTCATAACCAAACTCTTCAGCTATATGCGAAATAAATTCCAGTACCAATAATCAATGATTCTTTTTTTTTCTCTTTTGTGTCAAAATGTCATTTTTGATGATTTATGTTACATATATACAAATTGGCAAATAAAATAAAATAAATGTATCCATTTATGAAGTGTTTAAGACACTTTATTTCCATATGTGTGTGTGTTGTACAAAAATTCAAATAATTAGGCTTCAATAATGTTCGATTCTTTAACGCAAACACTTATTTTGCTCGAAAAAAAAGATTCTTCGAAACTAATTTGTATCTGTTACAAATTTTTTCTTTTCAAATGTAAAAATGTAATAGATGAATTTGTTTCGAACTAAACCAAATTACTAATTCTTCATTCCTAAAGTGTATGTGATTATAAATAGAATTTTTTTCAAATCAAAGCAACAACAAAAAAAAAGTAGATAATCATGACATCTTCATCATGATTATGATTATGTACATGATGATGATGATGAACATGATTTACGAATTTTGTTTGTTATCCATCATCAGTTTATCATGGGTATGTGATTGTCATTGTTGCCAAGTTTTTTTTCTTTCCAGTGTTGCTTTATGGATTTAAGAGAGAAAGAAAAAAATTCTTGTGAATGAATTAGTTTTTTCTTGTTTTTGTAAATACATTATTACATTACTAGCATTGCAAGCCATTGGCCATTGGCTTCGTCCACTAAGTGGACGAAGTCTAGCTTAGTCATAAGGCCAAGTCCAATGCAAGCCAGCCATTTGTTTATGTAAAAAATCAAAAGATCCTTATAAATAAAAAATGCAAGCCATCCATTTTTCGAGCATGCGCATTGAAATAGAAAAAAGTGTTTCGTCTCAGCCAGCCAGCCAGCCAGCCAGCCAGCCAGCCAGTCAGTGTTTTACTTTTTTATGTTATTAGATTATTTATTGATGTTTAAACGAAAAAAAATATTATTATTATTCTGCTGCTGTTTGACAAAATATTTGTCAACCAAGTAGGCGTTAAGCAAAAAAAAAATTGGTACTTTGAACTTTGTTCTATTTTTTTTCTTTTGCTTGAAATAATTACCAAATATTTTTGTGTTCCGTAAATTCTCTCTTATTCACTCATATTCTTAATTCCTGAATGATTGTGTATTTTTTTATATCTGAAAAAGAAAGAAAAATAAATGTTTTAAAGGATGTTTGTTGATAAACGCTTGGACTTTCTTTTTGTATACAAAAAAAAAAGAATGCAACAACAACAAAAAAATTCAATAAAATAAATTGATTTTGGCATTTAAACTTTTTTTTTTATTTTCTCTCGTTCAATCAAACGAGCCTGTTTACCACCGACAGAGACATCAGACACTAGACCAGACCAGATACATACACACACAAACATTTTCCCATTCTTCGATATGGGAAACGAAATTCAAAGATTTAAATAAAAATTCAATATTCGATAGCTCGTTCGGCACCCACATAAACATACACACATCAACTCTATCGTTATTATGTACCAAAAGAAAAAAAAAATATCATCGAATCGATTGTTTTGCTATATGAATTGTGAATGTGATTCATTTTATTTTGTTCAAAATTTATGTTGCTCTGTTTTCAATTTTTTCCTGTTTCTCCCGTTTGTTCGTCATTCGATCCTTTTATTTGTTTGTTGATGAAGAAGCAAAAAAAAAAGAAAGAAAAATCTACTTTTAATCTTGAATATTGGAACGAAACAAATTTCAATGTAAAACTATGTGGCCTTGTTGTTGTTGTTTATATAAATAAATTTCGAATACTGTAGCTGCCCTTTTTTTTTTTGGATGATCATAGAGTTTCAAAATAAGTTTTTTCATAATCAAAATGAAAAAATGCTAGAGCCATACATATATAGGAGATAGTTGAACCAGATTCCAGTTTCCCTGTTTTTTTCTTTCTCTCTCTTTCTGTTTACTAATTTGATTGTGGTTTTATTCTTTATGAAGAATAACAAACAACAACAGAAAACTTTGCCACACATAAACTTAATAAAATAGCTTAAAAGTACCCATTGAATTTCATCATAAAAGTTCAAGAAAATTCATAGCATCATAACAAGGAGTCGAATCATTTTCGATTGTTGTTTGTTTTTTTTGTTGTTGTTGTTGGAATGATGGGCATAAGGATCGATTTGAATTTGTTGTTCCTGTTGTTGTTGTTGTTGAAAACTAAAAAAAGCCATGTTGAGAGTCCATTGGATCATTTGGGTTGCAATCAAAAAACTTTTTATTTATTTATTTTTTTCATTGGTTTTTTTCTGTTTTTCATCGATGTTGACGAAAACCAAATTAATGAACAACAACATAGCCTAAAATCAGTAGCTTAACACCACCAGTGCCAGAAGTTTGATGATGAAAAGCATTTTCTATTCCAATACCGAAGTAACGTAAAGTAGTGAAAAACAAGTAGAAAAAATCATTAGTCGTTTCAGGATCAAGATTCATCTTTCATTCGTTCGTACAACCATCAAACGCTGACAATAGAATGAATTGTACCAATGTATATTATGTATTTTTATGCACAATAAAATTCCTTCATACACAAACACACACACACTGATTAGAATTCTTGCTGTTGTTATTGTTGTTGATGTTTTCGTTATGTTTTTCTTTCTGAATGAATGCTATTATCAACAACTATCGTTTATTCACATTCATTTCTTTCATCAAATACGATTTTCAAACGTTAACGTGATTTATTGCATTTTTCCTAGGCTCTCTTTCACTACATTTCTTTTTCTTTTGGCATTTTATCTATTTGCCTTAGTTTCATCATTATCATCATCATCATCATGATTGTTATTTGAAAAAAAAGGTGGCTGATATAATTTACATTATTATCAATTTAATTTTGATTTGTATTCTAACACTAGAAATAAAATTGTATACAATCATTTACGATGATTATGATAAATAACCATATAGCCATTGGTAAATTATATTCAAAGTGTTTTTTCAGTATTTACTTTAATTACTCAATAGATTAGTGTTTAATATTGTCTCGTAATGTATTGAACTTTTTTATTCTTTTTCTTTTGAATTAATGGATGGATGGAATGATTTTTTTTGTTTGTTTATTCTAGCGTGCAAATAATAAAATTTTAATTAACCCCCGACATAATAACCGCTATACAATAAAGGGTTTGCAAAAAAAACTAAACAAAAAAAAGGGATATCATGATTGTGATGAAAAGAATGAGAAGACAAAAACTTTGCCATTTAGGCTTCCGAAGAGTAATTTTTTTTTGTTTCTTCTTTACGATCCTCATTTTCCGCCCAATATATGCGATCATGATCATTATTATTGTTTGCCCTGTATTTTTTTTCTTCGATTTTAATTACCATTTGTATATATGGTATGAATGGAATGTCTAAAACGTTTTTAAATAATGTGTTTGAATATTGAATATACCGTTTATATGCTTGAGGTTTGTTCCATACATTCACATACATTCCTTTATAATTTTATTTATTTAATCAATAATGTTCCAAAAATCTACATATATGGAAAATTTTGATTTGGATTGGGCTTTTACTTTTTAATGGCTGTTTAAATGATGATGATGATTCAAAAGTTTTTTCTGTGTGTGTGTTTGTAATGGACACACATTTATGTGGATTTAGAATGTAGTTTGACTATTATCATCATCCATTCAATAAATATAAGGTTAAATCAAATAATAATTTATTCATAATAGGAATTTTTTTTCTTTTTTAAAAAAAATAATAATCGTTATTGAATCCACTAAAATTATCTCACAGATGTTGAACCAAAATGATAATAGTGAACAAATTGTTCGCTTGTCACATGGATTTCGTTTTTTATTCCATAATATAAACCAAAATATGTATAAATAATTGATTTTAAATGAAAAATTTTTGGATTGATCCATGTTCATTGCCATTCGATTTGGTTTTTCCATTTTTTTTCCAGATTCCATTTCAAAAAAATATTATAAACTTTAAAATTCTTCTTCTTTTTTCCAAATTGACTTAATATTTATATTTTTTCGTATACATTGTACTACATTTTTTATCTTATTGAATAATTAATGATGTTTAATAATAATAATGATAATAATGATTGTCCTGTCATAATATTTGTTTTTCTCAATTTTTATTACTAAAAATTGCTAACTTTCATTTCTTTTCATTTCTTTTTTTTCATTTTTCATTCCCTAAACTATCCATGGCACGTATCAATAATTTTTTCAGTGGTTCTATTGGATACCACACAAGAAAGTTCATTAGACTGGACTCGTCTTCCATATGGACCACAAGCACGGACACCTGGGGTAAGTTTAATCTTCTTATTTTTTTTTTTATTTTTTTTTTTTTTTGTTGAAATCAATATTTGGATGTGTAATTTTTTTTATTATTTTATTTATTTATTGATTCAGTGGGTTGAAGAGAGCTTTACAAATTTCGAACAAGGCATCAATTGGCGTTCATATGTTGTATGCGATGTTGCTTATAATAATGTTAATAATTGGCTATGGACGCCATTTATTGAAAGACATAATGCAAATAGAATCTATATTGAAATCAAATTCAGTATGCGTGATTGCAATCTATTTCCAGGTATACAAATTTTTGTTTAATTAAAAAGAATGATTTTTTTCAAACAATACAATAAATTTCTTTTTGTTACCATAACACATCAATAGGAATGGCACTTTCATGTAAAGAAACATTTTCGTTACTTTATTACGAACATGATGGTCTTAACAAAGAACCACCACCATGGGAACCAGAATCTTACAAACTTATTGATCGTATTGCAGCTGATGAAGGACGTTTCACTTCGAATAGTGAGGTATGTACAAATTCGACGGATGTTCATGATTTGAGTTGTCATCATCACACAAAACACAGAACTTTTCGGAAATGAATTCAATTTATGTTTTACTGTTGTTGTTTGACCAAATACAATAAATAGCACAAAAAAAATTAACACTCCATTCATCATTTAACAGAGAGAAAAATTACATAATCTTGATTAGAAAATTGTTATTAATGAATCTTGTTCACTTTATCTAACCTTCTTTTTTCTTTCATCAAATTTGATGCAGGTGATAATAAACACCGAAATACGAAGCGTTCCAGTCACTAAAAAAGGTGTCTATTTTGCATTCCGAGATCAAGGCGCTTGTCTATCTATCATTGCTATCAAAATCTTTTACATAACTTGTCCAAATATTACAACCAATTTTGCATTCTATCCGGAGACACCTACTGGCCGAGAATTAACTACCATAGTTGAAACGGATGGTGTTTGTGTTGCTAATTCACAGCAAGTAGAAATTCCCAGATTATTATGTAAAGGAGATGGAAATTGGACATTGCCTTCGGGTGGATGTAAATGTATGCCTGGATATGAACCAATGGGACAGTCATGTCAAGGTGAGTTGAATTCAACAAAATTATAAATTGTCATCAGGTTGGATAACTCAATTAAAATTGGTCAACTAAATTTAAATTTGCATTTAATTGTTCTTCTTGGTGATTAATTCTCATCATTCTGTGTGCAAGCTAATGTCATAATAATTTCTACAATTTGAATTGCGCTTAATTTTTTTTCATAAAAATCGATTAAGCAATCAATCATAGACATCTGTCAGTTTGTCCGTAATTACCATCGTTTGCTTACATCGGTCAAATAGAAATCATAGTTGAAAATTTTCAATCAAATTGTTTTTTTTTGTTGTTGTAATCGTTTTCCATATTGGCAGGGTTTACACTATCAATTTTCCATATAAATCGTATACATACTACTTTGAATCATTCTTTTTCGTGATCTGCATCTTTTTTTGTTGTTGCTTGTTTATCTGTTATTGAGCAATCGAAATGCAAATTCAAATTTCTAAATAATGACCACGATTGGGCCAACTTCTTTTCCAACTAATTGCTCTAGATTCTAATCACATTTGTTTTTTTTGTTTACTGAAGTTTGTTCGCCCGGAAAATTCAAGCCAATTGTTGGTGATGAACTATGTCAGTCATGTCCAGCACATAGCAAATCATCATATCATGGTTCGACTGAATGTCGTTGTGATGCTGGTTATTATCGAGCACCCAAAGATCCCAAATGGATGCCATGTACACGTAAGTATAAAAATAACTATCATTTATAATGAATTATTGAATATTATAACTTTTTTGTTTTTCTCTTTGTTCATACAACAGAACCGCCATCAGCACCACAAAATCTGACAATAAATTTTTTGGATCAATCAACAGTCATTTTGCATTGGAATGAACCGAAATTTTTGGGCGGTCGAAATGATACTGTTTATCGTATTGATTGCGATTATTGTCCATCATCAACCAATTATGTTCCTTCACAAGAGAATATCAATGATACTAGAGTTGTAATCTCTGGTCTAAATCCAATGACTTCATATAGATTTCAAGTTTTTGCTGAAAATGGTGTTTCCGGTTATGATAGTAGCCAATTTGTGGAAATAACAGCCACTACTGAGGCTTCAGGTAGGCAAAAATTTTATTTTAAACATCGAATTAATGTGAATGTGGCAAATTTTAGTTTTATATTTTTTTTCAACTAAATTGAACCATTAAGTAAGGAGAATAGTCCATTATGATCCAGTGGTATCATCATTATCAATGATGTGCTCGTTTCTTGTTTTTATTTAGGATTTTTATAGGCAATTAGTCGCCATCAAATTCCAGTCTAAACAGTGTAGATGAAATGAAAGAAAATTGGAAAAAATGAGAATTTTCATTTAATGTGTGATGGTGAGGTGTTTGAGACATCAAGCCCAAAAACAGAAAAAGCTAGAAAAGACTATAGGCATTAATTTATTGTTCATCAAAGTTGCACTTTGATTCTACTGTTGTTTTTAGAAGTATAATTGCAATAAATTTTAATTATAATTTGACATTGAATGCTACCACAATCTCTATAGAATAATGCTTCTAACGTTTTTTTTTAAATATAATATGGAGTATCAATATTATATTATCACTTTTCAAGTTTAGTCACATATATATTGAATGAAAACTGGAAAAGAATCGCGGAATCAAAATGACATGTCTTTGTATTTTTCTACTTTTTCAATGTTGTTAATGCGAATGTGCTTTGATTTCGAATTACATTTATTTTTTCTTTCTTTCTTTCGGTATTCACCGTAATATAGTGAATGAATCTCTTTGTTGTTTTCGGGGAAAAGTGAAAAAAAAAAATTGAAGAGACAACAAGAAAGAATAATTAATGGATCAAGCCTGTTGTTTTTTTTGCTGTTTCACAATCAGTATAGTTTTTTATCCTAATAAACCAATGATGGTTGATGAAGTTGGTGACAGTCAAGCGCTAAAAATACAATAATCAAGTATCATTTTGTTGTTGTTGGTGATTTTCGTCCAATCTCATATCATTTTGCCGGAAAAAAAAGAACAAACAACAACAAATAAATATACTCTTTTAATAGACAAATTGTTAATTTATACTTGATTTACAATAACGATTCATTCTGATAAACATACAAACAAAAACGAAATGTTTTGTTTGTTTTATTTTGATTTTGGAAAAATAGTCAGGAAAAATTAATAGATCCGTTAGTAACAGACAGACATTTCATTGGTGTGTGTGTATCACATTGCAATGAATATTCCTATATCAGATCGATTGGGTATTATTCTGTCGGCCATCAATTCTTTATTATCTTTATCATTTTGCCTTTTTTTATTTGTCAATATTGTTGTTAATTCCGAAATAACTAATCTATTTTTTGTTTCCTATTATTATTAGGATACATTTCATTGGTTATTACTGAAGACAGTTCGGGACAAAAATATAACGGTAAGTACCATCATTAATTTTCATTCACATTCCACAATTTTTGGGCACATTCCATATATAGTAAAACTTTTTTTTCAAAGATGAAAAAAAATCAAACATTAACAAAATTAATTTCATATTTTATTTTTTTGAAAAATTTACTTTCAAAAATAGATTCTAATTTAATTTTTTTTTCATAGTCTCTTTTTGTTTTGTCATCAAACTTCTGTAATCATGATCGATTCGATTGTGTGTTTATATTCAGGCTTTATTTATTAGACAACATTGATAATGTTTATCCTCGATTCTTATTAACACAAACACACACACACACACACAAATGAATTCTTCGTAAATTAGATACAAACAAAATGTTAATAATGTTTTTTGAAAACAGAAAAAAATTCGTATATTTATTCTTTATTTTTCTTGTTCAATATATCGAAGAAATGAACCAGAAATAAAAAGACTCCCAGAATTTTAAAAAAATGTGCCTTGAGCTAAATGCTAATAAATTTTTCTTGTTTCCAGATGATGATGATTTCGATCACGAGTTCAATTCTTGTTTTCTGTTTATTTTAGTTCAGTGTCCTCTTCGATGATTTTTTTTTGTTGAAAAACGGTTTGTTAGTATTTCGAGGTCTTTATACAGTCTTTAATCATTTCCTCACAAATACCATGGCATCATCATCTTCATTTTGTTCGATTTTTTTTCTTTCACTGTGTTTTAGGTTTCTTTTGTTTTGTTTCGGCATCAACATTATCGTTGTGTTGTGTTGTGTTCATTACCGTTACTATCAACTGAGGCAATATAGAATTTAAAATTCAACTTTTTTCTGGAAAAAAATTCTCCCGTTTGAAAATGACTTCGTTTTTTGTTTTGTTTCCTATTCTTCAATTTTTTTCACTCTCTTCAGAAATTTATTGACTAAAATGATAATGATGATGATGATGATGATTGTGTTGTATGTGTTTTAGAGTATTTTGTACTGACGTTCGTTAGCTGCTGCTGCTGCTGCTGCTGTTTGTTATAACAAATTCTAGTTTTACTTGGAATTTATTTTCATTTTTTCTTTTCTGGTACAAGTAAAAAAGAAGAAAATTCTGTTTTCCATTCGTCATCCGTTGTCATCATTATATGTTTTATTTTTTTTTTTTTTTTTTTGATAGAAATGTGAAAAAAATGCAAATTCATTTCTTTTCTACTTTAGAATCTCTTTCTACAATCCGCTATACGTTTTTTGATAATCCAGATTTTTATCATATAGATTCTTTGATCTACGTTTCATTTCATAATCAAAATAGATTAATTATGATTTTGATCCACTTCTTTATTATTACAACAACAACAAAAAAACTAACTTTTCTCTCATTCACTATGTGTTTGGAATGATGATTTTGAATATTGGCATAACATCTATAGAATATTAATAATGATCAATGAAAAAGGCAAAAAAAAACATAATCCAAATTTGCATGTTGATCAAATTTTGTATTTTGCATTGCCAATAATAATGATAATAAGCAAAATATAGAAATAAGATTGAAACATAAAGTCTCTAGACTAATTTTGTTGTTGTTGTTGTTTTTGTTTCATATAAGCTTAACATCTAATCATCAATATCGTATAACAATATAATAACATTGATGAAATAGTTGTAACAGGTTATTTTCCAAATTATTAAAGATAGAAAAACAATTTTCATGTTAGAATTTTAATGTAGAGATTAATTGGCCGTCGAAAATCTGAATAAATGAATGAAATGAAATGTTGATCAAGATAACAAATCGAACACAAACATACATGCAAAATGTATTGGATCTAATTAAAATTATACACATCACGATTCATGAGGAATAAACTCTTTTTTTCCACATCAATGGTATCTAAGAAAAAACCATATAACCATATACCATCGTACCAAATTAAATCCAAAATATTCCATTACAGACTTATGAAAATATTTTTTTTTGTTTCTAACTCAAATGAGTTATGCAAATCACATTCACATTGTGTCCCAACGTTTGTTTTTTTTCATTACAACACTTTTGCCAGAAAAAACTACTATCTGCTGTTGTTTTTGGCGTTGTTGTTTTTTTTTCCAATTCGGACTACATTGGTTAAATCCCTTTTCGCAATGTTTAATTAGCATTCATATTAAAAGTAATCTAACTTGTTTCAACTGAATCCGTTATGTCGATTCCTTTTTCTCTTTTATTTGCTCTCATTTGAATAATTTGAAGCGATAGCAAAAAACAAAAACAAAACAAAATCAAATCATCAGTGGCCAAATGTTACTTGTATTTTTTTTCTTGTTACACCATTTCGAATTCTAATTATTAAATTTTGTATTAATCAAATTTTCTTTTTGTCTTTTTTTTGTGATTATATTTAGCTATACCAGCGACAACTATCTATCCACCAATATTACGTATCACATCTGCAGATGGAACACAAATATCGCTTGCATGGAAACGTAATCCAAATGATAATAGCAATAATGATCCAGCAAATGAAATAACTGCATATGAATTACGTTATCATTCCAATGATATTGAAAGAAATAGTTCATCAATTTTAGTTTCGAAAGATCAATTTGAAACAACTATTACTGGTTTAAAACCACAAACAGAATATGTTTTTCAGGTAAGAATTTTATTGATTAATGAAACAAGTTTTCCAAGGAAAAAAAGGCATTCCAAATTTAATTTCGTCTAAATCGGAAACGGAAAGATATTTCAAAAGAAAAACTTCAAAAAATGAAATTGTTTAGCATAAGAATATATGGAAAGAATTTTATTTTCTGCTTTATTTTTACTTTGTTTGTGCAAAATGTACAAGTATTCCATCGGTACATTAGAGCCATCCGATACTGACCATTAGACAAATCTATTTTAGTTAAAATTTTTCATTTCACTTCACCACTGAACATCGTAGAATAAATGAAATTGAAATGCTTCACTAACTTTAAATCCAATAAATTGTTTATGTGTGTGTGTGTGTGTGTGTTTGTCAAAAGAATATGGAAGATGTTGAGATTCTGTTTTTTTCCACCTAAATTGATTGTTTAATTTTTAATTTCATCATCTTCATAATTCATTTTTTTTTCTTTCAATGATTTTGGATTGTAATGTGGCGTGTTTTTTTTTCTTGACAAAAAATAAATACAATAATCATATATCACCTATGGTTAGTTGCTTCATCATCATTATTATAAATTGTTTTGATGAATGCAATTATTTTTACATTTTAAATCCTTCTTTTAAAAAAATCCATTTAAAATTTTGCCTATTCGAATTAATACAATATTCTGAATTTATCTGATTAATTTATTTTTATCACTTTTTCCAAAAAAAATACAGATTCGTAGCCGAACAAAAACTGGTTGGAGCGAATTCAGTAAACCATTAATGAAAATGACTGGACAACGTCTTGCTAATCCTGGTACGTATAATTTGATCATCTTTCTATGTATTAACATCATTTTCATGTTTACAATTAAGCCAATGAATGTTGGCTATTTTGTTGTTGTTGTTGTTGTCTACTTATCATTTATAAGCCATTCGCATTCTAGTTTTATTTCATTCTATAGAAAGGATTCAGCATACAGCCATTATTTTGTTTCTAATCAGAATTTCTGGTGTTAGCATGTGTGTATGTTCGACCGCATGTCAACGAGTTATTCGAATAACAACAAAAGAAATTATTCTATTGTCTGATTGATTCAGTTCAATAATTTATCAATTTTAGTGGTCGTCGTCTTGCTATACTTTCGACGAATCGATTTCGACACGACGACGACGACGACGACGACGACGATGTTTAATTCGATTAATTATTTATTTATTTGCTAATCTTCTTTATTGAACATTTTCTTGGATCTCATGAATACAATTTTGTGCTCGCTACATTTGTGTGTGTGTTTATTCGAATCAAATTGGATTGAATCAAATTTCTATCTTTTTTTTTCATTCATCATTGTTTCATTGTGTATACTTCTCTCGCCATTTTTTCCTTTATTTTCTTATGCATCAATCGATCAGCACGTGACTTTGAATATAAAATGTTTTCAGCAAACTTCACACCAATTTCTATCTTTGTTCCATTTTAACCCTTTCGTTATGGTTTTTTTCGCTGTTCTCACTAATGAATCCACACTTCCATGGTCAAGCCTTTTTCTTTTCCTGTTTTTAAATTATTATTCTATTCAATAACTAAACAAAGTTTATTTTATTATTTCATTTGTAATGCGTGGAAAGCATTTGGTATTATCCCACTGAATTGAAGTTAATGGAATTCTACGAAAATCATAATAATTCAATCTTTGTAAATTGAATCTTTCGATAAAAATCTTTGAATAACAATAACAGCGAAATTCCAGAACAGAGCATATCTGTGTGCGTGTGTTTTTATGAAAAATTATTTTAAAATGAACAAACAATCGAAAAGAAATATGAGACTTTATCCTTTCATCTATCAAAAACTATCCAAAAAAAAATATTCAAACTTTTAAAGTTAATTTAGTTGAAAAATAAGGTCATTAAGCTAATGATTCTTGACTTGCTTCACTTGCATTGTTTTTTTCACTGAAAAAAAATCATCATTTTGCAAGAATCAATTAATGTGAATGGCTGTAAAATGAGAAGGAAAATTTGTTTTCTGGAAAAATAAAATTTTTTGTTTATAGCATATGAATTTTAAATTTTATTTTTAATAAATTAATTTTTAATTATTTTCATTCTTATTTCTTTTAGCATATATTTCCGGTGACAATGAATCCGTCCAAACACGTATAATTATCGTTGGTATTATTCTATTGATCGTCATCGCTACATTCATTATCAGTTTGGTTTTGTTTTATTTGAAAAAGTAAGTGGAAAAAAACTGGTAACGCCATCTATAGAATGCATACAGAAATTATTTAAATTGCTGAAATGACATTTTTAAATCCCAAAAAAAAAACATTCATGCAAAAAAATCATTGATATTTGATTCAACTAGAAAACTAGAATAGGTAGCTATAAAATAACTCTCTAGAGATGTGATTCTTTCGAATCATTCGAATGATTCATTATGAAATATTTCGATTTTGATTGAATCACAAAGCTAAGCTTTTTCTCTTTTATTCACACTTTCTATTGATTTTCAGTTGAAACTGAATTTCGTTTAAGCATCCAAAAATGAATAGCAGAAAAAAACGATAAAAATCAAGTAAAGCTAAATTTCATTTAATTTGATTAGAAATTAAGTTATCCTACTCGTTAAAACATTATATGATACAATTTACTCCTTCGATGGATAGCCTTTGCTGATTTGTTTTTTCAACACATCCCATTCTTTTGGGAATAAGAATCATAGATTAGAATACATTGCTCAAACATAAATTGCATCAGAAGAAAACACTCTTTGAACCCTTTAATGTTTTTCAAGTGTTAATATCATCATCATTGAAAACTGTTTTCTTCATTTTATATATGTTTTCGATTGAATATTCCATTATGTCATCATCAATCTATAAATCATTGTTTTTCTAATCGACGATCATCATCATGAATGTTATTTTTCAAATATTTTGTTCTATTATAATGTAATATTTTTTTTATAACTTTTTAATTTTACTCATTCTTTATTTCAATAGGAACAATGAAGATTGCAATAAAAAACAACCATCTGACTGTGATACTTTAGAATATCGTAGCTGTGGTATGGAGGGCAAAAAACGTAAGTATAAAATTCTATCAATAATAATTTATATGATAATTTCAATTGATGATAATATTATCCACTAATGTCCATCATTAGGTAAAATAATACTTTTGCATATGATATTTTTTTTGGATGATGATGATGATTATTATTATTATTTAGAAAAATCATTAAGATCAATTTGATAGACACTTATAATAATCATCAATATCGGATTTCAAGTTTTTTTTCTTATCTTTAATTTATTTTCATTTGTCAGTCACTAGAAATATAGCTGGTAATAATAAAAATGAATTTGTATCTCTCTCTCTCCCTGTTTGTGTCTTCACACAATTTATTCTGTTTTCATCTCTATAATATAATCAGACATCGAATGTATTGGAAAATAGGGGACGACAAAAATATATTAAGCTATGTTTGTTGATGATGATGATGATGATGATGATCGCGGATGGGAATGAGAATCATAATACATTACACACACATCAATAGAATATGGTCCATTAGACTTGATTGCACACCGTTGCCAGCTGAGCCATCATCATCATCATCATTCTTTGATTCTACCGAAATCGAGAAAGAATTTTTCTGAGCCACAGCTTTTTCAAACAAACAAACTTAGTGAAAAAAAAAAAGAAAAAACCATGTTTGAAACTTTGGTATGAACAAACAAACAAACAAACAAAAAAATAGATGACTATTGCTATTTATGTTTGAAAATGAAATAAACGAGTAAAAGAATTCAAGAAATTCTGTCGTCTAACTTTGTGTGTATGTGTATGACCATCTTGGCTTCTTTTGCTTGCCTGAGCATATCTAATTTTCCATTATATTACCCATATAAGACATAGAATAGTGATGGAATTCCATATACTTTTGTTATGATGATGATGATGTTCATCGAGTTTGTCGTCAAAATGGTTATTTTCACTTTTACACACACACACACGTACAGATTCACATTAGTAATCATTCGAATTTTTATATATAGACATTTTTGTTCCAAAATAAATAAATTCCAAAAATAGAAAAGAAATAAAAATTGGTCAATTTTTTTTATTCTTTAAGACAATAATACAACCGTATCGAATGTATAACATTTGTGTTATAATTTAATTTACATAAAAACACTTGCTCATCATTTTTTTTTCTTTGATGCTAGTTTTTTTTCTTGTCTTTTTAAGTGTGTATGGCTGGATGTTATAATCACGAAATAAGCATATTATTCTGTTATGATTCTGTATTCATTCATGTCCATTTTTTTTTAATTTGTCACATCAGTATTAATTTTCAATTAATTTCTTTTTATTTTCTCTTTCTATCCCACTTCAAATACTCGTTTCAACATTTGATCATCATGCACCGATTGTACCAACTCCAAGATGTAAGTATATAAATAAATGATTGAAATAAAAAAGTTATTGCAAATTATGATTAGATTAAGTGTTAGCTCAAATAAACAGGTTCCTGAAACAAAAAAAAAAAAAAAAAAAATTGAACATCCAGCATTAAATCCGATTATGATTTTTTTTGCAATAATAATTTTGTAATTGAGTGTATTATTCATTGAATTTCATTTTTTTTGCATTTGATGATGCCATTATTTAATCCTATTATGTTAACCTCAAAGTTTAGTTTTGCGCAATTTTTTCGTTTGTTTGTTATCTTTAAATATTTTATTTGTAAGCAAAAAAAAAAAAAAAAAAATAGTGTCCATATTGAAATTCAGGATTTTATTTGATTCAATTCTACTTTTTTTTTTTGCATAGAATTGATTTTAATACTCTTATTGAATTGTGGTGTTGTGGAAATGATTTTCAGATTCCATTTCGCATCATTCGTTTTTGAAAATATTTTATTGATTTTTTTTCTATTCGATTCGTTTTTTATTTTTCTGTTTTGTGAATAATAATAGTCAATTCAACATTCTCGGTAGCCACTCCTTTATTTACCAATTGTGCTACATCACGATCGTATGTTGATCCACATACATATGAAGATCCAAATCAAGCGGTCAAAGAATTTACAAAAGAAATCGATGCTTCACAAATAACTATTGAAGCTATTATTGGTGGAGGTGAATTTGGTGATGTTTGCCGTGGAAAGCTAAAAATACCCGGAAAATCTGAAGTTACTGTTGCGATTAAAACATTGAAACCGACCACTGCCGAAAAACCTCGATTAGATTTTCTTACTGAAGCTTCAATTATGGGCCAATTTGATCATTCGAATGTCATCTATTTACAAGGCGTTGTAACGAAAACAAATCCAATAATGATTATTACCGAATATATGGAACATGGATCATTGGATGCATTTCTAAGAGTAAGTTTTATTTTGTTTTCAGTTTCGTATCAAATTGTTTGTGTTTTATACAATAACATGAAAAAAACCTAATATTCATTCAAATTATTGCTCATTCAGATCAATATCATATTGTGATTCTAATTTATCATAGTTTTTGCTTTGTTTCCCTATTCTATAAAATTATAATATTTTTTGACTTTTTTTCAAAAGAAAATAATATATAAACTAAACGATCGTTCTATAATTTATGAACTCAATTTAATATATTTATGCCCTCGATCACAATCAATGTTTTTTTTCTATTCTCGAGATACAATAATACATTTACATCACATCGAGTTTTTGGACTAAAAGAAAATATTTTCTTTTTTTTAAACAAATTTTATTGCTTTTATAGAACTTGATCGTGAAAAAAAACTATCATTGCAGGCAATACTATAGATTTGACGAAACATAAACACCACATACAACACTACAAATACATTACATTACAATAGAATTTCGATTCTAGAACCTGACTTCGTGATAGCGATGATGATTATGATGATCGTCAACAATAATACACATAAGTATTCGACAAAAAAAAAGAAATTCTTTCAAATTCACGGATCGCTCCCATAGGTTTGAATCGCACGAATCCCTGAACCCAAGATTCAAGATCGGCATTCTTAATGTTTCGATTCTTTCTCTCTCTCTCTAGACTTTATATATTATGTTGAACAAAAAGTGGGAGAGAGAGACACATACATGCACAAACCAAAGGACAATAACATGACGAATTCCGATCAAATGCCATTAATGGTTTTTTTTTTTGTCATTTTTTGGCTTGATGAATCTGCGCATCGAATATCGAATATTATATCGCCGTGATCGTATCATTTTCGATTTTTTTAACCCAATGTACGGGATTTCCGAAAAAATGCTTTCATCCCATAAATTGCTATTATAAAATTAAAGAATAATATTTACCTTCATTTGTTATTCAACATTAATTTTCATTAATTATTAATAAAAAAAATAGTTCACCTGGTTAATTCCTTATTGGATCATTAGCTCAATTGTGTTATACACTTATACCCACAACTTGATGACATACAGAATTTTTTTTTCTATCCATTTTGAGAATTATTATAATAAGCCATTATTCTTAATGTGATATATATCAAAAATTTTTTCACATTCAGTATGTGCTGGTTTTTTTTCTATCAACATTATCTATTTTTTTTAGAGCTACTATAATCGAATATTTCTATTCATATGAATTTCATTCATTATTTGTATTGAGACTAAAAATAGAAAAAAAAGAGAGTTAATCACTTGTTTAATATTATGCAAACAATGAATATATGTGTGTATATGAATCGACAATTATCCATTTTGGCCATTCATGCACACCTTTATCATATTCAAACATATATAGTTTGCTGAAACAGTATATAATTTGTTTGATTTGAATGAAAATCAAACAAACGAAATGAAAAAAAATCATCGCCAAAAACTGGTTATGAATTTTTCGTTTTGTAATGAAATAAAAATCGAACTAGATATAATCTTTTCTTCTTCATTTCATTATGATTTATTGCTGCTTGAAAAACATAAGGGAACGAAATTTTTGAGAAAAAAAAATCAATTTACAGCTAAAGAAATTTATTCTAATAATTGTTTGATGTTCAATTTTTTTCATTTTCATCATTTGTACAGGCAAACGAAGGAAAATTCACCATATTACAATTGATTGGCATGTTACGGGGAATCGCATCTGGTATGGAATATTTATCCACAATGAATTATGTTCATAGGGTATGTGTTTTGAGCGATCAAAGTTTTATGGAATGATGATTAATTTTTTTACATTTAAAAAAAAACTTTACGTACAAAATAGGATTTGGCCGCACGAAATGTTCTTGTAAATTCATCATTTGTTTGTAAAATTGCCGATTTCGGTCTTTCACGAGAGATTGAAAGTGCTACCGAAGGAGCTTATACCACAAGAGTATGTTTTTTTATTCTTATTTCATTTTTTGATTTCGGAGAATAATAAATTGAATTTTTTTTTATTGACAGGGTGGTAAAATACCAGTCAGATGGACAGCTCCCGAAGCGATCGCTTTTCGTAAATTTACATCAGCATCAGATGTATGGAGTTTTGGTATCGTTTGTTGGGAAGTAATGTCTTATGGTGAGCGACCATATTGGAATTGGTCTAATCAAGATGTTATCAAAAGTATTGAAAAAGGCTATCGGCTTCCTCCGCCAATTGTATGTTGAAAAATTTGTTTTACCGATGACAAGTTATCTAACAACTACTTATTTTATTCATTTAGGATTGTCCGGATGCTGTCTATCAATTAATGTTAGAATCTTGGCAAAAAGATCGTTCTAATCGTCCAACATTTACACAAATTGTTAAAACATTGGACAAACTGGCCAAATGTCCGGAGAATCTGATGAAGTTAGCGCAGCAAATGACAAGGTATTTTCATTTATTTATAATCATAATTATGAGAAAAATTTTAATGATTCATTTTTTTACATATAAAACAGAGTGGATCCATTCATGGAGCAAACTTCCATACCCGATGTGATACAATTTAAATCATTTTATGAATGGTTGGCAAGCATTAAAATGTCTCGATATCAGATCAATTTTGAACATGCTGGCATCAATAGTCTACCTGCTGTAGCTAGATTAAGCCCACAGGATTTATTGGCCATCGGTATTGATATTCCAAGTCATCAGAAAAAAATAATGAATAGTATCTATTCATTACGTGCTCAAAATAGTATTGGTTCACCGGAAGGTTTTCTTGTTTGACAAACGAATATTTAGTTTAAAATATTGTAACAAACAACAATAATTCAGAACTTCAAATACGAAACCCAAACAATTCAAACGCCAATTACAATTGTGATTTTTTTTTCTCTCATTCATTTTTCTTTTATTTCTGTTATAATATACATTGAATTGATATGAAACATAAACTCATCATCATTTCGTTTTTTTTTCTTGAAACAACAATCATTTGTCATATCTGGAATATAGAATATTTTTCCATAGAATTACTAATATCTCAGTAAATTCTTGATAATGTCAAGTCTGTAGAATTCATCAATCTTTTGCTTATTATTATTGTTTGTTATCCATTTAATTTTGAATGTTCTCATATTTATTTTTTTTCTCGTTTTTTTTCTCTTATTGTATCAAATACTTTTGTAATATACAAAGGAAGAAGATTTTGTTTGTAGTATTGTAATTTTGTACATAATAATAATAATAATTTGATTTCTGTTTACGATTATAATAATTTTTGGCTGTAAAATAAATCAATCATTTAATGATAATTGTAATTTTGGAAAAGAAATAAAAAAAACCAAGTTAAACATTAAAAAATGAAAATGCATAAATATGGTTTTAACTTAATTCGATGGCAAAAGATGGCGTCACATTTAGTTCAAGAATAATTTAAATTTTTTAAAAAGAAATTAATTATATTCAGAAATAAGTGGCTCAACAAGTTATTGCCTAAATTATTATCATGGAGGCCATTTTCAAACTTGATTGTTTTTTTTTGTATTCCACTATACAGATAAATATATTCTCTTGAATCACTGGATGGCGGCAAATTCAAAGGTTTCTTGTTTTAAAAAAATGTTTTGCTATCCTCTTCAAGGATTCATCGATATTAACAGTAGAGTGAGAGAGAGGATATCATTACGATGAAAAAGAGAAAAAAAAGCTATCGAACAAGTTACAAGGGATAGAAACATGAAGAATGAAAGATGAGAGAAAGAGAAAGAAGGCAGTTTTAATTTGCCCACATAACCAACCGACCGATCGACCATACAGACAACCCCAAACCATTATACAAACATACACACACATCCGAACATTTTTGATCATCAGATCTTGTGAAAATCATCTGTTGAATGTATGCTACTTCGAAAACATTTTTTTTGGCTTCAAATTTCGACACTTTCGCTGTTTAACAACAACAACAACAATAGTAAGAATAATAACGACCACGACGAAACTGATCATCATCATCATCACAACAAACCAAATGATGATGGCCACCGCTCAAATTCAATAACACTTGTATCATATGGTTTGATCATTCTTCAATGATTATGGTCATTATATTTGATTATTAAATTCCATTTTTATTTTCGATTGTCAGTAGCCTTAAAATATCTTAACATTGAAATGTGATTCTTGTTCATTGTTTTATTTGTGTTTTTTTCCATTATGGTGATGAATTCAAACGAATAATTAAAATTTTTTTGCCTTGATGATGATGAATATAATATAAATGTTTGATCAACCGGGACGTCGTTTATAATAACCAACAACACTGAAAATTCATATGCCAACACCATTTTCAATTTATATGCTAAAATTGGAATAAATAAACAACAAAAAAAAATAAACTCCTTTTTTTCCTCGAATGTATTCGTTTCGAAATTTTTTTTTTTGGGCAAAAATGTCAATATTTAACCGGAACATTTTTGCCCAATTTTAGTCAACGAACAAAAAAAAATGATAATGATAAAAAAAATTCGTTTCTCTCCAAATGCATGTTTGTACAATGCTCGTTTGTTGTCATTTTTTTCCCGTAAACGAAATGCATGATCAAATCAATCATCGATCATCATTGCCAAAACGACGACAACAACAACAACAAAAAAATTACATAAAATTTTTTTGCCATTATAATAGTCATCGATGATGATCATCATTCATTTGGATTCAATCGTATTCAATTTCCATTTGAGAATTATATACAAACTAATTTTTTTTACTTCACTTCTCTATCTCTGGTAAGTAACAATTTGTTTCATTGATTCATTGTACCAGATGAATGAAATTTTTGTTTACCAAATGGAATAACAATTTGATTGAAAATCATAATGATATCGGTTTGGTGGGTCACCATTCAACCATTTCATTGCAATGATATGTTTCGCATGTTGCACACACACACACACACTAACAAACAAATGTCATGGTTAGATGACATTCGGTATTAGTTTTTGTTAGTTGTTATCTTATTTGTTTCCAGTTCTATCTCACACTAATCAATGCCAGATGCTCTTCATTTTTATTACTTTTATTACTGATTCTTCATTCATATATTGTCATTAGATTAGTTGATTTTTCGTTTAGTGACCCACACATGTTATCTTTTTTTTTCTTTCTGATCTGAAATGGCACGTGTTGTTTTAGTCCAAAAAAAATAAAGTCACGTTCCAAATCGTTGGCCAAAACTAATTGATATGTGTGTTTTGGACAATGTTGAATGCTGTATGTTATTCTAAACATATGTATTTACTGTGCTTGTTTGGTCGCATCGTTCAAAATTACAAAAAAAAATTCCAAGGCAAATTAAAAATTCTGAAAAATATGTGTGTGTGTTTTTGTTTTTTCCAATTCGAAATGAAGTTTGTGTTCATTTTTGTATCCACGATCGATTTGTTAATCTAATCACACACACACACACACACACAAACTTCTGATCATTGATCCTATCGTTCACTTCATAACAGATTTGTAATTTATTTTCTAGCACTTTTTTTTCGTTATTATTTTTCTAATTATCTAAAACTGTAAATCGTGAATTCTTCCATGAACAAATTGAATTAAAAAACAGTTTTTCATTGTTTATGTGTGTGTGTGTTTTAATATCAAGTTCAAATGATGTTTAGTTTTAATGTTTTTCATGTTATTTTTTTTCATATAAAATAGATCGATCAAAAGGTATTCAATCATCTTTGCATCGATTTCTATCTCTTTATTATCCATTGTATCTTTTATAGATTATATTGATGATTATTATTATTACACTGTAAATATAAATATCTTTGTTATACTGTCATTCATATTATTTTCTATAACACAGACACAGTTATCTCTTAATCACCCGTATGTTGATCACTCTTCATTGATCTACCTTCAATGACAGTTCAATGTACTTAATCATCATTTTGTTTGTTTATTTGAAAAGACATTGTCCATTTTAGTTAGCTATATCTAATCACACAAATAACAATAACAACAAACAACGGATACAAAATACATATAGTTATTGTCGTCAATGTTTAACTGTTGTTGTTGTTGTTATTGTTTACTATTATATAACGGCTAGCCAACGATTTTCACATCAATACGAATTATGTCAATTATTTGATTGATGGAAATAGCGAATCGATGTGTGTGTGTATGTGTACTTCATCTCTACACAACAATCGATTCATTTCATGATCTATTCATCATCATCATTTTTTCCATTATTTGACGATGATTACCATTTGGCATTATCCACATCTATTTCATTTATCGCTGATCGAACTGATCGAAAGAAATAATCAAATTTTTTTTTCTGTTGGCATTCTTTTCTATTCTCTTTTGTTTCTTATTCATACATTTTTTTTTTTTGGATATTCACGATTTTTCCAATCATTTGACGAACTTGAATTGATTTAAATCAAAATTGCCGAAAATCGATATTTATTCAAATTATATGATTATTATGATAATATTTGAATAAGTTTATTATCATTTTATAAAGAAAAAAATTGGAATTTTGTTTCGTTATTTTTCATTCAAAATGGATATAAAAAAATTTGTCATTCATTCAGTTTTTTTTTCACATCCTGTTATATGGTGTCTGAACACATCATCATCATCATCACTAACATCAACCTGTGAATGGCCTCATTTTTATTTTTGACTTGTTGGTATTTAAAATATGTTTAAATTTTGTTGTTGTTCGTTTGATTTTATCCTTGTTTCCACTGTTGATTTTTATCATTTCAATGATAAAAAATTTCTTCTTCTTCTTCTGAACTTTTGATGAATTAACACAGGTAGCAAATATTAATTTACTCAATACATGAGAAGAAAAAATGGAAGAAACATCATTCGTATTATTATTATTGCTCCAGACCATATACACAGAGAGATGATCACAATGTTGTTGTTGTTGTTGATAGATTAGAATCAGAAAATGAAATTTTTTTTTCAATTACAATAGATTTGTGGATTTTCACTTTCCAAGAATAGAATTTCAAAATCGTATTTCATTTTTTTTCTTGTTGTTGTTGTTGTTCATATCAACCATAATTTTTCTTATTTGAATAATAATCATTTTTTCAAAAAAAAATCATTCGACCGAACAACATTTTCCGAATCACATTTGTTCAAATTTATTTATTTACATTTAATCTGTTATTACATTTGTTGTTTGTGTGTTTTTTTTTCATTATTCTCTTCATACTTTAGGACTTCAGCTAATAATATTCATCATCATCATAATTTTGGAACTTGAAATGAAGAAAACAAACAAAAATTTCCTTATATAATCCATATTTGCAATTCATTTTTTTTTGTTTCGTTCGTTTTTCGTATACGACCAAAAATAATATAAATATAATGTCATTCAACTATACCTTTGTCACGATTTCCTTGTATTTGTGAATATTTTTTTCAAATTTTCATACTTCTTTTCGACAAATCATCTTCATTATTCACTACATTGTTAATAATAAACAACAAACAAATAGAATTTCATTCGTATAAAGTGTATAGTTTTTTTGTATGTACGGATTATTATTATTTTAATAATGTTACGTAAACTTAAATAATGACTTATATTGAACATCAGCATCAACAACAACAATCATCAATAATGGCCATTATTAGGTCATCAATGAACATAAGTCCGAATGAATTCTATGATTCAGCTATCGAATTATTGGCAGATGATTATTCACCATCAACTAGTTATTGTGAACCATATTTATCCACATCATTATCAACTAAAAAACATCCGTATAATCATCATCATCATCATCAATCCAATAATTGTGCTGTAGTGACATCATCATCAGCCATCAATCGATTGACCAATTTAGTCTATACGAATTCAAATAGCCAATCATCGAACAACACGTTAGTTTTCAATCGATTGAATCAAACAAAATTTAATGATAATGATTCGAAAACAAACCCACAACCAGTTTCGTTTGATCAACAACAACAAATCGATTCATCAGTATCGACACTTAAATCATTTCCTAAGTCATCAACATTATCGATGGAAATCATTTCATCAAGACAAAAATCATCGCAATCAGTTATAAGTAATAATAATCGTACGTTAACTATGATGAATACTAAACCAAAATCAACGATCGTTGTTAACTCATCTGATAATGGAAATTATTCTCAATCATCTTTATCAACAGCGATCAATACATCATATGTAGATAAAAACAGAGAAAACCGAATTTATTCGGTTTCACAATATCAACATCGTCAACCGCAACAACAAATCAACACGAATATCAAGAAGCAGATTACTATTCAACAACAAACGCCATCATCAATATCATCATCAACAACATCAGGATCACCATTACGATCTTCACGAAGTTTTACGGCCAGCTATTGCTCACGGCCAAACGTGACATGTAAGTCTTCTTCTCATTATTTTTCATATCCTTCAATATGTTAGCATTATTATTTTCTGGTGCATCTTTTTGATAAATGAATTTCTTACCATGTAAAAAAAATATTGATCCGGTATATTATGTACGGTAATGATAACTTTTTTTCTCAATTCGATTAAATTCTTTATCATAGCAATAATTTATTTTTCATTTTCTTCATATTCTTATGATCGTTATCATCATCCTGTAGGAAAGGAATCTTTTGAAATTTTTTTGGCCACCAAAAAAAAATCACTCTGTCAAATTAAATTTAGTTTAAACAAGTTCTATTTATCTAGTGGAAATAGTTTTGATAGGGATAATTTTCAACACATTTTTTTTCTTTGGGCATTCTTAAGCCATAATTTTTTTTGTATCAATAAATCGTTTTTTTTACAGGTCATATCTATCTCATGATGACCATCATCATCAACAACAACTTGGTGAAAGTTGGTCATTATTATGTATATTTAAAAGCAACAAAAACAACAACAAAATCTTATAATTGTTACTTGTCATGGTTTTGTTGTTGTTTTTTGTTTGCTTGATGAACATTTTATTAAATAATTGAATAATGAGAGAGGATTTCACATAATTATTTTTTCCTATAGAAAAAAATTTTAAAAACAAAAAAGAAATTTTCATTTCCATTTTTTTCAATGATCAAAATCATCATCATCATCATCATTCACATGAACATATTATTCCAAAAAAGTGTGGCTCTATTCATTCATTCATTCATTCATTAATTTTATTATTTCATTCAACTAAAATAAAAACAAGTATAATATATTATATAACACTAAACATCATAACAGCCTAATGAATGTATCAATCTAAAAATAACAATCTTCATAACTAACTAAATGTATAATAAATAAAATATACTATAGATGCTATTTAACCTAGGCTTAGTTTTTTTTTGAGTACGGTTGGTTGGTTGGTTGGTTGGTTGAATCATTCAACAACAACTTGTTGTAACAAACTTGTTCGGGTTAATTTTTTTTTCTTCATTATTTTGTCTATTTTGCTGTGAAAAAATGAAATTTTTTGAATTAAAAGACATCAATGTATATTATGTTTAGTAAATTAATCAAAGGCTACATAGATATATAGATAGAATAGATAGAGATAAAGAGTACATCATGATAATTATGTTGATGATAATGATAATGATGACTATAATCATTATTATTATAAACAATTAACATGATTTAATCACATACACACAAACAAAATAGTGAATGTTGGTGGTTTGACACTACTTGATTATAATATTCATCGTGTGTATGGCAAGGGTTAATATTAGTCTAATAAATTTTCTTTCCTTTTTGCCCTTTCTATACTCTTTCTCTCCGTCAAATTGTTTCGTTTTTATCCTGTCTATTAAATTTCTATAACTTTAATAATTGATTGAATCCTGATGATCATTATTATGATAATGATCATCATCATCATCATCATGTTGTCGATGAAAAAAAAATTAATATTTTTCCCCTCATTTGATGATAATAGGCTGTCTCTGTATGTCTTTATGATATAATATGGCTAAGGATATGCAACCGACATGTCTCGTGTCAGCGAATCCAGTGATGAATGGTTTTTTCATTCATCATTAAAATGAATGTTTTTTTGGATGATGTTAAAATACAATTTTCAATGTGTGTTCCAATTTTCCAATTCAATATATTATATTTATGCCGGATCCTTTTTTCCCCTTTTTCATTTTTTGTTTTGTTTTGTTTTTGTTTAACATACGGAAACAATTTCATCATCGTTTTGCAAGGAATTTCCATTTTTCAAACAAAACAAAAAATCAGACATTTTAATATTATTTGAAAAAAAATATCCTTAATGACCGAATTTCATAAACTTTTCGGGATAATTTTTTGTCCTCCTTCTTTTCTAAAATCTCTTTTTCAAAAAATCAAATTTTATGATCATGGATCCGATCAGCTTTTTTTTATCGGTTCCATTTTTTTTCTGTGGTTGATTTTAATATCTTCACATTGATTTGACCGTGATTTTACATTATTTATTTATTCATTTTTTTTTTTTGGTTCATTTTGAATAATTGAATCCATAATTAAAACATTCGATTGATTTCTTTTATGTGTTTTGTTTGAGTGATTTTTGTTATTATTATCTTTGGAAATACCGATTAATGATAAAGTTTTTTTTCTTCTTCTATGATCTTCTTTCCATAATAAATAAATCCTTTGCTATTTCTAATTTTAATGTGTTTTGTTCAAATTTCATTATTATCGTTGTTAAATTGACTATGATGATGATGGTGGTGCATCATAAATTGCCAAAGATAATGGAAAACATAAAAACTTTCTTTTTGTTAACAACATTAACGAAGATATTGTTCCAAAGTTTAAGGTGTTGTTGTTGTTGTTATTAAACAGTATAATATTAAATTTTTTCCCTATCGCTCATCATCAACATCAAAAACAACATCGATTCGATTCAATTATTATGGTCAAATGAAAAACAATATTTTTTTTCCATTTCTTTCGCTCACTCTTGTTTCCATGTGAATGAAAGATGAATTTTTTCTATTTGATGCATCTGTCCAATATTTTGTTTCGGCACACTGTGTTTTTTTTCATATTGAATTCGAT
The DNA here is from genome assembly GCF_027571235.1 of Dermatophagoides pteronyssinus. Taxonomy (NCBI): domain Eukaryota; kingdom Metazoa; phylum Arthropoda; class Arachnida; order Sarcoptiformes; family Pyroglyphidae; genus Dermatophagoides; species Dermatophagoides pteronyssinus. The sequence continues at coordinate 4,172,912 of NW_027461525.1, forward strand.
TGATTGACCTCTCTGTGCATATTTTTTGTTTGTTCGAAATCAAATCAAACTTAGGCCATTGGCAATCACCATCAATCGACATTGGCCAACAAAGAATGTGAAAAGATGCCAAATAAAAAAAAATGATAATAAATTATTTTTCTTTTCAAAATACATCTAAATAAATTCTCTTGTAACGAATCGATTTGTTTTCTTTTAATTTTAAATTTTATTAGCCATCTATAAATTATGACACCTACATACAAACACACACATAAATCACATTTATATTGGGTGCAACATTTTGATATCTTATTTTTGAAATATGTTTTTGTTTTCTTGTTGTTGTTGGAAAATAATATATCAAGATTCGATTCGATCCTGTTTCTAAAAATAACAATCATTTTTTCCTATTCATATTTTTCATTTAATATAAAAATTTTTCATTACATAGCACAATGATTACATGATTTTTACAATTACAATTTTTTTTTCATTTTCCCACCATTTCATTTCAATTTCAAAAAACTTTTTCTTATTTATTCTTAATTTAATTACTTTTTTTTGTATGTTTAATTGCCTTTATTATCATCAACAGCATCATCCTAATCATCATCATCAAACGGTAGTTAGATTTATGTATATGAGAGGAACTAATTTCAAATTTAACATAAAAAATATTACAATAAACATCACAATGTTTATCATGTCATAAAGATAAGCTACAATTAATTTTGAATTTATTTCAACTATGGTTTTCAAATGAAGACACTTTACACTTGTTATCCAACATGATCATGTTAAAAAGAAAGAAAATTACAACAATTCAAAGTTTTTTTTTCACGTTCCAAATGGAACGTAATTGTTCAAATTGCATTTCGGATGGAATCACCATAATAAGATGTTGACAATGATTTCTTCAACAGAAAAAAAAACATTCTTTTATGCAGTTGATAATTTCAAACGATCAAATAGCTGATGATTGGGTGAAAAAAATATGAAACAATTTTTTTTTCTTTTATTCAATTCAAATCATCATTCCAGCAACAACAATATAATGATGATGATGATGATGAACCAGGTAAACCTAAAAAAGTCTTATGGTAATTTAATGTTGATGTTCATCATCATCATCATCATCATTGAATATATTAAAATATATACACAATTTCAATGTGCACACGGGTTACATTCCACATTTGACATGTTCATTGGCCCAGTTTCATTTTTTCTTCTTTCATTTTTTTTCTGCATTCATTTATTCAACACACACACACAAATATGACAATGGTCCCTGATGATGATGATGATGGTGATGATCGGTGATGCGATGGTTCTCCACCTTCAAAGTTTTTTCGTTGTTGTTGTTGTTGTTGATTCACAATGATTTTTAAAAAAAAATTTGGTTGTTCTACATATTTTTTTTTCTGTTATGTTCATACTACTATGATAAAAAAATATTTCCTTTTCGATAATACATGATTTGATGACGATTGTTTTGACCCATAATTTTTTTTGTTTCTCCTCAATTGATTTTTGGGATATCCGTCATATTGTGTGGATATAGGGGGAAAAGAAAAAAGTATAGGTTTCATTTACCTTATTTTTTTTGTTCGTTTGTTTGACATCATCAGGGCCGCTATCATCATGATCATTGAGAAGAATATCAATCCACCTTATTCGGTATGATAATGATAATTATGTTCATGATGATGATATAGTCAATCATAGTTATGATTCCGAATCAAACAATCTTTTGAATGAGGGGGAAAAAATTGATTTTGTTTTTTTTGACAACTGAAATTATCTCGTAAAAACTGTTCTGATTATATATTCAAATATCAATCAATAACTGTAACAATCATCAAAAGTAAACATTTTTTTCATAGTTTATTTGTTTGCATTATTCAAGAAGAAAAAGAAACAGTTTTGACATGATGACCGAATAAAGGGCGAATTTATTTTTTTTTTATTTCTTTAAACGGAGTGAAAAAAAAATTGAAATTTAAATCGCAAATTATAGTCAATACCAATGAATCGGTTGAACAACTTTTTGGTTGAATTTTTTTTTGTTTTCCTATTGACTATTTTATTATAAATATTCTTTTCATTTCCAAAAAAAAAATCGTATACACCTGTTGAATGACACTTGTAATGTATGTCATATGACCATCACCACCTCCACCATCATTATTATTATTATTATCATCAGAATTGCTATTCGTTTGCTCGGTCGGTCGATTACAAACAATGTTTGTTTGTGTGTGTGTATGGTATGTACAATTCGTTAATCTAAATAAAGGACAATTTTTTTTGTTTTCCTAATAAGCCGGAACTGGCTTATAACATTTTCTATATCGTCCTGTTATTTTTTTTTATATTCACTCTGTTATTACAATTCAGATTTTAATTCATATCAAATAGCTGTATTTTTTGGTTGATTTCGAAGCTCAAAAGATAAAATTACAATTCTTTCTTTTCATTCAATGCACATTTATAGTTGTTGTCATTTCAATCTCTCTCTGTGTGTGTATATGTTTCTATATATTTTCAAATAATTTTCATTTCCAATTACATGATCAACGTTTAATTTTCAATTTTGTTTTTTTTAATGGCAACAAAATTGTTGTTGTCATTTTTAACCTGAAGCAAATTTTCTGATAAACATTTTCTGATTTCTGTTTTTTTTCTAACCGTTATATATTTCAATTTTAACAAAAAGGAAAGAAAGAAAAGTATATAACATGTGAATCCTATTCATCCTGCCATCGTCAAATCAAACCATCAGTTGTTGATTAGTTTTTTTTTCGCACACACACATATATATAATTTTTTTTTAATCAAACGAAATTAATTTCATCATGCTATTGCTACTGTTCATTGAATTTTTCTTCAACAAAAAAAAAAATTGTTGATTGCTAAAATTTACACACGCAGATGAGATCTTTACAAGGAAGATCCTGATCGGATTTTCTTTTTTATTCATCATCATTCATCATTCACCACAATGTCGTTCTATTCAATACATACACAACAGACATCAATCTTACTATCAACTACTGGATCATACCAAAAAAATGATTGCCACTTGTATGAAAATATTTCCGTTTTTTTTTGTTGATGATGCTGTTATCGATTTTGATGATGATGATGAGGATATGGATATCTTCCTATTTTAAGAAAGAAAAATGCATTTACTTTTTTTCGGGTAAAAAAAGAAACTCATTTTTTTTTGTTGTTCCATAGATTTAATGTTGCTAAATATTTATTGTTATATGGACAAAAAAAATTGTTTAATGATTAAGAAAAATATTCATTTTGACTAATAATGTTTGAAATTTACTTATAATCGATGATGATAGAAATCGGTTCATCATAACAATCAATTGTATTCATTCATTTGGACATTGTATTTTTTCTTTTCCTGTTGATAATATTGTTACCTAAATAATTTCCGAATGATGGTTGTTTTTTTTGGCTTTGCTTTTAATTCATCATTCAAGTTTGTGTATTTTATATTAATAACGTTAATCGAAAATGGGGGGTGAAAAAAAAGGAGTGATGATAATGATGAACATGAACAAGAACAAGGAAAAAATAAAACAAGATAGAATAGATCTTTGCATCGTAATTCATAATCATCACATCGTAACATCCATTCGATTCGAGTGTCGAATAAAATTAGATTGACCGACTTGAATGGGGAAAAAAAGTTGTTATAACCTGCTTTAACATGTGTGTGTGTGTGTGTGTGTGTGTGTGTATGATTCGTAAACAATTAATGATTGTTAGATGAAACAGGTGGATTTTTGTTAATGTTTAGTTTTAAAGATTCATTTTTTTTTCTTCGTTTGATGATGATGGTGATGATCAATATTATCATTCCATATATATAACTTGATGAAACAATCGTTTACAATAAATGAAATGGTGATAATCGACATATGAAAAAAAATAAGAACGAAACAAACATGATCGACTTGATTATATCCATGGTTTAGATAATCCATTAATAAAAACTGTAAAAAAAATTTACTGAAATGAACCTTAGCATTGAAATATGCGATTATATAAATAGGCCTTATATGATAGTGATTAACATGATTATGCAATTTTTTCATTTCATTTCAAACAAGCTTAAAGTTGAATAACGATAATAACTATCCGTTTGATCAATAGTGATTCAATGATGTTGTTGAATTAGGTTTGAATGAGTCGGTGGTTTTTTTTCCGTTCCCTAATGTATATCCGTACAAAATTTTCTGATTATCGAAACTAGTGTATAATGATCCATGTAGGATTTTTTGTTGTTGTTGTTGCGGAAAATGCTATTTTAAGCACATCGGACATTAAGAACAAAAAAATGGACAAGGCTTGAATTGGAGATTTACCTTTCGTTCTTTTCCATAGATTTTGGAGTTAGTTTTTGATTGTGTGTTTTTGTTTGTGAGAGAGAGAGAGGCTTACCTTTATTTATTTTTCACGTAATATTCATTCATTCGCCTTTTTTTCCAGCCTGATTGTTTGATTTATTAGTCGAACTGACCTTGTCTTTTTTCATCATCATCATATGGTATTGTCTTGTTGGCGTATTGGTGGTGTTGTTCGACCACATTTCACCGAGCATCACCTGAATCAATTCTTGTTCTCTCTCATCATCATCATCTTATCATCATCATTTTTTTCTTCTCACACCTCCCTTCTCAGGGAAAAAATGACATGGCTTCATATTTTTCCGCCATATTTGTCCATTATGTATTTACCCCAAAACCAAAAATCTTTTATTTTTTGTTGCTGTTGTTGCTGAATCTTTCATTTTCTTCATCATCTAATCATACATTATCATCATCATCATCATCATCATTGGTCTAACCAACAAAAGAAAGAAAAACTTTCGTCGATGGTACTTGATGATCAAAATCATCGATAAGAGAATGTAGCATACAAACAATCGAAACAAGAAAAAAAACGACGATGATGATGAACAAATCAATTCTTTGAATCAATATATTTGTTACCTATTCTCTTTATCATCCATAAAACTATATACAGAAACACAATAGGTCAATATTGTCGAATATATTAATGATGTTCGATGAACATTAACTGATTTTTGATAGTAACAGTGGTAGTTTATAATGATGATGATGATGATGAGGGATGATATCGATTTTAAGTTTTTTTACCTGTCGTTTTGAATCTTTATAAAATTCTGACAATTTTTTTTCAAATCGTAATATTCAAACTCATATAGTATATTGCTGTTGTCATTATTGATGATGATAAAATCGTTTTTTCTTATTCTTTTTCTGTTCTTTCTTAATGATACTTTGAGACAATAAGTTGTTAGTTTGTCTGTATGTGTGTGGCCACTTGCTTTACTTTTGAGTGATGATGATGTCTGTTTTCTTGGAACATCTTTTTCAGTTTCGTTTTTTTCCCTCTTGAATATAATGGTGGATATTTTTCTTTTTCTTTTTTTTACAAACATATATGTAATAGCTCAATTTAAAGTGATAGTTTTAAAATTATGATGATGATTGTTGTCGACTACCAAGTTGTTCATATTGATGTACATTATTATACATCAATTAGGAATCAAATCCTTTTTATAACTGTAGATAGCCGATTGTTTTATCTATCAAATAGATAATGGTTTTGTTTTTTTGCAAACGAAAATCCAAATTTTTGTTTTGTTTTGTATTTTTTTTACCGGAAAAAACGACCACCACCATCATCATTATCATAATCCAAAAATAAGGTTCATTTTTTTCCTCAAATTTTTATGATGTTTATATTTTGATCATTTTTATGATTGATAATGATGATGTATTTTTTCACTATTTTCTACCACTTTTTATTTCACTTTATCAGATAAACATTTAAATTTTCACAAAAAAAAATGAATGAAATAAATTCAAAATTTCTAATTTTGTTTTTCATTTTTTCTTCCCTCATTTGATAGTGATTAGACGAAAAAGTGCTTCCGAACGTCTAGCCGAATCGAAAGGCAAATACATTGGCCGAATGCAATCAGATGCAAACATTAATTGTTTCAATAATCGATCAGATCATGATTATCGAGAACAGCAATCTATTGATTCGATCAGATCAATGGATACTTGTACGACTTCTACGAATTTTATTCGATCAAATCAAACAACTAATTCACAATCAAATTCTTCGATAGCTGAAATCCATTTCATTGATGGTTCAAACAATTTAGATAATGGAAGTTTAATCTCAAAAATCAACAGTCATTTAAATAAAATTAAAAAACAATCAAATCAAAATAATCTGGTCAAAAAACGAATCAGTCCTAAATTATCGGAAAATTCAACAGGTGCTGTAAGCAATCTGGAAATGCAATTAAGAGAATTGATTAGTTTGGATAATGTTGTTAACGATGTTGTTGTTTTGCCTAACCGGATTTCAAATGATTTTATTTCAAAAAATGATGATTTACAAAGAATTTGTGAATCGGATGATCTAATCAAACAACAAAAAGATATCTATCGTGCTGAACTTAAATACATAGGCTCATCATCATCATCATCTCAATCGTCATCATCGCCAACACAATCCATTACGACCAACACCACCAGCTCATCATCATCTTCTTCTTCATGCTCTATATTTTCCGAACCGTATAACATTTCATCTTCACCCGAAAAAATGAAAAGAATTAACGATAAATTATTATTTTTATCATCATCATCATCATTGAAAATGGAAAAAAAGTTTTCAAATATTTCATCACAGCTGCCATCTATCTGCACTGATTGTAAACATGATGAAAATTTAAATCTATCAACTTCTGTAATGAGATCTAAATCAGACATATCTCCATTATCGAATAATCAACGATTTTCCAACAATCATTCTAATCCACAGGAACAAGACATTGATCATATATTTAAAAGTCTGTGTTTAAATTCTAATCATAAACCGAATGAAAATAACAATGATAATCGAATGAAGACTGAACAAAATGAACGGAATATCATCTTTTCATCCAATGATGATTCATTGAAACGAAAAATGCATCATCATACTAATAAGGATAATTATAATGTGAAAAATCATCACAATAATTCAATGATTTATCCTGGCTATGAAGATTCGAACTCGAATAAATCGACGACAATTTCGAATGAATTTTCAAGTTTTAATTCATCAAGTCAACTATCGGTTGATGAACCATCATTCAATCATACCCATAATAGTAAACGGCGAAGAATTTTTCATCATCATGGAGGCAGTACTTCGAAATTGACATTCGAAAATTTGATGCTTCATCAACAAAATCTAGCATCATCTCGTTCATGTACAAATCTATTGGCCAACTTTCACAATGGACCATCTGTCGTCGAACGTAATGCTCGAATAATAAAGTGGTTGTTCAATTGTCGAAAAGCAATGGATCATCAATCGACAATCATTTGATCATCAAATCATGTTCACACTGATCAAATAACGATTGTTGAATATAATAATGGAAAAATTATTGCTCTATATGGGATGATATTTTTAGTAGTCAATATTTTTTATTCAGCCAATAATTTTGGTTTATTTCATTATTATTATATATTTAGACTAGTCGGAAATATTTTCTCTTTGAAAAAAAATGATTTTACAAATTTTTTATCGATAAATTTTTGATTTGAAAACAAATAAAGTTTTTTTTTATTATTTTAAATTTGTTCCCATTCATTTTCTTTTATTGTTGAATGTTTTCAAGAATTCTTTTTGGTGGATTGTATATCATCATCTCCAGAAATCGAATCAGATGTCGTTTGCTGTGGACATTCTAACTTATTGTCTGATTTTTTTTTCTCGGGCAATGGACAAGAAAGATTTGCAAAAGGTTGTGGTAATTGATAATCCCCAATCCATCGATCAATTAATGGTTGTAGAATCGGATAGATGAATTTATACCAAATAAACAAAACGATTGGTGCAATAAAACAAGATATGCAGACCATTTTTGATGAATTTTTATTAAAATTTGAAAATCAGAATTGAAAATGGTTGAGCGAATTTGGATACAGTGGTACCTCGGTTAACGACGATGATCGGTTCCTGAAAAACCGTCGTTAACCGAAATGTTCGTTAACCGAAATACAATGCAATACTTGTTTTTTAATCATCGTTAACCGAAAAAAATCGTCGTTAACGGTCTCCTGACCGAAATCGTTAACCGAAAATTTCGTTAACCGAGGTGTTCGTTAACCGAGGTACCACTGTATTGTTATTTTTTTTAATATAAACTCAATATAGCTGGCGACAGGCGAAATCATCGATTTTCTTCCATCGAATTTATTTAAAGCGTACTTCCCAAAATTTGGGATACTTATACTTTTGCTATTATCTTTGGATTTTGCGATTGAATGATTATGTTGGAAATAAGGCAAATAATTTCAATTGGTGGCTGTATTAAAATTTTGCTAAAATTACTATTTTATACGAAAATTTAATGTAATATTTAATCGACAATTTTGTATGCACCTACAAAATCAAATTGAGAATTTAATGTAGTCTGAATGACTGTTGTTCATTTATATCTTGAATGAGATAGATAGATATATGATACAAAGCGAAAAGTTAGACAAGGTAAACGGAGATAACCTGATGAAGCAGGTTTTATGGCGCGTTCATAGCCGAATCTTGTTTTTGTTGTTGTTGTTGTTGTTGATCAAAATTCATTGGTTGTGAATCATCAAAGTTGTTTCAAAGAAAATTGTTGCCATGGTCTGTTGTATTCGTTGGCGAAGCAATCAAATGGTGAGTCTTGAAACGGCAACGCGCGTTTTATTGCAAACAAGTTGACACTAGCTATTCAGCTAATAAGAGATACGAACAGAAAATTCGTTCGTCGAACGTCGTCAAAGAAACAAACATACCAAAGTGGTCATAGCCTTTGTTTATTCAGATCTTTGAATACGCACATTATACGAACATATAAAGAAGTTGTAATCATTGTTATTTAGTTGATAGTGTGCAAACAACTATTCAGATTTTCCTGTTTGATTGTCAAAACGATGGACATCGATGTCACTTGAATTGTTTGACTGAAATCTGATCCATTAGCGTGATCTCTTGTTTGTAATTTTTTTCAACAATCATTTCTGTTTTTTCTCTTATCTGCATTTTAGTAGATTATTTTGTCTGCACATTTCTCCGTACAAACAACAAATGTAAATGAGCTTCGTGAAAATCAACAACCATGGCCGATTGTCAAATCAATTCGATTTCTGATCAACCGTCAAACAGTAAAGATGTAACCACCATAATTCCAGAAGGCCGTGTTGGTGAAGGTAAGAATTCCAAATTTATCGATAGATTTCATATTTAAATTGAAATTTTTAGTTTGTAAAGAATGGCTAATACGAGAAGATGGAAATCTTGCTTATCGATTGCAAAATGAAGAAAGTAAGTAGCTTCTAGTTGAGTTGATTATCATTTTATTAAATCGTTAAATTTATCTTCTCAAGTTGAACAACATTACAATGAAAATCGATCCAAAAATCAATTGGTCCGTAAAGACATTCCATTGGCTAAACATTTGCAAAAGAATGAAATTCTTGAAGCTCAACAAAAATATGAACGTTTTCTTCAGGAACAAATTATTCACGATGAAAAAATAGCGAGAAAAATCGAACATCGTTTATTGTTAGAGGAAGAAGAAGCGAAAAAGGCAGCCGAAGAAGCTGATGCTAAATTGGCTAAAAAATTAATGGAAAAAGAAAAAGCTAAACAAATAAGAAAAAGGATAGAAAAAGAGAAGCAACAAGTGGAACGATTATCTGCTCAAATCGGTACAGATTTTCGGTCATTTAATATGGAAAATTTTCATGAACCAACAGTGAATATTAATCAAAAAACATTAGACCGATATGCTCGATCAAAAAATCATCGAATCATGACAGAAGATGAACAAGAATTAGATCTTTCCGAATTCTGTATGCCTCCACCACCTGGACTCAATCCAGAAGAGCTCAAACTTTTTCTTGAAGAACAAGATGCTGAAATTGCTCAATTACTTCAACACCAGGAATTGAAACGAAGTCGAAATCCAGAAAAAGAAAAATTAGCGTCAATTGAGCAGCAAGATTTTGAAATAGCCAAAATGTTACAAAAAATGGAGAAAGATCGTTATAAAAAAATCAAGGAAAAACTCAGGAATAGTCAACGTTTGAATCGATCATCTGATCAGGATTCGAATTTCCCTGAAGAACGCAATTATCAACGCACTTCAACACCACTTACTTCAATGGGTAGTTCATCGGTTGAAGCAAATAAAGTTGAAAATGATTATGATATTCCAGAAAATCACCTAACATCACTACATGATCAAACATACGAAGAACCATATAATGTATTGAATGAATGTTCAGAAACAACATTAGCTCAAAGTTTTCATAATATCGCCATTGATTTGGATCCTACTTATAGACGGCGCCTCAAACAAACACAATGTTCATCTTCGCAAGGAAACCTTACGGAGTCTTGTGTGGACGATGATGATAATGATTACAGGGTGGAACAGGTAAATAAAACGGGATCACCAACTTTTCTACCTACACATCGTTCATATCGAGATTCTTTGGAAAAACTACATTCAACTTCTAAAATGACTAGTGAATATAGTCGAAATCCTCCATCTACTTGTACATCATCATCTCGATCATCAAATACAAGTTCCGAGAATAGAAATTTACATAATCACGAACCACAAAAATCTGACGACTTTGCTCCACCACTGCCTCCCCGTGATATGTCGCTGATGCATAATTACAAACCAACAACTACAAGTATTGATCAAGATCATCATTCATGGAAAGAATCAATCAAAAGTAGAGTGTCAAATAATTTATTACCACCACATCATCCACAACATCCTAATCGTCAGTTCAATGATTTTTTGGGCATTCATTCATCATCGGATAATGACCAATCGTCAACAAATAATGCTATTGTACAAGGGCAATGGCGAATGCCATCGTTAGATAAGCCCCAGAAAAAGATAAACAAACCAGATGGCTGTAGGACGCAGTGATTATTACTTATTGATTTATATTAATAAATTGTTTTTTGTTTGTTATAATTTTTCGAATACTTTTTTTCAGATTGATTTTGAAATAAAGAATCGTATTTTAAAAGAAATTCGTATCCCTTCCTACACGTACATTGTGAATGATGTGATGTGTTTGATCAATTTTATTCTCTTTTGTGCACAAGACATGTGTTTATAAACAAAAATTAAAATGTATCCAATTATTTTTGAAGCAACAATTTGATAAATACTAGCCATAAAAATACGAAATGGCAATGTTAGCAGAAGATTCAAAAATCATGTCCATGGCCAATACCGATCTAATATGGTCGCTATATCCGGACAGATTTGTTACATTTGGTAATGAATTAAAATTATATGTTGTTGATACAATTACGGAACTACCTCAAATGTTTGGCGGAATTAAATTATCTGAATTGTGTTTTTCACAAATTCTCACTTCTAAATCCGAATTTCGTTTTGTTAAGGTTAGTTTTAAGACCATTATCAGGTTATCTAAAATGATATTTTTCGATGAATTTGTATAGTCGATGGCATGTAATAATCGATTACTTAAACATGGAGCGGATGTTTTATATGCTCTTGGATATCAAAACGGAAAAATTGTTCTAAATTCATTTGATTCGAGTTCTGGAAAAGAGTCTGATGCAGGATACCATTATTCAAATGTAGTTGGAAAAGAATTCATACAAGAATATCCTCGTTCATGCAATGCTTTGGATTTTTGTCAAATCGACAATAACCTGGTGAATAACAATTTGATGTTATGATTAATTGTTAACTCATTCATTAATTTTTTCAGTTGGCTTCTGGTTTTGAACGTAATAAAGACGATTATTCTGTCATGATCTGGGACATTGCTCACACTGGAATCAATTACAATCAAGCTGCTCAAAGTGCAACTATAACTGGAACAACTAAGCCATTGCACCAATCTGCTCCGAATGATCAAGTTCATTCTCTTAGATGGTTTCGTAACCGTTCTCTAATTTGTGGCATGAACAACAAACATATTAAATTAATAGATGCCAAAGAATCGCCCAATCAAGGTCCTTGTGTTTTCACCAAAGGAGTTTACGGTATAACTCCAGATACTCATACTGACTATCGTTTCGCTTCGTTTTTTGAAGTAAGCTAAATCATTTGACTGAATCTTCACAAACGATTTTTTGTTATTCTTTACAGAATTTTATTTATGTCTGGGATTTGAGATTCTTTGAAAGTCCTCTGGTGACGATAGGACCGGAACCTTCTAGCTTTGTCAAATTAGAATGGTGTCCAACCCGTTCCAACATATTGGCAGCATTATTAAAAGACACTAACAGTATACGATTGTATGATCACAAACAATATACTAATTTTAATGAATTTCCTGAACCATCTATTCTAAAACGCGATATTACTCCGTTCGAAGGTAACTTCTTTTAACAGTTGAAAAAAGGATCATTTCAGATTTTAATAATTTTTTCAGTAAATAATTCACAAATTTTATCATCATTTTCTTGGCATCCAACTAATGAGTTTCAAATGACCGTAATCACTTCTAATGGTGTGATCCGTGATTTCAAAGTAGTTGATCGAATTACGCTTAATTGGTCACCAATCTCCGAAATAATTTGGACTCATGGCAAAAAAATATTACAATGCATCGATTCAAGAGATTCAATTTATAAGGAAATTGATGATATTGCTGTTCGTATGCGCAAATTAGCTATTGACGGTTATGGTCTTTCGGTATGTATTTTCAATTATTTGTTGTCATGATTTCATTCTCTTTTCCATAGGCTGAGAAATTATGGGACATGTTTTGCAAAGATAATCCGCTTCACTTTGTTTGGAAATGGATTTATATGCATATTAACAGAAACGATCCGAAAAACCAAGCTTTGAAATCAAGCAATGAAGAAATTTCATACGATATTTTTGCTTTACACAATACAGAGCGATTTTTCGGGGTTATGGGCATTCTTTTCGAAAAAGAATCCCCGAAAAATTTGCGTCCAAGTGAACTCATTTTGTCTAACAATTTTCCAGCAGCTTTAAGGTGATTATGAAAATTATTATTTTCAAATTCTAATTTTAAATTTAAAGTAAAAAGGAAATTTACGTCAGTTTTGAGAGATCTAAAGCTCTTCAATATTGTGGTTGGAGTGATAGACATTTCTCATCAAATTCCGCTTCATCTTTTGGCTTTGATGAGCTAGCTATTACATCTAAACTGGATTCTAATATTCCATGTGATTATTTTATTTCAATTAATGAAAATGAACATAATTACACTCGGCTTGCAGCTATTATGGTTTTTAATGGACGAGTCAGTGAAGCTATTGAATATTTGAATCGTGCATCTGATTTTGCAAGCAAGAACTCTTGTAATAATCATAAATCTAATGATCTCCATCAGAATGGCAAACAAACTGATAAAGCAGTTTCATTGAACGCTATAGCTTTGGCTTTATCAACATTTATTACCACTGTTGATCGAATAGATAAATCGAATGGCAATCTATACATTTGGGAAGAAATATGTTCCAAATTGAAACCCAAACTTGATGATCCATACATTAAAGCTATATTCAATTTTGTCTCTGTTGATTGTAATTCGGATGTTGGAAAATATAGCGAAATAATCGTAAGTTTTTCAATAAATTTGAGCCATTTTTTATCGAAACTAATTTTTAATTTGTCAGTACGATGAAAAGTTAGATATTGCTGATCGTGTTGCATTTGCATGTCTTTATCTTCCAGACACAGAGGTATAAAGGTTTTGACAAAATTTTCACGTTTAATCTGATTATTTGCATTCTATTTTTTCAGCTGACTGATTTCCTATTTCGAGTACAAAACAATTTGATTGAGAAAAATGACTTGCGAGCAATTTTGTTTACAGGACTAACTGAAGATGGATTAGAATTATTTAGGAGATATATCGAAAGTACTAGTGATGTACAAACAATTAGTTTGATTCTATTATGGACATTGCCACATTCACTTTGTAAAATTCCGATTGTCAAAATTTGGATTGATAACTATAAACAATTACTCGATTGTTGGCGATTATGGAATGTCAGGGCTCAATTTGATCTAAAATGGTATGAAAGTATGAATTATTTGGAAGAACCGCGACAACAAATCTACATCGTTTGTAATTATTGTCGATCACCGATATCTACCTATACTCACACTGATTCAAATACAAAATCTCCAATATCTCACCCGCAACCAATCTCTCATCATCAATATAACCGAGCTTCAAGTGCCAATTCATCATCGAATAAATTACGAATATGTAGCTGTTCGAATTGTGGTAAAACATTACCACGATGTTCATTATGTCTTACACAATTGGGCACACCAGCAGGTTTTCATTGGCGTCCTGGTATCATTCTAGAAAAAAGTAATCGCAAATTATCACCATTTTCATCCTGGTTTACTTGGTGTCAAACATGCAGACACGGTGGTCATTCTGTTCATCTTCTTGATTGGTTCACAGAGAATACAATATGTCCAGTAGCTGGTTGTAAATGTAAATGTATGGGGTTGGATGCTAATGCTAGACCTATATTTTAAATTTTAAATTTTTTTCTGTGATTTATGAATTATTTTTTATTATTTAACCCTTTTTTTAATTCAATTAAATTCATTTATTTTTTGCAATTTTTCGATTATCATTCGTATAAAAAAACGAGTGTGCGCAAACTGTATCATTGGTCAATTTGCAATTACGAGCAATACAAATCGTATGCAATAAAATGCTCACAATTCGGCACCCGATTTGATCGTTAGTTCCATTTATATTCAGCAGCCTGTTGATCATCGAGTGCAAATTGAGGTCTTTGTTTAAAAAAACCATGTTTATAAATCGAATTTCTATCGATATCGGTCAGATTTTAAATCACATTTTTTTCAAATTTTTTTATGAATTTTTTTTGTCTTTAATAGAATCATCATATTTTCATCAATCATCATTTGCAGATAAACTCAAGATTCGTAAATTTAGGCCCATTTTGGATGAATCCGAAGATATTATGAGTGATTTCATTTTGACACCCAAAGAAAACATTAGTGATACTAGAATTATAAAACATGAAGATGTGGCAGAGAAAATCATGATTGAACTAACTACTGATAGAAAGAAATTTCAGTCATTAAAAACAGATAGAAATGATTTGCATATATCCAAATCAAGATCCAGTCGTTCGACAAAACGATTATTGAGAACTTTCAATAAATCATGTTCTGTTGAACAATCACAATCAACCTCTGAATTTGATTGTAATACAATCATTTTTAATTCCTCGAATAAAAAACAGATAAAACAATTTACCAATTCTTCTTGGATTCGTTGTAAAATTTGTAAAAAAAGAATTCATTCCAAAGAGGAAAAAATACGAGCTCATTATCGTATTGTTCATAATTTTCTTTTCATGAAGACTAGTGATTCTGATATTATTCTCACTCGTTTAAAAGTAAACAAAAAATATTTTCATTTTTGCTGTTTATCGTGTCGGAAAAAATTTATCGATTTTGATCATTTTATTCAACATCGATGTAAATATATTCAACGAAAAGCATTTGCCGATGATAAAAATGATTTGGAAATTAAAGTGAGATCATCAATGCCTGATTTTGAAATTGACTATAAATGTGAAAGAGAATTCTTCAAAAATTTAGGCCTACAAAGGAGATTGGAATGCCAAACCAAATTTAAATGTGATCATGTGAATAATGAGAAAATTGATAATCCAGATCCATGTTATGAAAATAATTTTATGAATTCATCATCCCGGTGTCATTCTTTAAAAAAATTCATTCGTCCACTTTCATCCATCACTAAGATAGAAATATGATTCTGAATTGCTAATTTTTTTAAAAATTTTATTCGATAATATTTTATCCAAATCAATTGATTAATTAAATTTTATAAGAAATTACATTTACTTTAAAATTGAATTAAAAGTTTTTGCGCATGAATTCGAAATTTTATATCTTTTATTGAAAACAACTTTCAGTATATAAATCAGTCTTTTTTGTATGACCTATCTTGTTTGTTGTCTCATTTGATTTATTCGAGCAGACAATAAATTTACTTTAATTTTTCACGCTTAAAAGATAATTCTAATTGAAACTCTATTTTTCATCAAGTAAATCTATTTTCCAAAAAAAAACACCAATTGTTTTAATTGCTTTTTATCTACTGTAGAATATGGCTGGTTTCAGACAATTTATTCGCGATGGTGTCAAGGCTTATCATGTATGGCCGGTAGCATTTCTTGCTTTTTTGGTTGGTCCGGGTTTAGCCGTTTATCAATCTTACCATCAGATTAGCGGTCCGGATGTTCGTGTGTTGAAAAATTTCGAAACACAACAAGCCTACGAGAAAAAGCAATTTAAATATCTATCATCGATCGATCATCAGAATTATGAACATCCTCGCCCGAAATTTTAAATTGTTAACAATTCCTTCTATTAATTATTAAGAACAGATCGTAAGCTTTTCATTTGTCCCCAATTTGTATAACTAAATTTGGCAATGTGATTGGTTGATTGATAAATGAATAAAATTAGTTTTTTTCAATAATTTATTTGGTACTTACGTATTAGAAGCAAGGCCATTCAAGTTAGCATAGAAGTGTTGCTCGCACAACACTTCTTTGCTAACTTGCTACTTATATAAAGAAAGAATAGGGCAGATGAACATTCTTTGGTTTTTAATTAATCAAACTTAATCTAGGCAGGTTAGTTTAGGTTAGGACAGTTAGGTTTTCCGGGTAGGAAAACCTAACTGCTGATAAAAATATTTGATTTAAAAAAAATATACAGTGGTACCTCGGTTAACGACGATGATCGGGTCCTGAAAAACCGTCGTTAACCGAAATGTTCGTTAACCGAGGTACGATTTT
Organism: Dermatophagoides pteronyssinus; assembly: GCF_027571235.1. Lineage (NCBI taxonomy): Eukaryota > Metazoa > Arthropoda > Arachnida > Sarcoptiformes > Pyroglyphidae > Dermatophagoides > Dermatophagoides pteronyssinus. The sequence continues at coordinate 4,189,871 of NW_027461525.1, forward strand.
CCATAGGTTTCAATGGAGAGCGGATAAAATTGATCCGACCTCAGACCTTGATTTCCTATTATCACCTTAAATTCTCGAAAAAAGCCATGTAATCATAATAAACTGATTATTTTTGAATTCGTTCTTATCTAGGCTAATCCATAGACTGGATCTGATAACGGAAATCATCACTTTTCGGTGATAAAAATGAAAAATGTCCCACTTCCCTTAAAAGTTTGCTTCACTGTCATAATTCTTTACCTTTTTTTCTCAAAAAAGAGTTGCAATATGTTTTAGATTGTCTAACGATGGTCACTAAAAAATCCAAATTCATTTGTTTGAAGATCATCACTAAAAAAATCCAAATTCACTTGTTCGAAGATCATCACTAACGAATCCGAATTCACTTGCTTAAAGATCATCACTAAAAAATCCAAATTCACTAACGAAGCAATGTTCTCTGACAAATCCAAATTCACTTGCTTAACGATGGTCACTAACAAATCAAAATTCACTAACCAAGCAATGATCACTGAAAAATCCAAAATTCACTTGTTTAACCATTCCAACAATGGCCAGTAAAGAATTCAAATTCACGTGTTTATAACGATTCAATTCGTTCAAAACGATTGAATTCAAAATGAAATTTTGCAAATTTTAAATCCATTCAAACCCAGGAAATTGTTTTCTTATTCAAATCCGAAATCTTTCAAAAATGAACCATATTCTCCCATAGCACTTTTTGATAACCAATCGAATTTTATTCCTTGATCGATAAGATTTGTTAAACTTTTCATTCTTTGTTGGACTTGTTTCGTTTATGAATTTGAATTCGTTACTTAGTTGAAATTGTTTAGAAAATGAATTTGGATTTTTCAGTGATCATTGCTTGGTTAGGAAATTTGGATTTTTCAGTGATCATTGCTTGGTTAGGAAATTTGGATTTTTCAGTGATCATTGCTTGGTTAGCAAATTTTGATTTGTTAGTGACCATCGTTAAGCAAGTGAATTTGGATTTTTCAGTGATCATTGCTTGGTTAGGAAATTTGGATTTTTCAGTGATCATTGCTTGGTTAGCAAATTTTGATTTGTTAGTGACCATCGTTAAGCAAGTGAATTTGGATTTTTCAGTGATCATTGCTTGGTTAGGAAATTTGGATTTTTCAGTGATCATTGCTTGGTTAGCAAATTTTGATTTGTTAGTGACCATCGTTAAGCAAGTGAATTTGGATTTTTCAGTGATCATTGCTTGGTTAGGAAATTTGGATTTTTCAGTGATCATTGCTTGGTTAGGAAATTTGGATTTTTCAGTGATCATTGCTTGGTTAGGAAATTTGGATTTTTCAGTGATCATTGCTTGGTTAGCAAATTTTGATTTGTTAGTGACCATCGTTAAGCAAGTGAATTTGGATTTTTCAGTGATCATTGCTTGGTTAGGAAATTTGGATTTTTCAGTGATCATTGCTTGGTTAGGAAATTTGGATTTTTCAGTGATCATTGCTTGGTTAGGAAATTTGGATTTTTCAGTGATCATTGCTTGGTTAGCAAATTTTGATTTGTTAGTGACCATCGTTAAGCAAGTGAATTTGGATTTTTCAGTGATCATTGCTTGGTTAGGAAATTTGGATTTTTCAGTGATCATTGCTTGGTTAGCAAATTTTGATTTTTCAGTGATCATTGCTTGGTTAGCAAATTTTGATTTGTTAGTGACCATCGTTAAGCAAGTGAATTTGGATTTTTCAGTGATCATTGCTTGGTTAGGAAATTTGGATTTTTCAGTGATCATTGCTTGGTTAGTAAATTTGGATTTGTCAGTGATCATCGTTAAGCAAGCGAATTTTGAATCGTTAGTAATCATAGCTGAATAAGGGAATTCAGATTTGTTCAACCAAAAAGAATCATTTTCGGCTAGCGATTATTATATTTGGAACTTGTAATTTTCATGAAATTTCTTGATTAGATATCAATTCTCATAAGTAGGATGTTGTCTTTGTTGAAAAAATCAAATATTTATAATAAATTATACGCAAAAAAATCAAAAAATTGATTTTTTTAAATCGTCGTTAACCGAAAAAATCATCGTTAACTGAGGTAATTTTTTCTCCTGACCCATCGTCGTTAACCGAAAATTTCGTTAACCGAGGTGTTCGTTAACCGAGGTACCACTGTATAATGCATTTAAGTTCTTTTAGAACTTTCGCCTTGCGTCTAATACGTAAGTACCATTTATTTTTTGTGTCCAACTTTAATCGTCACCAATTTCTCAATACGTTATGTTTGAATGTAGCGAAGCTCAAATTGACGCATTTTTGGGCCAGAAAAATGTTATTGGTTTTCAATTATTAAAATGTCCGATGGCGATTATCGATGTCGCAAATGCCGATGTCGTTTATTTTGTAAAGAATCATCAATCACATGTCACAATGAAAAACTAATTGATGTTGATCATCAAAAACAACAAAACGAATGCTATGATCGATCATCGAATGTAATATTTGTAGATGATCGAAAAATCAACGAACAATGGATTCAACAACAAATCGATAATGGTGAATGGATAAAAGGTCGATTAACTTGTCCAACCGATAATTGTAAAGCTCGCGTTGGTTGTTTCAATTTCATAAATACAGAATTCTGTCATTGTGGTAAATATCAATTACCACCCATACAGTTTAATCGAAGCAAAGTGGATATACCTTAAAATGTTTTATTTTTATTATAATATCAAATAAAATCCATTAAATATCAAAATTGTATTCAATTTTTACAATTTATATCACAATTTTTCATCATTGATGAAGATCTTCATTCTGCTTTAACGATGACTCGGACATTATTTGGTAACGTGAGAAATCTCTGACAACTTCGTTGAATGTATCATCGCTTTGCGAACCAAGTTCATCATTTCTCATTTCATCTTTTAGTTTTTTTAAACGCAAGCTATTAAAAAATATATATTAATTATCAGTTGTATAGGATTTTTTGTTTTCATCAAATTTACATACACTGTTACAATATCTGCACAAGCTTTATCCAATGCTATTGACAAAGCATCCTCATCTGATTGATTTGTGATCGATGGGTCGGCTCCACGTTTCAATAGTAGACACACTTGTCTGAAATATTCAATGAATAAATATAAATAATATATGAGTTGAAAAAGATAAAATTTACCCAGTATTTGAATTTCGAGTAGCATGATGTAAAGGAGTACATCCGTTATCATCTTGAATATTACATTTTGCTCCATTCAAAAGCAAATATTCAGATGTGGTCATCGTTCCTTTTGATACAGCCTGAAACAATGGAGTACGATTATGATCATAGTAATTCTGCCAATTGATTGAAGCACCGGCTGCTAATGCGTATGCCATTGTTTTCAAATCATTTAGAGCGGATGCTTCATAAAGTAACAAGTTGAAATATTGACCACTTAAATCAATTTGATTTGAATTTTCATTACAATTTTGTTGTTCAATGAATTGAAGAATCTGAGACTGAAAATTGCTAGTATAATTAAATTCCATATTAAACATATTGTTTGGGTCTTTGGTCGTGTCAATGTTGATTTTTTTGTTGACAAAAAGTTTGTCTAAATATTTGGCTTTGATCCATTTTTCACGTTTATTACGATCACTTTTTGGATTGATTTCTTCCAAAACAAGTTGAGTATTTGATTGATTAGGTGATACGGATAAAAGATTTTCATTTTCCCGATGCTCACTTGACAGAGATTCGGAATTGAACTCGGTGGAATCTTCGCTTGAATTACTTTCATTATGGTCAGCATTCTGACATTCTAACAAAGGCCATTTCTGAAGGTATATTTTATTGATGACAGTGTTACCCAAACCAAGCATCACTTGTATTTGTTCAGAATCAAGATGATCCAATGTGAGTGAGCGAACCTTACTAACATGAACGCCCAATGATCGATGAACACCAGAACATTCAATACATAAAGTGATGCCAAGATTTATACTGGCCCATACGGGGTCATTACAACCACAATCGGCACATCTATCATTGCCAGCTATGAAGAAAATCTTTGCCGCATCAGATCTAGATGAAACATGGTTTGCGGAAGATGATGATATGTGAGGATTCGTATAGATAGTGGTATTATTGGTGGTTTGAGTCGGAATAGATCCATTACTATTTGTCGATGTATTAGTACAGACAGAATCTAACGAAGATGATTCGAGGTAAGTGGAACTATTTCTTTTATTATTAGTTAAAGTTGAATCAGATTCACGATTACTGCTATATGCAGCATCGATACCGGCTTGTAGAGCCGCTAACCACTGTTTACAAGATTCTTCAGATTCAGCTTGCAGTAAATGGCTTTTTGTCGGTGACACTACTTCAAAACAAAATCTTCTATCAATTTCAAAAACTGGACGAGCATTACAAAGTCGAAGATCTTGTTCCATAACATGGGGTTCTTCATTTGATCTTTTCTGATAAGACAGTTGGTGATTTTGAACGATAAACCAGCGCCGATTCCATGATTTGAATGCATTCGTAGTTCGTTTAAACAGATAACCTTCAATACAAATTGTCTCGCCATTGCGAATTAAAGGCGGCACTGTTTCGTGTTGTTGAACCAAATGATGTCGATTGCTCAAAGATTTTTCTAATTTGGTACTCTCTGAGTGCATTTTTATCAGCTTTGAAACAAAATCCTTAGTTCGATTATTTTATCGATATTAAATTACTCACATGGTTGGCGACTTCAGCATTGAAATCTTTCATATCTTCAAACGTTTCATATGCTTGATGAAAATGTGTTCCATGGGCGGTAGTTAATGCTAACAACTGTGAAATCAACCATGAAATTAATGAATTAAAAATCTTAAGAATTTGAACTTACTGAATCAAGAACAATATGCCTTCTTCTGCTAACAAATAATGTCAATTGAGCAACATAATCTAATGTTAAATGTTGAAAACAAGATTTCGTGGCGGTCAACATGTTACATGCATCTTTCCATTCGGCTTGTTTATTCTTTGGTATTTGTGAATGGCGCGTGAATACCAGATCTAAATCATCGCTACGTTTCTGAAATCGTCGTTTTAACTCTTTTACTGTGCCAATATCACTATGTAGAAAAGTCGAAAGGTTTTCCTGAAATTTTTGGTTATGTTGTTCATTTAGGATGTTTTCGTATTTATTGATTTCATATAATGGCTCGATAAATCGACTAATCAATTTGGATATATCGGGTTCATCGTTGAAACAATGACAAAGATTAACCAATGATTGAAGAAAATGTCTGCAAAAAGAAATTATTATCTTAAATTTTGCCGAACATCTCAAGAAATACTAACTGTTTAATTCGATTATATTGTTTACCAATTTCAATCATCGATGAACATTGTTTCAAAACCTTAATTTATATCAAACCAATTAGTTGATGAATTTTAAAAAATAAGTTTACCTCTGAGATTGTTTTTTCGAAGAGATCGATCTGTGATTCATGTTTATCTAATGTGATCCTTTAATGAGAAATAAATATTAAGAAAGTTGATAATTTTTTAAAAATAAAATACCTGAATTTTGGTGAATCACGTAACGATTCCGCAGGATCGACAATTGTTTCCATAGCTTTATATAAACACACACAAACACTTGACTCGAAATTAAACAGTATGACCAAATGAAATGTCAATTAACAGAAAAAAAACAAACGGAAAAAACAATTTAAATTTTTCAACGATAATGAGCGGTTTCGATGTACTGTTTGTTTAGATCTCTCGGTCTATGCTTATGATGAACAGAAACATTTAAAGTCAATAATATATTTGTCAGATAATTTTATTTCGAAATGATAGCAATGGATACATTTTTTCAAAACTTTTGAATAAATAGATTCTTGGTTAATCGAATGGGTTGTTTCGTGATTTAAATGGTGGATACATTCATTGAAAAAATATTTTATTTATTGCAAATCATGCACAAAGGAAATTATTTATCCAAATCAATATACAAAAAAAAAAACATATCGATCGATTGACAGGACATTGGCAATGGCTAATGTATAAGGCAATCATCATCATCAACAACAACATATATTCATCATATATACCTTTGCTACGCTGTTAATGTTTCTAAGCAGATAAATTGTCTTCCGTATTGTTCGCAAAGATATACGAATGTAACCAAAGTTATTACGCGAATGACTAAAGAGAAAGATTAGTTTAAAAACTATTTTGAAGCATACTCGATAGAGAAGAATGTTATTCGTTTAATCGGTCATAGCCTAATACTTGATTGTTGATGAAATCTTTTTGTTGTTCGACGACGATGAAATTTATGTTGATGGATTGATGATGAATATAGTTTAATGGTAATAATCAAAAGTTAAAATCGTAGCTTCACTGTATACATTAAAAGCAAACGATATTGCGACAATGGACATTTTTTGCTGTTATTGTCTCCGTAGCGATTAATTGCAGCAACATTTAACTCTAAAATAATCATTAAATCGATTTTAGTTCCATCTGGTATTGGAGCGAATCAACAAGTATAAAAAGTATGCAAACATATCTCAAATGCCTTAATTTTTTGTTAGTAATGGTATAAAATAATTTTCAATATCGATAATTAATTACCGATCATAGAGGGATACAAAAAAAAAGACTTCAAAAATGTAGTCAACAAAAAAAAATTATAAAAAACATCCATTATAGATTTTGCATTTTATTTTATAAATCATATTATTTCTTAATTTTTCATTTATAAAGTTTTTTTTCATATCTCATCCAAATTACAATCATTTCACTGCAAATTGACATCAAACAATTGTAAGCAATGTTTGAAATTTGTAATGAAATAATTTGTAAATAAAAAAAGAATTATTTTATTAAATAATAAAAATTATATATCTTCCACTTCATTGGCTTTTTCTTGTTAATTTTCATCCGCATTTGATTTTAGTTGGTAGTGTTCTTGCAAGCGATAATAGCTTCTTCATCAACAGCAGACATGACAGTAACCTAAGTGGTGTAAGTGTGTATGTGAATTTTGTGATGTGAAAAAATCAGTACATTAGTCACCGTTATTGAGCATAAATTGCATCAATTTTACTTACGATAATAGTGGTGTCATCTTTACCGAATTCTTCTCGAATTTTTTGACCAAGTTCTCCTTCTGGAAGACGAAGATCATCACGAGTATCGCCTTTATCATTCATAAGTGTGACAAATCCATCATCACTGACATCGATAAGCTGTAAAATAAGCAAAATAACGTTAGTAATGAAACTAAATAATGGAAAATAAAAAACCCATACTTGGAAATCATTACGAGAAACATTTGGTACATCAATGTTATGAGTTGACGGACAAATATCTTCATATTTTTTATTGGTAAAAATATCTAAACCAACAAGATGTACTTTAGCATGGCCATGTTTACCAGTTTTTGAAGTGCTCATTTCCATGACTTTACATGGACGACCTTTGATCATGACAAAACCGTTTTTACGAAGTGATGAACATTGTACTGGATAAGTTTTTGATGCACCTGCATTAGCGGACGAGTAATCATCACCTTCATCCATTATGATAATATTGTTCTATTACAAATTGCAAAAAAAAAATTGATCAAGGTTCGGGTTTGAAGAAAAAAATTTCTAACAAATTTGAAAGGAAAACAGAAAAAAAATTCTAATCTAATTATTTTCAAATTGGAAATTTTATTATTCATTTTTTTCAAATAAATAATCTACATATCGGTAAATTTGGATGATATGAATTCTGGAACTAATATAATGCCGATAAGGGGTAAAAAAATAACAAGAAATAGAGCCAACAAGAACAATGAACAAATGAAATGAGAAATGCGCGACGGCGTGGTTCTTCTTGTGGTGTGTGTGTGGATAAATTTTGATAGCTGGCTTCTTTTTTCTTCTTTTTTTTTGGACAACGCATACACAGAAAAAACACACGATTAGACTTGCTGCGTGCGTGGTACCCGTCTAGATTGATGCCGTTCATAGATGATAGACTTGAAAAAAAATAACTTAAATCAGTACACGTTTCATACAAACACGCATAAATACACTCAAAGACAGTCATGTGTGTAAAAGTTAGTCGCCGCCTTAGCCGCTAAAAAAAATTTTTTTGGAAAAAAAAGGAAGACATACGTCTTGCGCCACCGTTGATTAATGTTACATTATAAAATCGATTAATCGAATCACTATCGATTGTTATTGAACAAATTTTTTCACACACACATCTTGTAAAAAATATGATTCTTAATAATTTATTTTATCATTTGATTCAATTTTGAAGTTTTTAATTTAAATTTTAAAAAAATTGTTTTTTTCTTTGGAATTTACACGAATTTGTCGTGGCCAAAGTAGCAAAATTCAAAAGCACGTTGAACCTTTGAACCTTTTTAAAAAACAAAACAAAAAATATTTGTACCAATCACATATGACATGATTTGAAAATTTATAATATATTGCGTATCATTGCGATGATTTTTGATCTTTTAATTCATTATAATCGGAAATATTTTTAGGTCCAAATGAGATAGGTATCAATTCATTGAGAGTATATTGCTTGTAATCATCATTATTGCGATTGGCCAGTATTACAATCAGATCCTCACCGAACTATAGATAGAAATCAAGATTATTGTGATGTTTTGTTTTCGTCAATAGATGCTTTGTCATTGTATGATATTTCTACAATAATAACATTACCTCCACCATGAATTGGCGGCAATTACCACAAGGTGCACAGAGATCATTGGTTAGATTCGATGTAATAGCTATAGCTTTAAATTTTCTATGTCCACTTGAAACAGCTTTAACAAAGGCCGTACGTTCAGCACAAATTGAACCGGAATAAGTAGCATTCTCAACATTGCATCCTATGTTTGACCAAAAGAATAATCAATTTTCAAAACATAATTGCGATTAATTTTACCTGTAAAGACGGTACCATCATCACAAAGTAATGCACAGCCTACAGGAAAATTGCTGTAAGGACAATAGCTATATACCAAAGAATTTCTAGCATTTTGAATTAAATTCAGTATCTCTTTTTGATCGATCATTGCCATAATTTCTAACAAAATAAAATCTATCGATCAAATACTGAAAACCGTTGCAGAAAAATAAAGTTCATACATTTATTTGCTCGTAAATTTGATATCTGCATACAGATAGATAGATGAGAAACAAGAGCAACTAGTGGCCTAGACATTTTTTCACATTCATTTTATATAGTGTTTGTTCATCATTTATTTTATATCAAATAAAATTTATTAGATAATGAGAAAGTATATGTTCAAGGTTATTATTCGTTATTAAGAAATTATAATGTGAAAAGAGAAAAAAAATAATGAATTTTTTCAAAATCAAATCGGTGAAATATTTTCAATCAATGTTTAAAATAAAAAATGTTTTTTTCATAGGTTGTTTCATGTTTTCCGTTCATTCAGTTGAATGAGAATCTTGAAATGGAATTCGGTGTAATACTTCATCTAAAAGTTGTAGAGCACGATGGAGATGTATTTCTATCCAACAAGGTGTCTCTTTGATAGTTTTTCTTGGATAATCGGGACCCCATCCTTTGACAAATGATAGACGCAAAATACACAATCTTCTTAAATCATCAACACCAATTCCAGATGCTGAGGCTGGAAAAGCTAATAAAAAAAATGATTGAATAAATAATACCATTTTCTTTTGATTGATAATAAATACCTAGATTAGTTCCCTGTACACCCACAACTGCAGCTGCCCTAGCTTTGGCAATGTTATGTGCATCACTAGCTTGTTGTTCCATTTGACGGTAACATTGTTTAAGATCGAAAACTTTTATCAATGTTTCTGGATAAATTTTATGAACAGCATCGCCAGGTTGACGACCAGCCTCACGATCTAGATAGTAGCTTTGCAGAAAAACAGAATGATCGGACAGACAACTTAGATAAACATCACCTTCTCCTTGAAGATCAAGTTTAACACCTAGTAAAGTCTTGAATTAGATCTTGAATAAAATGAAAATTAATCGAATACCTTTGCCTATATGAAGACGAGCTTTTTCGCTAGGTTCGGCGCGATGAACATTGGAAAGTGCTCCCAAACAGAAACGATTGCCTCCACTTGGATCAACATATCCATCAATAGTAACAGAATTAAAACTTGAAGGAACTTTAAAAGTTTCTCCAACGTGTTGATCAAGTTCAAAATAAGCGACCGAACACCAATATTCTGGCAATGGTTGATTTGATAACGGCATATTTTGAGAGATGTTGCTTGTTGCACCACGGGTAATAATTTGTGAGCTATTCATTTCTTGGGGCCAATATTCCATATGAGAGGCCATTCCAGCCACATCTCCATTGTGTGAAGAATTTTCTGGACCATTTGGAACATCTGAAGTGCCAGAATATGACATATTAGTTGATGGAGGAGGCATTTGGGCAGCGATTTGATTGGCATGATGACTGCCAATAGAAGGTGGAATCTTTTGATGAAGATGAGCAGCTGAGTTTGTTTGAATTGGAGAAGCGGTAGCATTCTGCCCACCATTCATCCGTTGAGATGATAGAGGCTCAATCTCTGTTTTGATCTTTATGTTAGACTGTTGGCTGTAATCAGCAATATTATTGTTTGTCGCAGGTCTATCACTATAATGTGTAGATTGTGTAAAATGAGACGTTGAAGATAGATATGAATTCTTATCAGCAGATTTTCCGATTTGATTCTGTTGAGGATAATGTTGCACCACATTCGATACTGAGGCTCCTGAAAATATAATTAAAAAAACCATTTAAGCCATTGTTTGAGGATAAAAAGGTTAATATAACGTACCACTAACAAGGTAATCATTGCTTATATTTGGCTGATTTTCTTCTTCATTACTGGTAAGTGTAAGACTGGATAGATCAAGTCCAGGTGATACAACACGTTCATAATGGTAGGGATTTACGCAAACGAAGTCGCATTTTAATTCAAACGCATATTGACCTATTATAAAATTCATCAAAATTATTTGCTTGCTACAATTATAAAGCAGAAAACCTACATGTTTTGACATGTTTCAATTCATTTTTATGTAGATCAGGCCAACGCCAAATACGAGCATAAATCACATGTGGGAAACCTTTCCGTCCAGCAACCTGTAAACGTCCATCTAATGTTCTTTGAATGGTCACACATTTCGTATGAATCGAACCATTAGTGGTGATTGCCGTAATGAGAGAATCAAGTTCATCACGTTTTTCTTTTAATTTTTTAACAAGCGATTCAATCGCTCGTTTCGCAAAACTTTCTGATTCACCACCTTGTCTATGGCACATTAACGAATGTACTATTGAGTGACATGCATCCGCCGAGGTAGGCCTCGACGACGACGACAATGATGATGATGGTCCTGGATTTGATGGGCCACTTGTCGATCCTGATGTGGATGAGTATGATGCATTTGTTGGAGCTTGAGGGGGTGGAATTACAGGATTGACAGGGATTAAACCTTTATTCATAATATTCATCTGAATTGACATCTGGCTATTATTCATCTGATGACTAGCTGCCGTTGTTCCTGGATACATGACATTAGCAGAATTCATTGAATGTGGCATTTTCAATGATGGTGGGACAGGTGGCAATGGGCCAGCAGTGCCAGCAACAATAGACGAGGACATATCATTACATGGATCATTCATCATTGTTTACAAAGGGGTGATCTTTGCACTCTCCAAAATTCCAAGAGATTAACGGCAAAACAAATACCTGAGAAAAAATTTGTACAGCATAAGTAGCGCTATTTTTGAAGAAGAAGCATTTGCAAAATTTCGATGTTAATTTGAATTTTCAACTACGATTGCGTCGAAGATGTATCAATTGATGGTGCAGCGCCAAAAAAAATGAAGACAAATGATGGCGAACAACTTTACAATGCCTATTTTGGTAAGCTAATCTATATATTAATCTAAAAGAAAATATAACGCAAGAATTGTGAAGCGAAGATGATTTCAGGAGGATAATAATCACTGCAGTGGAAAATGTATGAGAAAAGTTCAGAAGCAAAGATTTGTACACAAACAAAAACTCACTCTGCCATCCATGGATAATGCGTGATCAACATAAATGACGTGTCAAGATATAACCCTTTTCTTAAAATATAATTAAGAATCCAATATTAAAAAAAAAATTTACATATAATTTTTATTTATTATGAAAAATTATCAATATTCATTAAATCAACAATGTAAATATAAAATAAATAGAAAAAACAATCATTTCATAAAACGACGGCACCGATTATGAGTAAAAAAATGTTTGTTGATGTCCAAAGATTTATGGACCAAGGGATCACTATTATAAGATAGAAAAAAATTTTAAGCTATAGATGTAATCGATTTATTTTGGCTGAGGTAAATTAATTTAGCTGTCGATTTTTTTTCATCATCTAGAGTTCAATGATTGGCTACCTTCGTTTGAATGTGGTTGTTCATCAATTGATTTGTGGAGCACTGTGCTTTTGTTTATGATATGCTGTCGGATTTCATTTCGTAATTGGACGACCTGTTTCTGTACATTATCCCAATGCTGTTTGTTCTTATCTAATTCATCCATTTTTTCCTTTACTAATGGGTCTGGTTCCCCATAATTCGGTGGATTAGCGAATGGATCGTAGCCCAATTTTTTTAGCATTGGGGCAATCTTGTACATATCGTTCACAACATCATCCGGTATGTGGCCAACCCATTTTGATAGAGCTTCTAAATTGATCGGTTTAATCACTTGATCAGTAGATCTTTCCAATCTATACAAAAACAATGATTAATTGATAGTTTTCTCTATTAAAAAAACAACAAACATACTTGGAAAGAGAAATATCACCCATTTCAACTAATTTTTCATGATGCAATACGGTACTGTTCCATGGAACATCGAGAAAGTCCAATATTTTATGCATCCATTTTGTTGGATTTAGCACAAGCTGTTCATAATAGACAGGAAAACATTTTTCTGGTCCTAATTTGTTGCATTGTTCATACTAATCACCAGGTCAAACAATTAATGTAATGAGTTAGGAAATAGCCCATAAATTTTAGTCTCTTACCATATGAGTCATGGCTGTGTTCCATTTTTTTAAACAATCTCGATAATCATTTAAATCGAAACCTGAGATGGTAACTTTACGCGATATAATAGAATGCACAACTGCTCGACCATCACGAATCATGAAAATAAATTTGGAATTTGGAAAAAGATATTGCAAATAGTGGGCCGAACGAAGTGTAAACGGATCTTTGTTGCAAAGACGTGGAGCTGGTTTTCCATGACGAACAATTATTTCCAGAATAAATGCTCTTATGGCTGAATCAAGAACTTCGGTTGTAATACCAGCTTCTTGTAATCGTTTCGATTCGAATGGTGCCTTTAACCACGATTGACGATTGCTGAGTATACGTGGGATGACTCTAGTTTCTTCACCACATCGAATATCTGGATGTGCATCCAATAAGACTCTTAAAAGTGTTGTACCGCTTCTTGGCATACCACCAATAAATATCAATGGCATATTGTGATCATAAAGATGTTTTTGTTTTCCATCGATGGAAATATATTTCTAATTGAATTAATGGATAAAATTGATTTTTGATTTATAATTTATGAAAATTACCTCGGATGAGATCCATTCATAATCAGGCTTTGGACTAAAAATGCAATTAGGATTTTGAAATGTATAATACAATATGAAAAAGATGATTTGAAACAATATGAATATATACAATGGTTGTCGTCGAAAATTCGGTACGAACATTTTTTTTTCGTTACGTAAAAATCCAATGTTAAAGCATTGGTCAAATCATACATTAATCAAAAATATCTGTCGATCAGTAACAAAACAAAAATTAATTTTTATTCGATCAAGTTGCCGATATTTTTTTTCTTCTTTAGAACAAAATTTAATTTGATTAATTTTACAAATGAAACAAAAAAAAATTATTATTTTCGAAACTACATAATTGATTCGATTTGATTCGATGAAAAAATGATCTAAACACTACAGTCATAAAAGAATTAATAATGAATAATCTATGAATAATTATTTCTACGTCGATTTATTGATGAATTTTGAGATTCATTTTATACTGTAGTTTTTACTTGGAACAACAGTATTCAATGAAATTTTTTTCTTTATCAAAAAAAAAACAAAACATACGATTTATATAGCCATGCTAATAACACCATACATCTTGTTGACAGAAGAAGAAGAAGAAAAAAAACCGAAACATTTTTCATTTACAAACAATTCGTTTCCATGGAAACTTTCTTGTTATGAAAAATGAATTTGAAAATTCTTTGCGCCAAACGAAAAAAAAACTTATAATTATGAGAATGAAAATTAAATCATAAGTTATAAATTTAAAATAAATTGATGATGTGTTCGATCAATTTTTTTTTTTGATGTGTCAATCAACTTATTATCGTTAATTTAGTTGATAATACTAAATAATAATGATGAAGATGTGATTATCCACTGTGATTATCATTCAATTTTTTTTGTTGTTGGTTTGAATGCTAAACACGTACATCAGTACTGAAACAAAACAAAAAATTATGCAAATAAATTAGTTGAAAAAAAGCTAGAACTTTATGAAAAAAAAAAATTTTTTAATTATATATTGCACAGAATGTTTTTTGCTTTTTTTTGGATAAAATCGACAGCAAAACGAAAAAAAAAATTGATGAAATAAATTATCCACAATAACATAAAAAAGTAAAACACTGACTGGCTGAGACGAAACACTTTTTTCAATTTCAATGCGCATGCTCGAAAAATGGATGGCTTGCATTTTTTATTTATAAGGGTCTTTTGATTTTTACATAAACAAATGGCTGGCTTGCATTGGAATTGGCCTTATGACTAAGCTAGACTTCGTCTACTTAGTAGACGAAGCCAATGGCCAATGGCTTGCAATGCTAGTGTTTACATAAAAATAAAAAATATAAGAAAAAAAATACATTTGTAGATCCACAAAAAATCAACAACAACAACAACAACAATCACTAAGCGTGTTTGATATGTAAATGAATCAATTACAAAAACAAAAAAAAAATGTCAAATATGTTTGCATTAATAATCAAATAAATCAATAAATCAATGTTTTTGTTTATTTCACTAATAACTATCCATTTATTTATAAAAATAAATAAAAAAAATTATTATTATTATTATTTACTGATATTGCCAAGTTGTTTTAATCGTTTCATTGAAAGTCTTTTCAATCGACTAAATGAACTTATATTTGTTTCATTTAAATTACCACTTATTCCTGTAATACGTTCATCAATATCTGATGATAATTCACCATCACTATGTACTTGTCTTGATTGATCATTCATATTTGCTATTATATTTGGATTCATCGATGATCTTTCTTGATTTATTATTGTTGATCTTTGTAATGAATCATCAGATTCTTTTCGTTGAAAACGTTTTGAATAAGTACGATGAATTCGTGATAATTTTTTCAATGAATCACGAGTATTCATTTGTATTGAATAACGAGGATTTTGACGTAATAATGATGATGACATTTTCATCACAGTATTATCATTAGCCGTTATATCTGAATGATATTTTAATTCAAATTTTCCCTTATTTTTCCATTGTGTTTGTACATTATAAATATTTTCATCATCATCTAATACACGACGATAACTTAAACAATTTTTATTCGATTTTTGTTCACTTGTCTGAGTATCAATAAAATTTTCAATCTCTTCAACAAGTACAAATTTTTTCGAATCTTCATTTCGATGTGCTTTATGTAATGCCTGTTGAATAATATCCTGTGCTGTACTGTTCACTAATGATTTCAATATTGTATATGGTTGATCTTTGCTAACATTATAGATACAAACTAAAAATGTTTCATTCTCATCTCGTTTGTTGTCTTCCCAATCACCGGAAATTTCCTTTTCAGATGAATGAGAATTTTCTTTATGTGCAGAAGCAGATCTAATTGTTGTCATCCACGCTCTTGTGCTTGGATCATCGGCTAATCTTTTTAGGATAAATTTTCCATCACCTTTCCAATTATTCTGTGCTTCTAATGGCCTTTCATTTGGATCAAGAATTCGTTGCGTTAATCCACTTCGATCACTTGGACGTGTTTTTTCCCAACCTTTGTCCACTTCTTCGAGCAGAACATAATCATTAACACTTTCGTTTGGTTTATTTGCTTTGGACAAAGCTTGCGAGATAACGTCATTAACAGTACTATCTTGTGTTATTTTTAGAATGGTCGATGATTCTTCAGGTATAACACCATGGACAACTAGAAAAAACATACGTCGCTTCACCGATGATGTACTAATTGGTTCGATTTTGGTCGAATCTAATTTATTCAAATCGATTTTCGACAATTTATTATTCTTAGACAATTGATCTAACGATGTATCTGATTGAATATCAAGACCTTCTTCTTCATAGCTTGAATATATGAACAATGTAGACAATGGTAAATTTTGATTCAAAACGTTTCTTAAACGCAAATGTCGATAACCTTGACGTAAACATTTCATTGGTAATGTAATTTGAGCAACCATTTGATTCATTGTTACATCAGTGACGGTTATTCGTAGAAAAACTAGATCGACAAATTTTACCTGCATTTCAATTAATGAAAAAAAAATGATAATTGAATATTAATATTAATACAATGAATATATACCCGAAATCGAAAAGTGTCATTCCAAATAGGATTCAGCGAATTACGTTGTACAATTTTAGTTCGTTGTCTATTGCAATCAATCGGTATTCCAATTGTTTCTACTTCAACCTGTGGACTTCCTGTATTTGTATTTGGACAAACATATTGGCCAGATATTATCTGGTAAACATTAAAAATAAAATCCTGTTAAAGTTTTGTCTGGTATATAATTAAATATATGAACACATACTGTTATAGTTAAATTGATTGTATGTAAACCATCAAATTCTTTGTCCCATGGATTGAATCGACCATACATCATATGAGATTTATCGCGCATTACTCTTGATTTTAATACATATCCACATCCACCATTTTGTTCAAACATTGCCGAATTTATTTGAAGTGCTGTATCAACTGTTTGATAATTGAGCGCTACATTTTGTATACCAAATGCCCAAAATATAACCGGATTAAAATTGGAAGAATCAATTCGCATTCCAGTTGGATATGTTCTCATAATCTGGCTTTCCGTATGAGATATAACAGTCAAAGGATTTTTTCGACACAATTTTTTCGCAGTATTTTCATTGATTGAAGCTACTTGATAACAAGGTGCTGTTGAATTTGGCCGTTTATTTAGTCCCCAATTTGTATTGGCACTTTGATAGGTTGGTGACAAATTATTCAGTTCTCTTGAGAAATCATCTTTTAATTTGATCGAATCAGATACTGACAAAAGATTTTGATTTGATTGAATGTTAACGTTCATTGTATTTGTAGACATAAGTTTACGTGACGTAATTTTTTTAGACACAGGCGTTGCCATTGTTGAATTTGTTGGACTAACACTTAAAGAAGCATTTTGTTCGGAGCGAAGACCATGAAATTTTATTGCTTGACAATAAATGACTAAATCGGATAGTTCAGGCGCTATTTGACTACTCGATTTACGAGCCGATTTATTATGTAATGGAGAATTGAATATATTGTTATCACATTCGTTATGTGAAGAATCAGATCGATTTGATCTAACTTGTCGCTGACTTTTTGGTGTATCTTTCTCATTTGATACGTTTCGTTTTTCCGGTGATGTTTCAATACTTGTCAAAAATGATATTGGTAATAATTCTTCAACATCTTCATCATCATCTTCATCATCATCTTCATCATCATAATCATCATCTTCATCATCATTAAATGAACCTGTGCTTGTATTGCTCACTAAACTATTGGCTCGATCATTGATTGATTTACTATGCGCTAAGCTTACTCGCATTCTTTGATTAGCTAAGTGTATTATAGGTGCTCGTAATTTTTTATTTTTAATCAAAATTCTATATTTTAAATGATTTGGTGATGGCAAACGTGGATCATCAACGTAATCGCTTTCAAAAAGAAATTTTGTGACTAGTTTTTCACCAAAAACAAGCATAAATATTTGTGCCATTCTGGCTTGTTGCTGTAATGAGCAATGATTTTCAACCGAAAGTATTACTGGATATGGTGATGCTACAAAAGCTTTTTCATTGATTGTTTCGACAACTTTTTTGAATGGTATTTTCGATGTTAATGTATGGCCATGATAGATCACTGGCATTCCATCATCACCATCCCAACAATCTAATTCTACACAACGGCAACCTGTTAAAAGAACTTGACTGTATAATTCGACAGAAGATTCTCCTTTTAATTGATGACCAGTCAGATAGGTATTATGACTTGTTGCACAATAATAATGTGACAGCGGATAGTTCATATCTTCTTCATTAGTTTGAATCAATTCGGGAGTATAGGCAAAATTATCTTTATCCATAAGATAACAAGCAAATCCTTCGAATGAAAAACAATGTCGTTTACGTAATAATACATTAGGCTCATGCATTTCTATTAAATTTTTAGCATCATCTATTGTGCTTGATTCAGATTGATAAGTAGTTAGAAATGAATGAAAATCATTGGCAGTTAAAATCGATGTATTCAATGAATCTATTCCAGCACTGTTAGTTACAATACTGGCTGCCGAAATTGCATCGAAAATACGATTCTTATAGTCGCTTGTTGAATGTATGTCTGAATTATTTCGTGTCAAAAGGCCGATAAATTTTCCTTTTTTATCATCCCTAGAAATCTCTTGGCTATTTTCGGCTAGAGATTCTTTTCGTGATGAATTACTTTCGATTTCTTTGATTGCATAAATATCGCCTATCATTCAAGCAAGAGAAAAAAATTAATCGTTTGAAAAAATAAACTCAAAAAAATTGACATACTTTTTGTTGCAATTTGTTCGAATATATCTTTGATGTC
Organism: Dermatophagoides pteronyssinus; assembly: GCF_027571235.1. NCBI lineage: Eukaryota > Metazoa > Arthropoda > Arachnida > Sarcoptiformes > Pyroglyphidae > Dermatophagoides > Dermatophagoides pteronyssinus. The sequence goes on from NW_027461525.1 coordinate 4,208,853, forward strand.
ACGACGAATGCAGATATAAAATGATCGAAATAATTGAGAATATTCAGAAAAAGACAAATTAGCCGAATGTGTAATAACCGAACGATTTTCTACATTTCCATTAGTCGTCGCCGATGTTGTACGCATTTTTTGTGTAACTTTCAGTGATGCACTAAATGAATCTAAAAAGGTTGAAAAGTTACGTTTACAATATTTTTCTCGATATTCTGATGTTAGTTGTGTTGTATGAATTTGTGAAGGATGATAATTGCTGGCCAATGTATTACACCTTATAGGAATAGTATCGGATGTAACAAAATTATCATCAAAACTGCTTTGCGAATTGTTCATATTTTGATCAGATTCGGCATGAATTTGTGTCGATAAATTGGAAGATTTAAAATGATGTGTTGGTGTCGAATGATCACTGCGACAATGATTTAAAAAAGTATCCGGTGATGAATTTATTGATAATTGTGATCGATTGCTCAATTCACGATTTACGGAAAAACTTGTTCCTGTTTTTTTCTTTCGATTTTTATTCATATTATTAAATCTATTCATTGATGAATCTGTTTGCAATGATTGATAGCTAGAGCCCATTGTATCAATTGTCCATTTACGTCCACCAAACATTCGTATAGCTTCAGCAGGTGTTGGTCCTTTACAAACTGATTCTTCATAATATGCTTGAAGATATTTCTCTTTCAACCATGATATTCTTTGATCTGTTAATCGTTTTTGATTTTGTAATAATTTCAAAATACTTCTTAAACCTTCTGTCCATATTGATAATGTCATTTTCGGTGCTATGAATTCGGTTGTTCGATTATCACTAAGATTTTGACCAAATAACAATTTAATACTATAATTGTTATTCGGATCAGCAAATATTGAATCAATAAAACCATGACGTCTTCCAATCATTGGCAGATCGGCACTAGCTGATCTTATGAATACATCTTTTAGATACATTAAATCTAAGAATCCTTCTTCAAGACCAATTAATGCCGGTTCTTTAGTTTCATATTTTAATGAAATACCAGGCAGAATAAAATCCTCAATGTCATATGATAGCTGATAATCCTGTGGTGTATTATTACTTGATCTAAAAGTAGTGCTCCAAAAAGGTTTACACCATACAATCATAGAATTGCTTTGTTCGAGTTTAAGATAGACCACAGATGAACGACCACTATCTTCTTCATAATGAATTATTGTTGTACCATGATGCATTACCTGCAAAACATGATAATCAATCATTTGAGGATCGAATGGTATAAAACTAATTCCATGTGTTCGACGCATCGATTGTATAGGTTTGTAATAGTCTACATCAATTTGATAAAGATCTTCATTTTCTTTTCTAATTAACGATTTCGAATCAGCAGAATTTTTTTCGATTGTTGCATTCAATTTGATGTGACAAGAAGTGTCGTCTTCTTGGCTGTTGTTTATATTATCACATTGTGTTTCGCTTGTGATGATTCCCAACATAGCTCGTTCATCGGATGTTTGATTTATTGTTGACAATAATTGATTTCGTCGAATTGAATGCACATGAAATGTCCGTAAATTGTCCATAACTTGATGAGCTTTATACATTTTTTCCATGTTTATAATGCCTCCAACACCGATGCGTGACATATAATTATTATCACCATTGAAATCGGAAATTGTTTCAATTCTTGGTTGATGATTTTGACTAGATTCAATTGAATCACGATAAATGTTAGCATTTTCATTGGACAAAACGATCAGGCTTGGTACACGTTTTAAGATATTTTTTAGATCATGTAGAAAAGCTCCAAAAAATGGAATCACTTGTGAATGTGGAATGTCCAATGCTTTTATAACGGCTATTTTATACTCATCTGATGGTTCATTCAACGTGAGTAAAATTTTTGATAATTCATTGAATAAATGAAGATCATCTTTTTGTTCAATTGACAACCAAAAAGGTTTCAATTTTTCTGATCTAAAAAAATGAAAATGAAAAATTTAATTATTATATTTCAAAAATGTTTTTCAAAACAATTTTATTAGGCCTAGTTTTTCTTTGAAAAAAATATAAATATATTATTACTTTAATCCTGCTAGTATTTCAACGGCTGAATTGAAATTTCCCAAATTCCAACATGTTTGTACCACTCTCATTATACTTGACAAAAATGCTTTCCTAAATTTTTTTTAAAAAGAAAATTAAATTTCATTTCATTTTTTTACTTAAATTTTTTTTCTTTGTTCACCTCATTTCATGTGTTGGTTGTGAAATTATAAGTTGTGTGATCCAGGAAGACACCTCATGAAAACGTTCAATCAGATCTTCAACGGTAAAAGCTGTTCGTACATTGTCATCTGATTGTTTGTTTTGTTGTGATTCATCATCTTCACCGGTACTAGAAATTCGAGTGCTAAGATCTAATGTCACTAATGTTGCCAAACATTGCAAACAAAAAAAAAGTAAATGATTGAAAAAAATGGTGCCAAATATAAGTATAACAAAAGAAAAAAGGAAAAACAAACCTTGCCGAATATAATGAACTGGTTGAATATTATAGAATAAATCATATTCAACTTGAGCAAGACAAAGGGCCACTTCTTCAGGAAAATGTAAAATTGATTCCAAACCTAATAGTTCATCACGAAAACGCCTTTTTTGTTTGCTATCTGAAACATTGCCATTGTCTATTGCCATTGAATTGTTATTGTTGTTTAATTTGGAATTATCTTTTTTTTCGTTTTGTTTCCATTGTTGAAAAGTTGTTTATTGAAAAAAAATAGATTAGTAAAACAAAAACATAATTATAAATTAGATTAGAGTTTAGAATTATTGGGATCGACTATATGACGATGACAACAACAAAAAAGAAAAATAAATAAATAACGAGATAACGAAACAAAAACAAATCATGATTAATTGGAAAATTCGACATACATTCACAGTTAATCACATTTAATCAGGGCTCATTCTTGTTTCTTTTTTTACTCTAACATTCAACAACGACAAAAAAAACTATTTTCATACCTTTGTTGATATTATTCTTGGAACAGTACCGTGATTCATTTGCTATCAATGCATCTAAAAAGGATGAATCAACGCTTTGTAATATTTCCCATAGAACAGTTCCAATAGCACGTAAACTATTATGTGATGATGTAATGAATGACCATTGTGTACCACGAAATTCTAACACTAAACGATCATGTGATCGTCCACCACCAGTACGCCATTGTTGTAAATTATTTGTCGGTTGTGCTTTAGCCAATTGTAATGTATTACAATCAAGTAGTACGATACGTTCCAAACAGATGCCTAATAATCGTGTTGCACGTCTATTTGTACGGCCATGAAGTAATTCTTTAACTTGAAATAATTGACAACCATATGCGGGTAAACGTTTACAAGTTTGTATATAAAGTTTTTTCAACTGTTGTTCACTTTCATAAACTGATGTATGAAATAATTTACGCTTCTGTTCCTATTTTTTTATTCAACCAGAAAAAAAAACGGAAAGAAATGAGACATGAAAACAGAGAATACCGAAATGATGCAAAAATTAATGAGAAAAAAATTTTCCCGAAAAAAACTAGTGCAAGAATAATGAATATATAAAAAAAAGTAAAAACGGAAGGACAATCCAAATGATGAAAATCGAGACAAATGATTAATTTATTTTCAACCATAGTGAATATAATCTTTTCTTTTCTTTTCGGCACTGAAAGTTGATGACAAAGAGAATGTGCAAAGCACTGTTTTTTTTTGGCAAGATAAATATTAATAATGTTTAATGTTTTTTTTCTATCTTCACATCAATTCAACACCATAGACCGGAAAAATGAATGGATGCCATTCTCCATTTGATTTGAAATGGGAAATAGTTTTGATTTTCATCGACTATTTTACTATCATCCAGAAAAGAAACTATCATTATTCATTTGAAAAACATTCAGTGATTTATTCATTCAGGATTCATATATATATTTAGATAATTTTTTTCACCTCCCCACAAAATTATAATATGACTAACTTACTCTTATTGTTTTGGCAATATTTTTACTACTTTGATAGATTGGTGGTAAATATCGTCGAGCATCGATTGAACTAAAATTATAATCAGTATCATTCCAATTGGCTGACATCCATTGAAGTATGCGATTTGCCGTTTTAGTTGAAAATGTTTGTAAAATATTGCTGCTGTTGCTACTGCTGCTGTTATTATTAGCATTATTATATTGAATACGATTTATCTGGTTAAATTTAAAAATCGAATCATTGGTTTTATTGGCTGTGGTGTTACTAAGAATTTTATGATTATCTTCTTCTTCATCATTTTCATCAAACGATGAAGACATTGCTGATGATGATGATTGAACTGCCGTTGTTCCAGTTTTTGTTATTGTTGTTGTCGGTGTACCACGAAACAATTTACCCGAAAGATTTTCCTGCAATCAATATAATGATTTGTTTCAAGTTTCTAATTTTTTTTCATTTTATTTTGTTCAAAACAAAACTTACCTTTACATTTTCACTGATAGGTCGTAATTTTTCACCCAATACAGATGTCGATTTGTTCAACATTGATGATGAAGATTGTGCAATAATATCTTCATGTGGATGATGATGATGATGATGATCTGATTCATTATCGATCACTGTTGCTTTGTTTGTCGGTGGTGATGTTTCATCAATACGTAATTGAATAACAGCCAAAGTGACCGCTTCTTCTTTCGAACATGGCAATTGTCCACTAAGAATAAGTTTTTGAAGCTATGAAGTCAAGATTTGTAACAAACAAACAAAAAATTGCATAATAGAAACAAACATTTTAAAATAACGAAGACTGTAATATTCACTGTTTTTAGTAATGAACGAAAAGTTTCATTTTATTTTATAATTAACTAACACGAACAACAATAATGTAATAAAACTTTGAAACTAGAAAAAAAATCTCGGTGTGAATGTTTTGAAAACAATTTTAAAAAAAATCAAATAGATAATTTGCAGTAAAGGACAATAGGCGATTTTCGTTTTTACCGAATGAATTGTCCAATACACAATGTCGGTTTAATGATTGAATGCAAGCGTTTTTTGTTTTTTTTCCATTGGTCAAACCCTTGATTAAGATATTATCGGCACCATCATCTATTTCGATATATTAAAGATAAATTCAACAAATATCTGCACTGTATGAATCGAAGCGTTGATGAAAATGAAACATTGATGTGGCCAAATAATATAAAAATATGGTTGGTCCAAAAGGCGGCGGCGTTGATTTTTTTTTCATTCTTCAAAACGACAGGCGTCATTTTGTTTCAACCATCATCATCTTCATATTTTTATGAAGCATACATTTTTATATTATAACATCGATCGTATATAATATATGATTGTTTATGTATTCTTGTTTTCATTTTGTTAATATTATTATTGTCGTTTTCGTTGTAGTCGATACGGAAAAAGAAAGAAAGAAAGAAATAGAATGTAATATGTGACTGTGTGTGTGTGTGTTGACTGTTGTTCATCATATATCCATCAATAATCTAGCTTAAACGTTTTATGTAATTCACAACAATTGATCATTTTATTTTCGAGATTAAGGGCCGTTAGTCGTAATATTTTTATTATAAATAACCAATCAACCATCATCATCATCATCATCATCATCATCATCAATATCAAAAAAAATATTCCAATTCTCATCCACTCAATCTTTCATTATTCATAATAGAGAAATTGGAATTTTTTTCCCTTGTTACAAATATATATTCTATCATCGGAAAACATTAAACAGAACACACACACACACACAGAAAAACATTCGATGGATAATAAATGAGGATGACTTGTGAAAGCTAATCAATTAGTGATTTGAAATGATGGAAAAAACCCCAAAACAAAATAACAACTATGTAACAACTGTGTGTGTGTGTAAAATTAAAATAAGGAATGAAAAATGTTTTTGATCATCATCATCATCATTTTTTTCTCGATATTCTTCAGGGAAATGTGATGGATATGATGATATTATCATTTTCATTATAATATTTATTATTATGGTTTACAAGGTGAAAAAAGAAATGGGTATTTTTGCTGAACATTTATTCTGTCTATTCTTACCATAATGAATGTGTCTCTTGTTGTGTGTATTTATATGGTGATGATAAAAAAAAATGAATAAATTTTTCTTGTCATGACGACAAGTATTTTTTTTCTTCTTCCAAATGTATATTTGGAATGAAAAAAAATTTTCTTATATACATTAATATTGCGTGAAGAAAAATAGAAGAAAATTCATTCATATTACACATATAGGTTATTGGTTATTTCTTTGGATTTTGGTAGGAATAATAATAATAATAATAAAATGTATAAAGTTGAAAGAAAAGAATTTTATTTTAGTCAAAAAAAAATGAATTCATATAGTTTTTTTTTTGTTTAGTACATTCACTTTTGTGAATGTTTGAAGAGAAAGAGAAAAAAAAAATTCAAGAAAATAGAATAGCGAATTCTTTCGGATGATTTGGAACCCATCATTTTTTTAAAAAAATAATAATAAATAGAAAAAAAAATTTTATTGACATTTACACTTATTTTGAATTTATTTTCGTGCCTATTGATTTTTTTGTTGTTGTTGTAGATATTGTGTTGACAAAGAAATAACCATCAGTAAATATCAAAAAATAATGAAGAATTCTTTTTCCTTGTCTTCATTTCGATTCAACTAAATTATTAAATTGAACTAAAAAACAACTTACCCTTTCATAATCTTTGTTAATTTGTTCATCCATAGATGGCGTCTCTGTAAGTGTTTCCGATTCCTTTTAAAATAAAAATAAAGTCATTATGATGTGTATAATATGTTAAATTAGTTACATTAATAATTGCTTGATAACGAATCTCTTCACAAAACCAACGATATTGTTCACCCATAGCCGATACTCGATTTAGAAATTCTATGAATTCACGTCGAAAAGCAGATTGTTGAAAATCATCTGGACAAATATTGATCCAATCGATAATCAATTTCATTATTGCTTTGTGTATGTTGGGCATAATCCATTCGTTGATAACCTGACCAGTGGAACCGGATCGTGAACCTGTTTTTGTTGAAACCGTACGATGTGAACTACATCCACAAGAATTAGGACTTTCGCTAAGATTTTTAAACGAATGTTTTAATGGCGATAAGTTTGGGCTTGTTTGATCTAAATGTTTGCAAAAAATAATAGAATAAAAAAAAGAAAATTGCTTTATTCATTGTTCATACAAGAATCAGAAACAATTACTGAAATTGAATATCTGATTATTGGAACGATTATCGATGGCAGCATTTTGTGAACTTTTACAATATGCGCTCATTCTCGATGATGATGATGTTGAAGATGGCAGCTGGTTATTCTTCTCTTGCTGTTGTTGCGTTTGGATAATCGGATTTTTAGGCAAATGAAGAAGAACGGTAGGAAAATTTTCTAATGTTATTCTTGGAACACTTCGTGATCGTGGTCGTATGAATTGATTACCTACATTTTCAAATGTTTCTCTGGCGATATTTGCTACCGGATCATTAACGGTAGAATTTTGATTCAAATTTTCACAAAGTACAGGAGATTTTGGTAAATTTTGTAATTCGCGTTGAAAAGATATTATATATGCTTCTTCAGCATCAGAATTATCGATTGAATTATTTGGATTGGAATTAGCTCCATCAATGGAAAATGTATGATGATTTTTATTCACTTGTTTATGTTGCTGAAGAAACAATGTATCCAACTCATTGACATGCGATTGCTGTTCGATCAATGATACGGGTTGTATTGACGATCGTTGTATTGATAGCCTATGTGCGGTTGTTATACTATTGTTACGGCTTGTCGTTGATAAGCAATCCGACATTGAACATTTTGTTCCCAGTGGAAATGAGTTTTGTGGTGTTAATCGATAATTATCTGTAAGACCTGGATATAGAGACGTCATTAAAAATCAACATGAAATCAATTATATTAAATCTTATCAATACTAGCCTTTTGCTGACATTCTTCTTTCAAAATCGATTCTACCAGGCGATAGACTAGAATTGGAACAATGCCAATCAATATTTTGTTTAAGGTTAGGAAAATTACAATTGCTAGCATTGGAATTGGTTCGTGAACGATAACATTCATATGAACTTGCTGCCGATGAAGCAACACTAGCACGAGATTGTAATGTCCAATAAGAAATTGCACCAAACATTCGATGTTGAAGTACTCTTAATAAAATTATCGGTTGTAATGTCATTGGTAATGTGGATAAATAAAAGAAACAATTAGGATAATTCGTAAAATGATGATTAGTGATTAGACCGGAAGGCATATCAACTTGAATAGCTGGTGGGCATGTATCTTTCATGCTATTGTTTGTCATTCCATCAATGAAACAATTCATTGTTTCATCATTCAATGGATCTAAACAAAGACTATCTTCTCCATTGATTAATTTATCCTAAAATAAAATGATAATAAAATACAACCACACATAACAAATATATTATTAGTGAAAATTAAATATTTTTCTGCTTTTTTTTGGAACAACTTATATTACTTCAATTTTTTTTATAAGATCAACCACGATATTTTCCACCGAACACCCTATCAAAATTGGTGGAGTTGTTCCGGAAAAAACGACGCTCGGAGCTATTGACGTTTGTATTATGTAACTATCTTCGGCTGAATTGTTTGAAGGTGAATGCCAACTAAGATCATCTGAATTTAAAACAAAATGTATGTTTGATAATCGATTATTAAATAGCCTCAAGCGTACTGAAATTGAATTGAATTACCCATCAAATCAAATAAATAAACTTTGTTTCGTAATCGTTTCTCAAGACCAAGGTAAACCATTATTCGTGCGGCTTGATGTTTGACAAATTTTGCATATTTTGTACTGTGATTTGTATAAAACCATTCATCTGATGGCAATATTAACTGCATTAATGTATCAGCAATATTAGCATCAATCAAACGTTGATGATTATTCGGATTGATAGAAATATTTGCTATTGTTTGTAATGTCAAACAAATCAATTGTGGATCATTGGTAGAATCGATCGATGAGATAAGAACTTTGAATGGACCTTCTTCAATCAATCGTTTTTGGGCATCATCATTTTGACTTGTATATAATATAGCACGCGCCGAAAGTATTTGAAGACAATGATATAAACAATTGCGACATCTGTGATGAAATATTGAAATATTTTTTCAGTTTTTTTTCTTATTATTATTTTAAAATATTTTCTTTTCACAACCAATTCTTTTTACCTTTTACTTGGGATGCATAATTGTTTTGATTCGGAAAAACGTTTATGTAATGTAATAGCATTATTTAACACATTGAGCAAAAGATCTAATCCTTTATGAGACAAAATAGTGATAAATGTTTGAACATTAAAGCTTTTAACGGTATTATCATCCAAGTATCTTTCTTTTTCATTATTGTTTGTGCTATGGATTTTGTTGTTATTTTTTCGATTCAAATATTGTTGAAAATTTGTATCATCACTAGCATTAGCTGTTGTTGTTGTTTTTGTTGGTACAGTTTTGAATTTTTCGGAAATGATTCGAAATCTTTTTTGTTTTTGTTCGACTTTTGGCGATCGATAAACATTTTTGACCCAGAACATCAATTTTTTTGTCTCGAAGCTGAAATTCACGAGGAAACAACAGCAAAAAAAAATCAAAATCAACAAAGAATTAAAAAAAAATATAATACGATAATTCGATTTCAAAATTTATTTCACAAGCATTAAATGAACTGCTCACTTTTGTATGACGTTCGAAGATGATGATGATGATGATTGTTCAATGGAATCTTTTTCTATTTCTAATTCTATCGGATGGCTTTTGTCATGTTTTTTATCGTTATTGCTAGGATTTTTCTGTCCGATTCGAAATGATTCATGAAGACGTAAATGTTTGATATGTTTGCTAAATTGTAACGCTGACGATGTGTGTTTGTTATCATTTTCCATAGGTTCTTCATGGCTAAATATTGAAGTCGATTTTTTCGATTCTTTTTCCCTACTTTGTACATTGTGTTCATAAATCTGTTCAAAATCAAGTTGCGAATCAAAAGTTTCGTACCGGACAAAAGCATCAATAATTTTATTGATTATCAATAATGAAGTGTATTGAAATGTTTGCCCACTTTTCAGGCAATGAAATGCACAATCGATAAGGTCACACAATTGACTTGCCAATTGCTGTTTTAATCGAACAATCCTAATGATCTCAATTTCATTCGTATAATTTATTTGTTCGTAATGAGTTCCACATGGATCGAAATTTCGATTAGGATGATTCTGTTTATTGTAAAAAATCTTCTTTTTTTCCATGGAAAAATTTTCTATGATTGTCTAATCGTACAACAGTGAATTAATTACTGAATCTCCCTTGAATGTATGCTTACCTGTAATGCTTTTTGTAAAAGTTTAGAAAAACTATCATGCAGTATGGATAAAATATTTTGTTGTTCATTCATTGAAACTATTTCGGGTAAATATTTTTGAAGACAACAGATAATCTTCGGTATACATTCAATATTTGATGCCATTTTATATAATGTTTCGATTGCATCCTGTAATCGTTTGGTATTTATTTTTTCGTTATTCTTATTTTCATCTAATTTTCAACGATCATAATACTATTTGATAATACTAATGTAATAACAATGTAAATATTTTCATACCTTGTGTAGTTGTACGACTTAACAAAGTTCGAGCAATTTTCAATTGATTTTTGGCATTATCCTCACCGCTACGTCGTCGTCCAAACAGATAACGTGCCCCAAAACTTGTATGTGAATGAGGATGATGATTAGTTGAAGTCTGTGGTTGATTATTATCATTGTTATTATTGCCAGACAATTGTAATGTTGATTGTGACAACTGTTTACAAAATTGTGTAATTGGAAAAAGTAAATAGAAACAAATCATTTTTAACAATTTTCAATTATTATTAATGTCAATTAGATAAACTTACATTCTGTAAGGATTTCAATGCAGAAGTTTTATCGCTTTGTGAATCGATTGCAAAACTTCGTTTATGACCAATAGAACCGGGTGATGTTGGCAAGAATAACGTGGAATTAGAAGTGGCACTATTTGTTATGCTCTTTCTTTGTACATTTTTTGGCGGTGCTTCCGTAGGTGATTTATCCTCTTGGCTTAAAGTAGTTGTATCTTTACTGGATTGTTTGATTGTGAATGGAAAATTTTTCCGTTTAATTTCATTGTTCATAATTTTTGTCTCGAAAAATTTTGCAAGATTTGTTCCATTCGTATAAGAATCGGTGCTATTTTCCTTGAAAAATGCTAAATTGTTGACTGCTTTGATTGGAATCGTTTTTGATTGTTTTCTATGTTTAATAAACGGAACAGAATCTCGCCTACTATCAGTAGTTGATCGTAACAATAACTGTTCGAAAGATTCATCTATGATGGCCGTTTGCATTTGTATAATTTCATGAGCAAATGTTTCATCAACCAAATCAATCGGGGCAACATTTTTATTATTTTTTGTTTTCAATTTAGCTCCAGAATGAATAAGCAATTGTAAACAAGATCTAGAAATATGTTGTTGACAAAGACATAAATGTAACGGTGTCACGCCATGGCCATCCATTAAGTTTACATTTGCTCCATAGGCGATTAGTTCACGAAGAATTACCGAATTATTCAATGCAACAGCTAAAAATATTGGAGGCAATGTGAACAATTTCTCTCTAGTATATTCTTCATCATAAGTTATTCTAGTTCCATCTGAACAAACATGAACAGTTTTTTTATCAGTCGATATTTCTGAACGGATTTGTATTATTTTGGCACTTTTGGTTGACGACCGGCGACTATTTAAATTGTATGGCTCACTACTTATAGAATATTGATTAGATTGCATTGATTGAATCGATGGTATTTTCGGTGTGTTAACTATATTTGGATTTAATAGCAATGGTAAATTAGCCGATCTAATGGATGGTGAACGTATTAATGGCTCACAGCTTGTTGATGGAATATTTTCAAAATTTGAATATGGCAAATGGTCCTGACTATCTACACTGGTGTTTCTTGATCGTCGAAAACATTCTGTCTGATAGCAAGTTTTACCAGGATTATTCGGATCGATTCGATGTTTTAATAAAAATAAAAAGACATCATAAGCATTATTTTCGATTGCTAGATGAAGTGCAGTAGAAAACAAATAACTATTATCGCCATCTTCTATGGAACTGGAAAGGCCATGAAAATAATTTTGTTCATCAATAGCGAACTGTGTTTTCAATACAGGTCTTTCAATTTTTTCATCTTTCGACAATGATAAGGATTTTTTTGCTGTCAAATTTGTTTTATCTAGTGATTCATTTTTGCCATCATCATCACTATAGTAGTGTTCAAAAATTTTCGAAACAAATTTCACATCATTATGGCGAATTGCTTTTTCCAATAATTGTTCCGTTTCATAATTTATATCATTTATAGAAGATGCTTGACTATTATGTCTTGATATTGATAATATAGAAGCCATATGTGAATAGTTTACCCCTATATTGTAGTTCGTGAAGAGAAATAAATAAAAATAATTTCAACAGAACAATGACGCATTTGTTTGATTGCAACAATAATAATGGTTTACCTGTATTGACGCTCAACGCGGACAATGATTGTGGCTTTCCGTTCTCGATTTTTGGCTGATCAGAAAAATGTTGTTCATCTGTTTCTATTGCTATACGTGTGTTTGTTGAACCGACCAATGAGATCGACAATTCTGGTGGTGCTTTACATTCATCTACTGATTGTGTACTAATTTTTATTTTAGATTCATTCTTTTCACTATATTTTTGTTTGTCCATTTTGTTTACGATAAAAAAAATTTGATCAGAATCGTAAATAATTATACAGATTCTTAATATAATGACCAACGATGATGATGATAATGTCCGTGATTGTGATGGTGATGAAAACGTCAACGGTAACAATATTTGTCGGTAAAGATGACATTTGTTGAAATCATTTTTATCAACAATAAAAAATTGATTTTTTTTATATGATCGATGCATTAGAACAATGATAGTCATCTGTCAGGAATTTATTTCGAACAACAACCAAAAAAAAAAAAAAAAATGAATAAGGAAAACATTCAGTTCAAATTTCATAAAGCAATTTGTTGAAAAGATGATGCAAAAGAAAAATTCTTCGGCAAAATATTTCCTCAATAAACCATTTATAGACCATCAATTTTTGGCATTTAAGCAAAGAAAAAAAAACGATAAGAACATAAAAGTTTTCAAAAACAAAAATAAACATTAAAATTCTTGTTGGTTTATTGGATTTATTTTTGTATTTTTGATAATACGTTTTATTTGCAAAAAAGCAAGTTTCAAACAATTTCTGACAAATCACAATTCTCTTATCACATTTGACCTCACCCTACACACGAATGAAATTAATGACTACTAAAAATCATATTATTATGTTGGCGTAACATTTTTTTTTACTTTACTTTATTTTTATTTATAATTTTATAATTGAATAAAAGTTTATTATTTGAATGACTATTTTTTTCAAAAAAGGAAGATATTAATTCATTAAATTATTTGTTTCAATATTTATGACCTTTTATGTATACGAATATTCTTTTATATCTATTCTTTTATTGTGTTCAATATTTAGTCATTGTCGGGGTCTTTATTTATCTTTCCTTTTTTCTTTCTCCATTCTTATGTTTCTTATTTAATCAATATCGACCAGAATCGATTTTAAATGTCCTAGTTTTTCGTTTTTGTTTGTTAAATTTTATTCTAAGATAGAATATGATTAAATGAAATGCCTGGTCTAACCGATAAAGGTAATGAGAATAAAAAAAATCGACCATCTTCAATTTTGTTACGTGTACTTTTTTTTCTATATTTGTATGTGTGTATATGCAATGTTTGATGATAAAAATACTGTAATGCAAATCGAAAATACATATGAAAAGTAAAAAATTATTGGTTAAAAAAAAAAATATAGTAAACAAAACAATATAATAGTGGGAAGAAGAAAATGATGATCTAAATGGGCATATAAAATAATATCAAACAATGATAATAATGATGACGACAATTTTTTTCTTTCTTGTTTCTTGGTTATTTTCATCAGACCATAGATAATAAATCTAACCAAAAAATAACCTCAAAACATTACCGCCCCTTCTATTTCTTGGTTCTATTCAACCATTTCCAATATTATATTCCAAATAAACAATAGCGTGATTAGTGGCAGTTAGTGTCAAATATAAAACGAAATTTCATTTATTAAAAAATTCTTCACTTTTTTTTGCTATACGTAGTTTTCGTTATTTTCTTATTTATTTTACCTCCTAAATGGAGTAGAGAAAAATAAAGTATATATAAATTGTTCGATATTATTATTTCATACAGGAACAATGATTTTATCATCTTTTATTTTATTTTTTCTCACTCTCATTCATTAAGAATTTCAAGAAAAATTATTAAGTTTAAAATTTACTACTATTTTCATATTAATAGAAATGTTTTTCTGTGTGATACAGGTTTCAGACATCATTTATTGTTACTGATGATGTTATTTTGCGGGTAACGGTTGACAAATGCACTTAATCATTGAAGAAAAATAATGGAGGAGGGACAAAATCGGAATAAAACATCAATGAAAATAAATCTTCATCACTTGATCAATTGATTCTGTTTTTCTTTCTTGATATTTTTTTACATTGAATCCATGTGCACGCATAAAAATTGTATACACAACATGATCAAAATTGATTTATTTTTTCTGTTCATACTTTATCGAATATCCAAAATGATTTTCAATCAAATTTTCACAAACACACATATACACACACTCTTACAAACAAAGGGCATAAATTCTTAATTCTATTCATCAAATAGTTAAGCCCTAGCTTATGGTAATTAAGGTATTTTTTTCATTTAATTTTCGTATCATACATTTTCTATCCGATTCTTATAATAATTTACAGGTAGAATACAATGATAAAACATTAATATGCAATGTTTTACCGATCTTCATTGATGAAAGAATAAACGAAGCGAAGCGAAAAAAAAACAAAATAATAATAATAATAATAATTCTCACATTTCAAAATCCAATATTGTTCTTTCGAAATTGATCATTGTATAATTATTCAGTGATTTACATGATAGGTGTGAAAAAAAGAAAGAGAGCGAAAGAATGAATCAGCCGAACATAATTTTGTTCTGTTTTTTTTTGTTTTGTTTGTTCTATGTTTAATGAAAAAAAATATATCCATGATTTTCCATGATAATCATATCACGAATGTATTAGTCTATGATATATGATTTTTTTTTATATTGTACAGAATTTTTTTCCCTATATCCACATAAACGGTGAATTCCAAGAAAAAAAATTTAATTCCGTAAGAATTTTGATTTGCCCTATTAAAAGCCGTCAAGCAGAAGAAATATACAGTTGGAAAAAAAAGACGAAAATCTTTGTTATTTTTAACTGCATTTGACAGATCTCCTTTTTTTTTGTTTCCTGTCCACAAATATTCACTTTTAGTGCTTATGTATTCCAGTACATTTTTTCTTTTCTTTTTTGGATCACGATTCTTGTTATTTTTTGATTTATTATTACTATTATGGATTTGCTTTGGTTAAGCGGTATGTCGGATGTTTAATATGAATTGATTCACACAGAAGGTGAATTTATTATGAATGATATTTGAATGATGATTGGATTCTTAGTTAGAAAATAAAACAATGAATGATGAACATATAATAATCATTAATGTACTTCTCAATATTTTCTATCGTTTATACCCGAAGGTACAGGGTGTTTTTTTTGTTTTGTTTATAAAATCATCAAATGATGCACAAAAAACAAATGGACAAAAATAAAATATATTGTCTTCCCAAGTGACAATAGAATGATAGTTTGTTTTTTTTTCCTTACCATAAAGAGATAAATTTTATTCACAACAACAACAACAACTTGATTGTGTCTTTTTCTTTTTTTTTTTTGATTGATTTTGTGGGACAAATATTTATGGAAATTTTGATTTCTGATTTCATATATTTTTTTTATATATTCATCATATTGTTGATCAATAGGTTTATGTTTTTGACTATTCAATCATAATGATTTCTTTTTATTTTGATGTATGTTTAGTTATTATTATTAAATTGAAAAGTTTACAGATTTTCTTTCCTCTCTTTCTCAAAGTCCTTTGAGAGAATCCTTTCGTTTTTCTTGTTACATTAAGTTTATGTATTAATCTATATATATTTTTAAAAAATGATAAGTTTTTACAAAATTCAAAGATGAAAAAAAAGAGAAAAATTCAATTTCCCTTGAGTCAGAAAAAATGACTGAAAATCTAAAGAATTTTTGTTTCTGATTTATAAGAAATTGAAAACGTGATTTTATATTCGTCAATGAATGACAATTTTTTAAAAAAAGAGGATTTCTTTGACAAAAAATAACACTATTCATCCATATGAACTGAAATTCAAAGGATAAAAAAAATTGATAAATTCTAGTTTGACATGAAAAAAAATTCAATTAATTAATGACCAACAAATGGTATCATTTAGGTTAATGGATTCTCTTGAGAAAAAAGAAAATGATGTTGAGGTTTATCATCAAACTCTGATTGTAACTTTGCAAAACATCATATTATAATTGAAGCAATATATTGACAGAAAAAAAATTCAAGAATAAAGTTATAAATTTATAAGACGATTTTTTTCATCAGTGTTTCACACAGAAAAAAAGTTTACTTCATACAAAATACTTGAACACTTTCAACAACAACAAAAAAAGATATTCAATAAGTTATCGATTACAATTAAACAGAAAACAATGAAAAACAATAATTTTAGCATAACGAAACGATAAAAAAAAACAATTTTTGTTTCTATGCAAATGGTGAATGAACAACAACAACATTTCGTAATGAACAAATTCGTTCTTTTTTTTCCTGCCATAACTAATATATCAATCCATTTCGAAAACAAAACCAATCAATCAATTTCTAAAATGGTTAAAAGTTTTTCTCATTCATATTCTCATTGATATAACAAAAAATGAATAATAATAATTTACATGAGAATTTTTTTTTACTGTTTGCAAAAAAAATGTTTTGTTTTTATTCATTTTATTATTGTCATCATCATCATCATCATCATAATATTATGACGACAACATTGACAATTAATTATATTTATATAAGGTGTCCATGTACAAAATATAATTTAATTGATTCATATTTTTCTTAATAATAATAAGTTTGTTTATCAGACTGTCAAACCGAATTTCCCATCAAGAATAGAAAAAAAACAGTTATTGATTATCATATTTTACTGAAAATTAGTTTTTTTTGCATCCTTTTCGGTTATCAGTTAATATTCATTGATATATATTGAAAATAAACACTGTTTTTTTTTCTCTTATTCCATTTCATTGGTCTGATGAAAATTGAATTTTTTTTTCTTGTTTGGTTTCATGTCGATTTTGAGTGACAAGCAAACATTGTTCACATAATTGGATAATTAAAAAAAACACACACACCATATACTTAAGCTAATTCTATGTTTCCATTGAATGTGGCAAACAAAAAGTTTTGTGATTTTTTTTTGACTGGTTGCTTCGAATAAGCCATCGATGTCACTTGGCAACCATCATACTATTCATAGAATAGAAACGAAGAAAAAAAATGAAATAATGTTGATTAAATTAAAATTTTCAAAAAAAATTTACTTCAAAAAATGAAAGAATTTATTTATTATTTATTTCATTAAAAAAAAGTATTCTGCCAAAATAAAAATAGAGAGAATTTCACATTGATGGCCCTTCTACAGATTTCAATTGTTTTTAAATAAAAAATTTCAAATTTTCATAATCAATTGTTATGAGTTTGAGTGGAAAAAAAATTGAATTTCGATCACGTTTAGGTCAAGAATTTCTATCGAGAATATTGAGTAAACTTATTTCAAATTTTTATTATCAGTTCAATTGATTCTGATGAAAAACCACAAGCCATTATCATAACGATAATGATGATGTAAGATCATCCATTCTATCTATGATGAGCTAATGGAAAAATATGAGGAAATAACTTAATAAAGTTTAAATCGAATTCAACAAATAACAAACAATGGGAGAGAGAGAGTGAAAAAAATTATGTAAATGTAACTATACATAATTTACAGCAATATCTAATAATAATATAAAATATAAAATAATTAATACATACAACATACATCTACTATTGTATTTATTTAGTAGAATTTTGATGATTCATTGACAGTTGATGATTATGATCATGATGTTGATGGCTTAATTATAGATTGATTACAATACGAAATAACAGCAACAACAACAACAAAAAATTATAGATGAATTTTGATGAAATAAAACAGAAATGTTATTATTCATCCAATTCAAATTGCTGATGTTTGACAAGTATAATCAAAAAAATATATATAAAATAAACAAAAATAACATTCATTACAAAAGAATTATGATGATGATGAAATGTTCAGAGAAGAATCATTTCCTTAAACAACAATATATTGATTAGTCACCTTGATGATTGAATGATTTTGCAAATGAAAAAATTTGTAACAAAATGCCAAAAAAATGGCTATATTTTATTCATAGCCATTTCTAAATAGATAGGCAAGAATCTGTAACGAGTTTACCGATAGATAATTGAAATATTGAACACCATAACAATGAACAAACATTGACGATCATTATTTACGGATAAAGTTTGTGTGTAATATGATCTTATTCATGATCATCACAAACAACAACGAAAAAAAACGAAGAAAATTTGATTGAAAATTTTTCATTCCATCCATCCCAAACATCAAAATGATGAATGAATTTATTCTGATTTTTTTTTGGAACATTACCAATCAATTTTTTTATTTTGCATTTTTTTCGTTGTTAAAATGATTTTCACATTGATAGATCATTCTGAAACATCAAGAATTTATATATTTTTTATGTAGATTAATAATAATTCAAAATGACAGAATATCAGACGGAAAAAAACCTATATGATTATACCTTGAGTGAATTTTTTATTATTTTCAATAATTTTTCTATTTATTGAATGTTGTCGATATTTAAATTGACATATGACATGATGAATAATTTTTTGATATGAAATGATGTTGCAAGATCACTTACACTTATACATTTCAAACAAATGGATGGAATTCTTTTTTTTTTTTTTTGATAAAAAAATCTACATATAAATAAATAAATACCCAAGTGTACATACACACATCACACACACGAATAAATATGTATTCACAATATTTATTTATTCACATATCAGGGTAATAAGTTTCGAAAGTAACAAAAAAAAAAAAAAAATATTGAAACAACTTGAATGGACAGATTTGAATGAACCACACTGATTAACAAAACACTATATCTTAGATATCCGGAATAGCAGAAAAAAATGTATGATATATGCGAGAAAAAACAAACTTCGGAATAATTTGTTGGTAAGTATTGATGAAATTAAAAGGCGGCAAGTCAACATTTTGCCGCTTGGTATGTTTAGTGTTTATGTGATAATTGTAACAAAGTTTTTCGTAGCGTCTGTGCCACCTATCTCAAAGAAAAAACTTTCACTATCACTCTATCTCTCTCTCTCTAGGGTTTTTTGCCCAAACCAAATAACTGATCAACCAGGATCTCTATCTGGGCTGAATTTGTATATGTGTCTGTGTGTGTGCGAATTCGTATGGCCATAGAGGCGCCAATCTTTCGAATGCCCCAAATATCAAAAGCAACAGTAACATTAACAATAACAACAACAACAACAACTTAAATCGGTAGACTTCTGCCTTTGATATTGGTTTTATTTTTCTCCGGTTCTAGGATTCTTGTTTTCCAACACATGAAGCCTTAAACATGAAAAAAAAACTTTTATTATTATTATTATCATTATTTGATATATTCTATTGACGCTTCTGCGCAACAATTCAAGGCAACGCATGAACAAAATGAATGCAAAGAATAAAAATAATGATAATAATAATAATAAAAACAAAGAAAAATTTTTTTTACAGGAATTTTGAATATTTTTGTTCTTTTTCTTGCCAATACAATTTTTATCCATAAATATTCGACAAACGTAAACGATTTTCAAAATGACCGATAAATGAATTGCAAATTAGCTTATGATAATTATTTTTCGATTCGGTTAGATATAAAAAAATCTACAGTCAACAGTTTTTTAAATAAATAACCAGAAAAAAACAAAACATGAAAAAAAAAATTTTTCTTTAAACAATGAAATTACCATTGGAGAGGAAAAAACTATCGAAACTACTTCGAAACTTGAAACTATTATATTCTGTTATGTTCTGTATGTGAAAATCTAATAATCAGAAGAAAAACTAAACAAAACAAAATTCCACACTGTCGCATTTGATTTTATTTCATTCACTTTTTCTTCATCATTTTAGTTTTTTTTTGGCTACATTCGATTAATTTACACACCACTCTCACAATGGATTCAATAATTGTGTGTGTGGGTGTGCATTTGTCTAATATGAAAATCGGTAACCGATTCAATACATGTATTATAAACATTTTGTTCGGATGTTCATCCAATTCATTCTAATTATTGTATTATGGTTTACCATGGCCAAATAAAACTTACAATTCAAGAATTCAGGAAATTTTTTTCTTCTTTCCTATTCTTAAACAAAAACAGAGACAAAAAGAAAACAACAACAACAAATACAGAATACAAATTCATCTTTTACATAAACAAATATACACATTACAAAAGAGTATATACATGCAGATCGATTTTTTGTTGTTGCCATTTTCAGTATTTTTTTTTTTAATTTTGATTTTGATTCTGTATCCATGTAAGCTAATGATTGAATCAAATCAACAAAAACATCAATGTGTATTCATATCAAAAAAGTCAATGAGAAACGATTGGCATATGGGCGTATATGTGTGTGTGTATGTGTTTATATATGTTTATAGAATCAAGAATCAAATATTGATTCAAGCGATATGGACTTGAATGATACTTATGAAATAGTTTTTTTTTTGCAACATTGATAACGGAAATGCTGTTGTGTTTTTCCTGAACTATATCACTGAAAAAAAGCACTGTCGTTCAATAACATTATCGTGATCATCATCATTTCAGATTGGTTACAAAATACAAGCATCAATTAATCATAGAATTTACTATTGATCAGATTATAAATGTTATGAGTTTGCTTTATTATTTTTTTTATGTTTGTTGTAAATCTATATTTCCTTTCAAAGTTTATTTGTTGTTATCATAATCTATTAATGTCTATTTATATAAATAAACATGATTATAAATGCTATCAAATAGATTGTCCGTTCGATATTTGACAAACTTCTTGAAATGATGATAATTCTATACACTCGGTGTTGAATAATAAGTTCACATACAATTCAAGATGCGAAAAAAAGAGAGAATTGCAACAAAAAACAAATTATTCTCACATCATAAATCAATGGTACACTATCGAACAATTTTTGTTTTCACATTTTTTTTACATTTTCAAACCCAAAATAATTTATTGTCCGATTACAGTGAATACTAACTAAAATATTCATATTCAGATTATTTGGAAAAACAAAACAAATCAAATTAAAAATTATGATGGTAACTAAAAAAAACAAAAAAATATTCTGTTCGCCAAACACATGTTCAGAAAATCATCATCATCATCATGGTTGGAAAATATTCTATGATCAATAGAAATGAGAAACAAAAAAAGTTTTTTTTTCATTATTTGATTTTCAAATATATATTATTATTTGTATTGCAAACAATTTGCTCGTTAAAACAACAACATTAATAATAATATTAAAAAAAATTACTGAAACCAAACTGAACTTTATTGGTCAAACTGGAATTTTTCATTATTATTTGAAAATGAAAAAAAAACAAATAAATTTAATGTTATTCATGCATCACGTATAAAGTTGCAAACAGCAACATCAATCTAACGGTCTCGTATATATAGTTAAAATTGAAATTGAAAACAAAAAAAAAAACAAAATTGTGGATATATAATTTAAATAATTAAAGATTATTCTATTCATTCATCATCATCACCGAACATCGTTTGAGAAAGAAAAAGAAACCTTTGTCATTTGACTTAATAGAAAACGAATTCTGTCCGTTTTTTTTCTATCTCTCTCTCTCCTTCAATTAATAATAATAATAATAATTTTATTGGAAAACGCATATCCGCTAGGATAATTGCGTGAATTAAAAATAATACAATACAATATCAATTAAGAAAAATCAATTAATATAATACAATATTCATATGAAAGTAATATTAAAAAAAAAAAAAAAATAAAAATACAATATTGAGAAAGATTTGAAGGAATATGAGATAATAAAGTTCACATAGATGAATATAAGGACTAAATATAAAATAAAAGATAGTTTTTAAAAGAATGTGAAGTTATAAAGTCTCCTTCAATTAATGAGTAAATTTTTTTTTTTTTTTTTTTTTGTTACTTTCTATTTTTCTTTTCATTTTTAATTTGGCAATCAAATTAAAGTAAAACAAAAAAGTAATGAAATTCTGCTAGCCAAAAATGACATTGTGTAAAAGTCTAAAAATTGTTTCTGAAAAAAAAGAAGCAAGAAGAAAAACAAAGAATAGATCAAGTTGACAAAATGATAGATTTAGGTATATATTTTTTTTCTCAATATAAATCGAAACAAAACAAAACAAAAAGTTTCATTATTGTAAGAGAATAATTTATCGCTGAAGAAAAAGGATGAATTTCTTTAAAATTTTATTTTTCTTCCTGTGTGATCGACGATATAAACTGAACGGGAGAGAGAAAATGAGAAAAGAAGGAAAACAAAAACCATAGCTATCTCAATTCTATTTTTCAGGTATCCAATGAAGAATGATGTTCGGTCACACGGTTTTCTTTTGATGGTTTGGCCAATTTTTTTCCTCATAGAAGAATAAATAAAACATTTTTAAATTTCTAGAAATGCTAGAAACAAAACGAATATAAAAACAAATGGAAAAAGTCGATTAGAAAAGTAAATAAATTTTTTTCTTCTTGAATTTTGTGCAATTTTCATTTTATTTCATTTTATAGGAAAAAGAATAATTAATTTTTTTTGCTGATTCCAGAAAAATTATTAATTAATTATCATTTTGATTCGCTCTAATTTTTAATAATTAAAATTTTTTATTTGGATATGGATTTTGATTGGTTTGATTACATATTTTTGATTATAGAATTGGATCAAATGGCCACAAATTTTCTTTGTTTTTTTTTGTTGTTGTTGTTGTTGTTAGCCATACACACAGAAAAATAAAGTCGTAAAATATACGGCAAAATCCATAACATTTTTGGGTTTTAACGTCATCCACAAAATGTTACGTTTTTTTTTCTTTTTTTGTATTTCTGGGCAAAATCCATGAAATATTGAGGCAAAAAACTCAAATATTTGTGGCCAAAAAATCATGAAATATTCTGGAAAAAGACCTAATATTTCTTGGAAAAATCCATGAAATGTTCTGGAAAAAGACCTAATATTTCTTGGAAAAATCCATGAAATATTCTGGAAAAAGACTGAATATTTTTGGGCAAAAAATCATGAAATATTCTGGTTAAAAATATTTTTATTTACAAAAAAATGCGAAATAAAAGAGAAAAGAAAGATAAATTTAGCCGACTAAGGTGGCATAAAGATCATTTTTTAAATTCATAAACAAAAAGTAAACAAGTTAATCAGTGAATAAAATAATTAAGATTATTGGCCAAGGATAGATTAAAATTCTCCGATTTGTTTGCTTTATTTTCCAGATTATCGCTCAAATCATGGCTATGTGATTTCTAATAATTTATCATGAATGGATGAATCTTCCTTGGTTGCCCTCAGTTCACTACTGATGCTTGCTTGAGTTCCGTATCGCTTCCGATTTCTCGCTCGACCGTTGGAGATTTCCTTATCCAGCCACAACGCTTTCTATTGTTTTTTCGATGCTTTAAGCTGTTACACAAAATAATATTTCTGATTCGAAAAATAGTCAAATGGCAAACGAAAAACAAAAACTTCGTTTAAAAACAAAAATGCTGGATTCGAATTATTTCATTTGTTTAATTGAATTATTAACAATGTTTCGAATGTTAACGAATTGTTTCAAATTTCAAGTTCAATTGTTATGGCTAAATCGAACAAACATCGATTTACCAAATCTTTTCATGAATCGATCATGAATCCAATCAGATATTCAAAAGCAATTTTAGGTTATAAGTTGTTTACGAAGCCACCGAATGACAACAGCCACTAGTTTTGGCTTCATGAACAAATTGCCACATCTGTCCCCTTCATATTTTTAAACCAAATTAGATATTAGTCAATTCGAGTGGAACTCATCGTAGACAAATGAAGGAAGATCCAATCCAATACCTTCTTCTTTAGCCCCATTGAAAAAAATTTGGTTAGGAAACATCCATTTTGTCTGTATGATTATTCTGTCCGGGAGATAGGATTCCATTCTCATTGAAACGTGGTTTCAAATCTATCATTTTTTTGTAGATCCAACTTCGCAAATTCATTGCAAACGCGATATATTTGGCCGAGTGTCATTCAGTTAACATATTTTTTCAAATCGTACATATTTTATTATGAAATTTTGATAAATCCAAAAAATGAAAATTAAGATTTTAAAATTTTTTCTAAGTCCAGAAATTTTTCATGAAATATTGAGGCTGGTGAAAAAATCCATGAAATATTGAGGCTAGCAGAAAAATCCATGAAATATTGAGGCTAGCAGAAAAATCCATGAAATATTGAGGCTAGCAGAAAAATCCATGAAATGTTTGGGCAAAACAAAAAATCCATGAAATGTTTGGGCTGAGTATAAGATTGGCAAAAAATCATGAAATATTCTGGAAAAAAATCCTAATATTTCACGATTTCAGTTTTCCATAAAATATTGAGGAAAAAAACCATAACATTTTGTGGATGACGTTAAAACCCAAAAATGTTATGGTTTTTTGGCAAAAAATCGAACTATTTTACGTTTCATTTTTCTGTGTGTATAAGACTTGGTTGTTCGATGTAAGATCATTCGCAATTATGGCCATAAAATCTACATCATATATGTGATTAACATTAACAGAATCGAAATACAATTATGATCAAATGGGATAACTTGGTAACTGCGCCTCATCTTTCACACAAACACAAAAAAAAACAAAAAAAAATTATGTTCCATCAACATGACTAACACGTATGAAGAATAAAGATGAACAAAATGAAACAAAAAACTATGAGATTATCAAACATTTTTGGCCCGAAAAAAATCATTTATTTCTGTGTTTTTCTTTTTCGAGATAAACCCATCAATTATAATGATTAGCTATTGTTTTGTTGATGTGTTAGCCCCATCCATCCAATGTTCGATCAATTGTTTTTGAACATCGTCAAAACTACATAATCGTTCCAATATGGTCCAACCTTTTTTGGCTGTTGTCAATAAATATTCGTTGTCGGGTTGAAATGAATGTGTATAGGCCCCCAAGGTAAGAGATTGACTTAATCGTGCTCGAGCACAGATCAATATTTTGTAAATATCATGATTGTCCAATGGTATCAAGCTACAATATCCATTTAATACAAACTTTGGAGCATCAAGAATGCTATCAAAATCAGTGTCTAATAGCATAACATAAGCAATGAAAATTGCAATATCAAATATAAGAGGACCATAGAATATATCGCCGAAATCAATAAGTCCGTATATTCGATATGCATTATTGATTTTGCGAACAATAATGTTTTGTTCATTAAAATCTCCGTGCAAATATGATTGTTTCATCGAATCGAATGATGATAAAATTATTTGTTCAAAATCTTTAACACAATTTGAAACTAATTCATTATGAGAAGGATTTTTTATATAGCTAAGATAATCATACAATTTTGGAACATTTGCTAAACTCCAGAAGAATTTTCTTGTACGAATAACTTTATTGTCAAATTTTTCCAACGCCAAATTGATTTGTGCCAGATATTTGCCACAATCAATGAGTAGCTGTCGATCAATCGATACATTATATAGAATAATTCCTTCCACATAAACAAATAAACGAATCGCAAAAGTTTTTGCCGAATTGATTGTTGGATTATTATTCAAGGGTAATTGAATACGAGCCAAATAATCTCCATTGATATTCTTGATTGGACAAGGAACATTGAAATTTTGGCTTGAAAGAAATAAAATCATATCATTTTGGCCATCCAATAGACCTGGCTGTTCACTATCATGCGAATTGGTTATTTTTAGCACGAATTTATCACCATTACTAATGTGAACAATAAAATTACGATCATCATAACTATTCAATTGTTTAACACGTTCAACATGAATATCGTAGAATGTTTTACACAATGTGATTATATCTTGATCACAAAGTAATGGTGGTTTTGTTTGATCATTTTGTTCACCATATTGTTGTTGTTCCATGTTTATTATTATTATTCGAAAAAATGATGTAAATTATTCATCTATATTGCATAATAAAAAGAAAAAAAATTGTATGATAACTACCGGAGAATAAACATGAGATGATCATCATTATAATAGAATAAAAAAAATTATTTTATGTACATGAATATACCTAAAACAACAAATACAAGCTGTTTATTGGTACTTGTCGCAAGAATGTTCAAATGATGATCAAAAATTCATTTTGGGTATACACACTATCACTTCACATATGATATACATTGTTTTGGACAAATAATTGAATAAAAAAATAAGGGTTCTAAAATAGACGATACAATTACAACGACAATAATATATACTATTAAAAAGAAATAGAAAAGATCAAACAACAACAACAAAAAAAAACGATTTGAGAACAAAAAAATCAAGATGATGCATGCAATAAAATAAAATTAAAAAACGTAAAGAAAAGAAAACAATACGAAAGCATCTTAACATTTTCATTGAAATCTATCATCAATGCAGTATACTTTTGTGAACCAAGGGAGCTTGTTTTTTTGTTTGGTTCCCTATCGTTTCGACTTTGTTCTGTCTATTTGTTTTTTTTT
The DNA here is from genome assembly GCF_027571235.1 of Dermatophagoides pteronyssinus. Lineage (NCBI taxonomy): Eukaryota > Metazoa > Arthropoda > Arachnida > Sarcoptiformes > Pyroglyphidae > Dermatophagoides > Dermatophagoides pteronyssinus. The sequence goes on from NW_027461525.1 coordinate 4,236,003, forward strand.
GTTTGTTTGAAATCCTTAAAAAAGAAGGAGACAATTTTGTTCTATATTGTTCAAATGATTAGGAACTATTGAAAAATGAACGAATGAATGAATGAAAAGAGTATATATTACCCATGTTTCGTATTTATCAAAAAAATTTTCTTTTCATTTTTTTCCCTGTTTATATTATTCAAATTTTTTTTTGGTTTTTGTTGATAAATTGACAATTGTTAACTGTAGATAATTTATATATATTTGCACATCAATTTCAATTGACAAATGTATGTGTGTGTGTGTGTTTTTTATTGATAATATAATGAGAAATAATATGAATTTTTGATTAATATCCTTATTAAAAAAACTACTATATTGACAATATTAAATTATGATCATCATTGATATATTATATATGTTTGTTTGTTACAAATATTTATAATGTGTAATTTATTATATAAAGATGGTTTCTGATCTTGTTTGAATTTTTTTTTTCCATTTTCAAACAAAGAACAAAAAAATGCACATCAAACATTATCATAACTAATCAATGATAATAAAAAAATGAACATAGAATTTAGTATTGTCGACAAGATTATGTATAATTCATTTATAACTAAAAAGAAAAAAAAATTCTTTATTATTTTTATTATTAGACATAAGATGTTTCCAAAATAAATGTAACATTTTGGAAAAAAATAACTTTTTTTTCTTCTTCTTCACATAAAAACATTTTTCAACAACGATATATGAAAACCGATGATCATATATAATGGATAGGCAAGAACAAAAAAAAAAAATGATTTCATAGTGATTCATTCTTTCACTATTTTTTTGTTTTTGTTTCCATCTCTTGCTGGCTTTTGTATATCCAAATAAACAATGTATAGGCAAATTCAAAAAAAAATCTCTGAAAATTTTAATAAAATTCTGATTAAAATGATTACCAAACACACACACACACAGCCCCACCAAGCAACCTAAATACATTATTACACGTACCATAACATTCAACCAAACAAACAAACAGAATATTTGAATAAAAATTCATAAATTCACAATTTAAATGAAAATTTTTTGTTGCTTTACTTTGTTTTCAAAAAATTTCAAAAGTTTCTGTTTATTATCTTTTTTGATGATGTTTGAAAGATGAAACTATGAAATGAATGAAATTAGTGAAAGAAAATCAAAAACAACAGCTTAATAATAAGAAATTACAACATATTGTTTATTTTATAACCGAATGAATCGGATTTTTTTTGTTGTTGTTGTTGTTTGAATAAATTTTTAAGTTTCAAATATTCATTCTTTTTAATTTTGTTTTCCATTATATAATAATGGTGAACAAAATTTGGTTGAATCTAAAACAAAGCGAAACAAAAAAAAATTTCTTTGTTTTTTCTTTCTGTATTTAGCTAAACAGAGAGAATATACACACATCAATTACAAACCTGAATTGATGTTTATTTTTTTTGATACATAGTATGGATGGAGAGCTAAATTATTCCCTGTTTATTTATTTTTATCATTTTGTTTTTGTTAAGAGTTGAAAAGAATTTGAAAACTGAATCGACCATTTCCTGTTAATTCATTTTTTTCGTTTAGTTTTAATATACCTGAATCTATTAGAACTTCATGTAACAAATTCTCTTTTGTTTGTGTCATTGTAATGTAATTAAAGAATAAACGAAACGAAAAAAAATTCCAGTGGAATAAAGTTGTTAGTTCAAACAAACAAAAAACATTCAATACAAAATTTGTATTGCAATTTAGATTCAGTAGTTGTGGTTGAGATGTTATGAAACAAAAATTTTTTTCTAGTTTTTTTCCACATGAAAAAATTCTATACCCATTGAATCAAACAAGTCGATTTCCGTTAAAAAAAACAGAACAGCAAAGCTAATTTGATCAACTACTCTAATCACGCACACGACTTATTCGATGAAAAATTCATGATGATCAAATAACAGTGAAATCATTATTGAAAAAAAATTCCTCATACCATTCATTCAATCCACACAGAAAAATAAAGTCGTAAAATATACGGCAAAATTCATAACATTTTTGGGTTTTAACGTCATCCACAAAATGTTATGTTTTTTTTCTTTTTTTGTATTTCTGGGCAAAATCCATGAAATATTGAGGCAAAAAACTCAAATATTTGTGGCCAAAAAATCATGAAATATTCTGGAAAAGACCTAATATTTCTTGGAAAAATCCATGAAATATTCTGGAAAAGACCTAATATTTCTTGGAAAAATCCATGAAATATTCTGGAAAAGACCTAATATTTCTTGGAAAAATCCATGAAATATTCTGGAAAAAGACTGAATATTTTTGGGCAAAAAATCATGAAATATTCTGGTTAAAAATATTTTTATTTACAAAAAAAATGCGAAATAAAAGAGAAAAGAAAGATAAATTTAGCCGACTAAGGTGGCATAAAGATCATTTTTTAAATTCATAAACAAAAAGTAAACAAGTTAATCAGTGAATAAAATTATAAAAAATTAAGATTATTGGCCAAGGATAGATTGAAATTCTCCGATTTGTTTGCTTTCTTTTCCAGATTATCGCTCAAATCATGGCTATGTGATTTCCAATAATTTATCATGAATGGATGAATCTTCCTTGGTTGCCCTCAGTTCACCACTGATGCTTGCTTGAGTTCCATGTCGCTTCCGATTTCTCGTTCGACCGTTGGAGATTTCCTTATCCAGCCACAACGCTTTCTATTGTTTTTTCCATGCTTTGAGCCGTTACACAAAATAATATTTTCTGATTCGAAAAATAGTCAAATGGCAAACGAAAAACAAAAACTTCGTTTAAAAACAAAAATGCTGGATTCGAATTATTTCAATTGTTTAATTGAATTATCAACAATGTTTCGAATGTTAGCGAATTGTTTCAAATTTCAAGTTCAATTGTTATGGCTCAATCGAACAAACATCGATTTACCAAATCTTTTCATGAATCGATCATGAATCCAATCAGATATTCAAAAGCAATTTAAGGTTAACAGTTGTTTACAAAGCCAGTTAACAACAGCCACTAGTTTTGGCTTCATGATCAAATTGCAGCATTTGACCCCTTCACATTTTTTAACCAGATTAGATATTAGTCAATTCGATTGGAACTCATCGTAGACAAATGGAGGAAGATCCAATCCAATACCTTCTTCTTTAGCCCTATTGAAAAAAATTTGCTTAGGAAACATCCATTTTGTCTGTATGATTATTCTGACCGGAAGATAGGATAGGATAGAATTCCATTCTCATTGAAACGTGGTTTCAAATCAATCATTTTTTTGTAGATCCAACTTCGCAAATTCATTGCAAACGCGATATGTTTGGCCGAGTGTCAAATTGTACATATTTTATTATGAAATTTTGATTAATCCAAAAAATGAAAAAAATTTTCTAAGTCCAGAAATTTTTCATGAAATATTGAGGCTAGCAAAAAAATCCATGAAATATTGAGGCAAAACAAAAAATCCATGAAATATTGAGGCTAGCAGAAAAATCCATGAAATGTTTGGGCAAAACAAAAAATCCATGAAATGTTTGGGCTGAGTATAAGATTGGCCAAAAATCATGAAATATTCTGGAAAAAAATCCTAATATTTCACGATTTCAGTTTTCCATAAAATATTGAGGAAAAAAACCATAACATTTTGTGGATGACGTTAAAACCCAAAAATGTTATGGTTTTTTGGCAAAAAATCGAACTATTTTACGTTTCATTTTTCTGTGTGTCGAATATATGATATATTTGCGGGAAAAAATGTAATTAAACCTGCATACACTATGCATGCATAGCCATCTGGCGAAAATAAAAAGAAATATATATTTTTTTTTTTTGATTTTTATCCTATTTGATGATAATAAAAAGCAAAATAAATACAAAATTTTGTAATAGAAAATATGATAAATGAACCTAATAGGAAGTGTGTGTGTAGTTGCATGCATATATTATTTACAAACGAACTACTCAATCAATATAAAAATAAAACACCTTGTCACATAAAGATATTTAAATCAGAGAAGTTGGTATAAATGAATGAAACATTGAAACATAAGGAATGTTTGGACCATTAAAATGACCGATCGATGATCGAGGAGAATCAATCAATAAATGGCGAAGTTTGTTACGTTGTTCATATTCTGATTTATCATTGATTGGTTGCATTTCTTGAGGTAATTGATGATCATTATTATAATTTCTAAAATGATTTCTATGATGACCATTTTGATAAAAATGTGGATTAATTTGTCGATGAATATGATTGTTTGATTCAAATGTATCATCTATATCAATCTCATTGTTATCAATAGCATCATCGATGTAATTATCTTCAAAATCATCTTTTTTATGACATTTATAAAGGAAATTAATTTTTTCAATATCTAATTCGGATGGACAATCAAGTCCACGACAACGTAAATAAGGTACCGGACGTTTTGGTAGGATGGTTGGTTTACGATTTTTTGAGAATGCATATTGTCGATAATGCATAACAGACATTAGATCGTATGGAAATCCATGATCAGCCAGATAATCAGTTTCATGTTTACGAAAATTTCGTTTAGCAGCTAAGAAATAAAGATTTTTTTCTTGGTTTAGATCTAAACAACAAATACTAATAAAATAGATGCTCACTCGATTTGATATTGTTCCAAACAATTTCCACATGTTCATCTCTATCTGGTCGTGATTGTTCATGAATAAAACCGACCGAATGCATTAATTCATGCGTGACTGTTTCGATGCCATAGCAACCTTGTCCAAGTATAACCCATTGTTGTCCACCAATTTTACCTACGTGTGCTGCACAGCCTGGACCACGTTTTATTAGAACATAATCATGATCGTTTTGTTTTTTTGGTACAAAACGTATACATGTTCTTTCCTGCAATATCATCATACCACGGGCAATAGCAGCTCGTTCTTGATCGGTAAATTTATTTTCCATTACATAAGGAATGCGACCGTATGGCCATCTTTTAGCAGTATACATTGCAACCTTTCATTAGCGGAAATTGATTAATTTTTATTTTTATTTGATAAAATCATTATATTTAACGGAAAATAATACTAACCTTTTTCTCATCACTTTCTTGTATCATCATATCACCTTCATAATAAGTATAATGCATCTCTGGATCATTTAACGGCATTATAACTGAAGCTTTTGGTTCCGTTTCACTGAATGACATGTTTTGTGCTCGATAAAAATCATCGGACGATAAAAAGGTTGTATCAACAGCACCGTTAAAAATGTTGTTTTGTTGATGAAAACGTCTCACTGTTGACATTGGATAGATGAAACTTTCAATAAGTTTTTTTTTGTTACAATAGATATTATAAATATGGATTGTTGCTATTATTTTACTAAAGATAATATACACTACAATTCAAATAAAGCTAACACATTTGTATGGTGAATTAGATCATTGGATAAATAGCTATAGATTTTTTTTTTTTGTTGAAGGGAACTGTTTGATAATATACAAACAAACAAAAAAGTAATTGCCTAATTGTTTTCAAATAGCTAAATTTGAAAGTTATTCATATTGGATATAATTACTATTCTAGTAACGAAGAAAAAAAATGAAAACCCTAATTAAAAGCATTTGTTATATTCATTTTAACAAATAAAAACGTTTAATTTTATTTGTTTATTGTTAAAAGTTAAACTTGTTTTTTGTTTTACCTTTTCGATAGGAATAAGTTGGAACAATCACTAAAAGGATGGCGATTGTATGAAAGACTAGCATTTGCATAGTGTTACGATTATTATTTTTTCATCAAATTGGAAAAAACAAAAATCAAAATGATTTGAGGCACGATGATCAATTTCGAATTGTCGTTTAAGGAATCAATATCGAAAACTTTTCGATAAAATAAATCAACAAACAATGATGACGATGATGATGATGACGATGATGATGATGATGAAGACAGAAAAAATGGTCAAACAAAATAATTATCGAATATCATGACATCCAGATTCGTTTCATGAAACAATATGTATCACATTTGTACAACAAATAAAGAAAGAGACAGTAGATGATTGAAACATATCAAAACAAAACAAAAATCAATCGTCACCAATCCCAATCGACGATCAATTCGATTGTGTTCCCATTTGGATAAACAAATGATATATGTTTGATGTTTAGTAAAGTTTGTCGTAATTTGGTTGAGACAATTTATTTGTTCAAAATATATTCATTTGTCGACCAGAAGCTAAACAGAGACAGTGATATATCAGACTATGACATCAATTTTTTTGTTGTGTTTCCAAGACAAAATATCATTGGTGACATTTCGGGTCAATAATAGGCTTTTGAAACAAAAACAAGAGAAAAAAATAGAGTAACAATTTGGGTCCGTTTGTTTGTTCCCGAATGATAACAAAGATGAAAATTAGAAAAAGAAAAATGAAAAGAGAAACTTGTGCTGACATGTTCTTTTTTTTTCACTCGACATAATCGGTCGCAACCGAATTGTCTTTTTTGTTTGATGATTTTTTTACTGTTCTTTCCTTTATTCATATAAACACCTTTGTTGTTTCAAACACGTTAAGAGATAACATGAACTCTATGACTTTTTTTTCGTATCGAAAATCTTTAATAATCATATAATCATATAAGTACCAATGCCAAATCATTGAGGGCTCAATTTTGATTTTTTTTGTTTTTCATGTATTTTTTTCCAAATTAATTCATTCAAGTCGGTGTCAAGGTGTCAAATCACAATTTCACGCGTTTGATGATAATCATTATCCACATTATTAATGTTTCCTCCCCTAACACACACGCACGCACATTGAAAAAGAGTTGTTTTTTTTCCCGAAAACAACAAAAAAATCATTATCAATAATATTGTGTATAACCGAAATTCTATATGGCAATTACTTTTTAGTTTGCATAGTCATTTTTAGTTTGATTGATTTTAAAATATATATTCGATTAATATATAATGATTACCCAAAACGTTCATTTCATACTGTTTTTAATTAATTAAAGATTTATAATAATGATAATAATAATTTCATCATCGTCATCATCATCATTATTTCAAAGAATGCAGAACATTAAGGAAAAATGTTTGTTTGTTTTTTTTTGTTACATATCAAATATTCAATTTATGTTTATTTGTCAATCAATTTAAATGGGAAAAAACGGTATACAACTTTTATTGAATTCAATAAATAATAAATTTCAAAATAGTATGGATCATTTAAATGGATGATATAACACTTTTTTTATTGATTTTTAATTATTATTATTTGATAATTATGGTTCAGATATTGTTGTTTAGGTCAAAAAAAAGGGGAGAAAAAAAAAGAGAGAAAAATTATAAGCAACAATGGAAACAATAACAAAAAATAAGAAATAATATCATGCAAATAATAGTTTCGAAAGAGTTATTACACAATATATAATTGAATTAAAATATTTGTTGAATGAAAATATTTGTGGACAATATTCAATGATAAATAAATGTTCATTTCCGTGTGTTTGTATTCGATGTTTTTTTTTGTCGTTTTGTTTTTAAATGAAACTTCAAAATTCAATACGAAATCGATTCGTTGAGAACAAGCAAACAAACAGAAAAATTAGTCATGGCAAAACCTATTGAATTGTAGAATTTAAAAGAAAAACAACACAATGCAATATTTTGGGTGTGAATAAAAACTAGGTGAATAATGTATTACATAACACGTGTATTGTATTTTTTCAAATAAAATTTTTTTACTTTGATCAGCTCCTCATTGATGTATCGATTTTTTTCCGCTGTTCCATTATTGAACAATGAATGTTTAGCATGTTGTAAGCAACCAAAATCATATAATCACAAAAAATTGTTGTTTTTCATAATATATATTAATAATTGAATGAAAAACGAGTTAAAATTAAAATTCAATCAGGCGTAAAATTTGTTTTGTTTTCGCGCTTTCTTTTTTTGTTTTGGTTTTGATAATTTGATATTAGGTTTCAATGTGAAGATGTGGCAAACATACACAAACACACAACCAATATTCTTGTAATAGTTTTATGTAGTTTTGTTTCGATTCATGATCGGAAAGAAAACAATATGTTTGAGTTGCATATTTTTACTATTTTTTTAAAAAAATCTTTGGTCAAAAATAATCTAAAACACTGAAAACAAACATAACTATTTTTCAAAGTAACATGAATTCAATGTGTTTTGTTTGGAACAACGAAATCGAAAATTAGAAGATTAAAAAAACATTGGAATTAAAAGGTGGAAAACATTTTGTTCACTCAATAAAATAGTTTAGGTGGACAACGAGAATAAGAATAAATGTGGGATGAAAATAAAATTTTCTAAAAGTCACTCGATTCACAACCTTAATAATTAGTTTGACTTTTGTGATTCCTGTCAAGAAAAAAAAACACTAATCAATTGATCCATTTTGGATGTTCATATTAAATAATGAATTGAACTATCAATTCCAAACTACATTTGGATCCCAAGTGTTATTTGAATTGGAGGCAAAATTTTCGTTATCGTTGGTATTCCAATTGCCTTCCATTCGATTGTTAATCGGTTTAGATTGTTGAAGATGATTTTCTGATTGATCAACATTTTGTCTTGAAACCGAACGAGCGATTGGGTTGGTCGGTACACCATGCGGTGCTAAAGCACTTGAATCATTGATCGTGATCACCGGATCTTCGATAATTTTTTCTTCAAATTTGTAACCTTCATTTTTGCGATAATAATTCAAATGAACGAATAATCCTAAAACTGCGGCGCAAATTAGACCGTAGAGAAAAAAAGTAATTCTAGAACCTGAAATTCAAAAAGTTAAATTTAATGAATCTATGAATGAAAGAGAGTGAAAAATAAATACCAAAACGATTTATGATAACACCACCAAGAAGTGAACCACTTCCTCTTCCTAGTCCTTGATAAATGCCTTGCATTACACCTTGAGCAGAAGCACGAAGCTCAAGTTCAGTATTTTGTGTCATATAACTGCAAGCAGCTGCCCAAACTGTTGCATGTGTCACACCTGATATTAATGTTTGAAAATAATTTATTACTTTATTAGAGATTATGATTAGGTCAACTAACCTTGGATAAGTTCAAGAGGCAAAACCCACCAAGGATTATCAAGCCAAGAAATATATATGAAGCGGAAAGCATTACAAAGTAGGCCAAAGCACAACACTTTAGTATGACCAAAACGTTGTATTAAATTAATACTAAAGAAATAAGCCCCAATTTCTGATATGTGGTTGATCACCGAAGCATAGCCATAAAGCGTTGGCGTTCCACCAAGATCTTGTAGGTGCCAGAACAAAAATGTGAAAACTAATCCGACACCGAATCCCATCAACCAAGTGACCAATAAGAAAGCTAATTTACGCGAATCATTCATCGATCGCAATACAGCAACCCAACTGGGCAATGTACGAGTTCGTTGAGCGAACACAGCGCTCTTCCAACGATCAATAATTTCTCCTTTTCGATTTTTTTCTTGAAATTCTTTCGGTATGTTTATAGCTGGAGCCGTATTCTGCCATGGTTTCGGGCCAGGCTCATTTTCATATGAATTTAATTGTATTTCGTTAGAATATTCAGGTGACTCTTCGAATTTAAATTTGGTAGCTATCAATAAAGTGCATGACATTAGAAAAGCAAAAATCGAGAAACAAGTCACATAATTTCTTTCGCCACTATGTGGATCACACGGGTGATCTTTAAATTTTGTTGAATTATCCAAAGCCATTCCCACCAATAACATGGTGATGCCCCAACCGAATGATCCATACATTCGCTGCTGACCGTATTTGTCAATATCTTCGCCCAAATAATCCAACGTAGCGCTATCAGCCAATGTTATGGCTGGAGCACTCAAGAATTCACCCAAAACTATCAACAACAAAAGAAGGAAAAACACTTCTTTGACATCTTCAAGCTTGTAAACAATTGTAGAGAATGGAGGTGATAAATATGTTACATGTTTCTCTTGGTTATAATTAAGAGCATATTCTACAGTTAATGGAGATTTTCCAACTACATGGTTCGGTGGTAATTTATGTTTGATATTTTGAGAAGCATCTATAACGTTTGTCAATAAAAAAAAGTTATACAATCAAATATTGTCGAATAGTCAAAGCCAAACCTCTTTTAAAGCGAAAATTTTGATTGGTAACCAACGTATCGGATTCACTAACAGAATTTGATATGACCGAACTATTTGGAATGTATTCTTCGGTTGTAGGCAACAATGTTGAGGTATCATCATATACCTCTTCTCCTGGTGTGTTACTGTATGGTGTATATAATATGTGATGAGTTTCATTGAATATAACGCAAGCCGATGCTGGTGGACGAATAAAAGCCATTGCGAAAGTGAATACTATCCAACATCCTAATGAGAACAGCAGTATAACTTTGGATTTATGAAAACGATCAGCTATGGAAGACCAAAATGGTGCTGCAATGAATTCCACAAATGGTCTTATGCCAACCAATGTTCCTACATTGAGAATTGAATAATTCAAATTTGATAAGTGTGGACAAAAACGAACGTTTGAAATATTTTACCTGCTTGTATCGGATTCATGCCAAGTTGTTTGAAATAAACTGCCATCAATGGGAATAATGATCCAAATGCAGAATAGAAGAAAAAGTAAAACAATTTGGATATGAATAGATCAGGATTAATTTGAATCAAAATCTGATTTATTGTTGGATTAGTGATGAATGAAAACGGTGGCAGCCTTTCGCCTTGTCTTCGACTTGCAGCAACAGAGACAGTTGCACCACCACCATCCGCATTATCACTAATGATTGTTTGAGTTTGTTCTGGATAGCTTGTTGACGCTTGCGGCTCTTGTGCGACATTCCATTGACCAGATAATGATGAATCCATGGTCATCGATGGATCCTCATACTGTCCACGAGGAAATTGGCTGCTCATTTTCCAACTAAAATAATCAAAGCAAAGGTTAATATCTTGGTTCAACTTAATCATTGCGATAATTTCTGCTTACTGAATTGATAAGTTTCAAGTAATAATGTTATTGAACTATCACGATAGAATTATCGAATTTGTAATAAATGTTTCGAATACACCTGATGAAAGTGACCCAACGATGATGTCTTTTTATTTCCGAATACCATAATCGCATCAACACCGACTCCTTTGAAAAATCGATTGGATTGATGGAACACTCGCTTCAACCTTTGAGTTTCTTTCATTTTGCTATCAAACTATAGTTGTTTCTATATATTTAATTCAAGTCAAGAATTTGCACCGGCGCGTTATTTTTTTGAATATAATTCAGTGCTGAAATTTCAATCAATAATATAATGGAATGTAACAGAATTGAGCGATTCTGCGATATATATACATTACAGTTTCAAAGAATTTATTCGATAACTTGCATGGTATAAATTTTTTTAACAAATGAAACGGATAAATAGAATTGATACTACCGGGAAATTTTATTTTGTTTATAATGATAAAATTGTAATCAGATATTGTATTGTATACTTTTTTCGATAAAAAATATTGAATATCATCATTATCATGACAGAAAAAGTTAAAAGCATGTTATTTCAATGATGCAATTTCAGTCTAACTTGATGAACTAACGTTGATAGCATTCAAAACAGGATCTTTTGGGCGTCTTCACATTGATGTATACATCTGTGTATGTGTATAGAACATAGTCTCTTTATTGAGCAACAATTATCTAAACTATAGTGACAACTGATTCAAAACTTTAAACACACACACACACACACACAATTGATGCCTACGCCAAGTGCTGTGTTTGGGAATTGTGATATTGGTCAGACATATTGATAGAAAAATCTGTATATGGAAATAATATACACATGAAACATCGATATTATTGAATTACATGCAGCTTTGTATATATATTCTTACGGGATTTCGAAAACGGATATTATTTCTATTTTATAACACATATAATATTTAGAAATAAATTCCTCTACCTTTTAAAATTTGATAAGAAAAATTAGTCATACGATCGTTTATCATGATGGAAATTCAAGATGTTCATGATAGTGAGGTAAGTGTAAATATAAAAATAATACGATCTTGATTATTTTCATTTTCCTTTTTCCGTTTTGTTCACAATAGAAACCGTTACAGCCTGATAGAACAACAAGACGACGAAAAAACATGGGATTCTGGTCGAAAACAATGTTTCAGCGAATATTTTTACAATCGCTTTGTCGATTGATAATCTATTTGAATAAGATTTACCAAGATTTTGGAGCTGTTAATACTTATCATTCTGAACATGCGCCATATTTTGAAATAATTTCATTACTTTGTTTAATACTTCCATCAATGGTATTCGCCATTTATCAAAGTTTTGCCGAATTTATCAAGAATGAAAATTTCACCGCCAAGGCTATCATCACTAAATTTGTAAATGGATTATTATTGATGCCATGGCAAATAAAAAGGTATTTATGAAATTATTTTCTAAATTAGGTTCGAAAATTAACAAATCAATTTTTTCATAAGACATTTGGATGGTCTTTATTTTTCATCCCAAAATCTATGTTCATTCCGGCCAGCTAAAAGTGATGAAAAGGAAAATCTTCTCTTCGTGAATCGTAATGCAGAAACATTGGAATTTTTTGAAGATTTTTATGCTGGATTCATTCAAGTAGTCATGCAGATTTATATTCTTTCAGTCGAAACAAACAACAAATATTCATTTAGTAATATTTTATTCAAAAAAAAAAAAAAAATTGCATTATTCTTATATTTTTGTTTTTCATTTCAGTTATTGGAGAAGTAATCGGTTCGGCTTTGTCGATTTTTTCAATGCTAATTGCCATCCGCCGAAGAGATGATGGAATTCTTACTGGTACTTTTACTCTTTTCATAATCTGATCAATTCTGATGTAACTAATCTGAGTAATATCTAGGTTTCTTATCCTTGATAGGATGGACATCAATGTTCACAAGTCGTATCTTAGTGTTTGCTTTAGCTGCTATCATCATCAAACAGTGGATCATTCTCTTATGTTTAATTCATGTTATTGGTTTCACCATTTGGGTTTATAAGATTGCAATGGAAGCATTGGATGCAGATCCACATGCTGATCGATCAAAGAAACGTGGATTCGGTACTATTGTTTTAATTTTCTTTTTCTTCGGTCTTCCATCATTGGTTATGTGGCCTTACATGTTTCATCTTAAAGAAAAACAACGTCCATTGCGATTTTTATCCGTTGCCTTTATCGAGAATCTTATTCTTGTTTCATTATGGTATGGTCTTCATTCAACTCAAGCAAAAACGGATATCTATTGGTTAATGGCTGTAATTATAACTACAACTATGGCAACCTTATTCCTATCATTATATTTCTGTTGTAAACCATCGAAAGTTGATCAAGTTGTTTTACATGATATGCGATATACCGATACAGATTCGTATGGTATTTATTTCGAATTTTGTGACATTGTTTTCAACTTGACGGTAGAAAAAGAAGTTAAAGAATTGTTGGAAATTGTTCGAGAACAACCAGAATTGACTCATCCACGTTACCGACAACAGCAGCAGCAACAACAACAGCAACAACAACCTCAGGTAGATCAGCCTACATCCTTGACAAGCGATCGACAATCACCATAAACAATTAAAATTTGATTAAAAATCCATTCATTGATATAAGAGATGTGTGATACACCAAAGGTAGTTCATCACAGAATTTTCATTTTATGTATATAAATTCTAACGAAAACACATAAAAAATACTCTTACATTTCATTAATTTTCCCATTAAATATATTTTGTTCCTTCAACAATTTCAATTAAATTTTTTTTTTACTTTCGATGTATAAATCGATCATCATTTCATCATTAAATCAGCTCCTCCCATTAAATAACTTTCTCTTTACATTCATCCTCCTCCTCCTCAAATAAGAGTGATGTTCTTGTTTTCTCAGTGGTATTTATACCCAAAACAGAGGATAACCAGTTTTTTTTCTGATTATATTTAATTTCGAACGCATATACATGCTTGCACTGATGGTGTGGGAAATTACATAAAATGTAGAGAGAGCTGTAACGTTTCAAAGAGAAAGAAAAATAGAGAAATGATTTTCTGATGTTTTTTCTTTTTTAAACTGGTAACCAAATGGCAACATGACACGTACATATGTGACGATATTTGCGTAGAAAACTTGCGTCTGATTTATTGTTTGATTATTTTTTTATTATTATTTCGATTCAGTTTGTTTGAATAAATTTAAAATACTTGTGATCAAAGAAATTATCATTATTTTGATAAAAAATTAGACAGGCTTATAATCATTACTAAACATTTCATTTGATTGACTGATTAATATCAAGTGATTAAGAAGTACCCAGTGAAATATCAAAGATCGAATCAATTCATATCAATATATCAATTATTATTTTTCTGATCATTCCATTATATATCGATCATAAATAAGAAGGTATGTTATTTTTCTGTAAATCGAAAAAAACATATTCATTCATTTTCATCTCATGATCGGTTAAACTAGCACTAAACAAAAAATGGCACAGGAAACAAAAACCTATACATTGGCTGAAGTTGCCGAACATAATGAAAAAAAATCCGTTTGGATCGTCATCCATGATTGTGTTTATGATGTGACTCCATTTCTTGATGAGGTTAGTTATATTTTTTTTGGTGAAAATTGATCCTTAATTTTTTACAATAATTTTTTTTCAGCATCCTGGTGGCGAAGAAGTTCTAATCGAACAGGCCGGTAAAGATGCAACCGAATCATTCGAAGATGTTGGCCATTCTACTGATGCTAGAGATATAATGAAAAAATATAAAATTGGTGAATTATGTGAGGTATGTGTGAAAAAAATTTTCATTATATCAAGGACAATAATCTTTATTTTTTTCCTTGTTCTCAAATTGTTTTTGTAACAATACATAATATATAGGCTGATAAAAAGAAAACAAAAAAAGTTGAGGTGAGTAACCAATATTTGTTTTGCATGTCATTTTTTTTCCTCATGGAGCATCTTAACATCTTAATTATCGATTAACAACATTATTTGATTAACAATTGAATTCATAATTTTTTCGGTGAGAACAATAGTTAGTTATGGTGGTGGAGGGGAGATGTATGAGATATTTTTATCACAGGATTCATATTTTCATTTAATCATGCATGTTTCGATTTTTCTAATTGGCCTTTAAATTATTTCCCAAACAAACAAACAAAAAAAACATTTTGCATATGACTAACTTTGTTTTTTGTTATTCTCTATCCTGCCCTGTTTTTTTTTGCTTCAAAACTCTTTTCATTTTTTTCAACATTATAAAAATTTATCTATAATCTGATGACCGGATTATTTTTGAAACAAAACAAAAAATTAGAAACCGAACAAAGATGGACCAGAAAAAAAGAACTGTATTGTCATTTAGCATGACAGAGTTAATAATTCATTCTATCTACTATTATCGATTTGCAAAACTTCACTATCTATATTTTTTTAAAAAAATTAAAATTATTAAAAGATTTTATGGCTTTTCTTAAAAAAAAAAATAAATTTTATTTTATTTTTTAAACATTCACAAATATTAAATAAACTAAAGAGGAAACAAAAAAAAAGAATAAGAATGGGAGTTTATATTAATATAGTAAGATAGATCATTAAAATCAATTTTTTTTGTTGCTGTTATTGTGTATCCAAATGATGATGATGTTAAATATTAATAATTATCCATATATACCCAATATGTCTATGTATATAATTCATATTCAATCAATCAATCAATGATTGAATCTGAATGTTTTTTTTAGGAAAAAACAATTTCATGGTCCGATCCAAAAACGAATGGTTCATCAAACGATTGGATGACTTGGACGATTTCCATTTTGATTGCATTGGTTCCAATAGTTCTATATCGAATGGGCTATTTTGGTTCTACCGATTGAAAATAGTGTTCAAACAGAAACAACCAACTTTATTTTTATCTATTTAAAAAAAAAAATACCTACTATTCTCAATTAATAAAATTATCATCAACTATAGTGAAATAATGAAACAAAAACATCAATTTTGTTCGCCAATATTCTGATTACAATTGTTTTATTTTAATTAAATTATAATTACACATCATCATCCGGCTGTCAATGATGTGATGTGTTAAAACCAGAGAATAAAAAAATTGTTAAAAATTATTGAAATAATGAAATAAAATTCTGATAAATAATTAATGTGAATATCGAAATTTTTATTATTATTGTTCAAAATATAAATGATTAATCCAATAGAGAAATAATAATTTAGTGTTTAGATTTTTTTGAGAAAAACAAAATGATAAACTGATCCAAATCAGTTTTTTCTAATTCGTTTTGTTGCTATTCCACATTCGACTCGAATTGTACTTTGATGCACTGAACGGAAAAAAGTACAAAAATACATTTGTTGCCAATATTTTTGTTCAAATGATAGTGATTAGCTGTTGATGTTCGATAAAAATTGTTTGCAAATAATAATGATAATGATGATGAGGATGAGATGAACCGAAATATCCAACATTGATATGACTTTCCAAACAGCTTCCAATATGTTGATTATCTGATAAATTTTGAGAAAGAGAGAGAAAGGGAGAAGACAGATCTGCAAAAGAAAACTGGTAAACCTAAAACTAAGGTATAATATTTTGAAAAATCCTGATTTTTCAGAAAATACAACCTATTATATATTCATTCGATACCTAGAATTTTCCTTTTCTGATTTATGATTAATAAACCCTATTTGTTAGAGCAAAAACTGGATATATATCAAAATAAAATGGTGAAGAAACAACGAATGGAAGTATGAATAAGAATGGTCGATTAATGATTAGGCTTCAAATTACAAAGATATTTTTCTCTCCATCTTTCAATGACCTTTGGGTGACCCGATAAAAGAAAATGGATCGATGAAATCAAAATTGATGAATCAACTTATCTTCTACGAGGTGAAAATCGTCTACGATCAGGAGAACGCGACCGTGAATATCGTGATTGATTACGTCGATATACAGGACTATGTGAAGGCTTACGGCGAAAATTTATGGGAGAAGTTCTTCGAATACGATTCTGGAAACAAAAAAAACAACTTGATACAATTGTATTAGCAATGAAAAAATATTTACCATATCACGAGACATAGGGGCAGGATGAAGAGGAGGTGAAGATTTACGTGCAGACATTTCCATACGCTGTGCTATTCTTGCTTCACGTTCCTTTTCCAATTGATTACGATATTTTTCCCTTTCTAATGCTTGTTCATCGTTTAATGGCAACCAATAGATATATGGAATTGTTTTTGTCTTTCTAAATAAATCTTCTAGTGAATTAACAGGTGATTCACTTCTTGGTTCTTGATGACGTTGATTTGATTTTTCTTCTTTTTTCTCCACTTTTTCTATATAATATACAATAAACATTATAAAAAGGAAAAAATCTTCAAAAATCTATTACCTGTTGTTTTCGTAGGCTTATCACGATGATGATGATGGTGATGATGATGTTGATGATCAGATGGAGATTCAACTTTAGGTTTTTTCAGTTGCCGCTGATTGTCATCACTCTTTTCTTTTTCTTCGTGTCGACTGACTTTAACAGCAACCTTATCTCTGTCCCATTCACGAATGTTCCCACGAGCAGCAGTAGCTTCAGATTTATCGTTGTTTTTGCCAAATGGTTCAACTTTAGGTTCTTTCATAATAATGTCATATTTTCCTTTATTTTCAGCGATCAATGACGATTTTTTTTCGACGTTTTTCATGGGAAGATCTTCATAATTTTCTGGATGAAGACATCGATCAATGTCTTCGAGTGTAGCGAATTCAACACAAAGATTTTTCGGGCTTGATTGTGGCCATTTTAGATTATGTAGATTTTTACGAGTTTCGACAGCTTCTTCGACACTCGAATAAGTTACATAACATTTTGACTTGATTTTATCTATCCAAAATTTTTCCTCATCAATTTCACCGATACTGTTCAACAATTTCTTTAACTGCATCAAAGTATATGGTCGAACCAAGCCTGTTATAAACAACACAGTTGATTCGGGATTCTTGGCCGGACTAACTGACCGTTGGCCGTTCGTATCTTCAATATTACCATTCTCTTTTTGCGGAGTCGCTACTTGAGACATTTCAACAACTTCATTTTTAAATGAAATGTCTACCTTTTTTATTTCCATTTCAGTTATTTCCATTGATTTTGGTTGTTGTGGTGGCTCATCAGTTTTATTGTTAAAGAATGTTTTGTCTTCGTTCGGTTTACTCACCTTGATGGCAGGCTGATCATTGTCCATTATCGAATCATTTATAAGTTGTTTAAGTTCATCGCTTGAGATTCCTTTTTTCAATACAGATGATTCGTTTGTTTGTGAACTTCCCCAACGTCGTTTTTTCTGAACAGGATTAGTAGTTTTCTCAGTTGATTTTTGTGTAATCATTCTATTTTTTATAATTGAAGTTCGACTTTTAGAATCATCTGATTTTATTTCGATTTTATTTTTCGGGAATTCTTCTAAAGTTTGTTCAGTTTTCGGTGGTGATTCACTTTCACTTTTGCATTCATCGATTATCGGATGCTCTACTTTTGTTTTTTGATCATCAGTACTATTTTCGGGTTTTTCAATTTCTTGATTAACTAGATCAGTCGACTTTTCTTCAGCATTATCTGCTTCAGATTCCATTTTGCTTTCTGGCTCAATTGAAGGCGATGGAATTTCTTTCTGATTAGCGTTAACATCATAACTGTCATTCTTCCGATCACTGTCTGGATCAGTGGCATCGCTTTGTGAATCTTCACTTTCAGAATCTTGTTGCTGTACTGGCTCTTGTTTTCTGGGACTCGAACGGATAGTTAATTTGATGGTTTCTTTTTCTTCATTAATGGATATTGAAGCGAATTTGGCGTTACTATCAATACTCTGAGAATTAGTACAGTCATCGATCATAGAGTCATCTATTTTTTCTGGTTGTTCATTGTCATTTTTTATTGGTTCTGCTTCATCAGTGATCGGAGGTTCTATCAACAAAATCTAGTCATATATTGTCATCATAAAAAATAAAATTTACATACCTTCAACTACCTGATTCTTTGAATATAGAGCCTTAAATTTTACCGAAAAAAAAACATTAAAATTATATCAAAAATGCGAATAAGATATAACAAACCGTTAATAATAATTGTTGCAGCTGAGATTTTGTACCAGAACTACGAACACCCCGTTTTCTGAGTTCTTCTTTTAAATCGACTACCCTTAAAGAATTTAAAGGTTTACCGTCAATGAAAATATTATCCGACATGATTAAAAATAATAATTTTCATAACATTCGAATATTTTAAAATTAAAAATTTGAGCCGCATAAAAATTCAATAGCGCAAAAGAGCAAACAATAAACAACATGCCTCATGTACCATTAGTAAATGATAGGACATAATTAACGCCTTAATATTCAAATATAATTTCCAATTGAAAAAGTCTACAGATAAATGATATTGAGAAAAATTTTTATTTCGAAATCGGATAAGAATCTGAATGAAAATATTAATTAATTTTGTTTTGTATTATATAAATCCAATATATATAAAAAAATTAGTGTCGAAGCAAAATGTAGAGCTAAACAATATATTTGTTTGAATAAATATGAATTGAAAATTTGTGCCGATGTGTTTTTTTTGTTGTTGTTGTGTAAAATGATTGAGGAAAATATTGGTGATGTTTTTGATTAAATAGATTTTCTTTCGAATCAGTTTTGATTCGGATTTCATTTGATTGGTGTGACTAGAAAAAAAATGTCCATAATTTAGTCCGAAAAATTTTTTGTTTATTGTTTAGTATACAATAAATTCGGTGTCTATTTCAATTTTTAAGACCAAAGGACGGGTAAACATTTTTTTAGCTGTTATCGTGTTGAGATCACAGTATTCCATGAAAATAGATAATTTTTTTAAAAAATAAATTTAAATGTATGAATTAATGTAGCAAATAAGTAATTATTAAGTGGTAATAGCTGACAACATCATTCGTTCCTCTTCCGATAGATCCAGATTTCCTCTAAGAGTTCGTCGCACTATGTGAAGAAAAAAATAAATAAAAAACAAACATTTGTCAAATTATTTCATTTTTGATTATAATAACAGAAAAAAAACATACAAGATTTGCGTTCTCCATAACGAGCTTTTCGTCGATTTTTTTCCTGAGCTCGAACAGGTTGTTGAGTTGTTGATCGCACCAAGCTTTCAAGTATTTCATCATCAGCTTCACCATAAGATTCAACATGAACACTATGTCGGTATGTATGTATTCCTCTCACACCTGAACCATTTCCATTCATTACAAGATTATTCATCGAACCAGTCGATGGACGCCTAAGTTTTGTTCCAGGCAAAGTACCCCATTTTGTAACGTTGCCATTATCAACTTGTGTCTCGCCACCAGTAGTGAGAATTCGTTCCAAATCAGATTCGGCCTGTTCTTTGGCCTTAAATTTGTCCATCTGCTTATTCGAAAAAAATATTCATCATTTAAATCATTATTAACATTGCTAATAGCATTGATAAATACCTCAGTAATCATTTTGCCTCTGGTTTTATTTCTTTCACGATGATTTGCTTTTTTCTCAATCTGTTCTCTAACTCGTTCACGAGTAGTTCGATATTCTAAAGCGAATTCGCTTATAATTTTCAACAAATGATTCGGTTTGTTCTCTTTGATTGCGCTTGAAGGCATTCCCAAGAAAACAAGAAATTTTTTGAATCTATTCATCACACGACGATGTATAATTTCTAATACAATAATACGTTGAGCACAATCAGCCAAAAATTCTGACATTTTATTCTTCATCGGGCTTGATCCATCAAATTTCGAAATTACCTTAAGATGTTCCCAAGATTGTTTACAATCTTGTTCCATTTTGTGAAGATTTTTTCCTAAATCATCAAAATCCACTTTAGAAGCACGTGATACTGCTCCTAATTCAGAGTAAAGATTTGAGGTATTTGGATATTTTTCCATAATCATTTGAGCCAAATGATGTAACAAAGAATGCTTATGAATAGTATCTTTAATCTCTGGTACTTTGGCTAGGTAATCAATTTGAAATCCTTTCACTTCGGATCCATTCAAAAAACTTCCAATTGATCGTAATGTTCCGAGTATAATTTTAAACGTTTCACTTTTTTCAAGTTCATGAATAGCCTGTTTTAAATCCATTAATGGTTCGGCTACTTCTCGTTCCATTTGTTCGTAATCTAATCTAAATGCCCATAAACGAAGTCTAGCCTCGAGAGCAGTGATTGATGATAGTGTCATCAAAAAAGATTCAGCTTGTCCTAATGGTATATCCGGATTATTCATTTCAGCTTCCATAATTTTATTTTTTTCCTCTTCCGTAGGCATCATAGTTGTTAAAATTTTTTCAATACCTTCACGATTCATGATCGATTGATCCATTTTGAGTATAGCCGTTTTGATTGTCCTAGGAGGAGGTAGTTTAGTCATGCCTATATTGATCGCATTGGAACGTTTGGTGTCGAGCACAAGAATTTCATTCTTTTTATTTGCATCTTGGGTTTTCTGTTCACACAAACAAAATAAAATACAAAAAATCAAAATATTAAAAATTTAGAAAACAAAAATACGCTCAACATTAATCTTACATCGAATCCCTATCAATTAGAGAGATTGACAATAAGTAAATTAATAGTTTTTTAGCAGAAGCGTATTTTTTATAGTTATTATGAATGAGCCACGTTAAAAGCCATCAGATTCACGAATTTGTGATCGAATTTATAATTAGTTAGAATGAAAAAATTGATCGAAAAGCATTTGAAAAGGATATTATTATTTAACTTAATTTTGATGAAAAAAAACTTACCTTGTTCATTAGTTCTTTGGTACGACTTTCAAAAAGAGTTTCTAATTTCTCGGTATCAACTGGTACATGTTTGATTTCATCCCAAATAGTTTTTTTCTTGATTATTCGACTTAAAAGTGATTTATCTTCTTTAACTTCTTTCCAAAATAATTTAATCGTTTTTTTGTTTTTGTTTTGTGATGATTTAGGATCCAATGGAATCGGTGGTGATGGTGTATTCGTATTTCGACCATTATTAATCGAAGACCAATTACCTAAACCGGGTCCATTAAACCGTGGTAGCGGTGGTGGTGGTGGCAGAAAACCACCAGATGACATTGGTGGTGGTGGTGGTGGAGGTAGAAAACCCCCAGATGACATTGGTGGTGGTGGTGGAGGAGGAGTTGAACCATTTAATGATAACAAAGGTGAACAATTGGGACCGATACCATTAGCGGTTGGATTACAGATATCAGTGTCATCATCGTCAACAAGATCTGTGAAATCCATATCATTAATGACTAGAGGGCGAGACATTTGATTGACCAACTGTTCCCATTGAAGATATTCAAAATTATTGGTAAATTTATCAGTTATTTGTTCTTTTTGGTGGATTATTTTGGGAACAAGATTCGTGTCTGACTGTGTGGTCTGTTGAATAAATTTTTCTTTCAAACATTTGACTGATTCGGCTGGTTTATTCAGATTAAGGAGATCATTGATAACAGTAGATGAAGGAGAAACTATATCAATTTTTCCATTACCATTCCAAAGTCCAGTAGTTGCTGTTGGAATTGGAGCTGGAGGCTTTATATAGTTGGGCGATTTAGGTGCATCATCTCCATTTGTTTTTCCATACATTAATGATAACATCCAGGTTTTTCTTTCTTTTAAACTTGGTTGTCGAGATAATCCAGAAGATGTATCGCCATTTTGAGGATGATATCCATTATTCAAGACAGATTTTTTGGTAGTCTCCCATAAATTGAACGATTCTTGTGAACCATCAAAATCATGAGGTTTCAACATTTCATCCGATGATTCAGTGTGATTCGAACTACGACTGTTTAAATCCAAACTACGATCAGTGTCATCTTCATTACTATCTATCGAAGGAGAATCGAAATTTTTAAGCGGATCGATCAAAGTTGCTGCTTTGGTGTCTTCATTACTGACATAACTGCCATAACTAGCATAAGAACCGTACGAATCGGCACTGCTACATGAAGAAATACTCGAACGCTGATTGTGGATTTCATGTTCTCGAGCTAAACTTTTTGAACGAAAATCTCGTTTCTTGAGATTGATATTAATTTCATCAAATCCATTTGATACCATTGAAGGATTGACATTTGGTGGTAAATTGTAAAAACTTTTCTTATTATTGAAGGTTGGATTCAAGGATGTTGATGATGAAATTGACTTGTTATTAAATCGACAAAATTGTGCTGTTCCATTACTTTGGCTATTTTTGATGGGAAAAGATTGTTTAACAATATCAATCGAATGACGTTTACTTTTACGACGGTCTTCATTGTTAGCGCTTGCTTTTCTATTTCGAGGAGTATGTCTAGAATCGAGTGGTAAGCCATCATTACCGTCATCATCACCATCTTCAAGTCTTAAAACAGCTTCATAGATTCGGAACTGCTGCAAAAGATCACGATCTGTACCATGTTTCGACATATAATGTTGAATAATTCGTTCGATGCCTTGTTCTTCCAATGCATCACAAACATCGTAATAAGTATCTTGATCCGGTATGCCATTCAATGTTTTGTTGATTAATGTCATTGAAAAGATTAATAGTTCGATATCGGCTGAATCTTTTTCATTTAAAATGCTCATTATATTGTTCCATGGTTTAACACCTGTTGAATGATAAATAATTTTTGATCAAACATTTTTATTCGGGAAATTTTATAATTTTATCATACTCTATTCATACCTCGTTCATTGTCAATTTGATGGATGCTATTGATCAATATCAGACAATTACTATCAACATACTCGACAAAAACTAATAATAATTTAAGAGCAGTTTTAACCACCAATCGATACTGAAAATGATAAATATTTTTTTTTTTGTTGTAGTAAAGTAATAACATAAAAATAGATGAAAAGATTAGCTTACTTCTGAAGAGATCAACGAATAAAGCCATTGTATGGTTTCCGGATGTTCGATCACACCATTCATACCATCAACATAAAGCATGAGTTGGCCAAGTGCTATTGTAATAAAAAATAAATTGTCGATATTATCATCATCATAGATAATAATAAAAGGAATAATTTACCTCTGAGTATATAGTTCTGATAGTTTTGATCAGCTTCGGATCCAACTTTGATTAAACAAGCTAAACCATCATTACGGACAAATTCGTGTACTAGATCTTTGTCATCCTAAATATTAAGAAAAAAATATATGAACCATTAAACAGATTGAACTTATCGATGATCATCATTATTGCTTACCTGAAATATCTGTTTTAATGAGAACAATGCACGACGTAATTCCCTTCCTGAAGAATTTAAAAGTTTTTCTGCAATAAATAAGAGAAAAATAATGAATTATTAGCAAAATGAGAAATTTTAGCAACAAAAAATCATTATAGAATATCCATCTATCCTGTTCCGGATAAATTCCGTGACATTGTTTTATCAACATCATCATCATCATTCATTACATTTTGAAAAAACGATTGGCCTAGCTACAAAAGATGCTAATAAGCAAATGGTGTTAATTAGCCAAATCATCAGCCATAATGTGTTTTAGTACAGAAAACAAAATGAAAGTAAAAAGAAAGAAAAAAATTTCCGTAGATCATGATTTCTTTATCATCAAACATTTTAATATTAATCTAAAACAGACTATTAACACACGATTTGTTGGACGACCTGTGAACAACAAACTCGTGCAATATGATGACAAGGTAATTATTAATGTTTTAAATCATTATCATCATAATGAAATGAATCAGATTCGCAAATTTTTTTTAATCCGAAAATGTTTGGGTCAACAACGTCAATCATCATAAACACTGTGTGCAATAAATTCAGATGATCAGATAACTTTTCGTGCAATAAATTGTTGTTTTGGTTTTTTTTTGTTGTTCTCAATTCGTTTCAATATCTATGTTTTGGCAAACATTGTTTTTTTTTGTGTTGAATCAAATCAAATTAAACACTCTAAATCTAGGATATAAGAATCATTGAAAATCCTAGACACAATAGAATCACACAATAGAAATTTATTATTAGAAAGAATAATAAAAATTAATCAATGATATTTGTAACCAATGAATCGAAAAACCCAAAAATAATACACAAGTACAACAAGTTACCATTTTTTTTCTTAGCTAAAATAATTTCAATTATATCTTATAAACTTATTGATAATAATGATCGAAAACAGAAGACAATAGTTTTTGTTTACCTTAATGATGAACAATTTTGCTTAGCTTAGATTATATCAAACAACCGTTTTTTTATGACAAAATTAATTGTTTTGGGAGATCAAATGGAATTATTACAAGGAAAAAATAAATCATATAATCATATAGAATGAGGAAATTTGATTAACAACGACGACGACGACGAAAAAGAAAAACTAAACGAATCTAATATTCAAAAATGGTTATATGATCAATAAATTATCATACATATCAGTTGATCTAGTTTAATTTATCGTTTATGAATTGGAAAAAAAACAATCTGAACGATCATATATTTATTCATCAACAATACAGTGTTGTTTTTTTTGATCAATTATTCATCAGATTGATTGATCAGTATCATTATCAGTTTATTGTTGTTGTTTTCTTTTTGTTCAATAAAATTGATCATAAAATTCAATTAAAGCTATGTTAGATAAAAGAAAAATATTGTCCATTAATTTTAATCGCACGTTTAATCTTGGCTAAATGTTTGATGTGTGTTGTTGTTGTGGATAAATCTTAACTCGTAAGGTGATTTGTTCATTATTTGTAATACGATATCCATTTTTCGATTGTTTATATTTCTGTTTTTTTTTGTGTTTAGTTCAAGTAGCAACCATCGAAAATGAATGATGAACAAATGGGCAAATAAATCAAAAAAAAATGGGAAAAAATCTGATTCAATTTGAATGAAAATCAGGATGGATGTGGGAAAAAAGCATAAAATGAATGTGCACCATAGTTTTTTTTTGGTGTGTTCATACATAAAACACCTTCATTCATTCACCATCAATATTTGATATTTTGTTATCATTTTGAAAAAAAACAAATTGGACATTCCATTCAAACAACAACAACAACGAAGATGATGAAAAAAAAATCATGGATACCAAGGTATTTTTGAATTGAAATGAAATGATCATCATCATCAACAACAACAACATTAACAACAGGTTAATTTTATAGCTTGAGTATTTTGTATTGGTGTTGTGTGTACGCGATGCGTACACATAAAGATTGTGCATCACCTAAATAACGACGCTTCCAGAAAAGAAACATTTTTTTTCGTTTGTTGTCGGCATGCTATACACAATATCGTGAATATAATACGGATTCCAAATGTCCGACTAACCTATCGAAGATGATTATTTAATGATAAAAATGATAATGGTTGATATTGGTGCAAGGTAATAGATTTGAAAAATTGATTAGACACTATAGTTCTAGCAATCTAGATTGAATCATATTGAATACAAATGATGATGATGATGAGAATCAGAATAGTAGACAAGGGAAAATTTCAAAGAAAAAAATTATAAAATGATTGATTTTATCAGTTTTTTTTTCAACATTGTTCTTTGATTGTAACCATCCAATTTCATGATGGAAAGCATAACGAACAATGTGGCTATTTTTTTCCATCTGGTTGAAAGAATTGATTTGATTTTTTTTCCCAAAAGTCTTTTGTGTAAAATAAAAAAAAAATGAAATGAAATTTGATATTGTTCAAGCATCATAGTTCGTAATATATTTACGAATGAAATGTGTCGAGGAACAGGAAGCTTAAACAAGAAAAACAAACAAACAAACATATCCGATAATGAAACAAAAAAAAAAATAGTGAACATTTCTCATAACAAATCATTGTGTGTGTGTCTAACATTCATTAAATCAAATTTTAAGTGCCAATGGTAATTATCTTGACTACTAAATCATATCATAACAACACCCTGAACAATTGAACGACAAAATGTTTTCTTTTTTTTTGAAAAATGATTGTGATTATGAATGAAAAATTGAATGAATCAAGCGAGAAAAATAAAATAGAGGAAGCACAACTTGTTAATTAAAAATGCGTATCATACATTATATATTTCACATAATAAACTAATGAGAAAAAAGTATGAAAAATATTGTAAACATACACATTTTTAATTCATGAATTATAAAAAAAAATCTTTCTTGTCCATCATTCACATTAACATAAATAAATGTAGTCCTATAAAACAACTAAAAAGACATTAATCTTCATTCATAATGATCATAAGTATTATATCGGTGATCATATCGGATATTATTATTATGTTTGTCGATATTATTCAGGAAAAAAATACTGATCATTTTAGAAATTGTATCAATCAATCAATCAATCAATAATAATAATGATCAAGAAACATAAAATGTTTGTATAAATGTGATTTTTTTTACTAAATAATGTACACTACCCGAACTGACAAACATTAAATAGGTAATCGATCATATATTTAACCATCATGATCATATGATGATAATAGTAATGATTATGATGATGATGATTATCATGGTCTTCGATCATCAAAAGAAAGCTTATTAAACTGGAAAAAAAGACGACGACAACGATGATGATGATGATGATGATAAAAATGACATTTTCGACAGCACGACCCTAGTTGTAATTTTTCTTTTTTCCTTATCAATTTTAACAGAATAAAACGGTATGATGATGATAAATAATACCCGGCTGTTGATGATGTAAGAACGATTTGATTCTATCTTTTTACTGATAAGAGTCACATTTCATTCAATCATCAGATTGATGATGATGATAATGAGAAGATACATTGATGAGAATATAATTAATAATACTAATCAAAAAAAAAGAAGAGAATGAGTATATCGTATGTTTTTTTTTCTTCTTGAAAACTTAAAAAAAACTTTTCATAAGTATAATAGTGACCCGGTCAGCAGGGGTATTTGATCATATTAACATGTTTGTGATTTAGATCAAATATTTAATTGATTGGCTTTTAAATAATGAAGAAAAGAAACTTAAATAATATGGATTTTAATAGTGGGAAATTTTTTTTTTTTAAAGAGAGAATATCTGATCAAATAGAATGAATTTATTTATTTTGTTTGGAAAAAAAAACTTTTTTTTTGTTTTGTTATGTTTTTCGAATTGAAATAAAGAAAATGATGAATCATTGATTGAAATAACAGGAATTGCAGGAATAAAAAGAAAAAAAAATTTGAAATCCACTTACCAATGATAGCATGAACGCGTACCGATAATTGTGTTCGTAAAATGACGGCATTTTTGCGACTGTTTAGAAGAAAGAAAAATAAACAAAAAAGGAAAAATTTAAATTTAGTAATTTTAAAATATTTTTTTTTTTTTGACAACAAGATGATTTAAATTTCTAATATTATTATTTTGATTTCTGCTAACATGATAACCGAGAAAAAAAAATATCGTCAATAGAAAAAAGTCTATATTGGGATTCTAATAACATCACCCATTCGAAAATTTAGCCATTACCTTCCGCATCATTAAAGGTCGCATCACACACGACAAGTATGAAATGGCCTTCAGGTATATGGCAATGAGTGTGTGTGTGTGTGTGTGATGAAAAAAGGAAACATGTTTTCTTTTTCTTTTTTTTACCGTTCAATCTTGCCAGAAAAAAAATTGTCTTTGACATTAGGAAAAAAAACTACAAGGTGGACATATCATCCGAATCCAATCATTCGGTTGGAATAAAGCAATTCATCATCATCATCATCGTAATATTTGATTTTTCTTCTCTCTCTCTCTCTCTCTCTCTCTCTCTTTCTAGATGTTATCTAACTTTAATAATGATTTATGGTTTAATATTATCATTATTATTATTACTATTATGAAGTATTGATTGTATCGATAATCGACATTAAATTACCTTGAATGAATGATAATGATGAAATTATTTTATAAAAGAAAAATTGATTGGTATATATCGAATCATGTTCATCATCATCGAATGTGATAAATGATTACAAATACAGATTGGTTGAATGAATCGATCGAATATAAGAAAAAGAGTAATAAGCATTTAATTGTAACTATCGACTATCAACAACAACAACAAAACACGACAAAAAAAATTCCATGTTAGAAAATAACATTTATTGTCATATGAAGATGATGATGATAATAATGATAGACAAAAAAAAATAAAGGTAATGAAAAACAAAGGAATCGGTTGTGTTTTTGTTCATCATCTTGATGATGAAGAGGAAGATGGTGTCTCCCTGTGATTTAACCCATTGGTCAACCGGTTTTGTTTTTTTTTCTACTGAAGTTTTCTTTCTTTTGTCCAAGATACAAAATATAATATTTTTTTTTGACAACAAAGAGTAACGATTTAAGTTCAAAAGTCAAAAGGAAATAGCAAAAATAATAAAATCGTCATAAAGCCAAAATTTTCTGGTTGTGATGAATGTTTGTGTATGTGTATTATATATCAGGTCATTGGCCGGATTTGAATCACATTCGAATAGAGAATAGCAATCTTCTTTTTCAACAAAAAAAAATTAAAGTGTTCAACTGGTGACGACTATCTATCTATCTATCTTATTATATTGTTGTGTACGTATTTACCACATTAAACACCAAACTATCATTTATTATTGGCTTGATTTCATGTAACAAACCTATAGTTGTGAACAAAAAAAAAATTTGGTGTCCGTTGAAGCGATTCAACAACAACAACAACAAAAACGAAATTAAAACCAACGTTTAGAATGTATTTTTTGTTCTCCACAATGATCACCATTCGAATCCATATATTTGTTGCGTGAGAATTTTCAAAAAAAAAATTTGGCTTATTGCTGGTGTGAATAATAATAATATTTGAGAATGTGCCAAATGATTATCGAAATCAATAAACATTTAACGGGATTTCTACATTTCTGGGCCGTCATATAATTCCAATGATTATGATTAGTGTGTTCCGGTTTCAATGAAAAAAAAGAAACATCATAAAAATTTTTGATCCATATCAAAAACTATGATCACACATATAAATGATGCCAAATCAAAAGAAAACAAATTTCAATAAAATCCTATCCTATCATCATTATCATCTACCGATATAATTTCACATGACCCAATAGCAACCGAAAACAATAGCAATACCATTAAACATTGTTACAGATAGGAAATGAAATGAAAAAAAACGTAAGGGAAAATGTTCAAGTTCATGAACGTTAGCCAAGCAAACGTCACCGAACACAGATGAATGTGATGAGTTTATTTTTCTTCCAATGATCTATGAATTTATGTAGATATAAGTGATGATCGAGATAATGATTTGTTTGCATCATCACGGTGTTGATGATGATCAAGTAAATGGACGATATAAAAAAAACAATGATCGTTTGTGGTCAAAAAAAATATATGGAACAATCAAAAAAAAAAATATGGATCAATTATTTGATGGCCATCGTTATAGGGAATTGTTAATTTTCAAGTATGGCCAAATAAAAAGAAAAAGTGTGGAAAAAATGATGATGATGATGATGATAATCATCCATTCATGATAAAATAAAACAATCCATAACAATATATTGATTGATACAATGAAGTATTTCGAGTGTATCTGATATTTTTTTTCCTTTTTTCTCACATCTTAAATATGTACGTATGTTCGTTTCATTCATTCATTCAGCTGTCCGCCAAAAGGTTTTTTTTCAAATATATTATTGGCACCTTGAACACCTTCATCATCATTCATAATTATCATCATCGTTTAAAAGGGCATGATAAATATCATCATCTATACGATCAAGGTAAAATTTATATTGATCACTTGACATTTGCTGTTGTTGTTTTTTTTTCAATATTCCAATGGATGAAATTATTAGAGGGGAAAAAATCCCAATAAAATGGATTAGCATTTTTTTTGTTTGTTTGGCATCCATGCTGTGTTTTTTTTTCGACAATTTATCCCTTTCATTCGTTTTGTTTTGTCAAATGACAAACAAGCCAAAACAAGATCAATACAGTCGAAATAAAAGAATTTTTAATGTGAATAATTAAAATCTATTAAAATATTGAAAAATAACAACAACAAACAAAAATGTAAAAAGTTGAATACAACAAAATGAGCAACAAATAAAAAAAACTCTTATGAATTAAAACATCGTTTTGAAAAAGTATATGCAAATACATTTGGACAGAGCATGGATTTTTTTTATTTAGAATGGTGTTCAAATGTTGTTGTTGTTGTTGTTATTGGCGATGAAAAATTGACCCAATAATATGATTAAATCGTTTCTCCAGTCAGTCAGGTATAATGTGTGAGAGAATGTTATACAGATTTGTTTTCTTCCGAATAAACATTATTATTTACAATTTATATATTAATATAATGGTCATTCTGTCACGTTTTTTTTTCTTGTTCGTTTGTTTGTTTGTTTGTTAGCAAACTTATCGATAATCATAATATTAGCATCAGGATTTCAAATGAAATAAAATGATAGAGAAAAAACCGTTACAATGATAATTCGTTAGGAAATTAATGATCATAAAATGATGATTAGGAAAAAAAATGTGGTGATTCACAAATGATCATCATATTTGTGTTCATGAAAATCATATATCACTATTTTTTTTCTGAAAAAAATAACAAAACTGTACCAAACAAACATTAAAACATTTTCAATATATTTGTGTGTCGTAATTTTAATATTTATCCTAGATTATACAATACAATGTAATGTTTATGATGATGATGATACCATTTATTCGAATAGAAAATAAATGACTTTTTTAAATATATATAGAGTTTTTTCCTGGCCATCATAATCTATTTGATTATTGATGATGATAATCATCATTGTGGTCATGGGCGCAATGTTATTTTTTTTCGCTCCCCAGAGAGTTATGTTTGTAAGCAAAAGAAAAAAAAAGGGTGAACTATTCGAATAATCAACTTAGTGT
This sequence comes from Dermatophagoides pteronyssinus, assembly GCF_027571235.1. NCBI lineage: Eukaryota > Metazoa > Arthropoda > Arachnida > Sarcoptiformes > Pyroglyphidae > Dermatophagoides > Dermatophagoides pteronyssinus. The sequence continues at coordinate 4,268,070 of NW_027461525.1, forward strand.
TTGTGTGTATGTATGTTTGGAATTTTATCTAGGAGTGATAACAATAACTTTGATTGTGAAAAAAATATATTTTCACATATATATGGTTAGTATATAGACTTTCTATTTATACTGATCATTCACCCATCAATTGGTTATAACTATAATCATCATCATCTTCATAATCATCAAGAAAGATGATCATTTTACATTTTTTTTCATCTATCATAATGTTTTTTTTGAAGAAAGAAAAAACTTTATGAATTTTTGATCAAGGTTACTCTATTTCTAAATATATTATTATTATTATTATACAAGTAGTTTTAAGGTTGAATTTTGTTTGTTTGAAATTTAAATTTCAAAGATATCATCAAGAAAGAAAAAATAATAATCTAACCTCATTAGATATTAAATAGTGAATAATCGATTCGAAAATGATATGATTCAATCATTTTTTTTCGAATGATCAGAAAAAAATCACCTTATAAGATTATCATCATCATCATCATTTCGATCAGATTACTATCATGAAAAAACTTGGAATGATTTTCAATTATATTTATGTTCAATGAACATATTTTCATGGTATGAAAAAAAAAGAAGAAAAGAAGCAGAAAGGGGAAAAAGGGAAATGTTTTTTTTTCTTCTAAAAATGAATTCAAAAATACAATAACAACAAGACAATGTGATTGAAATAAAATGAAAAAAAATCTTTCTTGATTTTTTCCCCAGTTATTACATTTTGTATAATAATGAATGAAAAAAAAATATTTTTGGAATTTCAAAAAAAAAAAAAAATTCAATTCAGAACGAAAACTGACAGTGAAGCGTGAAGAAGCAAACACACACACAAACCAGGTAGAGATTCAAACGTATAAAAAAAGGGAAGAAAATTTTCTATAATCAAAAAACGGATCGAAACCTGATAAGCGCAAACGAATTGTCAAAATTGAATATATAACTGGACGCACACGTCATATTATAAGATGATATGACGATAAAGTCCAGGAATATGACACATATAATGATGTATTTTTTTTTTTTTTTTTGTACAATTCATGCAGAGAGAAAATCATTCAAGCTCGATCAATCTTTTTTTTTAAAAAAAATTATGTCTTCGATCATCTAAAAGATCAAATTTTTTTACAACAATGAGTAGAAAGATCAAATCAATGCAAAAAAAAAAATCAAATCAAATTGAATCAAAATTTCTTACCTTGATAAAAAGCCATCAAATTCTTCATTTTGTTCATCAATATTCATCTCCAGATCGATATAATTTCCATATTCACATTCATTTGTTTCGATATTGTATTTATATAATTGAAATGTACAATCTTCGAGCTAGATATAGATTTTTTTTGAGGAGAAATAAAAGAAACAAAAAAAATTTAAAATTAAATTTTGAAAAAACAACAATTGAATTAAATTGAAAAAAAAATATTCGAAAAAAATCTAATTTGTACGAGAAAAAAAAGTTCGGTTAAAAAATTCAATGAAACCAAGTTAATTGAAAATTTTGAGTATCTTGAGAATCAAAAACAAAACAACAAAAAAAAACCCAATGAACCGGTTTACTTGGATATTTTCGTTTCGCTTTCTGTGATCATCATCAAAATTATTATTATCATCATTTTTTTTTTTTTTTTTTTGTTCTTCATCTTTAAAAGTTCTATTTTTCCCATCATTTTAAACAAACTACCCTAACCTGACATGTGAAAAAAATCGTATAAATTAGGTGAAAGCGACAACAAGTAATTTTTTTCCAACTTCAAAAGGATTTTTTTTTAATATTATAAGTTAAAACTAACATGAATTTATTAGGCAATCTTTTGTATCAGGCTGTACCAAAAAAAAAAGAAAGAAAGAAAAGATCAAAGGCTAAATCAAATCAACACATCTTATCGTTTTTTTTTGCGTAAAGGATGTTTGTCACAAACAAAAATACGGTTTCGGCTGCCTGTGTTTTATATATTAGATAAAGAAAAATAAATAATATTCATCACATACACACCACTACTCAAGCTGATTATCTATTCTCAAAGATTGGATTATATATTAACAACATTCGAAACGAATCGAATCGTTTGCCTTTGACCTCATCCGATCTGATCTGATCGCAGAGAGGAAGGAAAAAAAAATCCGATATAATCATCTAGTTTTGCAATAAATTTCTATGTTTTTCTTTCCCTCTTAATGATTGTGATTGGATTTGATTTGAACATCTTTAACAATTACGATGAGGAAGGATAAATGCATACGCACAAATTATTGAAAAAAAATAGATCCGTATTTTATTGTCGCCATTCGATCAACCACCACCAATCATTTATAATCAAATTCTTCATTTTGTGTGTCCAGCAATACAAAAGACCACATTTTTTTTGTTTGTTTGTTTGTTTGATTCCACCAAAATCACTTTATACACATGGAACACATAATTTTTTTAAAAAAATTTTTAACTAAGGATAAACAAACAAATCTGGTCAAATCTGGTGAATAAAATCACATTCAAAAATATTTTTGTTATTGACCATGATCTTCTTTTTTTTCCATTTGGACAGCACAGAAAAAAAAACAAGCACAACCAACCAACAAATCAACAAACATGACCGATAAAACAAATTTATTCAAAAGAAAAAACAAATAAATAAAATAAAAAAATGTGAATTCCGAAATCATGATGATGATGGCCAACCAAAATATTGTTTATTATACGAATCTGACCGAAGCAAGATTGTTGAATGAAAAACTGTTTTTTTTTTATTTTCCCGCATTTTTTTTTCGTCGAATGTTTTGAAAAAAGCGTGATGTTAATTAGAGTTGAAAATCAATGTCATTATTCAAAGTTTGAATTTTGTTTTTTGTTTTTCGTTTACCCACTTATCCATTTTACATAACTGATTTGGAATTTAGAGTTAGATTTAGTGGATAACTAACTATCATCTATCCTAACCATATAGACAACTGAAGGGTCTTTTTTATATGTCATTTATATTTATTCATTTTTTTTTGAAAAATTTCAAATTTCGTTCACTTTTTTTTAAGTTTTCATCATAATAATCATAGTTATTCTTTTTTTTTGGTACCGATAGATAAAATGGTACAAACAAATCAAGCTAATCATGACAATCAAATTAGTGGTGGATAGTTGAAAAACAATACACTAAATATCCTTTTTATAAAATGAAAAATCCAGGCCGAATATTAAAAATTCAGTTAAGTAATGTTTTTTTTTGTTGAATGATTATGATAAATATACAAGATGATGATCTATGAAGAAATATGGCATAATAATGAGACAGTCAAATCGGCTGACCAACCAACTAACCAACGATTGACTTAATACAACGGTAAAAAAGAAAAAAAATACCAAGATAGCCAGAGGATATACAACGACGACGATCAATTCAACAAACAGAAAAAAAAACGGTCTGTCGGTTCTAGTCTAGATCACCAACAAGTCATTTGTATATTTTGGTAAAATTTATTTTTTTATTTTTTTATTAAGGACATCTAATGGTCTTTCTCTCTCTTGCATTGACCAATGTTGTTGCTGTTGTTGTTGAAGAATTTCTACTTCCTACACTCAAAAGTCTATGATGAGAAAATAGCACCAAAAAATTGATGGTAACATTGATGATATTTTTTTGGAGAGAAAAAAAAACATTGAGGGGTATGAAATTGAAGATTGAAGATGATGGCTAATGAAACGAGTTATCAATATCAACATAGGAACATAATCCAAAATAGACAGAATACTATAAGAGAGAAGAAGCAATGATGGGTAGTAACATTCATGAAACATTCATTGACATTGACATTCATTCATTGATATGACATTTAATTTGTATCTGGAAATTTCATAAGGGAAAACGCCAACACACACATACACACAGGTAAACACATTACAAGAAGTACTATTAATTAAACGATATTAGAAAATCAACAACCGACACACACAATAAATTAAGGTGACATTATTCAGGAATGGCTTCTTCCTATTCACCTACATATCTACGAAATTTTTAGCAAAATCAAAATCGATTTTCATTATAAAAACATTTAAGATCAAATTATATGCATCAAACACACAAAAAAATAACGGAATTTTTATCCTTATCATTTTTGGGAAAATGATTTAATGTCATTTTGTATGCATAGATTTGTTTGTTTGTTGTTTTTTTCTCCAGTTTATAAATAAAAATCATTGGATGAACAAATCCTTTTTGTCCATCTCATATAACATCGTTGGCGTATCACTATTATCATCATCATCATCATTCTTTCGGAAAATCAGGAAAAAGATCTATGGTTTGCATATGGTGTAAATAAACAAACAAAATATTGTCCATTATCAGCTTAAACATCAATTCTTTACTACTATTTAAATGTATGTAAATTGTATTATTTAATGATGATGATAATAATAATAATATTATGATTGTAGTAAAAGATTCGTAATGCGAAAAAAAAACAAAATAAAATAAAAACATCTAACCAAGCTAGATATTAATCGTGTCGATGAATATCTTCTCCATTATTTTATTTGTAAAAAAAAGACTAATCCAAACAAAGATGATATTTTATTCAAATGAAATAAAAAATAAAAATCCATCCATTATCTGATTAGAATCAAAGAAAATATTTAAACAATTTGAATAAACAAGACACAGGAACATAATTATTATATAAATGTTTAATTTAAAATTAAACAAAACAAAACGAAAAATTTCATTGAACAAAAACACACAACCAAAATCATAAAAAAAAGAAAAGATTATTTGATTATAAATAATTAATTGAATTCAAATCAAATCAATGATCATCTACACACGGAATCCTAGACACACAACACAAAAAAAAAAATTTGTGTAAATAGAACAGATGTTCAATGTGTTAATTGATATGATTATTAGTTTCCAACAACAACAACAACAACAACAGAAACAAAAAACAATCAACAAAAGTTATCGATACAATGCCAGTGTGTGATTTGCACTTATCAAAATGTATTTATTAAACAAAATAAAAAAAAAGATTTATCTTTTTTAATCGAACATCGACATATATAAAAAAAATATACAGATGTTCAAATAGTATTTTTTTCCAATTTGCTTGTTTGTCTACCTATCGAATCACACATCACATTACATATTGTTACCGATGCGTTATTCATGGCAAAGAAAAAAATTCATTCATTCATTCATTCATCCATATGCGAAACATACACACACACATATAATTCACCTGTTGCTGTAAGTCAAAGTCATTCAAACAAAAAACAAAAATGAATGAGTCACGAATCATTTTTTTCCTGTTTTTGTTTTGTTTTAATCAATGAAATCAAACATAGAGGGGAAAAGAAAAAAAGTTTGACGATTCACCGTTTTGGTATTGAATGATGTCTATATACAGATCGCATATATATGTACGGATACATGTGATCAATTGATGAGGTAAAAATATGAAATTCATTAGCAATTAAACAATTAACTAACAATGACATTATATTTGGTGAAATTTGATTCAATTATTGTTATTGGTAAAACAAAACAAAACAAAAAAAATGTGATAATGAATCATTTATTATGCATCGAAGCGTTCACAATTCGTTTCAAATTCGTTCGTTAATTGACACTGTCAAAATAGCATAGCATAAATTTTCCATTCCATTCCGATTTTTCTTTTCAATTTATCAAACAAATGACAATAGAAAAAAGGGAAAAAAATTCTTGAATTTTTTTTCAGATGCAATACTCTTTTTTTTCCCTCCGCTAATCATTAAGAACAAAACAAATCAAAAATAGTCAATTGTCAATCAATCGATACAATTTACCTATTTTATTCCAAATAGACGTCATAAATTAATGTCAATAAATAATAATAATAACAATATATATGATGTTTATGTAGATATTTTCAAATTTGGTTGCTATTTAAAAAGGAAATATACTTTTTTTTGTGGAGCCCATATCCATATTATAATGTTTAATGATAATGTTGATCATAAAAAAAAGAAAGAAAAACAAACATGATATAATAGAAATCATCATTAACGACGACAACAACAACAACAAGCGAAAAAAAATTAAACAAGAATGATTTGCGTATGTAGGACTTGTTATAACAAGCAAAAAAATAGTGTGTTTGTAATATTTCGAAATCCAAAAAAGATTGTCAATTTTGGTTATTATTATATTTTGTTGACATTCATCACAAGTTAAACAGTAGTTAGTCATCATCATTATCCTAAAATATTTTTAAATGTTAAAAATCTGTATCAATAAAAGATGATGTAATTGGAATAATAGAAATTAAACTTGAATTCTTAAAAGAATTATTCGAGAATTCAGGCCACACACAAACATTTAACGAAAAATAGGTTAGTAGTAATAATTTCAATTTTGATTTGATCAATCAAAATTGAAAATTTAAAATATGAAGAAAAAATTTAAAATTTGTTTGACATTTTCTCTTAAATGATAAACTACACTATCATCATTTAGCCGAGCTATTTTCATTTCGATGAAATCGGAAAATTAAAACCAAAAACAACTATAAATTGATGTGTTTATACTTGATCTTGATTTTGTTTTTTTCTTTCTTTCTTCCTCTTCTTCTTATTACCAACATTTTCGTATTTCACACAATTTCTTTTTTAGCATATTGTTTGTATTTTTATTATAAGGAAGGATTATAATAAATATTAGAAGCAAAATGCTAAATTGATAAATTAACCTATTGGCAATGTATTTTTATTTTATTTAGATTTTTGTTTTTTTTTCATCAACAAACAAACAAATAAAATAAAATAAAATAAATGTTAAAACCAGTTTTCGAGAATTGAGCAAGTTTTTTTTCATCATCCATTTTTTTTCTCCCGAATTCTCTCTTTCTCTCCCGGTAAACATATGAATAAATCATTTCATTTTGTAGTTGTTGTTGTTGTTGCTGGGCTGTTGAATCAACTCAAAAAAATAAGCAACATTTAAACATACACAGAATGAACAAAAAAAACATACGTACATTCTGATACCGTAACATCCAATCAGTCAATAATTCAGTAAATTGAATTGACGTAAAAAAAAATTCGGTAAATAAAAATATGATCACCAATTCGGAAATGAAACGTACACACACAAGATTAATGAATGATGTTTTTGTTGTGATTGTATCAAATGTTGTTATGACTGGAAAATTTTCATTTTTTTTCTTTCTACGAACAGCAGCATAAAGTTAAAGAAAACATCAAGTCATAACATCTGACGACAATAATAAAAATGTAATCAAGTGAATTTATTTATTTTATTTTTTGTGGAAAAATGATATAAAGCCAAAATTTAACTGGAAAAAAATATCATGATGAAAAACTTCATAATCATCATCATTACCGTAAATTTAATAGGATCATTATTGACGAAATTACTATCAAGTCAATGTCAACAAAGTCTAATCAAAATTTCATTTATCAAGATTGAATTGATTGATTGAATGGATCAACAAATAGTTCAAATTATCAATTATCAATTATTCCACTTTTATTCGAATTACTAAACATCTTTCCTATGAATCTTTCTATAACTCTTATTTTATTAGTTATCATGAAAACAAGAAACAAAAAGGAAAAACAATCATAAATTCATTTCACCTGAATTTATATCTCCATTTCATTTTTCTTTTGTTGGCCTTTTAACCTGGTGGCTTTGAAATAAATAAATAAATAATAATAAAATTGATGATGATGAAAGGCCAGGTTAAAAAGTAAGACAAATTTTTTTTTCAAAAGTATATATGCCTAAATCATAGGTAAAAAGAAAAACACATCAACCTAAAATCTTTAAATTTTGAAGGTGTACATATGTACAGGGAAAGAGAGAGAGAGAAAGAGAGTTAGTCAGGAAGTACATACATCCTTATAAATATGGATGAGGTGAGATTTGATTCTCCTTGATTCAAACTATTCAATAAGCTTAGACTTAGTCTAAAGAACATGTAATATACAAATAAACATCATCGAAGATGATGATGATGATGAAAGAAAATATCAAAGATGAGCTTAATGACGCCAATGTGATGAAGCCTGATGATGATGGTGATGGTAAACCGTTATACCAATCAGGAGGTTAATGGATGTAACCAGGTAAGACTTGTAAGGAAAAAAAACTATAAAAAAGATAGAGTGATATACACACATATTCAAACACACAAACACATAGACAATCAAAGAACCTGATCAAGCGGAATATTTCTCTTTTCGTTTTTTTTTTTTTGGCAAGTTATGATAATGATAATGATAGTAATAATAATTGAACATTCTCTTTTCGTTGTTGTTGTTTTAAACCGATAGAAACTTTGACCATCTATTATCTGATTATTATGATGATCGCTATTAATTTTTTTTCTTCTCTACTTATTATTTGATTTTGTGTGTGTGTGTGTGTGTGATGTACTTGACTTACATTTTCATTCATTCCCTTCATTACAACACAAAGACGATAATGAAGAACTGAATTCAGGAAAAAAAATGAATTGATTCGACCCAACTCGGTCAGTATGATGATGATCATCATCATCATCAATGAAATAAGATCAAGATTGGCAACAAAAGTTTACAATTATTATTGTATAAACGCACCTAAAAAATATAATAATTTTTTTTTGGATACACTTTTCATAGCGATATATTTATTTTACCACCACCATCATCATCATATAAACAATGAAGTTAAGAGTGAATTATTATTATTTTTTTCGTTTTTGTTTTTTTTTCGCTGGTTGTTCATGTTGTTGTTGATTATGATCATCATCATCATCATGATAACCATCATTATTTTATCTATATACACACATTATCTATTATCATTATTATATTGTTTTTCTATGAAATGGAGAATCTTTTTTTCTTTTTTCTTTCGAACAGAAAAATAAAGGCTACAAACCAAAACCAAACAAAAACATTAAACCAATGATGATGATGAGTTATTCTGTTACATGTTTCTAATGAAAAAAAAATACACCAACAATTATGATGATGATGATAATGATGACCCAGAGGTGCGATTGTGTTCAGAGTGTGTACGGAGTGTATGTGTTTAAATGAAAAAGAAAAAAAAACAAGGTCAATGTTAGTCGGTCAGTCAGTTAGTTTACCTATAGGTTAAAATTATTGATTATAATGAATATGAAAAAATTTTGTATAAAGAATTTTTTTTCGGATACACAAACAACACCTTGTGATTGGTGTTATGGTATAATAAAAACATTATGATCATTAATTACAAGAGATATTTTCTTCTTCTTTTTTTTTAATTGAAAAAAATGATAAATGGATATGATGAAGAAGAAGATAGGATGATTTTTTTTTGCTTCACTATAGTTCAACATTTCATTCATAAAATAAGTTTGTAATAAATATCATCAATAGGATAATGATGATTATTTATTAAACATAAATATTGGATAATAATAATGATGATGATAATGACACATACCCTATGTGGAGCATTTAATAAACGATGTACAGCAGCAATCTGTTTAATCAATGGTTGATTAACATTGAATGTAAATAATGGCGGCCTAGTTGGCTCAGGAAATTTGGTACAAGCACTAAACGGGTCAATGTCATTCATGTATTGCACTTTACATGTTAATGTTGTTGGTGTTGATGTTGCGGTTGTTGATGTTGTTGTCATTTTTGTCGTTGATGTTGACATGGCCATCAATGACATTTCGGTAGCAATACCGATAGCATTGTTGGGATCCTGACTGGATTCCATTATCGTCATTATCATTAACCAAACATTTACATTTGTAATATTAAAAAAAACCGATTGCAAATAGTCAACCACAATGGACGACAAAGCAATCCAAAAATATCAAAATATTCATGTACATTCACATTCATATAATTAGAATTTTTTTTTGTTGTTGTTAAACACAAACACACTTTTGATTTGATTGAATTTTCGTTTGAAAAACGTCGATTAAAATTCGATTGATGATGATGACGTTTTATCAACGTTTTTACGAAATTCAATGGTTTGAATTATGGATTTTTATTCCAATTATATAATGAGATGAGTGAAAAAAAGAGTAAATTGAAATTTATTAAATGATTAACATTCCATCCATTCAACCATAACTATTAGACGAAGAAGAAGAGAGAGATAGAGTTTGAAGTGAAACATTAACAAATTTAATTGAAAAAATACGATTCTATAACGAATGAGAATGATGACATCCTTTTTTAAAGAATGAATGAATATTGCACTGAATCAACACAATCAATGAATCATTTACAAATTAAAATTTTACATATATGAAAATAACAGAACAATATGAAAACAAACAAACAATTAAAATGAATGAATGAAATTCTTGTATTTAGAAAAAAATAAATCAGTCAGTTGTCATGGAGAATCACCAAGGAGAGAGAAAGAGAATTCTTTTATTTACCTGCTTCTGATTATCAGAAAAGCACAATCAAAAACAGAATACAACCAAAACCATGTGTGAATGATAATTAAGTAAAAATTATGATGATCGTTGATACAAACTTATTTCGATAAAAACTGAATGAATGAAATCATTGGTTTTGTTGATATCAAACGTTTAAAAGATCTGATTTCGATTCAAAACGACAACAATCAATTACACTATCTTCAAACAAAATAGTATCAAATCAACACATAGAAAAATAGAAAAATGTCGACAAACAAACAAAAATGACGGACAACTTTGTGACGTTATTCCAGAGTTGATCATATCGGTATATGCATACGGCTAGGATTATGCCATGAAACTGATTGCTGAATGTATGTGTAAATGTACAACAACATCAACAGACGATATCTTTCGAAAACAAAAATATATTTTTCGGGATTTTTTTTCTTCTTCTTCTTTTCATTTATTACATTTGCTTGCTGCTGCTTTCTTGTTGCTCTTGTTCTTCTATACTGGCGTGTGTATGTAGATGTGATAGAGAGAATTTTTTTTTGAGAGCAAAAAGAGAAAATTCTCTTTTCTTTTATATAACGACAACGATGATGATGAAAAATAATGTAAAATTTTTTTTTATTCATAAAATGATCGAAAATGTGAAACAGAAGAGAATTTTATGTTTTTCTATGGAAAAAACACATTCCATACAATTGTGTATTTTATTTCTTTAGTTTTTTTCTGTTTGATGTTGATAATAATTAGAATTTTTAAAAATCATTATTGATTCTATCTATAATTATCGAATGAATTGAAATTCCATTTTTTTTCATACATTGCCAGTTGCTCAAAAACGATACATTTGAAAAAAACGATACTTTTTTTGAAAATACAAATCGAAATGAAACAAAATGTTCAAATTTAAATTGATAAATATTTTGTTTTTTTCTGTTTTCAATTGCGTTTAGTGTGTGTGTTGATAAGTTAATCGGTGTTTAGTGTTGAAAAAAAAACAATCAATCGATCAATCAATCATGTTTGACGGCGAAAAATTCAATCCATATCCATAATAATAATAATAATAATATAAACCATAGAAACATCCAAAACATCAAACTATCTGTTTGCCTTTTTTCTAATATTTATATTTTTCAACAAAAAATACAGACTGATTGATTGACTTGTAAATTTTTCGTTTTTTGTTTTCACACATAAAATATTGATAGCTGTTGATTGTCAGAAATTATTTCAATTGATTAGTTGGATAAGCGTTGATGATGATTATTATTCCTTTATCATCAAAAATATTTTTATTGAACAAAATAACATTCAATGTTTCATCAAGCAAAAATATTCGAAAACACGAACAGTGAGAGATCAAGAATGGAGAGATGGAAATTTTGTTGTTTTGGCTGTCTACTTTGTTGTTATCGATCGATTAAAAAAGTGATGAATTAATTATAGCCAAAATAGAGTGTGTGTGTTTGAAACAAAACAAATATACTTAGGTGCTATTTGTCCATATTAACCATCAACAATATCCATCAATCAGTTAATGTTGTTGTTGTTGTTGTTGTTGTTTTTGATATGATAGGAACCAAGAAAAAAAAATCAAACTTGTTTGATTTAATTTAATAAATGTTATGACCGGTTATAGATTTTAAATCACATTTTCCATCATTATCATTATCATCATTAACATTTGTTTTAATTCATTCAAATCTAAAATCATAAACAACCCGAGAAAATGAAAAATTACTTACAATATTTATGAAAAAAAACTAAACTAAACATTGTTAATTGAGATAACTGAAAACAAAAATGGGAAATGAAACTTATCTACTACACAGGTATGTTTCTCTACCATTTTCTCACAGGCTTTATATCTGTATATTATTTTTGTTGTTTTTCTGTAAACATCGTGAATAACATATTCGTGGACAATAATGGATAAAACAAACAAACAAATGAAATGAAATAAAACATTAAATTTGAAAGGGGGACCAACAACAACAACAACAAAAAAATAGGCAAGACAAGATTTGATGAAACAGCAGAAGAAAAGCAAAAACAAAACAAAAAAATTCAAACAAAGTTGAATAATCTAAATTTCAGGGCGCTGTCTTTGTATGTCTATCCACGATTTTATTTCGGGTTATTATCTGATGATGATGATGATGATAAAATATCATCATACTGATCTAGGAAATTGTCATCATTATCATTATCATTATTATATGTGTATATGTATGTTTCACCAAAAACAATAATGATATAGAAAAATAAACCGGGTACTTTGCAATCATCATTTGATTTCAATGGGAAAATTTTCAAATTTGGTTCAGGTCGATTATTATTATGATGATGATGATGACATCTAAGCCGGACATATATACTTATGATAATGTTTTCATTTTTCTAAATTTCACATTCATTTTGGATGTTAATTTTTTTTTGTTATCAGAATTCATTGAAAACATCAGTATCATTATTATGGTCATCAAAATTATCATTTTAAGAAGAAAAAAAAACATTACAATGAACTATTAATTAACAAGGAAATTTTTTTTGTTGTCATTTTTTTCTCTCTAAAAATAGAACCGAAATAACAAAAGTGGACAACGGAAATTATTATTATTATTATCATCATCATTAGTGGCTATGGAAAAATTTATTGTCCAGAAAATAAAAACAATACGTATCGACACAACACGTGTTAATAACGTATAATTTCCTTGTTCATATAAAATTTGGTTTTTTTCAAAATCTCAATAATAGGTGTTTAACGATTTTTTTCTTGTTTGGCTACCTTCCTATTCTCATAATTTTTCTTTTGATTATTACCATTATCATAATCATCATAATAATGATGATTATAATTTATATTTACAATTAAAAATATTTGTCAAACACACAGTTAATCAACAACTTTCAACAATTAAAATGAAAAAACAAGGAAAAAAATATATCCAAATTTGTTGTTGAAACAAAAATGAAAATTAAAAAATTAACTCTGGTCAATTGTTGTTGTTGTTGTCGCTGTTAATTGACATGTTTATTTTCACTTCTGGTTGTGGACGACGACGACGATAATAACAACAATCTTTGACCAAAAAGGAAAAAATGAAATGAAATGTAATGTCTTTCAGTTTTGTTTTTCGTATCCTCATCATTATTTTTATTTCAGAAAAAAAAATTTAATCATTGTTTGACTGAAAAAAATGACAATATAAAAAAAGTGAATGAATGAATGAAAAAAAAACTGAAAATTTCAAAATAGCATTTTCCCATATATTATCATAATGTGTTTTATTTTTTGAAATTTTCATTAATCGTATGTTATATAATCCAAAATGATGATGATTAGATTTTTGTTGGACAACTTAAAAAAAAACAACAAATTTTCCAAAAATGAAAAATCTAGAACAAAACACCTATCAAATTTAAATATAACCAATAATAATAATAATAATGATTATCAATGCCATTATTATTAATCATTGATTGAATGATTAAATTGATGTACAACCTGTTGATCAGGTCAATAATGTTGTTGTTGTTGTTTTTTTTTGTTTTCCTTCGAATCGACAAATTAATCGATACATTTTAAATTGGAAATTTTATGTGTTGAAAAACAATGGGAGATTTTTTTTCGGTTATGGGCTTGTTGTTTGTTGTTGTTTCATCATTCTATTCGCTTTCATTACAAATCAACAATTACAAAAAGAGAAAAATAAACTAATTTCAGCATATATAAATGATATGAGAACAACAACAACACACTGAAAGATGATCGACACTAATCGACATCAATTACCGCGAAAATCATTGTATGAGGTGATAATCATCATCAATTTTTTTTATTATCATCAAGCTTGTTTAAAAATCATACATTAATGAGAGAAAGAGAATGAGATAGTGAAAGAGACAATAGAATCATTTCATTGAAAATCGAACGGATTCGTTTTCACCAAAATATAAAGAGAAATATAAATCGTTGATAATCTTCGTATTGTGTATAATCTTTGAAAAAATGAGGAAAAATTGCACTTTTTTTCGTATTCAATTCCATTACTTACTCTCTATCTCTCAAAAAACATTGAGAAAACAATTTCTCTGATCTTCATTATAAAGATTCGATAAGTAAGTATTTTTTTCCCCCCAATTTTTTTCGAATACAAACAAAATTTCGTCTGATTTCAAATGAAAACATCCTTGATAATATTTTGTAAATAAAGTTTATACGAATAAAAAGTTTTTGTTGTTGTTGTTCGCTTTAAGGAAAGTAGAATTGAAATAAATCGGATGAAATTTTTTTCAACAACAACAAAAACAACAATAACAAAGAATACAATGGCAAGAAGTTCTTACTACGTAACCCGATAATATATTATTATTATTATTATTATTAACGATCAACTATCATCATCATCATTATCGTTATCATATAATCATCATCATAATAGCCATGACCGATACAATTTTTTTGTTTTTGTTTTGTTAGCCTTTTTCGATAATTAGAATGATAAAATGATCGAAACAAAATCGATGAATAGTGATGTCAGTTAATGTTATTAAAATGATTTTCAGAAAAGTATTTTTGTTTTCATTTGAATAAAATTTTGATTGAATCAAAACAGTGTTCAACATGTGTATCGACTACTTTATTTTAAAATTTTTGATGAATGATGTTTATTCATTCAGGTATTCATTCAGATAAAAATATTCCCTTCAGGAAAAAGAAAAAAACAATAAAAATAATAATCAGGAGAAAATTTTGTCATCAACAGATTTAAACAAGGGAGAATTCCTTACAGAATGACCGACAATGAGAATTGAAAAATTTAAATTCGTTTTATAATTCATTTTCTTGAGAATGTAGTGAACAAACAAAAAAAAAACTACGATGAATGAATGAATGAATAAAGATAATTAACATCCTAATCACCTTAAAGGTTATTTTCCTGTTCTCTTTTAAAAATTGAAGAAATTTATGATGAAAAGAAAAAATTTAAAATGACAAAACCATTTATGATGACTATGAAATTGCCATAAAAATCATAATAATAAATCAACTAAGAATGGTAAAAAAAATTTCTTCTTTTTGATTTCAATCTACCAGCCACACATGTACATTTCATTCATTAATTTAAGTTATTTTAAATATTTTAAATACACACCGAATAACACATATAGGGTGTACCAATTTTACTTTTTTTTCCCCTCGTTTTATTTGTTCAATTTTATTTCACATATCATGATCGTAATAAAGACCGGATATATAATCTACACGTGAACACAAAGACCAAGAAAAATGCCAACAACTAAGTACATCTTTTTTGTGTACTACCACCACCAACACTATCATCATAATCATCATCATAATGAATAATGAAAGATGAAACTTTGATTTCTTACATGTATCACACATACACACACACGTTACAAGAATTTTGTAATCAAGAAAAAAAAAGAAAATCAAATGTACTCCATCATCACCGACAATAATAACAATGGATTTTTCTTTTTGTTCTTTGGATGATAATGAATGAAATGAACAACCATTCAGTCAAACTAACATTCACCCAACAAGAACAACAACGCCAAATATCAAACCGACATCAAAATGATAATAAATTTTTTTTTTTTTTTTGAAAATAGCAAATTCGAACACTAGCGATTGTCTCAAACTTATTTCATTCATTCATTCACTCACTCGGTAGGCGGTAGAATTGAACAAAAGAAATGAAATAAAAAACTAAAGTAAATGAACAAAATGTATAGCATGCCATCATCATTCTTATGTGATGATAAAATATTACTACCATTGCTATAAATTTAATGTTTTATACTTTAAGAACTTGATTCTAATTCTTGTTTTGTTGTTGTATCTCTTATCTTTAACACTTGTATAATGTGGTGGTGGTGGTTGATGGTGGTGCTTTTGAATGGTGGAATGTTCGTTTGAATAATGGTAGCATCGGTCAAAGGTGATTCAGTATGTTTTTTGTTTTGTTTGTGTGTTTAATAAAAGAATGGTCTGTATACTGACCATGAAGAAAAAAAAGTCAATGAAAAAAAATGACAAGTAAATAAGTAGTTGTTGGTAGGTACAACAGGAGTTTAATCAAGTTCATATCGGTCAGTCAAAGAATTGATTTTTTTTTCTCGCTTGTCCGATTTGGTTTGTTCGGATACTAAAAAAAAATTAATTAGATCCGCAATATGATGATGATAGTGGTGATGGTGGTGGCTTTTTTCATAATGATGAAACAAGAATGTAGTAGATTTTTTGTTTTTGTTGTTTGTTGAAGAAAAAAAAACTTAACATCCATAAAAAAGTAAGAATTTTTGTTGTTGTTTTGTTTTGTTTTGTACGGACAAAATAAAATGAAAAATTTATCCCTAATAAATTGTTTTGAAAAATGTAATGAAAAAGAAAGATTACGTAATGAATTTAAAAATGATTTTTTTTTTGTTATCATCACATATGAATAATGTAAATACGCACACATAGAAACAGACAAAGATATCTCTCTCTATCTATCTATATAAACAGAAATTATTTATTTTTTAAGTCCAACCTTATTATGCAATATAATTACCTGAATGTAGGGGGTAGTAAAAAAAACTAAAATAAGATAAAAAGAAATGAATGCAAATCTTTCTTTGGTTTAAAATCTAAATCATCACCATTTAGGATTTATTTATTAGATTTTCTTTTTCTTTTTTTATTCATTTTTTTACAGCAGGGAATCTAAAAGAGAATATCCCAAACAGGTGCGTGTATTTTTGTGTGTGTGTTAACAAATAAATCCAGGTTGAAATCAAGGTCTTAAATGCTTCATCATCATCATCGTGTCCCAAATTTTTCATCATACCTGTATTGTTGCTTCTGTCTATATTTTGTTGATAACAATGTTTAAGAAGAAGAAAATCTAGAACATCAAGATCAAGGGTCGCCTAAATGACGGATGATGGAGCCAAATTGTTCACCACATCATCATCATCATTTACAAAAGCAATTGATTGATAGACAAGACTTAGTTTAATAGTGAGAGTGAAAATAGTAACTTTCTCTTTATTTATTTTATTTGGGTTATGTGTAAGTTATGACTTTTCGGATCAAAAAGAAAAAAAATCGATTTCTCTGATTAGTATCGAGAGAGAGAGAGAGATGGGGAGGTTGGAAAAAAATATCGTAGATTTTCACGATTCCGAAGCGTTATGTTGTCTAGCCGATAAAGCAATGATTCTTTTTTTTATTATTTGGAAAAAATTTATCAGATTATAGATAAATAGATGATTTTGGAAAGATGTGCAAACAAGTTTGAAAGAATAAATAGATTATAATGTCTGTATAATAAGGTATAAAAACGCACATGGATGAAAATAGGAAACTTTGTGGAAAAAAACGAAAAATGCCTAAAAATATTTCAATTCTTCGAAAATTTGGAACAAAACAAAACAAAAAATTTCAAAATTTTATTGATCATCAAAATTTCTTTTGATTATGATCAGTATTAATAGAGTCTAAAAAGATAATGGAATGAATAAAAAGAAAAAAACTAAAAAAACTAAATGACCATTTAAATTTTCATTCATAGGTCAATGGATGGTCAAATTTTTTTTTGCTCTCCTCATGATACAAATACAATTGATGATGATAATGATGATCGGCCCAAACAAACGGAGTTAATTATTGTCATCATTCGATGATGATAGGTCAATCAATACTTTCATTCATTCATTCATTCATTTATTCCACTTTTTTTCTGCATCAAAATATTTGAATTTATTTGCCATTTTTATTTGTATGTTATCAGGCAATATAATAATCATCATTATCATTGATTGATCAAATGAAAAAAAATGATATGGGAAAAAAATCAAAATAATTAATGCATCAATTGACAAACAAAAAAAATGAATGAATTTACCCAATTTTAGACAAATGAATAAAAGGGAAAAAATGATTATGTTTATCATCTACTTACCGTTGATAATGAAGATGATTGCTGTTGATGATGATGATTTCCATTGATTGAAGATGAATAGAATCTTTCGATAGAATCATTGATATTATCAACATTATTATGACTATGTTGATGATTGACCGACATTGTTGCTGTTGTTTCCTGTTTTTTCATATAATTCTTTTCAACATCATCAGACACTTTGAACAAATGACCTGATAATGCTTTGTTTTCACGAATTCGTACAGCCGACGAATCGATTTCTTCAGTAAGAAATTCAACCTATTAAAATGAAACAATCATGATGATGATGAAGATGATTTAAGAATAGAAAATCAATTAAGGGTAAGAAAGAAAAAAAATGAATGAATAAATTCATCATAATCAAAATTAAAATAGATTGGAATGTTCTTTATCATCAATTTTATTACTTACAGTCGAATGCATAGGCTTGTTTGGACAATGTACACGGACATGTGATGCATCAATCGAAACCGTTTTGTTACCAATATTGTTACTACTGTTATTCTCTTGTTGTTGTTGTTGATTTTCAAATTTTTCACGAACATTTTCAAATTTAAATTTACGTAATGCTTGAAAATAGTTTGGGCTTGTCGGTGTAATTGGCCCGATCATTTCATCAATGTCTTTACATTTGCTGATAAAATCACTCAATTCTTGCTGACATTGTTTTTCTAGTACATTCAAATCATTCTCATCGCTACTACTGTTATTCATCATTGTTTCACCATCATTGACCATTGTTGAATTACCTAAAGAATTGATTGAATCTTGACTTGAACTACTTGTATTACTACTTGTATAACTATTACTTGATTGATGTATCAATGAATGGCTTGTACTCTCTTTTAAACTGGTCACTTCATTTTGAATACAAGTAATAGCATTTTCAATTTCAATTTCATCATTTTTTTGTTCATCATCATCTTCGTGGTCAACATTGTTTATGTTTTGTTTTTTTTCATTCAAATTGTATACAACTTGATCATCATCATCATCATCATCATTATCATCAATGAAAGAATCACAACTAATCACTGTACGATTGGATTGGGCACTTGACAAACGTATTGTGAACGTATTGTTACATTCATCATCATCATCATCATGCTCATAATTTTCCTCTGCATCTTCATACGTGTCTTCTTCGTTTTCACTATTATCATTTGTTGTTGTTATTGTAGTTAAGTTAGTTTTATTCATATTCATTCGGTCGGCTACATCATAATCTTTGTCTGTTGTTGACATTGAGGACACGAATGTTGTTGCTGATGATGAAGACGATGCCGATGTTGATGATGTTGATGATGATGAACGAGTTTTATCCTTTGAATTGTTGATTAAATTTCTTAAACAGGAGGACAATGGTTCAGCCGATGCACTTCGTTCCAATGCATTATTATCTAATTTAATAATGGTCAACAAATTTATATTTTCATAGCTTCCTGAATGTTGTGATTGGATAGTTGAAATAGTTGACGATGATAAAGGAATTTGTTGTTGTTGTTGTGGTTGTTGTATAATCTCACTATTATCATCATCATCATTATAATCACTGGTTGAAATTACACAGTTTTTTGTTGAATTCACAACACTATCATTCGAACTAAAACTATTTAGTTCTGAACTATCATCATCATCATCATACGATTCATTGATCGACGAACTAATCGGCTGAATATCATTATTGAAAGTTGACGATGATGATTCCTGATTAATGTTTTGACAACTTTTCTTGGCAACAATTAAATGTGGAGAAACAGATCGATGATTGATGAGAATCGATGTCGATAATGATTTATCGAAATCTTGTACATTACCATTTGGCATTAATTGTCCATTTTTAAAATCATTTGAATTGGGTTTTTTTCTCTCATTCATCAACAAAGATGATGATGTCCTATATTGGCTTGTATTATTCCTGTTCAACGATGATCGTGCTATTACAGGTGCTGATGCAAAACGATTTGTCGTTCTGATCGTATTGCACATCACATGAGAATAACGGTTGTTGTTGTTGTTGTTGTTGTTTTTGTTGATCGTATTAATTAACAAAGACGATGATGATGATGAAGATGGTGATGAGAAACAAGAATATTCTTTCTGTTGACTAATGCCAGTTGGCCTGGAACAAATTCCGTCTGTATTGTCATATTTTGCTTTTGAATAAGATGATGTTGTTGATGTTGATGAACATGATGAAGACGACAGTTCATTCAAAGAATTTGTATCTGAATCTTCATCATTACTATTCATCAGTGTTGCCTGTGTTGCTTGATGACATTTTTGAATGCCAAAAATACATTTTTTAGGTCGATTCACAAAGATTCGTTCGATACTACAAATAGAACATCGACTCTGATGAACTTTTTGTTCATCGTTATGATCGGAGCCTCTTCCATCATCAGGATTGCTGTTGTCGTCTTTTTCCATGATGATATTGTCACCATTATTCTTTGCGTCGGTGTTATTAATTTCTGATGATGATGGCCGCGTTGGCGATGTGTTACGAGAAATCATTTCCATATGATACTGTTCACTATCATCTGGTGATTCATTTATTTCATAGCTACTAGTTTTTGATATTTTCCCTACAATTGATTTTGTTGTTGATGGAACTAACAAAGGTTTGGAAGCTTTTGCTGCAGATAACAATGATTGAGTTCGAATTGAACGGCCAGGTCCAGAATGTCGTACAAAACGACTTGGTTTATTTGTGACGCCATTATAAGTTGAACTCGAGTTATTTGAACCAGATGTTGATAGATGTGGACGATAACTATTGCCAAAAGTATTTGTCAACGATGATGCTGAAGTTGATGGATAATGAATTGGATTATGAATCTGAATTTTTGTTCCAGAACAAGTTGTGTTCATATTTGGTTTATTTCCGGTTATATGTTTTACAGATGATAACAATGAATTTTTCGAATCATTACATTGATTTGTTACATTAGATGATTGGTTTGTTTTTGATTTTATTTTATGTTTATTAGTATAAAGATCCAAACGTGCTTTATTCAATGACATTTTCGATTGTTTTTTTTATATTTCAGGAAATAAACAGAAAATGAATACCGGCCTAATTCAAAACAAAATGCAATAAGTAATTAATTATAATGTTGGGCCATCTATCGACAGTAGTTATAAGTAAAATAATTTCAAAATTCATGAATTTCGGAAAAAAAAATATTCTAAAATTAATAATAATAATAATAATAAGCACTCATGATTACTATCATTTCAAAAAAAAAAACGAATAACATTATGTGAATAAATCAAATGAAACTATTGTTATTATAATTTTGCATGAAATGATGATGATAATAATAGAAAATTGTAGTTGTGTACACGTTTATATTTTTTTTTCTCATCCATCTTTATATTTTTTTTTTGTTATTATCATTTTTTATATTTGATGTGAATATAAGTGCAATCCGCGTAATTCTTTGAATTCTTTTTATTTTTTTCGGGTGAGAAATTGAAAATCTCAATGATTGTTATCAATATTTGAAAAAAAAATTAATTATAACTATGCAACAGTTTTTTGTTGTTGTTGTTGTTATTGGATAGGTGGAAATGGAAAATTAACAAACGGACATCTTTATTTTCTTTTTCTTTTTTTTCGACCAAATAGACTCATAGATAACAATGCCATAGCCATTCTTTTATCATTGTTGAATGTAAAAATGTTGATTTTTATTTCGACAATGTTACAATTTATATTCGTATGATTATATTGAAAATTATTCACTATACTGATCACGGCTAGATGATTATAGTTTTTTTTGCATTCGGTTGTTCGTGAATTGTGTGTGTGACACGATTGTGAATAAATGGACAAACAAACAAACAAAAATGGAAAGACACGATTTTCAGAAATTTCAGAGAGAAAAAAACACCAATTTCAAACAGCAGCAATGACAACATATATCATTTAGAATGTATTGAATAATAGAAACAATAACTAAACGATCGATTTTGAATGGACTATAAGGAAATTTTTATTATTTGTTTTATTGATTCTGATGATCAATGATTTCTATCGAAATGTTTTTCAAACAAACCTTGATTAAAAACACTAAATCATCAGCTAATTTACATATGATTTATTCGATTTTTGGAATGGGTATAGAATGAGATAGATTTTCAATAACAACAAAAAAAAAATGCAAGCAGAAAAAATGATTTAAAAAAGATTTACCTGTAAATAAATGAAACAAAAGAAAAAACAAAACAAAAAAATAATCAAGGTTCGATCCAAAAAAAACAACTATGAATATTGAAATATTTGGACAATAATGAATAAATTCACAATTTTGTATCGAGAATTTTCACAAATTTTAATTCATTGATTAAAAAAAATTAAAACAATCAATATCACAATTTATATTTATATACTGGGAAATATTGTTGAAAAAACAAAAGATAGATTAAAACCAATGACAAACAGAGTGTGACAATCATCGTCCTCGACATTCGACAATTTGATGAATTTATCGTCTTCGGCAACATCATCGTTATCAGAACATTCTTATGTTTCTTCAAGTAATGGTTGCGTTTGTTCATTTCATACCAGACAGAATTCAACATCATCCAACAGAATAGAATGTAAAACTTGCCAAAAAAGAAAAAAGCTAGCATTACCATGAACCTCCTATAGAATTATCATGATAGTCAATTTGAGTTAGTTATTCATTTGTTTGTTTCTTGAAGAAATAAGGATCATCTTAAAAAGGGGTTGTTACTGCCAAAAAAAAAAAAAAAAAAAAAAAAAAAAAAAAAAAAAATCAGCATTACTTTTAACGGTCTTGAAAATAATTACCACACCGTGTTGTTTATGACACCAAATCGTTGATTTTAATTTCATTCATCGATGGTTATGGGCTAATTCATGTTTTTGAATATTTAAAGAAAAAATTAATTTTGGCAAATTTTGGCAATCAAATTCTCGAATATAAGTAAATTCACACTGATCGAACTATCCGAATAAAAACAATTCAAAATATCCGGGTATTGATCCCAGTTCCGTTATCCATATTGAACATTTTCTATAGTGGCGGTTAATGATTTCGGATTTGTTATCAAATTTACAAATAAATCATATTTAGCGGGCGTGTGTGTGTGTGTGTGTGTGTGGGTTGAATTAGCAAGCAAAAGTCTGATCTGAATCCATAACCAAAAAAAAAAAAACGAATGAACAATCAGTTCTTTTTCTTGAATGATGATGATCTTTTCCTGGTGCGCACGAATTTTTTTTTTCTTACTCGCATACAGAACAACAGAGTTTGATTGTAACAAAACAGGAACTAAATTTAGCGTCAAAAAAAAAGAAGTAAAAAAAAATAATAATAATTTCAAATAACATATCGGTGCCAAAACAACAACAACAACAACAAGCCATACGAATTGAATTGCTACGAAAGCCAAAAACAAAATTTGAAATACAATACAGATATATTTTATTCATTAAATAGAAATATAATTTCAAATCTTTTTTTTTTTAATATTCATTTCACAATTCAAGTATTGATTTTCTCATATTACTCTCTCTATCTCTTAGAGATTCATAAAACGTGATGACATGATGTTTGTTTTTTTCTACTTTTGATTATTCATTTTTTTTCAATAACTGTTTATTGTATATGATAATTATATGTACTAGATTCCATCATAAAAATGTTCTAATTTCTCAATTTATGAAGTTTGATTAACCTTGGCTATAAGCTATAATCGTAATGATTCATTTGAAATGGATTTTTGTTTTTTTTTGTTGTTGAAAACAGATTAACAGTCTTTTGAAATATCGGAATCTAAACAATTTGAATGTTTTTTTTTTTGGCTATATTTCAATACGATTTATGATTGAATTTATTAGCAAAATAAGAAAAAACAGACAGAAAAGGATACGTAATATAAAAACGTAAATATTTATTCAATTTTATTTTTATTTAATTTTTTTTTTAAATAATTTTAGTTACATGATATATTACAACAAATTGAATTGTCATCGCCCTTGTTGATTGCTTGTATATTCTCTCCGTATAAAATATTCAATAAGATATTCACACTTGTTGTTGAGGGTTATTACATGGTGATGATGTATCGAATTTTTAGAAAAAAAATTAATTTCGTAATTTGTTTGGCTTGTTATTGTTGTGTAAAAAAATCTCATTCGAATGATTAATTAACAAATAATTCAAAATGTTATTGGCTTTAACGAAGAATTTATCGAATCATGACTAAAATGACAACGAACTTGAAAGATTTTTTTTTACTTTACAAATAAAATGAATGAACGTTGATGTTAACGAAAATGTCTAAGATGAATGAATGATGGAAATCTTCGCCTTAGAATCAGTTTTTTGAATATAATAATAAAAACAAATATTGATAAAATCATGACGAAATAGAATCGATAATTAACATCATTGGATGATTCGTGTTTCTGTTGCTTTCCACTGTTACCGTTGAATATTTCAGCCATTTTCGAATCTGGCCAATTATTGAGCAAAGATTGATCGTGGTTCATTCTGTTGTCCAATCTATCATCTTCCGAAAAAAATTTCTTACCGAATGATGATTCGGCAATTTTATCATCATCATTCACATTTTCATCAATATGAGCTGACAACAATAGTTTTGGTGATTCAGGTAATTCCTCTTCAGAAGTAATGTTTAACATCATTTGTTTTTCATACACGATCTTTATACATTCTAAGATGGGAACGAATTTCGATGATTGATCAATTACTTTTGAATATTTATACAATTGATTTTCAATCAATCGTTTTGGTTTATTCAGTTGAATACGATCCAATTCAAAATGGTGTACAATGAAATTTTCAATGTGTGACTGCATCACAGTGTCAGATTGTTTTTCAGTTTCAATAAATGTAGGCACTTGTCCAGTAGTAACAAATTGCAATAAAGCATCAAGCATCCAAAAACAATCTTTTTGTTGATGTGCCTGATCAAGACAATTTGAATCACCATAGATTGAGAAACGACCAGTTTTACGATTCGACAAATCTCTATGCATTCCCAGTATAGTCGCTTTTTCTGATTTTTTCTTCTTTTCTTTATTGTTTTCATTTAATATTTCCCAACCTTGATTGTTGAGATCACGATGTAGAACGATAAAATTTTCTTTGGGATAATCAATGATACTCGTGCCCGATGCATAATACATTTCATGTGATCCAAGCTTGAAATTACCCTCAAAAACTTGTTCACCTAAAGTAACATTCCAATGGACTAATAAATCATTCAAAGCTGGTATATTAGCGCCACCAGTGACCGGTAACCACCATTGTCTGGTGTTTTCATCAAAAAATTTAACTTTCTGCATAACATCTACATTATACCAATCAGCAAAAATGATCAATGATAAACCATATTCGAAGTAATCTTTTCGTAGTTTTTCAATTTCTTCGGGAAAAAATTCCTCTTCTGGATCGACAATTAATAATGCACCGTATTGTTTGGCATCAAAACAGCTGTAAGGTTGACCTAAAACTTCCAAGTAATAACCATTCGATCTAAGATGTTGATACATTTCACGAAAATTTGTGCTAAAGAGAAAAAGAAAAATTATCATGATTGAATAAAATTCAAATAAAACTTACTGAATATGATCAGCATTCCAATCAAGCGGATCATACTTAATCCGAAGATCATCACGAGGAAAATAACCCGGTGGATAACGTAAATTATGGAATTGATCCCAGAGAATTCGTTTATTTCTTGGAGGAGTAGGAATGATTTTGGCTTTTATTGGTAAGATTAATTCACTAATTAAAGTGCTGTTGGTATTCCCTTCATCTTCGGAAGATGATTCTACTGTAAGGGAGAGATGTCCTCGAACAATGCCTTCCCAATCAGAAGCCAGTGATGACACGGATAAATGAAGAGCTATCCATCCAGACCAAGGCCACAATATATCGGAATATGAAATCGCTACATCTAGGTAATGCCCATTGAAACCGCTATAAGGATGCCATTGAGGTCGTTTGTTGATGAATCCAGTGACACCCATTCCATTTAAGATAGTAACATTTACAATAATTGGAACGGATCCATGATATAATGGCTGGCTACAATATGGCCACATATAAGTGCACTCAGTGAAATCGATATAATTTGGATATAATGATGCTTGAGGTTTATACGATCGTAAAATGTGATACGCCCTGACAAGATCAAGTTTACCAGCACCTTGTTCAAAAATAGGAGCATTCGGTAATCTATGAGCAGAATGAATAAGCGCTTGCTTCATGCTGGCAGGATTGATAAGGTCTCCCATATGAAGAACACCACTCATTACTAAAGTGATAGCACCAGCTACAACCGGAGAAGCAACTGATGTTCCAGATAAAACACGACATCCGCCATTGATATTTGATCCACGAACATAGGCTCCGTATGTAACAATGTCTGGTTTGACTCTTCCATAGCCTTGTGGCAATTCCCAAGTTGTCATACCACGAGAAGAAAACCTAGCAATTTGATCATCAAAGTCAATTCCACCGACACCGATAACATCCATTTGATCTGCAGGATTATTCAAAGTTCCATAAAGAGGACCATCATTTCCGATGGCTGAAACCATGATGACATTATTGGCTGTCAGTTCCCATACTTTATCAACAAATGGAGTATCCATAAAATCAGGTCCGCCAATGCTAAGATTTAGGATATTAATTTTTTTCATTATGGCATAATTGAATGCATCCAAAAACCATGAGGTATATGAAACTTGTTTGTTCGTGAAAACTCGAAAAATATGAAGTTCAGCGTCGGGTGCAAAACCAAGACATTCTCGATTACTGGCTATCACACCAGCAACAAAAGTTCCATGGCCAAGAACATCATCCAAAGTCTTTTCATTCGTCCAATTTGTTCGTTCTTTTATCTTCTTAAAATGTTTATGATTAATGGATAAGCCAGTATCGAATACTGCAACTTTAACACCAGTTCCAGTGATTCCCAAATTCCAAAGTTTGTCTGCTTCGAGCACATTTGTTATCTGTCGGGGTATTGCACGCAACAATCGTCTTCTTGTATCACTATAGTTTATATCATCAAAGCTTGATTGACTAAATTGTTCATCATCATGTTTAGACTCGGAAATATTTACAAATTTGAGAGTTCGAACGATTTGTCTTTGTGGTGTGATATTTTTAATTTTTCGATGATTTCGTACGCTTTTTACAAACAATTCCAATGGTATAGATAAATTCTCCAGATGAATTACATCGAAATCGCTTGGATATTTATTAGCTTCATTGATTCGTTGAATAATTGACCAATTATTATCATTGATTCCTGCTTGATCAAATGAAGCTTTGATAAAATTAAATCGAGTCGAAGGTTTATAAAGATGATTAAATGTTATGATAAACTCTACGATTAAAACCAGATTAAAATACTGTTTAATTATTTAGATTTTGTTTACCATTTTCAATAATATCACTATGGAAACTATTTTCAACATAAATGTCAATTGGAAGATCAAATGTATCACAGAATGGAAATGATCGACAAGTGTCCAGAATTGATAGCCCTAAAAGGATCAATGTATGATGGAATAGATATTTTGCGAAAAACATTCTAAAAATAAAACAACAAAATCGTAATAAAATTCATTATAACTATATTTTTCATAAATGAATTTTTTGTCCGTTCCAATTGATATCAAAGAATATTCCTTTATTTTTCAAAACAAATCCTTTGATAATGAAACATGTGATCCGAACTCTTTATTCATAAACAATGTATGGATTCAAATTCCATAATTTAAATTAACGAAAATATCTTTTTTTCTCGTTTATAAATTTTTTTTTATTTCCGACGTTTGTTCTCACATTCAAACGACATAAATAGCTAAAATAAACTTTATTTCATTTTTCCGTTGGTACGCGCTATACACGTGCAATCATACTGAACAATTATATTATGTACTCAAGATTGTTTTAGTGTTTTTTTTTGAGCTTTTGGTTACGCTTGAAATATATTTTGTCGTAATTTTTTCTTTCTCATATCCGTTCAAAACAAAACAGATTAAAGTTGACATTGATTTCATGAATGAAATGGCTTAATATATGGATAGAGAAAATTTAGACCAGTTTGTTGTCAGACAAATCATGTTTTGTCCAGTTTGTTTTTGAAAGCGAACCCTTTCGTGATGGCTCTAATTCGGATTTTCAACAAGTTTTTTATAAATTTGATCATTTATTTAATTTTTTGTTGTTTCATCCTTACAAGAATCGCCAATCAAATTCATTTGCCAACATTTGAAGATCTTGATATAAAAGATTTAGATATTGATACCAGTCTTGATTATGATCCAGATGGTGGTGGTACAGGAATTTCTCAACCAGTAGCTGCACTTACTGGTCTTGGTACTGGACAAGATCATGGATCAATGATGATTAAAGCAGTCGCTCTAATTCGTGGCCAAGTTAATGGTGTTGTACGTTTGGTTCAAGTTGGTTCTGGTCCAACTCTGGTAGCCGGTATTGTCAAAGGCCTATATCCATTCTCTAAACATGGTTTTCATGTTCATGAATATCGAGTGACAGGTGATTGTGAAAGTGCCGGTGAACATTACAATCCGACTAAAGAGAATCACGGATCACCATTTTCTGTACAGTCACATGTTGGTGATTTTGGTAATCTTATTGCTGATGGGCTTGGATTTTCTCGATTTCATGTGACTAATCCAAAATTATCTTTACGTGGAAAATATAGTGTTATTGAACGTTCATTAGTTATTCATCAAAGGCCTGATGATCTAGGAATGGGTTTCAATCATGAAAGTCGTAAAACGGGAAATTCTGGAGGAAGACTTGGCTGTGGTACAATTAAATTCGTAAGCATCGGTTGAATGTACGTCCTGATACACGACGACAATGTTATATTACATGAAAAATTAATGTCACACTATTGTATCAATAAAATTTTTTTCAAATGCTTAGCAATATGCGTCATAAAATCGGCAATGTTTAAAAACAAAAACTATGCAATTGTGGTTTTAAATATAGATTTTGATTATATCTCCCAGAGATATGTATCATGACAACAATTTCTTGTGATCCTTGATAAAAGAAAAATGATTTTTTTTTTTTTTTTTTTTTTGATAAAGGATTCACTCTATTTCACCGGGGTGATGATTCATCATTTAGCTTTTTTCAGATCATTAAATTGATACGGATTAATCAATTTAATGAGAGACATTTGATGAAAACATCGGTTTTTTTGAAATAGAGCCATGTTCACACTATAACAATTGATTTGATAAATGCGACCTTCAAAACAATTATATGTTTGTGCGTAGGAATACGTAGACATCATCATCATCATCATGAGCTCATTTCCAAATATGTACTTTTTCATAATGTAATATATCTGTTTTTTTCAATTACAAAATTTTTCCATTTTCTCAATTATTTACTATTTGGATTGCAAACAAATCACAATTGATTTGTTAATTGTTTTTTTTTGTCCGTCTTTTGATACACAGGTGATTCGTAAATAGCGTTACATTGTTGTTATTTTTATTTTTATTTGTCGAAATATTCTTGCCAACATCGAATCAACGAATCTAAATTCTTATATATTGACGATAAAAATTATATTCTCGACATAATTCTTACGAAACACACAAATCTTAATACTCAAATAATGAATCTAGTATTTATGGTTTTAAAATTAAACAAATTCTTATTAATCCGCTAAAAATGCCTTCAAATAATGGTTATCAACCGTTGATCAATTCATCATCATCATCATCATCACATACATCATCCTCATCTCATCGACCATATAGGCCTAGGTTTTTAGATGAAATATGTGCGGATGGTACTGCTCCACCTTCTTTAAAATTAGGCGACAAAGTTGTCTGGCTCAGTGATGATGGTCCAGAATATGGTGTTGTTAAATGGTTGGGAAAATTAACCGATGTTGGTAATGAATGGATGGCTGGTGTAGATTTTGTTAATCCAATTGGTTCCGGCACAGGATTATATCATGATTATAAGCTGTTTGAGACAAAAATGAATCATGCATCATTAGTACCTATCGCTGGTTTGATAAGAGCTAATGATTATATTGGAAACTATAGCAACATAAACAGTAAAAATGCCGATACCATTCTCGTGGCTCCGTTAAAGCCAAAACGAACTAAAAAAACCGAAACTTCCAAATTCTATACAAATGAATATTATCATACCAATCTTAATAAAGATATGATCCATACAAACGATGATTTGGAAAAACGTATTAAATTTTCTGACAATATTGGCCTTCATTCATCATCATCAAACATTAATTCAATTTCCAATGATTTAGCTGAATTAAATTTTACTAATGTCATTCAGGCAAAAACTTGCGCAATCGATGCCAATTTCGACAAATCTAGCCCATTAAAATGTAAGCTATTAAAGAACTTTTACATTACATTTTTTTTCCTAATTCAATTTTTGACATTATTATAGCCACTGAATGTCCAACATCAGGATTGCATTGTTCATTACGGTCAAGCATGAATTCATGCAATAAAACAGAAGAGTTTGTTAATAGCAAAAATAATGCCGATAAAATGGAATGTGATCAACGTAAATTAAATCTTCAAATCCCTAAAAACATCCATAATAATATAATAAGTGAAGAAAATCAAGAATCACCTGACGACGATGAATTATTTGAAATCGGTTCTGTGGTTGAAGTGGGCATAAATTCTACATCATATCATGGAGTTATTCGATGGCTTGGTTTTCTTAAAAATGATTTAGACTATACAATTGATTCGATTAGAAAATCAAACAAACGTTTCAAGGATGTTGTTGCGGGAATAGAACTTGAAGAAGAGATTGCTGGTTTAACGGATGGAACATTGAACGGTCGAAGATATTTCAATTGTTCAATCAATAAAGCTTACTTTGTTCCTTTGAATGAATGTTCGAAAGATAGCCGTTTCTATCATAGTTCTGCTACTGGTATTCAAAACGGCAGTTTACTTTTGAATGAAAAACAATGTGATTCTAGTCATTTTGGATCAATCGATTGTCCGACTGTTTTGGGTAATATACCACCATTGACTACTGCAGATTTAGAGCGACTTTGTGGCAAGAATCGTGGAATTCAAGGCCATCATAATTCCTGTTATTTAGATGCAACTTTGTTTGCTATGTTTTCTTTTAGTTCAATTTTTGACAGCCTACTTTATCGTCCCAAACGTTCAAACGACATTCAGGAATATAATGAAGTTCAACGCATTCTCAAAGAAGAGATTATCAATCCACTGCGGTCGAATTTGTATGTACGAGCTGATAGGGTAATGCATCTTCGACAACTATTGGAAAAGATTAGCTCAGTACGAGGGTTGACTAGCGAAGAAAAAGATCCCGAAGAATTCATAAATCTTCTCCTCAATGAGATATTGAAAACGGATCCTTTCCTGAAACTAAGTTCCGGTCTAGAATCATTATTTTATCAACTGTTTGTTGAAAAAGACGAAAATCTTCAATTGCCAAACGTTCAGCAGCTATTCGATCAATCATTTTTAGCATCGGATATAAAACTACGCGAAGTTCCATCATGTTTAATGATACAAATGCCACGTTTTGGCCGTGATTTCAAAATGTATCCCCGAATAGTTCCTAGTTTGAATTTAGACATTACTAATGTTCTGGACAATTCACCTCGCCAATGTATAATATGTGGTGAACTTGCTCAATTTGAATGCAAAGATTGTTTTGGAAAATTTGGTGATGGTCTTGATTCTATAGCATTCTGTATGATATGTATGGATAAAACTCATAGTACACATAAAAAACGCATCAAACACAAAACGACAAGATTGAATGTTCCTCCAGAATTCACTATGCTTCAAAATCATACAAACATACCACGGGTGACAATGGAATTGTTTGCTGTTCTCTGCATTGAAACAAGGTATTTTAGCTGCTCCATTTACATTTCGGAATCATTTTTTATCATGACAAATTTACTTTTACAGTCACTATGTTTCGTTTGTCAAATGTGGAACTGAACCCAACAGTCCTTGGTGTTTTTTCGACAGTATGGCTGATAGAAAAGGTATAAACTTGAATAAATTCTTGTATTTCATTTTTCTTATTATTCGACCAAATTAAACAGGTGAACAAAATGGCTATAACATACCTGAGGTTGTCGAATTTCCGGATTTAAAGTAAGTCAAGTTTTCTATTTCCGTTTGTGTCAATAAAATCCTTCAATATGTTTTTTTTTTCCTTTTTTTTTGTGTTGCCATCATATTTGCTGATTAAAATGAACAGATGGTGGATGAATGAAGATGGACAAAATTTTCTGCAAAAAAATCGTGATGATAAATTGATTCCTGAATTGGCGAGGCGGTTTTTTTCGGATGCTTATATCTGTTTTTATTCATCTGAAGCATCACTTTATAGATGATGAAAACATTGATTGAAACGTGTGTGTGTGTGTTCGTCTTTTTGTCCACTATTATAATCAAAATGTGCAATTATAAAAATCTAACTTCCAATCGACCGAAAAATTACTTAACCATGAATGTTCCAAACGCGAAAAAATATATGTAATTATCAATTAATTTCATCTGACTATTACTTTTACTTTGATTGAAAAAAATGAATATTTTTTATTTGATTAAAATATTCTTTATTATTGTATCATTGGTTTATTATTATTATTATTATTATTATAATGAATAAATTCACATGAAAGTGACAAAGATCAAAAATGTATTTGTTTTGTTTTGTTAATAGTATGTATAATTTGGATCATATATTTACAAGAAATGTATACACGTTTAAGAACATATACGATACAATGGAAACAGGGAAAAGGATTGTTTCCTATCAATATTATTATTATTATTCATAAGAATATTAATTTTAATGTTTTCATATCAAATTTATTTATCGTAAGTTTAAACAAAAGGGAAAAGAAAATAGATGAGAGGTATATTTTCAATGATCAAGTGATTGATTATACTCATTGTGAGTAAAGTTGAAAGTGGAGCAAACTATTATTTAGGTGTCCAAAATCAAATGATGGAAAACGAAACCAAAAAGGTGATGTGTTGCCCGAATCAAACTATTCTTTTATTGTTTTTTTGTGTGCTGGATGAGATCAAATTTCTATAGTTTGTAAAAGAACTTCGATGCTTTTTTCTCCCTTCTTTTTTTCATTGTTGACTATGTTTGAAATTTAATGTATTCAGGAGTCTGGTGAATATGTAATTGACAATGATGAAAATTTATGGGCAATATTCGTGGTTTCATATTAATTCAATATCGAACGATGTGTATCCAGTATCGTTGATCATGTCATCTTGCTGATTGGCATAATCGTCTTTTCTGTTTGGGCAACAATGAAAATAAAATAAAAACAGAAATCAATGTTAAGTACGTGATATATGCTACAAGTACATACCGAACAGCACGATAAGTAAAGAATACGATTCGTTTAAGTTTTTTCGAATAGAAAAAATAATAATATGCCCATATGGAACAATCATCCCAAGGATCGAAATTGGAATCCGAATTGAAACTTTAAAAAAAAGACAGAAAACAAATGTTAAACATTAGATAAATAAATGCTCTTGTTTAAGAAAAATAGACTTACCGATAAATTTCACAATCTGATAGATTAATATGACTATCGATTGCAGACCATAGCTGTGATTTCATTTCATTGTATTCTTGTCTGGCTGATGAACTAAAAAATGTCGAATCCACAGCATCCATCACATGCTAAATATCAATGACAAAAAAAAAGATATGTTATACAAAACAAATGTGTTTGAAATGAGCGAATGAATAATTAATGATGATCATTGGATCTCATCATGAAAAAATAATACTATTATATTTTGCTTGTTAAAAAAATGTTTAAAAGCTTCAAACTTGGCCAATTAATTGGAAATTTTCAATTTTAAAAAAACTAACACTTAAAAATGATAAGATTTTCTTTAGGAATAAAAATTCGATTGATTTTTCTATTATTCCGGTTTTACGTTGTCAAAACAATCAGATGAAATTTTTTTTTGTCAGTGCCAAATCAACGGAAATTCATATGAAAAAAAAACAATGTACATGAAGATTAACGACCATATGTATGTATTATTAATTTTATATTATACGATATATTTAGGCATAAAAAGCGTATGATCTAATTGACAATCTCTGTATTATTCTAAACATGTACATCTGGCAATTGTTTGAAACGAAAAATTCTTAGTGAATGAAAATGAAAATTCTTGTCTAAGTTTCAATATTATGTGACCATAATAATTTTCTTATGAATAGAACAAAAGAATTTCAATTATAATGATGAAGAAAAAAAAATTGTATGATACAGGAAAGATTTCCTTTTAATTCTATATCTTTCGTTCTCATTATAAATTCTTGTGATTGTAGAATAATAAATGATTGATAATTTATACCTTTACACTTGGTTCACGGCTAAATTCTTCAGCACGGCAATTACTAAAATCATAATCAGGATTGAATGAAGCGTTCAATGTAGCAATCAGATAGAATAATGTTTTACGACTGATCATTGATGTCGGAGCATATTGAAATTCATCGGTGAATGAATCAAATCTGTCAAGAAAGAAAAATGAAAAAAAAAGAAGAAAAATGAATACAATAAAATATTAGATAAATAAATAAATATTAAATTGAATATGACAGAATTTATATTGGATTTGATGTTCACAAATCGCCGCCAACCAAAAAAAAAAATATGAAAAAAATAAACCATTTTTATTTTTATCATTAACAAGATCAAATTTCAAAAAAAAATCAAGAATAAAAATGAAATGTAAATATCAAACCAAATTAACATCAGTATCTGTTATGGTAGAATAATATGTGTGTGTGAGAAAAAAATTGGATAAATTCTGGACACGTTTTTTTCCGTTTAAACGACGAGAGAAAAATAAAATAAAAACTAAATTTTGAATCCAAATTTCTTGTTCCGGAATTAAATGTTTGAAAGAAAATGATAATAATAAAAATACAATACAATCATTACGATTAAATGAAAAAGTGCTAAGCAACAACAAAAAAATTCCGTCAATTTCTCAATTGATAAATAGAAAGGATGGCTATAGTTTTTAAATATAATTTCATTGTTTTCCTTTCGAAGAATCCAAAACAATATATAACTTGGATAATTTATGTGATGATGATGAAAAACAATGTTATTATATGGATGTGTTTGTTTGTTTGTTTTTTTTTCTGTCGTTTTTCTATATATTACTGAATTCAGATAGAAAATTGAAAATGGTTTTCATTACTAATCTCACACTTTTTTTATACTAAACATTCTATATTTCAAATTCCTGGTAACAATCGTAATTAAGCTTTTGGCACGAACAAAACAATAACAAAACAAAATCATTCAGGAATAAGATCTTTAGATAGATAAATAGGATTTGATTAATAGATTTTTGTTTTTGTCTCGATGATTCAAGTCCATAACAAAATCAATTAAATATATTTTTTTGTTTTGTTCAGATGTCCACATGGACCAAGTTTTCATTTCGAAATTCTGTCCCTATTTTTTTCAAAACAATCGAATCGAATTCAACTGAATTGAATAGTTAGAGATAAGGTTGTCAAATTTTTCGTTTAATTTTGTTTGTCAACAATAATTTTGTTTTTTTTTCTTTTCGACGTTTTGTTTTGTTTGAATTTTGTATTATTATTATTATTGGTTCCAAACTAAATGATGACAAGGTTTACTTTGATGTTTTTTTTACTTTCTTTCATCATGTTCAAACAGTCGCTAAACATGATTGAAATGATAAACATTGTGAAACTATTTTATCTATAGAGAGAAAGAGATAGACATAGATTAACTGAAAACTATAGTAAATATCTTTGGTATGGGATGCAAAAGAAAAACTCAAGAAAGTAAGAACCAAAAAAAAATATGATTTAAGCAATTTATAAACAAAGACAGGATTAAATTTCTTCATTTTTTTAGTGTGTAATGATTTGTAAAAAAAATTAACCATGCAAACATCCGTTTATGTTATCATTAATTTCATTTTGATAAAACTCACCTGCTGTTAAAAGATCCAGATTCCGGTGGTGAAAGTACTTCTAAATCATTTGGACTAAGACCATCAGCAGCATTCATCGATTTGAATAGTCGTTTTTCGCTGGCTACTAATTTACATGAATAACTTTCCAGTCTATATTATTAATTCAATAAATAATAAAACAATGATAATGATCAACAACAACAAACAAAAAAAACAAGCTAAAAATTTCAAACCTTCCAACAATCTGATATACACCAGCATCAAAATTCAATGCCGAATTAAGAGCTTCGAAATGAGAATGTTCCAGAAATTTCATCTTATTAATATTGAATGAGATTAGTTGAATTAAGTATATATTTTTTAATGAATTATACGAATGAAATCAGAATGTCAAAAAAAAAAATGAACAAACAAGAATAATACACCCCAAAAAACATATGACTTGAAGAAATTAGTTGATAGATAATTGGAAAACGAATCACACAATACAACAACAACAACACAAAATGGTAGAGTTTTTTAGTACACTTTTAGGATGAACAGTTATATCGAGATGGCAATGCCATTTTGGTTTTTTTCGAAAATTATTTAATTCAGCTGGATATTTTATGATTGATACAGATGATGATGATGAACAATAATAATTCGAATGAAGCATTTGAAAAATTTTTCAATACGAAACAGAAACTCAAATATTTTACACAAAACTGATTAAACTTATATGAGTCTCAAAAGAAAAATGAAATGACAATTTTGATTATGAAATCGATTGATGTATCGGATGAAGATGATTTAATTGATGACACGAAAAATCTTGCGAACAAAAAAACTTGGATACTCAAATGAAAAAAAAAATCAAGGATATGATAGCATTTTGTTCGACCTTGAGTAGCTTGTGATATTTATATTCACTCGCTCTCTTTCTCTCTCTTTCATACACTTACATACACATTTGTTCTATTTTGTTCGAATTTTCAAAAAAAAGAACTTTTTATTTTTTATTTTTATGAAGAAAATTGAGATTTTTTCATCTGACCATCGATGATTGAAAAATGATTGATGAAGAATTTATTAGTACAAATAAGATTATTATCAGATTTTCAAAAAGAAAAAATTATCGAATAACAACAACACAATATAAATTAAACATAATGATAAAAATAAGCATCGTTGAGAATGTTTTAACAATAGAAAAAATAGTGAATATATTGCTGTTGCTAAGGCTCGTGTATGTGAGAACACAAAAAAATTGTAAACAATCCTGTTTACTTGCAACATATGAACCGACATTTGCAATGAATATAAGTTGAAAATAGGATGCAACGTATAAAATTGGTTACAGGCCAAATTCATTCGTTTTTTTTTCTTCCTTATTTCGTTGATGATATTTTAGGGGGAAACATGTTCGCGCTTCTATTTTTTTTTTCGCTAAATTTGTTCGCCAAAAATCATCGATCAATCAAATCAATTTCATTCTTTATTATTTTCATTTATTGTTGTAGATTTTTAAAATGAAATCACCACTGATTATTCAGATTCTATTCATGAAAATTCTTTATTCTTTTTTTGAATTCAAAAAATCAACTGACAGCTTAATAATAGATAAGTTTTCGAGTTTTTGTTGTGTTGTTGTTTATTCTTTGATCACACACACACACACACACACACAAAAAAACAAACTACCGATCAAACATGATCAGTATTCAATTGATAAATCGTTTTCAATAAACATTTTCAGCATCGATTAATTCATTTTAACAATAACATAATAGAAAACAAACAACGACAAAAAAACAATTTCCTTCGTTTTTGTTAAAGAAAAGAATATTTATTAACATTTGTAAAATGTTGATTTGAAAACCCTTTTACTTTCACTAATCAATTCTAAATTCAAACATCTAATCATTGGAAATTGGAAAAACACAATTTGAACACAGAATTACTCGTCTATAGTTTTTTTTGATCATTCAGAATGGTTGTAGTTGTGACGATGATGGTGGGCATATTTGGTTGGTTTTTGTATTTTTTTTTTTTTTTTTTTTTTTTTTTTGTAAATAATAATGTAGAATCAAGGATTGTATTTGTTTATTTCGTAATATATTTTTTGTGTTGGTCTTGTTCTTGTTTTTTTTTGATTGTCATTATTATTATTTTCGTTTCGTTTTGCTTGTAAATCATGACATCGTGAACATGTCATAATATTGTTCATTCATTCATTCAAAATCATTATATCATCATAATAATAATGTGTGTGTGTGTGTGTTTGGATAATTTTCTGATGGAAACACAAACATGGCATAAAATCCAGTATAGCCTTCATTGGAATAAATTGATAGCATTTCCCGCAAATTGAATTAATTTTTTTTTCTGTCGAAGCATGATGATGATGATGATGATGGTCATCATCATTTAGTATCATTAAGCACGAAACACTGAGCCAAAATAGTAAGAAAAAAACTAAAGATGTTTTATTTTTTTTTCTTCACATTCATTCTTCAGGAATAACTGTAACTTTGCGTATAATTTTTTTCTACTTTGAATCATTAAGGTTTATGGATGTTTGTCGAAAACTACCTATATTTGAAAAAAAACTTTATAATTTAATTCAATCAAATCAAATTGAAAAAAATTCATTCTACTAAATCATTTTGACCAATCCGAGAAATCCTTTTCATCAAAATGAAAAAAAATTCTATAAGGTATTTTCCAAAGGGAAATTGTAAAAAAAACAACTTTCTCCATCACTATACTATCATATAATTGCCACTATCATGCAAAAATCCATTAGATTATTACGAATTTTTTTCTTCTTTCTCTTTAATGTAAAGGATTGATGTTTATGTTGATGTTTGAATTTTAAATGAAGAATTTCAGAATTTCAAAACAAACTTTCAGAAAAATGAATTGGAATAAATAATGGATTTTCAATAGGCAAAAAAAAACATTAAATTATAATGATGATGACAATCCTCTTGATCTATCATCATCATCGTTTTTGTATTTTTGAATTTTATTTTTATTTTTTTGGATAAAAGTTCAATCATAGATTATAATGATAGGCAATCGATGGTTTTCAACAAAAGAAAATCTCTACATTTAAATTTTTTTTTTTGTTGAAATTGTTTTCTCAATATTTTTTCCCTAACCAAACAAACAAAAATACATAATATGGATCGCATATTCTTGTTGGTGGGGGGGTGGAGAATCACTTTTCTATGAAACAAAGTAATTGATTTTTTCGTTTTTGACATTCCATATCTTGTTGTCGATTCTGATTTCTTTATATTTTTTTTCTTATTATTCTTTACAACTAGAACGACAGATATATAATGGATGGATGGATAGATCGAAAGATAGATAGATAGATAGGCTGACAAAATGTTTTTTCAACAAACAAAAAAAAAGAAAAGAAAGAAAAAGTTGATGATTTTGATCCAAATCATCATTTATAGATTTTTTTCATGTCGTTGTTGTTGTTGCCATTTTTCTATGTTTCATCATCAATGTTCATACAATTCATTTCATTCTTCGATTTCACAACAACAGCAAAGAAAGAAAGAAAAAATCTTATTTTTTCTAATATTTTTTCATTTTCAATGTTACCATCATCAACCAAATCCTTTGGAGGTTTTTTTTTTTGTCAATCACACTGCAAAAGAAAACTATATCAGAATAAATAGAATCTTTTCAAGTAAAAAAAAAAATAAGCTAAAGAAATGATGCTGATAAGTGACATGTTAACACACAATGCTACACACACAGACAAACACACCCTAACATATAGATATAGTCAAAAAAAATATCTTGATGGTTATAGTAATTGATAATCGAATCGAGCTATCCATCTAGCAATCAAAAACAACAAAAATAAAATAACTGTGAACATTACCGTCACAATATTGTTGTCGAATGTGGCAAAAAAAATGAAGAAATGAAAATGTTTTCATTTGATTCATGTTCTCGGTGTATTACTGATTGATTTTTTTGGATAAGATTTTATATTTATATTCGTATCATACATTTCAATCATAACAATTTTATTTTCCCTCCAGAAAAAACAAGTAAAGATTCAAGTTTTAGGATAAACAATCTTTTTTGATTGTTAAAAACAATTCTATTGGAATCGTATCATAATGTCAGTTACGGATTTTGTTCAGAGCTACTTTGAAATGATGATGAATATAAATAAATTTTCTAATCATTTCATTTCTCATCGAATCATATGTAAGTGTATGTGAATTTGTATGTGATGGTGTGATTGACATTTTTTGTTGTTGTTGTTATTTCGGCCATTTTGAATTTCATTCCAATTTATTTATTCATTTTATCATTAATCGTCAATCAACGAATGTGATGTTGTTGTTGTTGTTTTAATTGAAATTCTATTGGTTCAATGAATTCATTTATTGATTGTATAAAATAAACGACAACATCCATATGATAGTAGTTTGATTTCATCATCATCTATATTCATCAAAGTGTATTCCTGTATTAGAATAAATTCAATGAATGTTATTTGAATAGAAATAAAAGTTCATTCAACTAATTTAGTAGTTAATCATAAGTATGGCTGTTTTGTTCATACAAACAATTGCTATTTTGAACAAAGATCATCATAAGATAATAAAGAGAATTGAAACAAAATTGAAATAATTTTGAGATTGCCTAATACAAAAAGGAACATGAAACTCATAAAGGAACCAGCACACATTCACAATGTTGAAAAGAATTTGATTTAATTATTTTTCAAATTTGATGATGATGATGATACTGATCATGATGATAATCAAAAAAAATTGGTAAATAATAACGGACCATACACTGTTAAAAATGGTATGACTTTATAAGTTCATAAAGTGGAAGTGTGGACTTATAAGTTCACATTAGACCAAGTGAACATATAAACTCACTTTAAGGAATTGTGAGCTTATAACTTCACTTTAAGGAATTGTGAGCTTATAAGTCCACACTTCCACTTTATGAACTTATAACTTCACTTTAAGGAATTGTGAGCTTATAAACTCATACGAGAATGTTGTGAGTTTATAACTTCATACGAGAAAAAATGTGAGGTTTTTAAAATAAAAATAAAAACCCCTATACGCAAGCGTTTTTTTTTGATTTAAAAAATCTTGATGCGCAAGTGAAATTAAATTGAATTATCGAAGTTTTTAATTATTTTTCATTTAAAGATATATTATTAATTATTATAATTATTAAACAAGGCTAATAGGGGTTTCACACTAGCAGCAATGTGAATGAAATATTTCAAATGCAATATTTCAGTCCATAATGCTGAATTGTAGTGAAATATTGCATTTGAAATATTTCATTCACATTGCTGCTAGTGTGAAACCCCTATAATAGAAATTTATCAATAGAAATCGGCTCAGGAACATGAAAAGAGAACCCGACTTGGTTTTCATTGTTCTATCCATCTTTATAGATTATGACCTCGTGATCAAACGGACAAATAAAGTAAATTAGAATCTTTGCATTCATTCGACACTTGTCGGCATTGAAGTTGGGACAGATAGCAATCGACCATCCCCAACATAAATGTCATTCTTTCTCAATCTTAGCTTGATTCCGTGTTATTGTAGGTAGTGATAAAAAATACTTAAAACAAAACCAATGAGATTAGGAAAAAATATGGAACAAGTTAGACATAAACAACAATCATATTCAATGAGCAAACCTGATAACCAAACTTTGTAAGCGAACCACACTTAACAAAAATAATGAATAACAACTAATCGAACAGTAGTTTAAATAATCAAAACAGAACCCTAACAGCTAATTTCAATTACGAGGGCGCTCGTCGCCTCCACATGAATTCACAATTTTTCAAAAAAATTTTCCAAGTCCAAAAATCCAAATTTTTTTGAGTTTGTAATTTTAAAAAATAAAATAAAATCAAAATTGTGATTTTATAACTTCACTTTAAGAAATTGTGAACTTATAAACTCATACGAAAAACATTATGAGTTTTTAATTTATAAAAAATAAAATAAAATCCAAAATTCGAATTTTTAAAGTCATACGAAAAACGTTGTGATTTTATAACTTCACTTTAAGGAATTATGAACTTATAAACTCATACGAAAAACCATGTGAGTTTATAACTCCATTCGAAAAACATTATGAGTTTTTAATTTAAAAAAAATAAAATTAAATCCAAAATTCGAATTTTTAAACTCATACGAAAAACGTTGTGATTTTATAACTCCATACGAAAAATATTGTGAGCTTATAAACTCATATGAAAAACCATGTGAGTTTATAAGTCCATCCGAAAAAACATTATGAGTTTTTAATTACAAATAAAATCCAAAATTCGAATTTTTAAACTCATGCGAAAAATGTTGTGAGCTTATAACTTCATACGAGAAATAATGTGAGTTTATAACTTCATACGAGAAAAAATGTGAACTTATAAGTCCACACTTCCACTTTATGAACTTATAAAGTCATACCATTTTTAACAGTGTAGAAATGAAACGTTGCCTTATAATTTATACACACACATTCTATAAATTGAATTTCAAATAATTTTCTTTTTTTCTATCTCTTGGATTCTCAACAGAAATAAAAATTGGACACGTAAAACAAAACAAAATGAAATGAAATAAAAAAAAAATATAAAATAAATACAAAAAAACAACAACAACAGCAGTTGAAACAATTTTTGACTTTGTATTCTTTTGTTTTAATTTTTTGTTTTCGATTTCGTTTTTTTTCATCTTCATTTTCTTTATTATATTTTTGGTTGAATGAAAAACTATCTATCTATCGGTTAGCTAGACTCATTATTTTCAAATGAAAAACGATAATCAACCAACTGCCAAACAGAAAACAAGACAGTGTTGAAGAAATAATAACAAACGAAAAAAAATGTGAAACGGATTCGGAATTTGTTTCAAATGTGTAGCGAAAAAAACGAAAACGAAGGAAACAAAATCGAAATGAAATGACATGAGATGAGCATTGAAAAACAAAAATTTTCCTCTGTTTTTCTTACAGATACTGTGTGTGTTTGTGTGTGTTGATATATAATAACTATTTGTGAAATGAAATTCTTGTTTCCGCGAAAAAAATAAAGGCTTCAGATCTTATTCACACACACACACATCACATATATAAATGTCTTTGGCATCAGCATTTTCTATCATTTTCTTGTTTTATTTTGGCTTTGCTTTGCTTCAGACAAGCAAAAAAAAAAATTGAATAATTAAATTTTCTCAAAGTGAATTAATTTCTTTGTCAAGTTTTTTGTTTTGTTGTTGTTCCATGGAATGATTCTGTCGTTGTTTCATTAGTTTCAATCTTCCAATAGCATCCAACCCGACCCAATTCTCAATTGGACACATGCTCATCACACACATTTTCTAAACTGAATAATGATGATTATTATTATTACTTTTATTTGATTGTTAGCCTTTTTTTTTGTTTCAATTTTCGACCATTTGATAATAATCTAAATTTATTAGAATGTAACCGTATCACGCCATTCATCCATTCATTCATCGAATCATACCCATCATCAATCGTACAATTTGGCTGTCGCTAACTCCTGGGTGTGATATTTGTCAAATTTCTTTTCACTTTTCGTTTTCTTTTTGGGATTCTCTTGAGATTTTTCCTCTTAAATTAAATCAACATTTTTTTTCGTTGCTTTTTCAAGTAAAATTTATTTTAGCAGAATTTCATTTTAAAATTTTTTAATAGAAATATGCATTTAATTATGGTATTTACTGTTACTGTCAAGCCGAAAAAACAGTCAATCAAATAAAACAAATAAAAATATTCTGAATACTCTATAATAGAATCC
Source organism: Dermatophagoides pteronyssinus (assembly GCF_027571235.1). Taxonomy (NCBI): domain Eukaryota; kingdom Metazoa; phylum Arthropoda; class Arachnida; order Sarcoptiformes; family Pyroglyphidae; genus Dermatophagoides; species Dermatophagoides pteronyssinus. The sequence continues at coordinate 4,312,396 of NW_027461525.1, forward strand.
GAATGGGTTTAGCTGACCTAATCATAATCATGAATCTTCATTCACTTTATAACATTAGAATTTTTATCAAGTCAGCATATGTAATAGCGAATAATATATCAATATATATTGATCTTTTTTTTGGAACATATTTGAATCCAAATTGTTACAAAATTCAAGTGATTACTAAAAGTTATAATTTTCTGGTTAGAAGAAGAAGAATCGGATCAACAATAGAATCCAGATGTATATTTTAAACAAAAAAAATAAAAATAAAAATAAAAAATTCAATTCAATTCTACACATATAACACAATATAACAACATGTCAGCCGCGCATCACAATTCTTTTTTTTTATTGTTGTTGATCCAATTTTGTTCCAACCAACAAAAAAAAAAAGAAAAGAACAAAAAAAATGAATAGATACGCCTATAGGGTTTTTTTTCACTCAAACAACGACAATAAGAATGATGATAATAATAATAATAATAAAAACCAAAACGATTCAAGTTGTTCAATAGAGAATTGAAAGAAAGAAAGAAAGTGAAAAAATAAAAAAAAGAAGAGCTAAAAAGATGGATTTGAATTCAAGAAAAGAATCGTTATTCTTTTTGCCAGAATTTTTTTACTTTTTTGTTGTTGTTGAATTTCTTTGTATTGACAACATAGCCTTTTAGCATCTATCTGCTGTACGGAAATCTTTTTTTTCATCTATTTTCCAATTCTTTTTTTTTCCACAATGTATTAACTTATTTGTTGAATATATTTTTCTTACTTTCTTTTACTTTCACTGTTACTTTCGGTTGTTACAAAAGAATTTTGTTCATTGCAGACACACACACACTCGTTACTCGGATATTATTGTACAAATAATTTTATTTCATCATCATCATCATCATCAATTTTTTTATTGAATATTTTTTTATTATTATTATTGACAAAAAATATATAACTTAACTGATTATATTGAGAATTTTACATTCAAATTCTTTTTCCTTATGTTCTTCTATTTATTTTAATGATTTTTTTTCTAACCAATAATAAAAATAACATATCTGTTTTTAACATTATTGAATCATACACATGCTAAAAGTTTCAAACGGAGCAACAACAAAAAAAATCAAATTACAAAATGACTATGACTTTTTTCCGATAATAATAATTATAATATGGTTTTAAAAATTTGTATCTGGGTTTTTTTTTAATTTCTATTACAAAGTATGAAAAAGAATATGATGATTGCTTTTAGCCATTTATTTTTTCCTCTCTTCATCGATATTATAATGATGATAATTCTTTTTTTGGTTCGCTTCATTTCCCTACACCAAAGCCCCAATAAAAAGTCTTTTTATTTGATTTTTTTCGGTTCAAAACAGATTTTCAATTGATTTTTGATTTCATTTTAAATTTTTTGTTGGAAACAAAAAATTAATGATGATAATTATTTCATTGTTTTTTGGCAATAAAAAATGACCTATCACTATTTATTGAGGAGAATCCATGCCATCCACTATATATACAAGCAAGCAAACATTCATACTTTTTTTACCAATTGTTTTTTTTTCGTTTTTGCTATTTCAAATGGGTTCAATATAACGATATAGTTGTTGGACAGAATGTGTTAATGTTGATGGAAAATGGTGATCATGATCATCATGATGATGATGATTATGATTGTCAGCTAAAAAGCAAAAAAAACGCTATTATAACACATAGACGTCAATCGTTTCAATGTTTTTTGTTTTCAATGAAAGTTTTTGTTTTTTCCTATCTAAAATATATACATCACTTTTTTTATACATCCAAAAAATGTGAACCAAAAAAAAGTGGTTCAATATCAGACAGGATTTTTGTTCATGTTTTGTTTCAACAAAAAAAACATTTAGATGGGTTAGATTAACCGAAACAAAACAACAACAAAAAAAAACGGTAAAGACAAAAAACGGATATCAAGTAGAAGAGAAAAAACATGATGAGATTCATTATTTCTTGTTGTTGTTACATCGTTTGTATTTATTTTTTTTCTTCATTGAATATACTTTGAGTGTGTTATTCATTCGACCCATAGAATAACAAAACGAAAATTGAATGAATGATTTCCATGTGAATGTTTTCCATTCTTATTCAATTATTTTATTCAATGATGATGATCATGATGGTGATGATAATGTGTTCTGTATGTCTGTGTGTGTTAGTGTATTTAACAACTGTGTAATGAATGAAATTATTATGTTTATTATTATTATTATTCTTGCTTACCCCTTCGTTGTCTTTACCATATGGATGATTTCATGTCTTTGTCATGAAATGATGATAATCACAATGATAATAATTATTATTATAAAAAGAGAATTTGAGTAAAAGTGTGAAATTGAGAAATATAAAAAAAAATTACTTCACACGATTATGCATGAATTGATCAAAATTCTTCTTTCAATCATCATCATTCTTTGCTATGCTTCTATTTTTTTCGTTTTGTTTTCTCGGTTGATTGCCTAATTATATTATTCGCACAAAGATCGAGCCAGAAACAAAAAAAAAAGAATCAAAATAAAAATCCATGGATTTTTTTTTGTAAAACAAAAATTCTGTAGATTTACAACAGAAAGGTTCAAATAACTGAATAATAATAATATTATCTGGTTTCAATCGATTAAACTCATTAAAAAAAATTACTCACTATAATCATATGGTTATTGTTGAAAATTCATTCATTTTTTTAATATGGAAAAAAAATCCAAGGCTAAAACTCATCTAATTTTACTGACAACCATTTTTTTCAACAAAAAAAGAAAAAAAATTTAAAACTTTTCAATATTTTCAGTGCGTGTATGAAATGAAAATTTTCTGATTATGAAAATATATTCTGTTTTATTAACAAGTTTTTTTTGTTGTTGTCTTTTACGGGAAACGAAAAGCTTTTCCTGTGCTTTTCGTTTTCCTAAACTTAACCACATCATCAACAATAATAATAATAATAACAATAATTCTGCCACAAAGATTTCAAGGGAAATTTCCTGAATGAAAAAAAAAATTGTTATGAATCTAAGGAGATTTTTTTCTATTCTTTTCTTTCGCTTATAAAAATATTCAAAAAATGTAAATTTGTACTTCTGCGATGTTGATTCAGTGGGATTTTTTTTTTGCTTCTTTTTTTTTTAGTTGGAATATGATTTGTTCATCGAAATTTTGTTATTTTGATATTCAGATTTATATAAAATTTAACAAATTCTTTTTTTTTCGTCGAAAAAAATCAGAGTTTCAAAAGAAAAATGATTGCATTTATGCAAGTTTAAAGTATTGACCGATCGAATTCTTTTTTTTTTTTTTTTTTTTTGTTGTATACAATGGTTCGGTCATTGTTATAACATTCATAACATGTTTTAGCATGATGCTTTCAAAAAAAATGTCCAATGTCCATTCCGAAAATTCTTTGGCCAGTCAAAGTAATCATCCCGTTTGTTTTTTTTTCTTTACATTCAAAATAACACACATGTGCTTATGCAAGTGCATTGTCAAAAAAAAAAAATTCAATTCTATAGACATATGAATGTTCAGTAAAAAAAAATCTGCTAGCCAAATAGAATATACGCATGTGAAATCAATCCAATCTGTTTTAACCATTCTTATAAATGAAACATTTACTACTACTATATGTTTAGGATTCATACTCGGGCCGAATTGTATATTCTCATTCACACAATTACATAACCTTTTTGAACTAACGTTCACTTATAAATGTGACACTTTCGAATGCCTAAGTGTGAACAAATCTTTTCCTAGTAAGTTTACGCAATATTCTTCTTTTTTTGATTCTTGTTTCTGGTTGATAGAATTGCTTTCTTTCTTTTTTGTTTTGGTTTTCGAAACGAGAAAGAAAGTTAGGAAAAGAAACTATTGTATCTTGTTAAAGGGAAACGAACCAAAGGTTTTTTTTCGGACACAAAAAGAAAACGAAAGAGTCAAATATTTTTCGGATGCTTTTTCGCTCTATATCCATTAAACTTTACATAGGATGTATACGTTACACTTTCAGTTAGATTTTTTGAAATGAATCATGACCGAAAAACAACCAAAAAAAAACAAGGATGAACAGTTAGTTGAAGACTTTTGTCTTTCGAATAGTCATACTACTAGAATATCATTTTTTATGAAAATATCAAAATGGAATAGATCTATACGAAAATATGAGATTCGTATAGATATTAGTGATAGAAACAAAAAAGTGATAGAAAGCATTTTCAACATTATATTTCAATGAGAAGGGTATCCAACAAGAATAAAATATAGTAATTTCTTTTTGTCCAGGGTATCAATGATATACGATAGTAGTTATGTGTTTAGGTTACATTCTTTTCGTTGGCGTCATTACGATTCTTGTTTGTTATTGGTTCAATTTCACATTGTGATAGTAGCGGTGGTAGTAGCTTTAATAATGATAGTGGTCCAGAATTTATATCAAAAATAAATGGCGCCGACTCCAATAATACACTCTACTACCAACAACAACAACAATAATCAAAACGGTTAAAAAAGATCCATGATCCACTAACCACTGTGTGTGTTAAAAAAATACCGAATATTTGTGTTTACACATTTTTTTTGTTTCTCTCATTTATTATTATTATAAAACATAGTTTGAATGTTTTTAATGAAAGTTCATGTGTGTGTATGTTTGTATTTGTGTGGGTGTGTGTGTGTGTGTGTGTGTATGTACAAGAATATAGTCGATTTTCACGATTATTCATGAAATAATTATTTTAAAATTCATCATAAATTAAAATACGATCATAATAATCAAATGAAATTAATGTTAATATTTTCTATGGAATTTTTGTTGTTGATGTATCAAATTTATCATCATCATCAATATTAAAATATTCATTGATCGAATCAAAACATTTGATCAACAACAACAACAACATCAACAAAAATTAAAATTCATTAAAAACAAGATTTTTTTCCCTATCAAATTGGTTATCACCATCATCATCGTCATATCCTTTCCGACTTTTTTTTCTGTCATTAGTGTTTTATTTATGTTTTTATTATTATTAATTTTTTTTTCATTTCACTAATATTTCACTAATGTGTTTGAATAACGATCATTCTATGAATTCCAATATATCGGATTAAATATGTGATGTATTTGAGTGAATTTTAATGGCCAAATATGATAACTATCGATGTGTATAGCATACTTTTTCCTATGTTTTAAATAGTGATGATGAGTATTTAAATATCCAAGGAATAAAAAAAAATACATAAGAGCCCATAAGTTTTTCGTCAATCTTTTTCGATTTTGTGGTGTTATTCCAACAAATTTTGTCTCTAATAAAACATTATTGACATAACATATGTATGGGCAAACTTCTTTTTTTTTGTTTTGTATTTGTGGTCAACATCAATTTACGGACAAACAAACATAAAGAGAGAAAAAAAATGTTTACGTTTGGATTCAATGATACGAATCAAATAGCTTTGATCATTAAATTTAGCAAACAATTGATCAATTGATCAAAGACAGAATAGCTTACTTTGATTGTTGTACAAACATCGATATTTTCACCATCATCATCACTATCGCAAGTAGTCATGAAAAAGAATGATCTATTTTTCATACATATTTGATTGGTGATTTTGTTTTTATCAAGTGATTAAATTGTGATAACATCAATCAATACAGGCAAGTAGTAGAGAAAAAAAAACGAAGAATCAATATTTTCAAATGAAAAAATTGAAACATTTAATCGGATTTGATTAACGAACCGTTAATTAATGAGCCATGTGTGTGTGTGTGTGTAGAAAAAGCTTAAAGTGATCAAGAAATTTGGCCAAAAAAATAAAAATAAAGAAGAAGGAAAAATTCTCATCATGTCATCATCATCATCATTACGAATGGAATTTCATCATTTTCAATATTAATCGTTTTTCTTCCGTTTGATTCATTATCTTTTGATCGAAATTTTTCGCCCCCTTTATTCAATTCTTTTTTTTATCGAATACAATTTCATTTGATTTTTTTCTGATAATAAAACAAAAGTAAAACAGGAACAAAATGCCTCGCCCAATAATTGAATTTTTTGTTCCAAGTAAATATTTGTTCTTTGTTTTGAAATATGAAATTGAATAGTGAAAAGAACAACAAGCAAAAACAAACTTGAAAATATTTGTTGTTGTTGTTGTTTGAAACCTGTGATAAAATAAATTCTGAATGAATTTTTTTTTGTTTGTTTGTTTTTCAATTTTTATGATATCCAATGATCATCAAATGATAAATTCATATATAAATATTAATAATAATGATGATCATCATCATGATCATTATGAAAATGATAACGAAATGGCAGAAGAAGGAAACGATAGTGAGAACAAAAGAGAAAGAGAAAAAAAATTATCATCAAAATCATCATTAACAATATCATCGACAACAACAACAACAAAAATTGATCACTATAATTAAGAAAAAGAATTTTATCATATGATGGCCATCTTTATTCTAATTCAAATGAATTTCTAGCATATAAAAAAATAAACATTTTTTGTTGTTTTATTATTATTATTGTTTACCCATCTCATAAAAACAATGTCTTTCATCATTAACAACAATAATAACATTGTCATTCATCATAAATTTGTAAGTAGTCCAAATTCAAATTGATCAAACATTATTATTTGTTATTTGTGATTAGGAAGAAAAATTCTTGTTGATGTTTGTTTGTTTGTAAAGATATCGATTCATTGATACATTCTGTCATGAATGGTGATCATATTTTTCTTGGAAAATGTTTTTGTATCTAGGATTATTATTAGGTATATATCATATCGATAAGTTTTTTCCCATCTCTTTCCAAAATCATGATCTTTAATGTTGAGATATGGTGCTATTTTTTTCTTAGTTGTTCTTGGTTATTTTTCCCTTGGATATTAATGATATAAAAAAATAACGGTAAAAGTTTTGTTTCTTTGTGTTTTGAAACAAAACAAAATGAGAATCCATGTTATTTTCATTATTAGTGTTTTTTTGTGTGTGTTTGGGAGAAAATAAAAAATAAAACAACAGACATGACCAAATGATTTAGTTTGATGTAAAAGCAATGTTCAATGGTTGTGTTGATAAAATAATTGGCTATGTGAAACACAAACAAACAAACAAACTGGGTTTGAAAAAAAAACAAACAAGAAAATAATAATAATAATAATAATAAAACATGTAATAATCATGAATTCGATGAATTGATGATGTAAAACAACAACTAACCGACCACACAACCACCATCCACCAATCATCAACTATTAATATTTTTCTATTATAATCATTATCATTGGATTTTTCACATTCATTTATTCGTTATTTCGATATATATATTTTTTTCCATCATAGACAAATAATAATGATTATTACTATAGTGATGATAATTATTTTATATTCACCCAATATATCGGACATTGTATAATCATAATAATAAAATTAAAATAGTTTCTTGGCTGATGCAATTTACCAATCATCATCATCATTATATGTAGTTTAGTTTATAGTTGTATTTTTTTTTTTGGTGTTTATTGAAATTGCTTATTATTATTATGATGATGATGACACTCCTTTTTATTATCATTCATTCATTTTTTGATATCCGATTTAGATTTGCAAAAATATAAAAATAATGACAACTTTATTTATTTGTTTCATTCTATTTGCAATTATAAACATCAGATGATTGTTTTTTTTTAATAGAAGAGAAAAATAAAAGTATTATTTCGATTACTATTTTCCTGTTAATTATCATTTATAATAATAATTACTACTAATTATCATTCATTTAAAGAATTTAACAATTTAGTATTTATAATTATGTGTGCAATGGGGAAAAAAATAGACAATTAATTATTATAAATTATAAATGAAAATTACATTACAACAGAATATCTAAATTTCAATATCTAAATTTAATCTCATTTTCACTTCTATTCTAGTTTTTTTCCATTATTATTATTGTTGTTGTTGTCCAACACAGCTGGATTGTATTCATTGTGTTCCATTCATTCATTCATTCATCAGCCAAGATCAATGTCGTTCAATGTTATTTTTTTTTCTTCTATCCATTCTATCCAAGGGCACAAATATATTTGGAAAATCATCATTATTTTTGATAGGAAAAATCGAATCATTTTATTTTTATTTTATTTTCTACACATTTATACAATCATTATTATCGTTATTATTACAGGAATCATCGACAACATTGGTTCTTCAAGTAAATATAAAAACAAAACAAAACAAAAAAAAATCGAAATATAAATCTTTACTGACAAAATGTAATTAATCTTCAGCGAAAAATGCGTGAATGAGTAAATATATTATAGTATTTTCGGACTAGAATTCGTGTGTGTATCATCATCAAAAGCTATTTTTTTTATTTATTTTGATAATAAAATATAGTTTTTTATTCTCTCTCTCCCTTTCTATAAAAGCTAAAACCATCCACCTACTTTTTTTCATCTTCTATTAAGCAACAAAAAAAAATTTTAATGTCGTGTACGTTTTTTATATCTTGAACTGAAAAATAAGATAAATATATAAATATAACTTGAATAATCGATGAATTTTTCATCAATTTTATATGAATGTTATATAAATCTTGAAAAACGGAAAGGAAGTTTTCTTATCGCTTAGATTAAATTGAAATCAGATTTTTTTTCTATCTTTGTGTGTTTGTATAGCAAAAAAAAAGAAGAAGAAAAGAAAAAGAAAATACAACATTGATCAATCTCCAAAGATATAAATGATGCCCAATTCTGGAATAATATTCGATCCCTGATCAAAAGATATTATGGAACAAAAATCCCCCCAAATGATCACTGTTTGTTACAATGGCCAAACATTTCCTTTTTTGTTGTTGTTGTTAATATTATATTTTTTTTCTTTATTCGGGTTCAAATAGTTGACTGGTGTTTGGTGGTGATTATTAATTTCCAATGTTATATGAAAAGGGCAAAGAAAAAATGCCTTTTTTATTTCATTATTTTATCATAGTTTTGCTGTTGATGGACCAAATCATGGTGAATGAATTATTCGATGAACAAATTCGTTTCCATTGATAAATAATTGATCGATTCATATATAATTCTAGTTTTTTTGTTGTTGGATATTCAAGAAGATTTACTATGATGATATTATGTTTTGTTTATGAACGAATTTTATTGCCTCTGTGTTTGTGTGTGTGTGTGTGTGTGTGTGTTCAAATAATTTTACCTATTTATTCTAATTACTTTTTTTTAAACATTTTTTCCAGGTTTATTATAATTATATGATAAATGTTTCGAATGTAGTTGTCGAGTGGTTGTTGTTCATATTAGAAACTTGTTATATTGTATAATGTATGAATGAATGAATAAAATTGGCGACAAATTCATGATAGTTATCAATAATTAATCGATTTGGATTCGGGTTTGATTCGGTCGGTATTTCTATTTTTTTTCTTCTTGTTGGTTATGATTATTAAGAAAATTCTTGCATAATATACCATACACTATGTAAGCTTAATAACAAAAACAGGATATTTCAGGCGTAGGTGAGGCATATTTGATGATTGTCGTCACTGTTTTCCATTGAAAAAAAGAATAAACGTTCCTCCATCGTTATTATCCATTCTTAATGGTTCAACTCAATGAATCGTACAAATCGAATCGAGTCAATTGTCGAGACACGCAATCATCTTTTTTTGTTATTATTGTTGTTTGGTTCTCGCCTATCAATCGCCAACGTGTATGCCAAATCTTCAATTTTTTTCATGCTCATTTAGTTCATAATAGACCTTACCAACAAAAAAAAACATTAATGTTATTAGATACATGCATTTGATATCAGAAAAAGATGAACAACAAAAAAAATTGCTGACGTAATAAATATATTTCGAATAATAATAATAAAAATCATTCATGATTTAAATCAAATTATACATTACCGATTCTATACACGAGATGGCAGATAAAATAAAGAATTTTAAATAAATATGTTTTCCATTTTTTGTTTTTTTTTCATTCAAAGTCAACAATCAATTCAGGGATGTTTGGATGGATGAATGGGAAACAAAATGACTATAGAGAGAAAGAAAATCTCAAGTCATCAATTTCAATCACAATTTGTTTTTTTTTGCTTAAAAGATTCATAGTGATTCAAACGAGAATTTTTTTTTGTTGATGATCGATTTTTTTTTGGATATCCAAAATTAACTCATCTAAGAATTGTTTAGTTTGGATGTCAAGATGAAATGATTTTCAATGAACAATATATGAAATTTTTTCTTACTTAGTTAGAAAGAATGGTTGAGACTTGTAACTTGCCAACTTAACTCTTATTGTTTTTCCAAAAACAGAATATATATTTGTTTCGCTATTCTCATCATACAATTATTGATTTATTGATAAGTTTTGATTGATTGAGGATTAGATTCTTATTTTTCTCTCTATTTTATTCTTATAACTCCCACAACACTATAGTTTTGTTCAAAAAAAAAATTTTGCACTTTTTTTTTGATCGACTATTTTTTCCTTGCTCTTACCATTCGGTCATTATGTTACCAGCTATCCAAAAAAATGTTGAGGAAAATAAGTTCAAAATCACAAGTTATCTCTTTTTTAGGAAAAAAACTTTTCATTTTTTTATTGAAAAATTATGGATTGTATGACCCTATTCAATTATTGAATAGATTTTGAATACAAATAATTTTTTTACAAGAAAAAAAATCTAATTTGATTTCTATGGTTTTTTTCAATCTTCCTTCCTCAATCGATCCAAAAACAAAATTTATAGACTAACTTATTTTATCATCAACAGCAGAAATCAATGTTATGTTTATTCATATAGTTCAAATTCGCTTCAATTCAACTTAATTTTATCAATACTGCGATGTAATATTACGGACAAATCATTACGTACACAGAAAAGAAAAACTAATATTAATCACAACATAACGTAATGAATTTTTCGAAAAATGATGAAAATGGAAAATATCTATCCGATACTTCACAAGGTGATAGCAATAATGTTGATTATGGTATTGGTAATAGTGGTGATCAACGGGATGTGATCACTCATCATCAGTTATATGCATCATCATCACTATTATTATCTCCCAAGAGACTATCGCCTCGATCTTCTAGTCATTCCGTATCATTCAGTATTAATGATTCGGTTGCTGATGGTGCTAACAACAATAACAAAAATAGATCCTCCATGCCATCATCATCATCATCAACAACAATAACTCATCAACAACAACAACAACAACAACATTTGGATAGTCCAAACATGCCAAATTTACCGAAACCACCACCAAATACATTACCATTACTGGATAAAAGTATTGTTCCAGGACATACGAATGAAAAAAGTCCAATTTCTCATGATATATTGAATGAGAAAAGTTTGAATGAAGATGAATTACCATTACCACCACCACCACCATCAACAATATCACCATCAACATCGACAACGCCACAACCAATTTTTAAGCCGTTATCATCATCAAAATGTACAACTAATCAATCAAAACATCAAGAAACAGATAATATTGGTGGTAATGTTAGCCGTACAAATAGCAGCGGTAGTATACCAGATTATCTAAGTCATAAGTTACATTCCCAGATGAATATAACAGCGAATATTTTGAAATCCAAAAGAAAATCTATAGCCGTCTCATCAATGTTACGACATGGTGATCATTCCAGTTCGGGAACAAATAACAGTTTATTCAAACAACATCATCATACAACATTACGTATGGTAAAAGAATCATATGATTCATCAACATCAACAACGACAAGTGAATCTTATCATTTAAATGATCTTCCAACATTACCTGCAAAACTAGCAACATTAAGTAAACCACCGATAACACCATTTTTTAATTCTTCATTTCGTCGTGCACGTCATAGTATTGATGTACGTGCATTGCCTTCTTATCTGGCTAAAAAACGTCATAGCACATTTGGACAAATGCTTTCAGGTTGGTTGAAATTTTTTTTATTTTTAGTTTATATATTATTTTTGCTTCACCATTCGATCATTATTCTTATCAAAAAAATAAGTTGACATCATCAAGAACCATTCAAGATGTTTGGATAAATAAAAAAAAATCAGCCATTTTTGCCATTGTGTAATAGGTTATCATCGTTGCTTAGGAATGTTTGTTTTTGTTTTTTTTCTGGGATTTTTTTTTGCAATTCTCTAAAGAATGTTTGGAAATTTATCAATGAATATTATTTGTCTTTTTTTTTGAAATATGATTTTGGCCTTGAATACATTTCCATATCTTGAGTTTTATATTAATTTTTTTTTCAAAAAAAAATTGATTAAAATATTTTCAATCAATATTCTTTTGACATTGAATATCGATGTTTTATGAATTTCTATCAGATCTTTATTTTAGATAATAATAATATTTTCATTTACACATTCTTTTCATTGAAGATAATCATGTTCCTTTTTCACTTTTCCCCAAAATATATCGCCAAATTGGATGCTGTCGCATTTTATCACTATAGTTCATCATTTTTAATGAGATACAATCAATAAATAATGATGATGATAATAATAATAATAATGATAATAAAATTATAATAACAATCGAATAGAAAAAAGAAAGAAAGAAGACATCAAAATGTTCAATGTGAATAAAATGAGAGAGAAAATTATTATTATTCTTGAAATTATAAATTAAAATTTATTCCCACTTTTTTGTTGATATTGATGATGATTTTAGATTGATCTATTGCTCTTTTTTTCAATTTCGACCCATATCATCGTCATCGTAATCATTATTATCCTAAAGCAGAATAGATTTGGTTCATTTCAAATACACAATATAATAATAATTATTATTATTATTGTAATAAATAAAATTGAATTATCCAAAGTTTTTATTTTTTTGGGTGCTCAGATGTTAAATATATGTTCATTTGCTAAATATTGTGTGGATCAAGTTTCATTTATGAAACCAATTTCTCATTCTTTTTTTTCTCATATATAACTTTAGTTTATTTATTTTCGTTTTCAAAATGCTAAAATTTCCATTTCCACTTGAGATAGAATTCTATATTATCATTTGTCTGTGTTTGTGTGAGTGATGTTTGCTTTAATTTTTTTTCTGCTATGCTTTGTCCATAAGAACATTAAACATCCCAATTATTAGCGAGGGAAAAAATACCAGTTAAGTACCAGACCAGTAAAACGACAGATTTTTCTTTACAATTTTTTCCCTGTTTAGATTCCTCAACAACAATATCCAGCTGAACTCATTATGTGTGTTACGAAATTTTTTTTATTCTTTGCTATTATAATGATATCTGACCACATCCAGATAAACAATTTTCATATATTTTTTTTCACCGTTAATTTCCTAGAATTTTGAAAATATTTTTTGTTTGTAAACAAGTTTATTTTATCTAATTAATTTCTGTTGTTTTACATTTTGATGTAACTATTTTTATTCATATTATGATCATTTCAAAATAATTTGTGTAAGATGCGATAATATTTTTGGATTTTCTTTTCTTTTTTGATTTCTTGATTTTTGAATCTTATTTCTTATCCATCCAATGTAGATTCATTTATTATTATTTTTGTTTTTTTTATAAACATTATCTTTTTCATTTATTATTACCAAATTGGATTCATGAAACTGTATGTTTAGTGTAAAATGAAATATAAAAAAATACAGAAGACAAATGGGCTGTGATTTTTTTTTGGCCTGACATTTGTGTGTATGAACATTGTGGTGCTAAATTTTTTTTCGGAATGTTTGTCTTTTACTTTGCTGGTGTGTGTATGTATGTTTTTGTTGTTGTTTATACGAAAATTTACCAGTGCCCTGGAATCGTTACTGATCAGTATTCTAGACACATACATTTAAGATACATGGACATTGGTTTGCGGATCGTTTGTATATGTGTGTTTGTGTGTAATATTTTTTTTCATATATCATCATTATTTGGTATCCCCCTTTCATTTTCCATTTCTTGTTTATTCTGGATCCATTGGTTTGTATGTGTGTCTGTATGTATACTGTTTTCCATATAAAAATTATCAAATTCGGTTGGCCATTGTTGTTGTTGTTGTTATTGTCGAGGTTGTTTTCATCTTATTCATCATCATCATCATCATTGAAAATAATCGCATCAAATGAAAATATTCTTAGAATTCCTTTTGTAAAAATAGAGAAAAAGAAGGGAAAAAATTCCTTATTTTTTTTCTTATTCTTGATGATGACAATCATTTAATGTATACAACAATTGCGGTAAAGAATCAAGTGAATCGAAGCTACGCACACACACACAGCTTTTTTTATTATTTGAAATTAGTTTACTATCGGTTTTCAACTAAAAAAATAAAATTCTTCTCCATTTCAATTCATTTCTGTTTTTTATATATTTAATTCTTGAAGTTTTTTTCCCAAGAAGATGTCATTTGATTCAAACACACAACGACAGACAAAGCAATCTGCAATCAATGGTTAAAAATTGAATCAATTTCATGTTCTTTACTTTTTTTTCGTAAGCAAAATTAGCCCAGAAAAAAATGATCTATATGTCTGTCTATCTGACTGTATATATGTCTTGATTTGATCAAATTTCGAGCACATCCAAAAAACCAAAAAAGAAAAAAGAAAAACGGATTTTAATGTCATGAAAAATTTGATATAAAATTTTTCCTAACACTTTTCAAATCTTTTTTTCAACGAAAATGAAATCTTGTCGTCAAAGTTTTTTATTTCAATTTTTTTTTCTTTCTCTCTTACAAGATCTTTGATCTTTTTTTTCAAGAAAAAAAAGTTTTAAATTCCTTCAATGGATTGTCAATGTTTGATGTGTGTATGGCTGCAAAAAAATCATTTCATTCCAATTCCAATTGATGGAAAGTGATTGTTTGTGAGAAAAAAAAACGAGATTTTTTTCAAATGAATTGCTCAACTGAATATTGAATAAAAGGAAGTGATGTAATGATTTTCGGTATTTTGATCGATTTTTTTTTGTTGTTAGCCATTCATTCATTCTATTTAGTCATTTATTTATTCAGTCTTTTTGTTTCGGTTGCTTTGTTGCTAACATCGTAACTTTTTGTTGTTGTTGTTGTTGTTGTTGGAGACATTAAAACATCAATGAAACAAAAAAAAAGAAAGAACGAAATCTAATCATTTATTGCCGTTCAGGTCAATTGATTATGAATCAATTTTTTTTTCTCTTGATTTTATTTATTTATTTTGATTTTACTTTTTTTCCTTTTTCTTTTTTCACTTTTTTTTGGTCCCATTTGGGAATAATTTGGGTCCAATGTGTTTGTTCCAGGGCCTTGTTGGTTATTTTTTTCTGTTGGACTGTGCTTATGTAAGTGTGACAAAACGTTTGCACACACACACACATACACAAAAAAGAAAAACATTTTCAAACAAGTTTTGAATTCTATGCCAAAGCAATGGTGTTTGATTCTTTGATACATTCATTTGATGGAATTATCAAAAACCAAATGATCGATTGCTATTTTCATTTTCTTGTTTGCTTTTTTTCTCTCTCTTTGAAATATATTACCATCATTTTCATGATTTTCATGATCGAAGAATTCGAATTGAAAATATTATGTTCATCTTTCTTTTCTTGTTTCACGACAAGATAGATAGATTTCTCCATAGATTTCAAGTCAAAAACTGTTGCAGAATTAATTTGGAATATGTTTAACTGTCTGGATGGTGATACTAATACTTTTCTTGTTATTTTTTTTTCTTTTCATATACATTTTCGAATTGATCGATCTTGTATACGATAAAAGTATTCCATGGAAATTCCATTCTGATCTTCTTATATATTCTTTCCATTGACAAACGTTTCTTTTTGTTTTCATTTGAAAGTTATGTTTGTGTGCATAAATTATTATGGATCAACTAATTAAGCTGCTGATATAACAATAGATTTTTTTGATTACAGTATTTCTCTACCCCAAAAAAACACTGTCACGATGGCCAATTTTCATCCATCTATGTTATTAATGAAACGTTTTTTTTTTTTTTGGTCTTTTTGACAAACATTTATTCTTATATTCATAATAGAATTATAGTATGATGCATGCATGTTTTCAGATTTGGAATTTTTCGTTTTTTTCTTGTCCATCGTTAAGTCAATAGGTTTTTTCTTCTTTTTCTTCTATAATATGGATTTATGTTCATATTCAAGCTTTGGTTATCATATTTATTAGAAAAAAGAAAAGAAAAAACTCTATCTGGATATCTATGTGTTTTTTTTATTTTTTATATTTTTTCATTTAACTTTGTTACATATCACCCTCTCTTTTTTTTTATTTTATTCTTCATTTTCTTTACCATCCATTTATTTTCAAATGGCAATGTATGTACACACACACACGAACATTAATATAATTAAAGCCAATATTTCGAAACGACCAAAACTATTTTGTTTTACTCGACAAAAAAAAAGTTATTTGGATTTTCTGGTACATTGTACAACTGTGTAATATGATGTTGTTGTTGTTGTTCCATAATACTTTTTGTTGTTGTTGTTGTTGTTGTTGTTGTTGGTAGTATTCATTTTGGCTTATTTTCGCTTGGCTGAATGATGTTTCTATTTTATCTTCTTTTTTTTTTTATTTTCCTAACCAATATTATTATCATCTTCCATAAAATCTATGTAATTTTTGTTTTTGTTTTGTTCATCTAATTCTCCCACGGGACATATTAAATTATCGTATTTATTTATAATATCTCTAACTTTGCACCATTTTTTTTCTTTTAAATTCCTTCTCCTCTTTCTTTTTTTCTATGTTTTTTTATTGGCAATCAATATGAACATTTTAAATTAAATAGTTTTGAGTCCAACAGCACCGGAAGAAAGTTCATCATCAGATGATCCTTTATTTGCCGAACCAATTGCTCCAACACTTTCATTGGGCGAAAGAGTTGCCTGGGTTAAATCATCAGGACCAGAATTTGGTATTGTTAGATGGATTGGTCGTATGCCACAGATATCATCTGATTGGACCGTTGGTATCGAATTTGTAAGTGATATCGTTTGATTGTAATAGAAAAAATTTGAAGAGAAAAAAATTTACGTATAGGACAATGCAATCGGATCTGGTGATGGAACTGTCGATGGACGACGATATTTTGTTGCAAAAGAAAATTTTGCCAAATTTTTGCCCATATCCGAATTGACAAAAGTCGATAATTATGCTGGCCGACCTAGATCAGGTGAGAATCGATTTGTTTTTTTTTCTTCAACATTTATCAAATCTTTAAAAATTCGTAAATAAAAAAAAATGAAAAAAAGCGATAATATTATTCCAACCGTAACTGATTGATAGTTTTTGATAATATAACAACTTTATTTATCTGACAGAATTTATGTTTTTATCAAACTTCAAAACTTTTGACTTTGATTTTCAATGGCTTTAAATTTTTGTTATTATTTTTTGTCGTTGTTTTTTTTAGCATCACAGAATTCATTTACATAAATCGGTCTTGGCAGCCAAGCCCCATCTTATAGGAAAAGTACACATAGTTTTTTCACAATATTTGAGCTGATAATTTACATTTTCAATTTGGTTTAATCTTCATTTTCCATTTTACTTCGCAATTTCTTTTTTTAAAATTTGAAACATTATTGCAACGATAAGAAAAACAAAACAAAAAATCATTATTAAAATATTGAACCATTCACACATGCTTTACATTATGCTTAAATGATCGCAACAAAAAAGCAAAAGAAAAACTTATATCGAATAGATATTAAGAAAATCGGATCGAGTTACGAAAATATTGAAAAAAATTTAAATCGACGAATTTTTTTTCAAACAGACACACACACCAATATGTTTTAGCCAAAAAAAAAAACAATAAACTATTATTATTGATAGGAAAAAAGGCTTGAATTGAATGGTCTATTTTGTAAATTTGAAAAAATTCATTCTTGTTTTTACCCCCTTTCAATCATGATGAATTTTATCAAGAAGAAAATTTTCATAATTTTGTTATGATGAAATTTATGATAAAAAGAAAATTGATCACAACAAAAAAAAACAGTTATCTAACTTAATGATGATGATGATCAGAATCAGTATCAGTATCAAAATTATTATTATTTTTTATCGTCGAATCTCAACTTTATCTTGTTTGTTTGTTTGTTTATATACAAAATGTTTAGTGTGTGTATAATAAATTATTCAAGTATTTTGTTAAATTCATGTATCGATTCTTTATTTTATTACCATTCATATATACATATTGTTTGTAATTTGTTCACATTTTATTAGGAACAATGTTATCACGAATGTCAGTTCAATTGAAACCTGGCCAGTTAATTAGCATACAACGTTCACCAACAACAGCCGTACCACATTGTTACCTTAACGCTCCACATCACGTAAGTATCGTTTTCTTTTTTTCTTCTTATTTTTATTTTCTGGGTAATTTTTTTGTTTTTGTATTTGTTCATTTGCATTATATAATTATCATCATCATCATCATCATTATTATTTTGATTCGACGTGGTCCAATTAAATATATTCAACATTATAATTTTTTTTTTTTTTGTTTTCGGTTCTTTCGATTTGTCGAGAATGATGAATTTTTGTTTTCTCTTTCTTCTTTTTTGGTCTCTATTGACATTAGTTGCTATATTTTTTTTCGTTGATTATATTCTTTCTTATAGCATCCTATTTGATTATAATTTCATTATTATTATTGCTAGAATTTTATTAATAGGGGTTTCACACTACAGCAATATTGCTGTGAAATATTTCATTGAAATATTTCAGTCCATAAGGCTGAAATGTAGTGAAATATTGCATTTGAAATATTTCATTCACATTGCTGCTAGTGTGAAACCCCTATAATTGTAATCAATATCGATTCCAATTTATATTTCATCTATAAATGATAAATTCCTATGAGGGTGAATATATGAAACCGAATGAATGAAATACAAAAAAAAATTAAAGTAATAATAATAATAAAAACATCGAATCACAAAGATGGATTGTTGAATAGATAGATAGATAGATTGATTGCACGGACGGGATTTTTTTTGTATAGCGATAATAAGAAGAATGATAATAAAAGGAAAAAAACGTTATCACATTCGTATATGCGTACCAGAATTTTTTTTTGAAGAAAAAAAAACATCCCGTAAAAATGAATGAGTAACGTTAAATTTTTTGGTTTTCGATTTACTTGATGCGCATTCGCTAAACAATGATGCCTATAAGTTTTATGGACAAATAAAAAAAATTCAATCCAAACACTGATCACACAATCATTATCCAACGGTGTTTCCTAATATGAACAACACATTCATTTGATTTTTCATTATCATTATTGTTTCTAATGAATAATCGTCATTTTCATTTCTTAGTGATGTTCATTTTGATTGGTGTAATTCCATTCGGTTTTTTTTTACAAATCATTGTTTGTTGTCACAAAAATCAGCATTGTTTTAATTAATTAATGACTTTACTTTGATAATTGTTGTTTGTCAGAATTTTTCTTTTTTTACATCTGTCAAATGTCCATTCATATCTAATTGTGTTTGAATAATCAACAATTTTTTTTTGGCTTTGGACATTACAATCAACTGATATCAACACATAACAACAACAACTTTTTAAAAAAATGGTAATATTTACCTATCAAAATTAAGATACCCAAAAAAAAATTACATAGCTTCCTGTTTATTTCAATAATAAATGAACAAATGAATAAATAAATCGAATACAAGTATATCGAATGAAATCGAAATAAAGTAAATATGTCTATTTACTAAACATTCTATTTCGTTAGTTATTTATTTATTTACATCCGGAAACAGTATTAAGATTGCAATTTTTATTTTCGGTAAAAAAAAATGATGATTGTTGCAAAATTTAGAGCAGTAATACGAAGAAATTTCAACCGATTTCGCGATAAGGATCTTCAACCGTCAAACACGAGCAATAGCGCGCGATTTCTTAGAGACCGCCCATAATCGAACTTATTTTTCCAACGGTTATCAAGAAAACATATAAAAGCGAGTTACAACACGCTCAACGATCATCATATATTTCATTAATATTTTGATCACAATGTTTTGTTTCAGTATTATGACTCAAACATTGTTCTTTATCATTCATTCTTTGTAAACTTTGTTACAAACCCAATTTTGTCAATAAAATCATTATAAATTTTTATCCATTTTGATTAGAAATCCAATTTTGTGTTATCCATTTTTTCATCGATCGCAAGGTCCGTGTACCTCGGTCAGTTCTTTTCATCGAACGCAAGGTCCGTAAGCCTCGTTCAGTTATTCTCATCGATCGCAAGGTCCGTGTACCTCGGTCAGTTATCTTCATCGAACGCTAGGTCCGTAAGCCTCGTTCAGTTAATTTCGTCGAACGCAAGAAGCGTATACTTCGTTCAGCAATTCATTCGTCGATCGCAAGGTCCGTGTACCTCGGTCAGTTATTTTCATCGAACGCAAGGTCCGTATACCTCGTTCAGTTATTTTCGTCGAACGTAAGTTGCGTATTCCTGGTTCAGTCATTATCATCGAACGCAAGTGCAAATACCTCGTACATTTGGATAATACATACGTCAAGTCAATTATTATCGTTTCAATTTTTGGTTCACATCGTGCAGCATGGAAAACGAATCCACTGTCGACGATCTCTTAAAGCAACGAAAAGTTTTTCGCATTGCAATTCTAAAGATGTTCAATAACATGCAAAAAGGCACTTTACCCGATTTAGGCAAAGCATTGTCTTTACAATCAGATTACGATGACATTGTGATAGAGGTTTGGGATCATAATCATGATAACAATACCGAATACAACGACAAAATCAATGCAATTACGAAATTCTTAATTCTCTACAAAAATATCGATAGCATATTGTCTCACAATGTGTCATCTACTACTTTCAAACTTTGTCAAACATTGTTCGACGAATTGAACAAATTCATTGCTACGTTCCCTGGAATGATCGATCTCATTCATAATTTGTTGTTGAAATTGGAATCATCAAATTTGTCATCGTCAATGTCCAATCTCAATGTCAGCAACAATTCTCATCGTTCGTTATCACCATTAAATTCGATCAATCTCGGTTTAGCGGTTCCGAACAGTTCTCAAATACAACCGTCACAATGCTCAGTACACAACGTTCAACCACTACTACAACTTTCACCAATAGCAACAAGTCAATCGCCACCTATCAACAACGTTCAAAATCATGGTCAGCCAACGAAAATGAAAGCTGAAAACATGCCAAAATTCAATGGTTCGGCGATTCAACGGCCAGAATTCAAAGATGCTGCTTTTGAATTAGTCATCAACAATACATCAATTCCAACAACATTGATTGGTACATCTTCATCAACATCATCTTCATCTTCTTGGAAATCTGTTTCATCAACCGGTGCAAAAGAATCAACAACAACGACTACTACTACAAAATCTAAAGCACAAGATTTTGTTGGAAAAATGATGACACAAGAAACATCATCAAGTGCACCTAAATCTGCATTCCAAGACAGTAATCGTAATCATAATCATTATCAAATGCTCAGTAATAACAAAATTCGTTGTACATCATCTACTACTATCAGCTCAAATAATCAGGATTGTTACAATAATAATGATCGTCGTGATTATCATACTGTTCATCCACATAATGATAAATCTGGATCATCATCTACAAATTCATCAAATGTTACTACCGTTCGTTTGCCTGTCAATTATTACGATGGATTATTTGAACAATTACAGCCAAATTCAACATCATCAACAAATAGTCAAACTCGATCATATTCAAATGTTCTTACTCAACAGATTCGACATTCGGCATTAATATCCGCTGGTTTGGGTATTGGTGGACAAACAAACAATACAACATTGACATCGACAGCAAACAAATCTAATAATGATAATAATCATCGTGAATCAATTCAACTTCAATCACATGATGCTACAATATCATTACGTCATCAACAACAACAACATATTAATCTTTGTACACAACCTTCATCGAATAATGATAATGGAAATTCTTCTTCTTCCACATCTTCAGCAACAACAACGAACAATGCCACATTGATTGTGACTGGGATTTTATCCTCATCGAAATCCTATCGTTCATCTCATAATAACAACAGCAACAGCCAAGGAAGTCGAAATAGTCGCGACAATCATAATGCAAACAACAACAACAATGATTCAAATTCGAACGTCAAGGAAACT
The DNA here is from genome assembly GCF_027571235.1 of Dermatophagoides pteronyssinus. Taxonomy (NCBI): domain Eukaryota; kingdom Metazoa; phylum Arthropoda; class Arachnida; order Sarcoptiformes; family Pyroglyphidae; genus Dermatophagoides; species Dermatophagoides pteronyssinus. The sequence goes on from NW_027461525.1 coordinate 4,334,650, forward strand.
TCAATGATCGCTGTATTGAAGAACAATTTCCTCAATAGACAATCACCATTGACAACAGTCACAGACACATTAACAACAAATTCCGGTACAACAAATGTTGATACAAATTTAGATGGAACATTCAAACAAATATCAACATCATCACTATTATCACCAACATCAGTCAGTACAATATCAACATCAGTCGAAAGCGTCAATGTAAAATCCTATTTTCAAGGTATTCAAAATAATTCAACAAGTGAATCATCAACATCTGTAGGTAAATCAACATCAGTCGATACATCATCAACATCAGTTAGTACATCATCAACATTAATCGGTTCATCATCAGCATCTGTCGTTATCGCATCAACATTAGTCGGTACACCATCATCATCGGTCAGTACCTCACAATCAGCATCATCATCAAACACACCAACAGAAACAGTTATTGGAAATCAGTCGGTCATCACAGCTTTAGCAAAAACCGATGTTTCATCGCAATATTTACAAACGTTAACAACAAAAATCAATAACATCAAAACCCGTGTCATTTTCGATGGCAAATCCGAATCATCTTTCATCACAAACAAGTTGGTGAAATTGTTAAATTTACCGAAATTCAAAACTATGCCCATTCGAATTAACGGGTATGGTAGTAATCTTAGACATCTCATTGGTCATTATTTCACTATCATGAAATTACCAGATCGAGATGGCAACATCACAGAATTTAAACTAACTATCGATGATACAGTTTGTCAATTTAAATTCAATTCATTACCAGATATCGTTCAACAACAAGTCAATAAAATGTTCAGCATCAATTTCTACGACGAAAACATTCCGGTCGACATTTTATTTGGCAACGGTGATATAAATCGTTTTAGAGTTCTCAATGTAGACATAAATATCGAACCGTTTATAATCAGTAAAACATCTCTTGGTTATATTGTTCATGGTAAAATTGATGATCAGCAATTCAACATTATTCAACGTTTTACCGACAATATCAATCTTCCCTTTAATTCAATGATTTATCGAACAAAATTTCCAATCGCCAACAACGATTTCGATTTAGATCACAACATCACAAGTCATTATCAATCATTGAATATACAACAACAATCAAAAGCAGCGATTCAGATTAGTCAACAACAACTTCCCGAATCTGCATCTTCTGAAAACGTTCAATTGACTAATTCACCTCGTTTGTATCAATTTCAGAACAAGCGACAACCATTTAAATCATCATCGAAAATTTCAACAACTAATTCTTTGCAGGTTAATCAACAACAACTAAATGGTTTGATCTCAATAAAGTTAGCCATTGCAATTATTTCTCAACCAGTACATCAATCATATCAATTTGCAGTTTTGTCATCAACATCAACATCGATATCATCATCATTAACGGCATTCATATCGATTAATTCTTTATCAATGATGATGAAAGTAATCAATGATACAATCAAATCTACAGTCACACTGTCACCACCATCATCGTTGAATTCTTTCTGGAAATATTTGCGCAATTTCAATCTTAAATATCTAGAATTTATTCATCGTTTTTTCACAAGATTCAAATTCTCTAAACTTAGTGACTATGCAACACTCAATGATGGCCAGAACGGACATGGAAAATGGTCGTCAGGACAAATTATTGAATCAAATTCGTATGCGAAAGTGATCATTTCAACGTATCGTTACGATTACCTTCCCAAGGGGGGAGAAATTGTTGCAAAATTTAGAGCAGTAATACGAAGAAATTTCAACCGATTTCGCGATAAGGATCTTCAACCGTCAAACACGAGCAATAGCGCGCGATTTCTTAGAGACCGCCCATAATCGAACTTATTTTTCCAACGGTTATCAAGAAAACATATAAAAGCGAGTTACAACACGCTCAACGATCATCATATATTTCATTAATATTTTGATCACAATGTTTTGTTTCAGTATTATGACTCAAACATTGTTCTTTATCATTCATTCTTTGTAAACTTTGTTACAAACCCAATTTTGTCAATAAAATCATTATAAATTTTTATCCAATGATGATCATTTTTACAATGGACACTATTATTAAGACATTATGGTATTTTACTTTATTTTCTATTCCCGGGATTCTTGTTGTTGTATGAATTTCTTTTTTTTTCATCTTTATTGACTGCCCTTTGTTGGCAAATAAATATTCAATGTTATCCTTCGAAATGCGTTTTTATTTTTTTTCATTTTATTTTATTTTTTGTTGATTGTTTACGGACACAGCGTAACGATGTTTATTTTTATCATTATTTGATACTCATGTCGTCATTCTTTGCAAACAAACAGAAATACCCAATTGAATGACCATTGACCAATTTTTTTTTCACATTGTAAGCAAAATATCTATTAGGTTTCTTTCTTTTTTGTTAAATTAATAGAATTTCTAAAAAAACAATGAATTGTTTGTTTTTTTCTGAAAATAAAATTCAGTTTTTAAGTTATTCAATTCGACAATTTTTTTTCGTTCCATCATCATCATCATTATCCAATGGTTAGGCTAAGTTTATTTGTTTTGTTTTTTGTATGAAAGAGAAAAAAACGTTTTTTTCTCTCATTCTTAGATTCAAATTCTTCAACTAGGATTCCTGAATTTTTTTTATCTGGGTTATAAATAAATAAATAAATAAAACGATCACATTCGAACGCATTGTACTGCATTATAAATTAAGCTTGTGTAGAAGGGAAAATTGTTGAAAACTTTACTTGGTTTTTTTTTGGTCTGGCTATGAAAATAGTCCGGAAAGAAATTCTAAAGCTTTTAATCTTTTTGTTATTGTTGTTCGTTTACCATTTATAACGTAACAAGAATGATTACGAATAATTATCACTATTATTTGTGAATGATGATACTGATTATGTTGTTGTTATTATTATTTTATTTTGAAGATATTATTCTGCCATTGTTAAAACGAATTTTTAAAAAATGAACCCCATTAAATAATGAACTACTTTGAATTCTTGCATTATTGTTTTGTTTCTGTCCATTTTTTTAAAATTGAAGAAAATCAACTTATTATATATGGTGGTTCTCGTTCAACCAAAAAAAAAGTTGAATATTTTTGAAAAGAAACTTTTTTCTTTCCGCTTTTTCAGCAAAAAAAATACGACAACAACAACAATTTCTCTGATAAAAAAGAATGGAAACAAAAAATAAAGTTAGAAGTTATGCCATTAACAGCTTAAAAAAATAACGATTATTTTTATAAATTCATCAAGTTTGAATATTTTTTTTTTGTTCACCATTTTTGCATGCTAAATTACATTAATTCATGGTAATGTGAACAACAACATTGACGTTGATAATGATGAGAAAGAAAGAAAAAAACTTCGGAATATAATTGAAAGTTATTATTAAGTGTTTTTTTTTGTTGTATAATGAATATAATGATGATCAAGCAATTAAAAAAAAACAGTTTTTTTTGTGGAAAAATGTGTCTCGGTGTTTTATAGCGTTTTTTTTTCTTAGCGGACCAAGTCACCGGAATGATGATGAATTTTTTGTTTTATTCACTTCGATGAACCGGAATCACCGGATTATAATGCCATCTACCGGCTTTGAATTTAGCTTTATCGGAATGTTTTGTTTTCCATGAATATTTTTAAATAATCTATCAATTTTGTTTTGTTTGTAATTGAATAGGTTGGACACGATGTACATGCACCAAACAATCGTCATTGTCAATGTCATAGTTGTAATCATCCATGTGCTCATATTTGTAAAACCAGAAAACCTAAAGGCAAACGATGGACGGAAGATATGGCCCATATGTGCCATTTTTCCAGTAAACCTCATGCCAATATGTGTTGTGGTGGTGAAGATCTGGCAACTGCTTTTGAACCAATTAAGGAGCCTGGTGCTAGTTGGAGACATAGTGAAATAATCAGTTCATTAAGAACGGTACCAACGGAAATGATTCATCAGCGTAAATCTACAATCACTCAATCATCCATTAATATGCATGCGATTAAAGAGACGCAGATGTTGTTGAAAAAATCAACCTCATCAACAAAACAACAAAATGTCGATCATTCTCCGAATTTGCAACGTGAAAATTTGGATTCTGCTCTTCTTGAGCGTACTGGTTCGGATCTTTCAATATCAAGTCTTCCATCGAGTAGCTCGGTAGCTGAAATTTATATTGGTCGTTCAGTATTAACTGATGAATCGGATATTGATTCCGAAACGGAAAGAAGTCTTGATTCGAATGCCAAGGCAAATAATAAACAAGGCTTTCGTTCACTTGTGGCTTGCTTTTTAGCAAATTCATTGCGGCTTAAATCAATGAAATCCTATTCAGATAAAAGTAACCATAACAATAAAAATAATAAACCAACCGATAGAAGTCATTTAAGAAGGCGTAAATATCCTGATAAACATCATCTTGATTATCATCATCCACAAGAAGCTTCTCACCATCATCATCACCATCATCATGAGAATAAAAAAGTAAGAAAAAACAGGCCAATACAACGGCTTGGATTAAGTTCCACTGATACCAGCTATAATGTCGACATTCCAAGCAGTGTTCCAAATACTCAACCAAACAATAGTCTTTCATCAGATATCTCTCATCGAATCACTGACGAAAATCCTTCCCCAATACCACCACCACCTCCTTCTCTTCAAAATCCGCTTTTGGCTTCATCGCAATCATCAACAACAGCCTTTTCACCTCGATTTCATCCATGTAATTCAAAAACAAATTTTTGTGTTTCAAAAAGTTCGCCTTATCGTATGAGTGAAATAATGCAACAACATCATATTGATGGACATATTTCCGAAGAGATTACAAACAGTAGTAGCAGTAGTACGCAAAGAAATTCAAGCGATAAACGAACATCTAATTATGCTAGTAGTGAAAACTTTCAATCTCCACGTCGAAGACGTAATAAAGGGCCAGCTCCAAAACCTCCCAAAACTGGTAGCAATAATCAACAACCTACAGAATATTCCATTAGTCCAGTGTCAAATACTGATGCCATATCTACTTCATGTAATTCCTTTCCTCGAAGTCTTTCGAATTCAAGTATGACAACTAATTTTAGTTCTAAAGCCGAAGTCATTATAACAAAAAGCCCTTTTCAACAGCCACCAAATCTGGTTCGATCATTGTCTGAGCAGAAACAATTGAATATGAAAAATTTATTTAATGCATTGCCGTCATTTCGTAGTGAAGTGAATCTACAAGAAGTCATTCCAACTGAATCAGAAATAAATGAATCAGAAAAAAATGAACATAAACATGAAATTATTGATAAATCGAGCAATAAAAACAATGATTTCGAATCTATATATGAGATTCCATTATGTGGCAAAGAATTAATTCAAAAAGATATTCTACCCATGCTTCCGGAAAAAACATTTGATCCTTTAAAAGTTTTCGGATGTAAAATGAATTCCGAGACTAAACGATTAGAATCTAATAATCAACAAAATTCATCACCAAATATAAGTAGAAGTAAATCCATGCCATTTGCTAAATACACTTGTTGTGTTTATCATTGGAAAGAATATTTAGCTACAATGAATGAAAATCATAAAAGTGATCAATCTGTTCCTTGTCCAGATCGAGAATTATGTGATTTGTTATTAGTAGAGGATCTATGTGATTGTAAAACAGATACTGGATTTATTAGTAATCTTACCAATGCATTGTTAAGCCCTAAACATAGTGTTCGTTTTAAAAAAAGTGATTTCGATCTACGAACATCGACGACGGAAAAATCTAAAAATGGAAAAGAAACTATTGATAATCTTTTGAATGAAATGAACAGCTTCGAATTAATACGTGTTATGTCGGATAGTTCTTTAACCAACACAACAAGTGCAACAACTGTGGTCGAATATATTCATGATGATCAAATAGATAATTCAAAATCTCAACGAAATAGCAACGATACAGCAAGTGTTAATCTAAAAGGTATGTTTGAAATGTATGTTTTATCGAGACATTTATCTGGAATTTTTTTTTGTATGCAGATGTATTTTGTCAAACAAGCTTCAAAAATTCTCCTGAAAAGTTTTCACGTCGATGTAAACATAAACAATGTCGATGTCGAACATTAAGATATCGAAATCATCGAAAAGATTGTCGCCATCAATATGCATGTACTTTGCATAATGAATTTTGTACATCATCAGCCACTAATCCATTGTTTTTAGCTACGGAGAAAAAATGTTCAAACGTTTGGCTAACAAGTAGCACATCTGATCATTCATTATCATCATTATCTTCTTCTAATTCTACACTATCTGAAACACCATCAGCAATGCGTACTGCAAATGAAATGATTACCTCAAATATTCCATTAAAAAATCATCTTTCTCCAATGAATCTTTGGGCATCTCCTCTTGTCACAAAATTCAGCAGATTAAGTACTGATGACATTGGAAACGGAAAAAAAGAATTGCTTGAAAATACAATGCAACCAGATCGGTCGACAATAAGTAGTGAAAAATTATTCAAAAGTGCTCTAAGTAATAGTCTGATGCAAACATTTCCCGTTACTCCTCATTTTTCTTCAGAAACATTGAAAAAATCTGCAGATTTTATGCCAACTGGCTTCAATGGTTAGTATTTTTCAATTTTATGATTTTGATTATAAGAATATTGTATAAAATTCCTATAGAAGCACCGAATGAATTTAGCAATAAAAATGACTATACATGGTCGAAATGTCTTTTATCACAATTGGAAATTGCAATCGCTAATGGCGACCATCAAAGAGCTGCTATTCTAGCTAAAGAGCTTGCTTTCAAAAAGGTTAATTGTTCTTTAACTGGAAAATTTGCTTCAGGTCAATGTGAAATTATATCAAGTTGCGATTCTCCAATAGTGTAAGTTTTATTTGATAATAAAATGTATTTATTTCTAAATTGCAAATATTACCATAGAACATATCTTTATATTGACGATAAAATATCTCACAAAGGACCTATTCCATTTCAGCTATATCCATCAATGACTGTAAAAATGCTCAAAATAAAGGTAATTTATCTATCTAATGTCATAAACTATTCATTTAGTTTAATTTAAATCTATCAAAGGTGGAAAAAGAATTCGATATCCCAGGAGAACTGCAACAATGGATTTTTGGAAAAAACTTGGCCATAAACATGGATGCATCTTTATCAACCTATGGAATCACTCATTCTGGATGCTCAATATTTCTTCAAATTAAAATGTTGAATGAGAATGATAGCAGATACAATTTGAGCCAAGCTTCAACATTGGCTACGACGTCTGGTTGTAAATTGATGGAAAATGAAACGACAGAAACGAATGGTGATCTCTTTGAAAAAGATGATGATAGTTTTTATGAGTCGCTAAGACCAACAGACGAACTGCCACCATATTCAACGGAAGAAATATTGGATAACAAAGTTCATGTGCAATTAGTGAATGATGAAAAATCAACCGTAAACTACATTCAAAATCCATTAGCATCATTAGATTTTGAAGCAATAAATAGTGTTTCATCACGAACTAGCTTCAATGAAACCATTCATACTACTTCTAGTGACCAGGATTTTCAAACGAATTCCACTAAAAGTTTTTTCTATCAGGAAACCGATGTTCCGCCATATAAAAATGAGCTCGTATTTGAAAGTTTAAATTTTGTCAATGAAATGTTGCCTAGAGTTGAGGAAGAAAATGAAGAGGAACTTGAAGAATATGATGATGATAATGAAATCGGTGAATTTGTGAATAATAATCAGAATGGAAAAAATCAACCTTGTTTGGATAAAAATCTGATTGAACAATTCGAATGTCCTAGATGTCTGAAACGAATGGATATGCGAGATACAATTATCTTGAAAAAATGCAATCATACTTATTGCCGGTAATTTTATCAAACAATTTTTCTCATTATTATGATTTCTAATTAGTTTTTTATAACTTTTTTTTATTTATATAGTACCTGTTTGGAAAATTCAATTGAACTAAATGAACAAGATCAAATAAAATGTCCATTTTGTGATAGTGATAAAGAAAATAAAGAAATCAATGATTATGATGAAACAACATCTACTGGATTGGATAATAATCAAAATAACAATAATTGCAATAAAAAATGAATTCTCGTTTCTTCAGGTACAGTTTGAATATATCTAAATAATCTAATAAAACTAATATTTTTTAATGAAATATTTAGGAAAATTTCTGTATAATGGCGATTGTGAAACACATAGATTTCATGTAAAACAACTGATGTGATAATAATACTTAATAATAATTGTACCAATGTTTCAATTCATCAATGTGTACGCAACGAAAAAAAATAAGAAACAAATAAAAATTTGGTTGAACCAGGTGCCTTTGTAAATGATTCTCTGATGAGAATGAAAGCAACAAATCCCAAAAATAATAATTATAAAAATAAAATAATGAATTGTAAAAAACCATACGTCTTTCTTCAACAAAAAATTTTCGATAGTCATTTGTTTTTTTTTCGCCGTTCATTGTTAATGATGATGATGATTAAATCATTATAATCATTTTTACATAATTATATTCTACTTATCTTAGGCACAAACAAACAAAAAACATATTCTATAATCATCACAAGTGAAATATATTATAACATTATTCAAATACAAATACCAGAATACAAAACAATTGTTGTAGATAGAAATCAAATAAATATTTATCATATTGTTTTTGATTTTTTCAATGTTATTCATTATTTATACATTGTTATTAACTTATTTAGTTTAAAAAAAAAATCTTCAAACATTTCATTTACAATATCTATTCTATCATTTATTATTGACATAATGGATTGAAATTGTTCGTTTTTCTTCTCTTTTTCTTTTTTTTTGTTGAATTTGTTGATTCTATATCCTTATATTAAAAAAAAATACGAACACAACCTCCCACAAGAAAATAAATTCAATCTATTTTTATAATGGGAAACGAAAATCATTTCAAATAAATAAATAAAAATTTCATTCATATTTTCAATTCCTGAATCCTCATACATTATTATTTTTCATTACTGCCAATAGATGGTAGATAAATTTTCATAGTAACATTTATTACAATCCAATTATTAATTTGATTCGAAAGATTCTTTACCACCGAATTTATTGTTATTAATAATGTCATTTGCTTTATCAGCAATGCTCATACTCATTCGCTTTAAGTTTTGCGTAGAAGATTGATTGATTGATAGATTCGGGAAAAAAATAATGGTCAAACAGCTTGTTTGATGAAACAAATGAAATACACTTGTGCCTAATGAATCAAACTCATATATACATTCATGAATTAGTTTTTCGTTTTTTTTTTTGTTCGCCATCAATATTGAGATTCGCGAGATGAATTTCAAATAGCAATTCGATATATTTCTTTTTAAATTGTGAATAACAATAAGTAAAATAATATCAATAGAATTTTATGCCTTGAAGCGAATTGAACGAAATGAAGTGACCATTGGCAGACGAGGCCAACAATTTTAATACAAATAAATTTGATTAAAACTTCAATATTTATAGTTTTGTAATGTATCAGGCAAGCTTTTGTAGAAAAATTAGATTATTGAACATCATAACAACAACAACAACGAATGTCCTCATGTCAACATGAATTTGAAGCACGTTGTGTACTCATCAAACATTTTTTGCATTTGAATGGTCAATTCAATCAAATTTTTCAATTTTTTTTCAAATTTTAATCCCCAAGAAAATTCAAAAACAAGGCAATTTCTTTCTGACTACAAATATCCTACGGAAAAAGAATTTTCTAAGAACAAAAGAAAAAATTGATTGAAAAAGTTGTATGAATGTTCTATGTAAATTTGAATCACATAGATCTGAATAATAATATCAGGCAAATTGGATATTATTAATGGAAATATGGAAGATATTTTGCCTTTTTTTGGTTGTTGTTGTTGTTTGTTTGAAAGGAATCATTCAAATACCAACATACCAAATAAATCCGATACAATAGATTTCCGATTATTATTTTCTCTGTTTTTTTTTGTATCGTTACATCAGTTAGTAGTAACGATATATAAAATAATTTCAGCGTAAAATATATTTAATATAAATGCATTTTGTTTCGTGGTAATTCTATGCAATACTATTAAGAATAATTTCAGTTTATATTTATGGAGAAAACAAAACAAAAAAAAAATAATAATAATTTATTTTGAACATCAGAATATTGATTTATTAGTTTATGGCAAAAAAAAGTCTATTGAAGCTTATTGATCAGAATCTGAATGAATTGGTTATGATGATGATTATTATTATTATTATATTTCCCGTATCGGTTTTGTTCAACAAGAAAGATTATTATTATTATTTAGTTTGGTCAGAATTGGAAAAAAAACTAAACGAATCTTTCGATCGGTTGGTTGGTTAGTACTTGGTTAGTATATTATAGATGAATGGATTGGTTGAATAAATGAATCAAAAAGTATTGAGAAGATGAATAATAATAATAATAATAATTCCCAATTTTTTTCCAGAAAATAACAGAGAAAAAGAACAATGAAAACAATTCTTTCATTGTGGTCTAATGATGTCCGTTTGTTTGTGTGGAATATCATAGACATAATTAGAATAAGTTGCCCGAAAAAAAAAATAAAAATGAAAGGATAGAAATTGTTCATAATGATAGAAACTTTTCTTTAGTGTTTGAAGGAGAATCTCTTTTTACTTCTAAAAACTTCTTCTATCATTATTTAGAATGACTAAATAGACTACTACTATTTTGCAGTTTATATGTGTGTGTGTTCTATGTGATCAAAATAAACAAAACAAATAAAAAGACGATCTACTGATACACATGACGGAAACAAAGATGATCTCTTGTCTTGTTATTTGAATACTGAAAATTTAATTTGTGGTTTGTCCTTTATTATCGAACAATAATCACACACACACACACAACTTGTGTGGTTTATCATCTAATTATTATAATTTTATACTTTTACCAGCAAAAAAAAACTGACTTTAACTTTTGAGCTTCATCACATTTTATTTATATAATTCATTATATTCAACCACAAAAACAAATTGGACAAATAAAATGATCGATGAAAATTTTTCATCATTAAATTAAGAAAAACAATACTGATCATACCGGAAAGAAAACATCAACAGAAGGAAAAGTTTATTCTTTTTGGCTAGAAGAAGTGTTGTGTAATGCCAAGTTTGTCGAGCTGCCAATAATGTTGTATGATATGTAGTGTGTCTTTACTATAAAGAAATATTTCTTTTTGAAAAATACAAAAATGAATTTATTTCAATGATTATGATAAGATGATGATGTCAACATCATTATTTATGAAATTAAACAAATGTTGTAAATCGAAATAACTTTTACTGAATGATTATATAATTTATATTTATTTTCATTCAATTCAACAATATATATGAATGGATGGATAATGTTAATAAATTCTGACTTTGATGTGACAAATTGGTGGGATAATTTAAAAGTGTCTAACTTGATGAGCGAACATTAGATTGTAATGATAAATATATATAAATATCAAATGAAAAACGAAGACGACGACGACGACAATCAATGTATATGATAATGGTTGAACTTTTGATGAACTAAATTGAATCATTAGGAAGTTTGGTAGCAAGAAACATTGTATGTTAATTAAAATACATTTCATTCCATTTGATGATGATAACGACGACTACGACGACTATTATGATGATGATGACATGAATGAAAATGATGAAAACGAAACGAATCTTGATAGGAATATTTCAATTTGATATGGTTTGCTTTTTTGTATTATCATACAATGATCAAACAAAACAAAAAAAATTATTATTCTTGACAAATTTAACCTGAATCAGGAAGGTGAATTTTTACATGAATGAAAATAAAATCTATTCAAGTGAAAGATTTTTGACAAAGTAAAAAATTTAAATCAAAAAAAAAGAAAGAATCAAATCACTTTCATCATATATGTAAAGCTGTCAATTTTTTTAGTAGTTGCATCAATGATTACGGAATTTATCCCGATATAATGATTTTATGACAGTTTTGTTCAATTTTTTTTTCTGCTCTCCCAGAACTTCTTTTTCTAATGTGATGCATGTGTCTTTTTTTTGTGTATAAAGCGATATTCATTACCATAAATATAATCTTTTGTTTCGTATTGTGTGTGTCTAATTTCTCATGAAAATACTTCAATTTGAATAGCTTTAACTGACTAAAACTGATGGCAAAGTAACAAAGTACAACCAATAGGAAAGAAAAATTATAAGTGAGATTCTTTTCCTCTTTTGCCCTCGATCTCTACGTCAGTGATCCCAGAAAAATAATAATAATGTATATTATTTCATCACATTTATATATGTGATTGTGAATATATATGCATACAGGGAGAAATACCATTGTCTACTGTGTGGTGGCCTGTCTAAACATTGACTACTGAATGACTGAATGACTGACTGACTGACTAACTGAATTGAATGAATGAATGAATGACTAGTTCGACTGAATGAAAATTGGAATTAGAATTGCATTGTGTGAAATGATGATTATTCCGATGATGGTAATGTTTGATGATGACTACGTTTGATGTTCAATTAAACTTTTACGAAAACATTATAAATACAGCCAAAAAAAAATCAGAAACAAAAGAAGACAACAAAAAAAAATCCTATTGCATTTAGCGACTTCCGATCTTTTTATAAATATATTTCAAGTGAATGAATATCTAAAATAAAGAGGGATTCAAATGTTTCCAAGTTGAAAGAAAAGTGAAAAAATGTGCATATAAGCTCATAGATTTGTCCAATATCAATGGTCAATGTTTTGTCATCAATGGGGTTTTTGGTTTCAAAGAAAATGTGCAAAAAAAATTGAATGATGAATGACATATTGAGAAAATGATATGATTGTTTGTTTGACGAGTTAATTAACAAAATCAAGTAAAATCAGTGAGTATCATTTTCTTTCATAATTGTTATTGTTTTATTTTCCATTCAAATAGCAGTGAGATAGAGAAAAAAAATGATTTGTAGACACATGATAGACAAGCAAAGTAATTCGATCCATATTTGTGGTAATGGTGACCAAAAAATTTGAAAAACGACAAATCCATTCAAACAAACCAATGATCCAGATGAAAAGAAACAAAAATGAAATGCTCAAGCATTAAAAATGAATTGAAGAAGAGAAAAAAAAATTCTTCCTTTCAACCATATCGACATTGTCATCAAACTGAAGAACCGCACACAATGATGATGATAAAAAGTCATAAGACAATACAATTGTGTGTATAAGTACATGACATTATTCTATGCCAATTGTGACAACAATAACGACAATAAGACTTTTTTTTCTGTTGTTGAATTGATGCATCTAACAATTTTCTATTTTTATGTCATCTGGCTGGCTGGTTGGTTGGTTGGTTGGATATTCTCTATTCTGATTCTTGAAATGATGTTAATACACTAATACAATACATGATCATGATAGCTACAACGCTAGTCATCATCATCATCATCATCATCATATAATTCCATCATTTTTATTATTATTTGGCCTGTTTTGTTGTTTGATGTTTGTCCTTCTCCTCTTACCGACAGATGATACATTGATAGTTTTTATGGCAAAGACTAAAAAGACTGTTGTATAAATCTTGTCAAATGATTATAATTGTCAAAAAAAAAAAAAATCATTCTGTTGTCATTATCAAAAAAAAACAAAAACAACATAATATTATTTGCATTATTTATTTGTTTATCGTTCGAATAAGCAATCAATAAATGTTCAATGAATCTATCAATGATTTTAGCTTACAGAAAATTTACGAAAATAAAATAATCAAATAAGACAAAAGTATCGTCAATGAACGTAAACAGATAAATGTTTATCTAGTTCATTAACAATTGAATTCTTCAATAGCAATTTGATTATAGTGATAAAAAAACAACAACGAAACTAAATTCCATCGCAATTTTCAATGGGAATCATATTCATTAGGAAAGTAGGAGAAAAAAACCACACAAAAAAAAATATTTAATTGCTACATCTGTTCAAATACATTCAACAAAATGTAGTTTTTTTTTCTCGACAAAAAATAAAAAATAACAAATGTGCAACATGATGTATCGAAAATCATCATCATCATTATTATGAATTATGTGTGAATAAATTTTTTTCTTTCATTTCCACTCTCGATGTGCTGAATGATATTTGATGCATAGTGTATATTCTGCTGACATTGGTGCAGCAAAAACATAAATGAGTAATTCACAAAACAATTTAGATTATTCATTCAAATTTTATTCATATTCTACGTTTGTGTGTTTGTGTGGATGGATGGATGAATGGCGAAAAAAAAAATTTTTTTTTTTATTCACACGGTTTACCATCATTATCATCTACTAAATCATTATGTATAAGCTCATCATCATTTTATCGCCATCATATATTTTTTCTTTTTCATCACCATTATCGTTATTTTTACATTAATTTTAATTTTTTGTTTGTTTTCATTCACAAAAGAATTGATTTGACAATAATGAATTTGGCAATGTTTGCTTGTTCATTTTAAAATAGGAAAATCCTTTTTTTTTGTTTTGTTTCAGCAGAATAATTGACAATTATGAAAATTTTTAATGGTGCATTACAGAAAACAATTATATAATTCTATACTTAGTTCCTCTCCTTTGGTCATTGAATGTATTGACATTTATTTTTTTTCGAAAAACTATTATATAGAAATCTGTGTTTTGATGATAATTAAAATGATATATTCATATTTTTTTCTGGAAAAACAAATGTATATCTGAATCTCAATAATCGTTGACAACAACATCATCATTCATATGATGGAAAGCTATAATTAAAAAGAAGAAAAAAAACTTTCATAGCTGTCAATAGATGTTTTATAAAGCGCTGACAAAGCTCGAATGATCATATAATATTTTTATATAGTTAAGATCATCGATCGAAAGTGAAAGAGAGAGAGAAAAAAACGAAACTGATTCTTGATGATAAATAATTGATAGAAATCAATGATGAAATGAAATTGAAAGCAAAAGGAGAGAGAGAGAGAAAAATAAAACACCGATATTTAATCGATCAATTTAATTTTTTTTCCAATTCGATCATACGATTAGAAATAAAGTCAAAACAAAAAAAAAATATTCAAGAAAAATATTTGTTCAATCAACCGGAAAGGATGGCAGCTACAGTTGAAATAAAATGAAACTAACGATCAATTCAGAAATTTTTGTTTTGTTTTGTTTTTGCTGATTGCTGTCACCTTGATCAGTGTTTTACAAACACTGATCAAATCGATGAAGCTAAAAAATGATGCTTAAATCTAATTACTTTTTTTTTGAAATGGATATTTTTTTGCAGTAAACGCAGAATACAATAAGTTCCTTAACGCGTTCGCTACCGGAGATTTCGAAAAACACATAGAACTACAGCAAATAAACGACGCAAATATGCGTCGCTGGTAGCGAACGCGTTAACGCTATTGTGTACATCACAATGTGTGTAGTGGTGTGTGGACATAATAAATTCCTTTGAAAAAAATTCTTCAAAACAAAATTCAATAACTATTAATCAACGAAGCAAACAATTTGTATTTTTCCTTTTTAAATCATAAAAAAAATATCATCTTTTATCGGTCAGATAAACACATATTTGCGAGAGATAAAGAAAATAAGTGTTGTGATCAAGTGTAAATTTTTTTTTTAAATATTAAAGTTTGATGGCTAAAAATTTCAAACAAAGCTGTTATTATGGTGAAGAAAAATATGAATTTTGTTTTTTTTCAGGAACTATTCTGGTTATATTTGATGAATAATTTTCATTTTTCTCCTGATGGCACAAGTTTCGATGAAGCGTTATTTATTTATTTATTTATTTTTTTTAATAAAAATTTTCAAGTTTTACAGTTGAACAACAACGATTATTGGTCATCGGTCAGAAAGGCAAAAGGGCAATATGGTAAAATTCCAGACTATCCATGCATTCATCAGTTGAATTTTTTCTATTTCATTCCGATTCGATTCATATTTTTTTTTGTTTTGTCATCTTTCAAAATGATTTTTCATATTGAAAATTTCAAAATTTCAAAATTCAAAATAAATGTTACACTTGTAACAATTGGCTTCAAGCCTAACCCAAATAAATCTTTTTAGTCGATTCTTTTCCTTTTTTTATTTTACTGTGAATCATATTTATCTGTTTTGTTGTTGTTGTTTTTCATTGATTTCATCAGATATACAAGTATAAGGTGGTAAACATCCAAACCAAAAATATCAAATAAATTTTGGGCCAACATTTGGTACCTTTATCGCATTTTATTTCATTTTAAACCAAAAAAAAAAATGACCACAGATAAAATCCAAATAAATAAAAGAACAACAACAACTGGAAAATTTCCAAAACTTTGAACGCCTTTTAAATGTCGAATTATCTCCCCTTCTTTTTTTTCGGGTTTTGTGAAAAAAATTCATGTTTTTTTTGCGATTTTAAAATTGAATTTATTTATTTTTTTCATGTTTTTCAATTTCATTTTTTTTTCGGGTTGTAGTTTTTTGTTCACTCTCTTCTTTAATGTGTACATTTTGATTATTGAACACAACGGCTGCTGCTGCTGTGTTCAATATGTTTCTATGATGATATAAACGTAATGCGATCATTTATCGACGAATTCCAAGAATTGAACAGCAGAAAAAAAATTATCATATATGGAAAATATGTTTTGAATTTTTGATTTCGCCAAATTTGGCCCATTTGATTTATTGGGTAAAAATGTTCACTATGTTACTTGTGTGTGTGTGTGTGTGTGTGTTTGGACATCATATCATGTGGTTAAATATTCAACAAACAAAAAAAAAAAAATCAAAGGTCATTATTAATAGTGAAGCCATTTGTTATTGATGATGATGATGATTGGAGAGAAAGTGACAAACAAAAAAAAACCGGAAAATAACAAACAAATTCAATCAACCACAAAGCATCTCATAACCATAATCGTTAATCAACGAGAAAAAAAAAATTATAAAATTTTATTTTTAGTTAAATCAATTGATCAACTACTCTTTTTTTCCTATTTCGCTTCTGATCGCTTCTGATAGTTGTTTATTTGGCAAAAGCATTATTAGATAGTAATAGTTATAATGTAACTAAAAACTAAAGAAAATGATACATTTGTATAGTGAAGAAGAAAATAAAGGGATTGAAAATTAATTTCAATCATAATAATCAATGCCGATTTTGACAACACACACACAAGATTGGAAAAATATCGTATCAAAAATCCTTTCACTTAATCTTATGGGCCATATGCGATATATTTATGACCAAAAAATACTTGAATAAATTGATTTGGAGAAAACATCAGCCAATAAGAATCAAAAGAAAAAAAATCAAACATCAACGACGAACACATACAAAATATCAAAATAAAATAAAAAATGAAGGCAAGATTTGCAAACTTCAGCAAATTGATAAGTTAACTCGCTCTCGTTTCAGTGATGCTTATTGATTCTCTCGGATTGATCTTAACCAAAAATATACCATACCATATATTGGCACATTCAAACACTTTTCTTTCTTTTCTGGTTATCACAAGTTAATCGGTAAAACTTGTAAAATAGAAAAAAAATATATTTAAATCTGGTTAGTATAATCAATGAGAAAAAAAAAATTTTTGACAACAACCAGAAAAAGATAAATTTGAAATATTTCTGAAAGCAAAAGTGAAAACCTGCCACGAACTTGACCACAATAATAATTACATTGGATTTAAAATGAAAAAAAAACTTTGATCGAAGGGAAAAAACCAATATATTTTAATCATTCCTAAAGATGTTATGATCATGATATGAAAAGAGCAATAGATAAATAGATACATTTGAAAAATTGATTGGAAAAAAAACATTTCAATTGAATTACATGAACTAAAAACCAAAAAAAAAAAAAATATAACATAGTAACATTGCACAGAAGAAGAAAAAAATATCAGATATGCTGATCGAATATACAAATCGAATCATAAATGATCTGAAATGATCGGTTTTTTTTCTTGTTGTTGGAATCGATTGCAGACTAAATTAAAAATCGAAAGTGTATATACAAACAAACAAACAAAATTTATGTCAATCCTTTATGGCCTAGAAGTATAAATATATTTATCAAAGAGTTTTTTTTTCAATTTAATCATTCATTTTTTTACAATTTTCTTTTTGTTGTTTTCAATCAATCTCAATAAATAAACTCAAAATAAACTTTGATATTTTTCTTTTGTTTTTTTTTCGTTAAAATCAACGACTACTATACAATAAACACAGTACACGCATCAAAATATGAAAAAGAAAATTCAAATTTCTTATCATTTTGGGCGTTAAAGGCTTTAGCTAAAACAGGAATAAAAGTTTTTCGTTGTTTATCAATGGAAAGAAGATAACAAGATACCATACACACACAAAAATTCAATGAATACATCGTAATAATTTTTTTCGAGTGTTTTGATTCAATCGATTTTTTTTACTAATGACAATTATGTTTTCAATAATGAAATTTTTTCTGTTTTGGTTTTGTTTTGTTCACAAGGGTTAATTATTAATTTTCTTTTTTTTAAACATTGTTTCGATTCTTCATTTGTTTTTTTCCCCCAATCAAAATTTTCTTCCTTTTGTGTATGTGTGTTGTTGTTGGTTGTCCACGCGCACATGTACATCAAAAAAAATATTAATTTCTTTTTTCATATATCGTCGATATCGTAGTCAATCACCAATGAATGTAAGTATCACAAAGTATCCATTGAGAAATGAGTTAAGGAAAAAAAAATACGATTCGATAATATTCTCCCCTTCCAACTTTTCTTTTTCAACAAAACTTTTTTCCCCTCAGATTTAAATAAGAAAAAAAAACATATACTCTGTTTTTTTCTCCACTATAACAATTGGATTTCGATCATCATCATCATCATCATTGACATCATGATGAATATCCTACCATCATAGTACCCATTAACCATTAGCATAGCAACGTCAAAATGATTATTATGATTATGTTGATGATGATCATGATGTTGATGATGGTGATCATGAAATTATTTAAAAAGGCCAAACTTTTCATCAATTGAATCAATCAATCAATCAATCATTAAATCGATCATCATATACCTCATTTAGTTAAATTTTATATTAGAATTTCCTTTAAAAAAAAACAAAATCATTAATCAATTTTTATTTATTTTGATCTCATTGTTAATTTTTTATTTATTTATTTATCCTTTTGGCCAAAAATTTTTTAATGAAACATCTTTTTGACGAAAGACGAAAATAATTTTCATTATTGACAATCGATTTATCATCGTACAACCCGTAAAATGCATTCACAAACAATTAAGGTAAATAATCCTTTCTTTCTTTTCTGTTTTATTGATGCGCACGATTTTTTTTGTGTGTTCAATTTTTTCATATTTTTTTTGCTGAATATGAAAATGAAAAAAATGTCAAAATGATTGTTACCGCCTTTTATGACACTGACCATACACACATATTATATATGTGTAGACATAAAAAGAGATTGTGAACAAAATGCCATATGTGTGTTTTCCAAATGAAACACAAATGAATATATGATGATTTGTGGATAAAGATAAAAATGATTTAAGCGCGCGCACATCTAACGTGTGTGTATCGGAATTCTTTTCAGTAAATCTTATTCTTGTGTTACAGAAAAAAAAACAACAACAATGTTTTCATTTGCCATTCAGTATTTAGACACAGAATCGACATGTTTTTGTGTGTGTGTGTGTATGTGCAATATATACGATTCCATTTTTTTTCAATAAAAATTCAGGTATAATCAACAAATTGTAAATCAAGTTTTTAACAACGATATAAACAAACAAAAACATTTGATTTCAGAATGAATGAATGATTGAATTTGTTTGGATTTTTTTCTTCTGAGAACAACTCATCACTGTTGTTGTATTTCACTTTTTAGTTCAGTCAGCTATTCTTGATTCATTTGAATTTTTTTTTTTGTTTTGTTTTTGTTCACTTTGCTCTCGTCACCAGTCATCATTTCCATATCAGTCTATTGTTAGCATCCAAACCATCAACATGTTGGTTGTGTACTGATGCTATTTGTATGTTTGGATAACAACCAAACATATTCGGATTTCTTTACAATGTTTTTGGAAAATTTTCTTAGGAAAATTTCGGGTGAAAATTGTTAAATTTTTTTTCTGGTGTGTTTCAAACTATTGAAAGAAAACCAATTTTTAAATTAAATTAAATTGAAATTCGTAAATTGTCTCTGATTATGATGATGATTTTAAATGATTTAGTGTTTATGTTGTGTTTGTGTGTGTGACAAATTCTAAAATTTAAAATATGTTTCTGTCTGTTTTTCATGTCATTTTTTTTCTTCTAAATGTCTGATAATATCTTCATCAGCTGACAGCTTTAAAAAAAATGAGACATCATTTAACATCATTGATTTTGTTATCATTGTCATCGTTGTCGTTTTGTCGTCGTCATACGTGATTCGCATATGACGACACTGATTTGTAAGTATTTTTTTTGTTTGTTAAACATTATGGCACTAAGAGAAAATGCAAAAGTGAAAACAATTTAAAATCTCGTAAAATATTGAATCTTGTGAATTTTTTTTTTTGAATTGAATGAAATGTTTTCACTGCAGAAGCTAAAAAACGAAACAAAACAAAACTGGTCGATTATCGACTTTAAATCAACAAAACGCGGATCAAAACATTGATTTGACCATAACGGTAATATTACGTATTCGTTAGTGTATTTTTTCGTGTACATGATTTTTACATTTTTGACAAAAAAAAAGTTTGACATTTTTAGCAAACAAACAAAACAGAATAATACAGAATCATTTTTTACTGTGGCTGTTAGTTTGAGAAAAAAAAATAGTAAGTGTGAACAAACAAAATCTCAAGTTGGAATCTTTGTTTCTTTTTGTTTTGTTTTGTTCGTTTTTTGTTCACATTTACTTTTACTTATCGCTTGAATTGAATCTAAAATATTTTTTTTTCTGGATCAAGTTGTTGATGGGTTCATTTATTTATTTTTCCAATCGTTTTAGTGTTGTCATTTTTCTTTTACTTTTACTTTTTTTAAAAAAAGAAAAGAAAAATTGTTTAATATTTGTTTTTTCACTTGATCACACACTTGATTCTTATAAATCCTCGATTACATTGTTGTTACATTTCATTTTTCTCTACTTTTTTTTCTCTTTATTTAAGAGATAAGCTGGCCACTTTAAAGTTTCATAGAAAAGTTTGCTGTTTTTTTAAATTCTGTTTACGATTTATTGTGTAACAAACAGATATTATTTGATAGAAAATGAAAAAATTCGCTTCACACCTAACAACTACATGCAATGTGTGAATGAAAAATTCATTTGATTAACTTGAACAAATTCTTGATGATGATTATGTGTTAATAATTTAAAATTCTTTGAAAAAAAAGTATTTTTTGCTGAGAGATGATGAAAATCACAAAAATCAAAAGTTTCAATTGATTAAATTTCTTCTTTTTTTTTTAAAAAAAAACATGATTGAATTTTTTTTTTTTTTTTTTGAATATTCAATCATGTCACATTGATTAATTTACATATTGATGATTTTGCTATATATGCATGATGTAATGAACACATCATATATAGCAAAAAATAGTATTAAAACAAATATGCAAATGAACTTATAATGAGCTTAATTATAGATGGATGACAATAATGTATGTATGTGTAGGAGTGTGAAGAAGAAAAAACAAAACAAAAATTTTCAAAAAAAAATGAACGATGATGGTTGAACCTATATGATGTTGTGTTTAGACAAGATAAAGGCCAAGAGAGAGAGAGAGAGAGAAGAAAAAAGTGCGAAATTTCAAACTTGTTATACTTGTATATGTTGTGTTATGAAGAAGAAAATAAAATATGCCGTCTTGCGTGATTGAGTTTGCGCTTGAAGCGACCATCCATTATCTATTTATTTATTTTTTTTGCCAATATAATAATGATGATGATGATGATGTATACTGTTGATGATGTTTGAGGTGGGCTGATACAATAGACGACAATGAAAGAGATGGAGAGAGAGAGAGCGAAATGTAAAAAAAATCAAAATTAAAATTGCGCATAAACACCATTTACCATAGACCCAAAAAAAACAATGTGAAGAAAAATAAAAATAAAATAATCAAAATGACAACAACAGAATGAATTACAGCTACATACACACTATGATCATTGATTCGGTTAAAAATATATAACCGAAAGTATATTCCCGAACATAACCAGCCTTCAAACAGAAAAAACAAACAGAATTTTTGTGTATGTACACTCAATATTTATATTTATATTTGAAAGGGAACCATAGAATGTCTTGTGTCGCCCGACGATTGTGTGTGTGTGTGTGTGTATCTTAATATAACACTACACTACCACTAATTGTGTGATCATAATATTCGACAATTCTTTCTTCACATATACTTGTGTACACACAAGCAATAATAAAAAAAAAAAAGATTATCATTATATATAAGGCTGCAAAATAATGTTGAAAAAAACGACTCATCTTTCCTTAAGGAAATAAACAAGGATCCGGCAAGTAGGCAGATATTTTATATTAAAAGAAGGTTGAACCATTAGGTACCTCCTTTTGCACAAACTCGGTTCAGAGTTTTATTTTTATTTTTTTCAATCTTGAATTGATCATAAAGGCTACATCCGAAAGAAAACATCATATTCTCAATGATCTAATGATAGATAATAGTATACATTTACCCAAAAGATAATATCTAATATCTATCAAAAATGCTATGTAATAATCATTTGGATATTAAATCAGCATTTATTATGTAATCATTAAAATCTTTATCAATAAAATTTAGTTAATTTTTTTTTTGCAAATTTCTAAACATGTTATTTTGTTTTCATTTTTTTTAACCTTATAGATGGCAAATGTTGACAATCTTTCATCAGAAGATTATATGCAGGAATTTTCCAATATTGATTTGAATGCATTCGAAGAACCATTAACAAATATTCATAAACTTTCATTAGTGACAAAAATGGATCAACATTTAGGCAATGTGTTAGCATGTGTTAATCAAACATCAATGTCACAATCATCGACAATGTGCAATAATAGTATGGTCAACGGGAATAGTATGGTACATAATATTACCAATAATTTAAATGATCATCATAAACATTCACAACTAACAACATTAAATTCGACGGACAATTCTTCGACAACGACTACACCAATGCGACATTCACCAATTGAAACGGCATCAGCATTCACATCCATTTCCAGTTCGAACATGGCCACACCAATTATCGCTCCAGCAATGATTGATTCCAGCAATAGAATGAGTTTTGTCGATGAAAGCCATAATATGCCATGGTTGGCGTTTAGAAGTAACAATGGACTTTTAAGTGGTGCACCAGATGGCCCATTAGATTTACGTGGTCAAACAGGAACGGAGATTGATTCAAGTTGGATGTCGTCATCAATGAAACGAGAATATTTGGATATGTCAGCACACACTAGTTACATGAATCATCCAATGGCTAATGGTGTACACAATCGATTAGTTCATGGTAACAATATTTTTATGAATAGTGGAGCAATGAGCACAATTGATACGAATAATCAGATTCATGGTGATACGGTACCAACGGGTAGTCAACTAGCTGGCACACATCCATCACATTTGACATCGCATCATCATAGTTCACATGATTTGCATATTTTACAAAATGGTAACCATCATAGTGTCCAATCATTGAATCATTCACCACAAAATACATCAACAATGCATACAATGATGCATTCATATCCACATATGAATGATAATGCTAATACATATCCTTATCCGATTAGCCACCACCATCATCATCATCATTTAATGTCTGGATCATCAGCAACAACGAATACTAATAATAATAACACCGGCAATAATCAATTTTCCATCAACAATGACCATCATAATAATAATAATAGTCATTTAGTGTCGACGAAAAGTACCAACAACAATGAAACGGCTACTCAACATGATCATCATCATCAGCATCAGCCTCAACATCATCATCATCATCACGCCAAAAGCATTAGTAATGGAAGCAATAGCAATACTAGTAGCAATAGTAGTCAAAGTAGTCGAACCAGTAATGATTCAAATCAAAGTAGTGAATCAAATGTTAGCAATGAATTCAATATATCGGCAAATAATGGTAGTTCGATTAGATCGATTAATTGTGATATTGATGACAGTCAACTCATACATTTATCGGTACGTGAGCTTAACAAAAAATTAAATGGACTAACTAAAGAAGCCATCTCAAAAGTAAAAGCCAAACGACGTACATTAAAAAATCGTGGTTATGCACAAAATTGTCGCACAAAACGTATGGAACAACGAAGAAATTTAGAAGATCAATTAAAAGATTTGATTGCTGAAAAACAAACATTACAAATGAGATTGAATTCATTTCAAATGGAAAATGTTACATTAAGAGAAGAGAATAAAAATTTAAGCCAAAAAATTAAATATTGTACACAATATCATTCACAATTAAATGATACAATAACACATCATTTAAATGCCCATCATCATTATTCATCACATGAATCATCACACCATCATCAATCGGTTGGACAGCAGCAAGTGGTCAGTACAACATCGGGTACACCAAATTCTAATGAAGCTCATCATGAATGTTCAAGTTCATCAAGCGGTAGTACAACACCAAATTCAATTCTTTATGATTATAATGGCTAAACACATTTTGGATTTCCAGAGTTCAATCTTGATGGATTATATCGATACGATCAAAAAACAAAAAAAAAATGTTTCCCACCAAATTCTACCGATAAACACCACCAAGCATCAAAAATTATTCATCAACCCACCCAAATGCAAAATCATATCCATATAAAAAAACAATGTTGACGTTTGATCTCTTCTTTTTTTTTTTGCTTGTCTCTATCTTTTCACATTAGCTTTGAAAAAAGTCTTGCAAAAAAAAAAATTCAATTATTGTTCATTATCATTATTGGTGTATTATATAACAAAATATGAATGATGATAGAAGCCGTAATGATTTTCTTTATTTTGTTTTTTATTATTATTATTTTGTTTCTTCTTCTGTCTTTTTTTCTTTTCCGTTTTTTTCTTCATTTTGTTGCTTCCGTTGTTCAAAACGACCAATTTTTTTTCTGTTTGTTTGTTTGAAAAAAAAAACAAAAACAAAAACACACACATCATTTTGATTTTGATTTATATATTTATTATTATAATTGAATCAATTAATTTAATTTAATTTATTATTATTTAATAATTTTTATTTCGTAAAAAAAATGAATAAATTTTCAACAAAAAAAAAATTACACAAAATAAATAATTGAGAAATGAAACAAACAAAAAACGTTCGAAATTGATTCATAAATGACATGACGCGTAGCAGATTGCGAAAAAAAACAAAACAAAGAAGAATTTTTTTTTTTTGTTTTTGTTATTGTGCCGATGGACAATTCAAACGAGTGTTTATATGTAAATGTTTTAATTAAAACCGAATAACAGGAATTCTATCCCCGGTACACACACACAGACATACAAGGATGTTTCAATGAGCAAAAAAAAATGAATGACAATTAAAAAAAATTGATACAACCAACAATAAAATCATTTCATTTTTTTGTGGTTATAATTAAAAAAAAAAACATTGGGAATGAACAAAAAAAAATTAGCATGTGATTAATTTTTTTTTCCATCATTTTCTCTTGATCAAACACAATCAGAATGGAAGGGCCAAATGAGTGAAAAACAAAAAACAAAAAAAACATATTCCAAAAGTGGAGGGGAGAAATAGTGAGTGAGAGGATGAGGAAAAAAGGTCTTTTTTTTGTTTTTGTTTTAAACATCTTTTATATGATTGTTTCACATTGATGTTATGCTAGAATTTTTTGTCATGAAACATGAAATGAATCGAAATGTGGACCAAAATAGTGTTAAACCAAAGAATTTAAGTTGGGGAAGACGAACCAAAAAAAAAAAAAAAAACGAACAAAATTCGAACGAATGTAGGGCGTTGATATTAATGAGACACACAAACATTGAATGAACCAAACACCACAAAAAAAATTACCGTAATTTCGCTCATAAATGCCACATGATATATGTATACACCGCACCTCCCCCCGCATGTATACAGCATCTTGACAAAATTTTGTAAAAAAAAATTCGTTAGTATAGTCCGCATCCAAACGAAATTGTGCGAAATTACGATAAAAGGCCCAAGACCTCAAAAATACAAAATACCAAAAAAAAACTTCAAGAATGATTGAAAAAAAACAATAGGAAACAAAACATGTGAGCGAATGATGATGATGATGATGATGATGAAAAAAATTGCTTGATCATCACATTATTGAAATTGGCTTGTTTTAAGCTCAATGATTTTACAATGGAAACATTCACAAACAAACACACAAAGATAGATAGATAGATAGATAGATAGAAAGTCCAGTTTTTGATACGATTGAATTCTATTGTCGAAAAAAATAACTATAGTCCCTTGCATAGTCCTTTTCATTCAAGAATCTGATTGTATATTATTACAGTTTTCTGGTATTTTTTTTTTTTTTTTGATTACGCGATCAATTAGATGCTATAGCTGTTCATTTGATCATTTGGTCTTGGAATTAGATTTTAGTTTGTTGTTGTTTTTTTCCCAAAAATAAAATCGATATAATCACAGTCATTTTTTTTGTGGATGTTAATAATAACCAATATAACAATAAATGAAAGAAACCAGAAGGATTGAAAATTAGTTCGGTTACTGAATATTTTGATATCGGTGAAAAATTTGTTTGAATTGTGGCCGAAATATATATATAAAGCTTTTGATCCTAATTATTTTCTACCAAAAAAAACAACCATTCTGTACTGGAAAAAAGCATCTATGCAAACAACAACAACAAGAAGATAAAGATAAAATCTAGACAAATAAATGATGATCATCATTAGTTTATTATTATAAACTAATTTTCATTCAAAAAAAAAACATTTATTATTAGTAAAAACTTATTGTGATGTAGTATTTATATGTTGATGATGAGGGATAAATAGAATTTACCGAAAATCTATGCTAATGAGAAAAATTCTTATTGTTTTTTTTCAACCACTGGAATAACCACCAAAAAAAAAAAACTGGAATTGGAAAAAAAAATATCTAAACCATTTTCATCAACTGTCAAAACAAAATTTTTTTCCCCTCTCCCGTTATATAAATCTTATTTACTCATGAGAGCCGTAAAACATACATTTAACAACGACAACAACAACAACAACAACAAGAATATGAAACAAAACAACAGACGATGAAAGACGACATTCATTGCAAAACAAAAAAAAAAAAAAATGCATCGAGGGTAACCATATTACTTTATTCCATACGGTTAAATTATTCCGTTACCCACACACAAAAAAAAACACTAAATATAACTTCTTTTTTTTTGACGATTAAATTAGTTTCAGCTTGATTCAGTTTTAGTTTTCTTATTTTATTTATTTATTTATTTTTTTTAAATTCTTTAGGGTCGTTGTCGTTGTCGTTGTCGATCATCACACAATTCACTATTATTATCATGTTCGTGTTGTTCGTTTATTGCAGTTGTTTTTTTTGCTTTACAGGGGGAAAAACGAAAAATCTTTTTTTTTTTTTTTTTGGTTGACGACAAACAGCCGATCCTGATTCCCAGGCGATTTTCTATTCTTTTCTTTTTTTATCAATTCTGTGGTTCACCTAATCGTGTGTGTATGTGTGTTTAATTTATATGCACGTCAATCAACAACAGCCAAAAAAAATACAAGCATTTTTGACTTTATCGTTATATAATCAACTATAATAAATAACAACAACAACAACGAAAAAAAATGAATGAATGAATAAATGAAGAATCTCCCATTAATTCATAGCTATAAGCTACAAATAACTATGTTGATCAAGGATCAATTATAATGATGATGATGACAATGATCAAACCGTCAACTGATCAAACCAACTACACACACACACACAAATTGGACAATTAAATGGCCAGAACAAAAAAATTGATTGTTTTCGGTTTTTTTTTTTTGTTGGTGTATGTTTTCTTGTAAGCAACGGATATTTATCTATTTTTTTTTCTTCTTCACTAATTATGTCTACAACTTGTATTTTGCTTGTTTCTTATCATTTTTAGCCAACGCCTTATTGTTGTTGTTTATTCGGGGAGAAGAAAACAAACATAGAGTTTGATGGTGTTATTTTTTTGCTCATTAAAAAAAACTATCCAAAACCAATAATTATCAATATTAATCATGTGAATCATTTTTTTTCACAGAATAAAAAAAAACTCTAAATCAATATGTGATCGAATTTCAAAAATAGAAAATGAAAGAATTTTCAAAGAATATTTTTGTTAACGTTTATTTTCACAATCGAAAAAAACGAAAATTCCATCGAAATTCCATTTGAAATCTAAAGATTTTTTTTGGTTTGTCTTCGTAACCAGATTAAATGACAAAATAAAAAATATAAAAAATTTGTCATTTGTGTTGGACCCAAATGATTCGATGTAAGTATGCGATTCTTTTTCTTCTTCTTCTTCTTTTTCTTTTTCTGAATCAACTGATAGTCAAATCACGTATTTATATATGGCAATAACGCATTCACACATTATACACAATATGTTTCAATGTTTTTTTTTGTTTGGTGGTGGTTTGTTAAATTAAAATTGGTGTAAATTACTGAACAATGAAAGTAAAAGGAAAGAAAAATAAAACTCAGATGTACCACACACTCACACATGATACAATCTGTTTCATAAAATAAAATGAAGACGAACTGTGTGTGAAAAAAAAACGAAAAAAAACTAAAACTGGAAAATCAATAGAATATCGTGACAAACAAGGAGAGTATAGTGAGGGAAAAGGGGGAAGAAATATTCATTCAAACTAACTATTATTATTTTGCCATTGTATTTTGGTGGTTAATGTTTAATCCCGATCAAAAAATAAAAAATAAATCTCTCCCATTTTGGTTGTTTTTACAAAAAAAATGTATCCATGATACCCGGCACATACACAGACAAACAGACACGAACACGTACGGTTATGATAACCGTTATTGAATTGATTTATCAGAAACAAGGAAGAAATCAAAAGAAACAAAAATGGGAAAACAAAATGTTCGTATTGTAAAATATGACATTGTTTTTTTTTATTTCTTCTTTCACTTCTTTTCTATGTACATGCCGGGTCAATTCCAAGTTTTAATTCGAATAATTTTTCAAGAGTAATCCAATATGGTTACACACTGAGAATCTGGACAAATAATGATCCGACAAACAAAAAAAAACATCCATTCATTCATTAATAATAATAATGGATATACCATTGGTGTCAAATATTGTTTAACAACAACAAAAAAAACAAATAAAATTGTTGGAAAGAAATTTTGTTTTCATTGACAATAATAATAAAAAAAAACAAACAGTAAATCATATCCATAACCGATAAATTGACTATAGCAAAAAAAATAAACTTGGAATTTTACTTTGCCATTGTTTTACACACACACAAAAAAAAACGAAAAAGAAATAAATAGGCTTTGATTTCAAAGAAACAAAAACAAAACATTTTATTTGAAATTTAAACCAAAGAAGAAAACAAAATATTGACTATAGTTGTGGTCAATGAAATTTTCTGTTTTCTTCACAATTCTGTCAAAAGAAACAGAATCACGATGAATAATGTCATTCGACAATGGTAACATTTTCAATCCACCAATCATTCAATAATAATAATAATCATCATCATAGTGTTATGTTAAATGAACCAAATGGTTTTTCTTTTCATTTATGTATTAAAGAAATGAAAAACAAAACTCTCAAGTAATCAGTAGCCGGAAAAAAAATTTAACCACACACGATTTTTTTTTTCTTTAAATTCATTTATAATCATAATATTCTGGTTAAGAATCATGGAAATGGGAAATATATCAATAGACAGAATCTATGTGAA
Source organism: Dermatophagoides pteronyssinus (assembly GCF_027571235.1). Classification (NCBI taxonomy): domain Eukaryota; kingdom Metazoa; phylum Arthropoda; class Arachnida; order Sarcoptiformes; family Pyroglyphidae; genus Dermatophagoides; species Dermatophagoides pteronyssinus. Next base: position 4,364,747 of record NW_027461525.1, read on the forward strand.
TACAATTGTTTGTTTGTTTGTTGTTTTTTTCCCAAAAAGTTTTATGAATGAACAGGATTTATATAACAGCCAAGAAAAGAAAAGAAAAAATTCAAATTGAAAACATTCAAACATTTGAGAATAAAGAAAAACAATCATTAAACATTTTGAATTAGAAAAACCGACAAACAAATGAATGAATTCTTTATTTGTATGTGAGTGCTTGGTTCTTTTTTTTTGTTTTGTTTTTCCATCACCAAAAAAAAAGTGTATGCACTAAAAATGTGTCGAACCATCATCATCATCATCATCATTATAAGGATGTTTATTGATGGTGATGTTATATCATCAACAACATTGAGATGTTGAAATAGACATAAATATCGCCAAGTAATTATATTTGATTTACTTCCGACATATACTTTAACATTTCGGCATTGTTTTTAAGAAATATTTTTAAAAATAAAAATAAATTTTTCACAAGAAGAAGAAAAAATTATCAAAAGAATTTTTTTTGAAATTCTTTATGTTTTTTTTGGTGTGATTAATAATCATCAAAAACATTTTAGAATTACAAAAATGTTTTTGAAAACCGAATAGAATCTGCACCGTACCGGAACGTTAAATTGAAAAAAATCTAAACTTTTAAATTGTAAAGATTTTCAAAATTGTATCGTTAGAAAAAAAAATTGAATTGAATTGATTCACACTTTTTATACACACGGAGAAATGCACACAGAATCAAGAATCTAATCATTTTGTCGAACCATAATCCAATATATCTACTTGAGCCCAAACATAATAATAATAATTGAGTACACACTGACACACTTGGGCAACAAAAAAAAAACTTTTTAAAAAGAATTTTTTTGCTACACACTCTACCCTTTTTTTTGGTTGCAAAAATCATTCTTGTGGAATCGAGGGTCATACGTGCCAGTCTATGCGTGTGTGTGTGTTCATGTTAGAATATGAATTAGGTGAGAGAGAGAAAGAGAATCTGATCTATTATGTCAATATAATTTTGAATTTGGAAAAAAATAGAATTTCAATTGAATATTGAATTTTGAACTACAAAATTGTGTAAAGATTGTATTGAATAAAAGAAAAATATGAATTTTATTGAATTGATAATTTTACAAGCAAACAAGATGTGTATGTTTGTGAACATTATTATTTTTTGTGGTGAATTTTTCTTTTCCAAAATTCCATTTTATTTATTCTATATAGAATTCTGAATACATTTATTGTTTATGTAAATATCAATGCAAAAAAATATTCTCGACAATTTAATCTCTTTTCAAACCACAAATTAGTTTGGTTAGTCAATGTTAAGTAGATTTGATTGTGTAAAAAAAAATAATAAAAATAACAAAAAACAATGAAATGATAATAAAAAATATGAGTTTTTTTTTCGTTCGAATGGAACACGCGTTCGGTAATTTCAAATGTAATAAAATAAATAAACAAAGATTGAGTTTTGTATATTGTTCATATATGTAAATTTTGGTAGATATATAGACCAAGACAGAAAAAAAATAAAAAATAAACTTTTGTCATTTATGTCGAATATATAACATCAACAAGGGACTAATCATAAATGAAAATGACACAACCAAACAAACAACAATCTCATCAGTACTTTTTTTTTGTTATTTCTATGGATTAATAATAATAATAATAAAAAGCTAAGATTCTCTATTATCTAAGTTATGTTTTTTTCTCTCTAATTCTATACATCAGAACAAAATAATAATAATGGTGACAAATAACAACAATTCTATTGTGCAATTTTTTTATTTCAAAAATTAGATTATCATTGATTGATACTAATGAAGTTTGTTGTTTTCCACGGACATTGATGATGATGATGGTCATTGGGACAATTTTTGATGGTGTGTATGATTTTGTGAGTAATTTATGTATTTCCATCAACAACTGATCATCAACAATTATTGCCATCGTCATTGAAGCGCAAGATAATATTATATTCGAATATAGTTTATTCGATTATATTCACTTACAATGAATTGGTTCATAATTGTTTATCGATGATGATGATCAAAAAAATCAAAGAATGAACAAATGTTTCTTTGTATATCAATATCATTAGCTCTAATGGATCGACAACAACAACAACAACAAAAGAAGAGAAATGGATCTACATGATGACATTAGGAAGCAAACAAAACAAAAAAATTCATTTTGGAATTCAAATGAGAAAATGAATCGGACAAAACATACATAATGCACGATTCAGCAACAATAGATTAATTAGTACTCGATTCTTTCAATGTGTGTGAATGGACACACTAGAATGAACTGGGATTCACTCTCTCGAGACAATGTGTATGTATGTCCATCTAGCTATTAATCGCGGCCAAAAAAAAACATTTAAATTAATGATGATGATCATAGTCACAACTATTGTTAACACTATTGTTACGAATTTTTTTTCCATCATTGAAATGATGATGATGATGTAAACTTCATTGGTGTTAATTGTTAATCGATAATCAACATCATTTGTTGTGACCTTTTTTCTCTCCCTATACTATCTTACTGATAGAGAAGCATTAACAACAATAGAAACAATCGAAATGAACACAAATTAATCATCAATGATTGATTTTGGATCAGAATTTTCTTAAATTTTATTCTCTCTAATTTATATGTGAATTGAGGTTTGTGAATACATGCATTTGTATACAAAAAAAAAATTGTGTAATAGTAAATGTTTAACATTTTTTTTCCATGATTATTTAGCTCAAATTTGAATCGTACAAACATTATTACGATCAATGCTTGAAACATCTGAACGAGTTATTGTTTGTCGTCTATGTTCTCGATGATTATTTTCAATATTCGAAACGTTCGATAGTACTGTTTCATCGAAAAAGTTTTCGTCACCCGTATCCAATTCGACATTCTCCATATCAACTGAGATGGGAAAATATACCAATGCATCACGATCTTCTTGTTCCTCATCACTAATCAAAATGAAAAATTTAATTAGAATTTATTATTGTTTAAAGTCTAATAGAAACATACCTACTAAGAAATACATCATTACTGTGAGGGGTGACAACATCGATTACGGCATCTTCTTCATCGGTCGCACCCATATCTTTGTTAGGATCTTCTTTATCTTCATCATAATCATCGAATTCCGATTCCTTTTCTTCATATTCAATGTTTTCTTCTAATTCTTTGAAATCTGGAGCAAATGCTGACCAGTTTTCGATTTGAGCTTGAGACCAAATAGACACCACTCCACTTGCAATGGAAACAATAACCGGTCGTATTGGATGCCATATTACATCGCAAACAACTTCTCCTTTGGTACCATGTAAAATCTTCAACAAAGTTCCAACATTACGTTCCCAAATGTATAAAGAATTCTGTCTAGAAGAACCGGCACAAATGTAATCAGATTCGGCACCCCCGGAAAAACAACATTTTTTCCAGATCGTTCTATTGACCAAATCTTGTAATTTTTGAATAGGCTCTGGGTCAAGTTTAAAATCATTTCCCATTGTTATATTATTTCCTTTTCGTCCTTTGGTATTAGCAGAATCATTGGCAAGTATGCTGGCTGAATCATAAACTCGAATGATTCGATCGGCACTATTGACCAAAAAGATGTTTTTATTTTTAGGCGCGAATTCTATTTGTTTGATTGCAGTGTTCGAAACCCTGAAGGATGTGACGATCGAAAAATTTATACTGCCTTTTTCCAAACGAATCACCTGTATTCGGCCCTTGGTGTTGCCAGAAAACACGTATTCTCCTCTTCGATCGAATGATGAAACTACATCGAATTCCGACTCTTCATCGTGAGGTATTTTTGAATGAGCAATCGATTTAGCTGGAACAAAATGAACAAAATGATTTACAAAATTCATAGTTATGATTTATCAAAAATCAATACCTGTACCGTCGGAAGAAATTTGATATTGAACTAAATGTGATGGTTGCTTCATGGAATGTATAAGTAGAATATGATGATTTCGTGGTGAAAACTGTACAGATGAAACACATGTATTTAGATGCCATCTAATTATTGGTTGTGATTTCAAAACATCCCAAACATAAACATAGCAATCATTGGAAGAAGTGGCTAACAATTTTCCGTTTCGAGACCAAGATAATGATGTTACCGGCAAAACATGTGCCGTAATCATTTTGGCAACACCACGAGTCAAAAAATCCCATATAAAAACAAGACCATCGTTACAACCAACAGCCAACACAGAGCCTCTTCGATTAAAAGCAACACTTGTAGCAGTTGCAAAACAATCGAGAACACCGTCAAATTCTTCGGGATAATTTTGCCCGAATTGTTCAAGCAATTCAAGATTCATGATTCATGAATTTCTTAAAAATTGAAATTCTTCAAATCAATTCTGCCAAAATTACACACAGAAAAAAAATTTAGTAGTGTAAACTATCATTTGATTGGGTGCCCGAAACTGAGCTTTGGTAGTGCACTACTATTTGGTATACACACTACCAATCAGTGTAGCATTTGAATGGTAGTCCACTACTAGCTGGTATGTTACACTATCAATCAGTATAGCATTTGAAAAGTAGTGCACTATCAATCAGTATGGCATTCAAAAGGTAGTGCACTACTGTGGTGCCGCAGATTTTTGCCCTTTTAACCCCCCTTTCAACCCGTTTATCCCCCCATTAAATAAATTTAACCCCCATAGAATACTTTTATCATATTTATTTATAGAATTTTCATTAATATATTAAAATAAAATGGTTAATTACAATCAATTGATTAAATAAATATTGATAATCATTTCATTTTGATTGGTCGGTAGTTCAATTACAAAATTGATGGTTCAAAAGCTAAATTAACGAATTTATTTCAATCCGATTCGTTTGTATGCGTCAAAGGTGATTGGACTTTCGCGACCAAGGTGAGGAAATATGAATTCATAGTTATATCATCGACCAACACCAATTAGATTTCAGTCGGATGAACCATAAAACCAATGATTTAATTTCAATATAAGCTTTTATCTGTAAAAAAATAACCAAGAATTAGTTGTCATCATTCATTAAAGTCCAAGTTTAAGAAAAGATACATACCTAATTTTTTCGTTACAGATTGAATTTATCAAAAAACAAACTAACGACCAAATTACCTTGAATACTCATTCTTTTGAAATAAAAAATAATTTAGCCAAGTAAAAAAAATGAATTACCAAAAAATTAGTTGTAATAATTCTAAGATTTCATAAGGCGTAGATATCAGTTTCCTTAAACTTTTTACTGGACCATCACAATTTGAAATAAAGATTGAGACCGATCAATCTTAATATCGATTGCATTCAAAGAGGAATAGATATTGAAACATTGATTATCATCAACAAAGTCAAATCAAAATTCTTACCATAGTTTAGGGTCAATCAATCTAAAGCAAAATCAATCGACAATTTCCCACGATAAAACAAAAAATCTCTTGTCATTTTCAGGATAATTGGGGAAAATTTATTCTGAACTTTGTCGATCAACAGAACCAAATTGTAATATCGATACTTCTGAAATAAAAAATAATTTAGCTAAGTTTAATTGAATGATAGAGAATACCAATTACCAAAAATATGAAAAATCAGCAAAAACTGAATTACAAACTGATAGCCAAACCAATAAATTCTAACTTATCTTCATAAACCAAAATTTTCAATTCATCATAAAATACCATCAAAATAAATAGCGCTATTTGGATTTGAATTGGGAATTAGAAATCGTGTTTAATAAATGAAAATAAAACTCACGAGCATTCTGGTTCCGTTTCATGGATGGAATCCAATGCAAGTATTGATATCGAAATCAAACCTCAATTTTCTTTTTGAATTTTGTCTTGTTCAACGGGCAAATGATCACATCCTAGAATATACATAAAAAATAATTAAGCCAAGTCTAAACAAATGATGGAGAATTACCGAAAAATTAGTTGTAATTATTCTAAGTTTTCATAATGCGTATATATCAGTAACGATTGAAACCGATCAATCTTAATATCGATTGCATTCAAAGAGGAATAGAAACATTGATTATCATCAATAAAGTCAAATTAAAGTTCTTACCATAGTTTTGGGTCAATCAATCTTAAGCTAAATCAATCGCCAATTTTCCATGATAAAATGAATGATGATTGCATCATCGCTCGTTCAAAGGTTTTTCCATCAATTTGGTGGCCAATTTTTGATCTGAAAAAGATAAAAGCATGAACAAAGATAATCTTAAACTAAAAAAATAGTTTGTCTCAAGATTTTGGACCAAACAAAAATCAATGATTAAATTTTAAAAATTTTTTAAATCGATTAAAATTGTAATTTGCAAGTCATGATGAAAAGGCATGGACGATGATGAAATTCGAACGTTCGAAATTGGACTGATAAAAACCATGCCAAAAAAAATTCAAGCAGTGGTTTACTGATGTGATAGACTGTATTGATCGAATGAAGGAAAAGTATAGAAAATAGGGGGATACCACTTGTTGGGGGAAAATTTTAGCCATTTGCCTATGCGCAATCGATCATTTGTTGGCCTTAAGAATTTTTTGAAAAAAGAAAGCATTATAATTTCCATTGATTTATCATTGGTAAAAATGAAAAATTTGATTATTTTTATATTAAAATTCCTGATCTTTTCAACTTTATGAATTGATCAATCCTCTTGAATCGATAGACAACATAATGAAAAATATTTTGAATTCCAAGACAGAGTAAAAAAATCAAATTAATGAATCGTTAGATATCAATGATTCAATCCCAACAATCAATGAAAGGGAATGGATAAAAAAACTACGATTACCATTTTCAGTTACTGAATTATGCTGTCAATTTTAATTGTATTATCTTTTCATTTTCGATCTTCATCAGGATATTCATCAGAATAATCAAAAAGATGCATAATGACAATTTTTATAATTAATATTTTTTAAATCTTGAAAGCTATAATGTGTCTTAATCCTTATATACAAATGATAATTATTATTATTAAAATTCAATTGATAATTCTTAATTTTTTTTATCAAATACAAAAAACAATCTAATTCTTAAATTATAATCAGTAGTGTACGAGAATGCTATTCGAATTGATAGTGTTTGTAATACACTATCAGTTCGTATACTATACTGCCAATTGTTATGGCATTTTGATGATAGTGTAATATCAATTAGTAGACTATACTGCCAAATGACATGGTATTTCAATATATTCAAATGGTACGACACTACCAATTCGTATAGTTTACTACCAATTGCTATGATTTTTTGATAGTAGTGTGCTACCAGTTAAAAAAAAGCTACGAACAAGCAGTGTAAACTACCAGCTGGCAGTGTTTTTTTCATTAGTGTGCACTACCAAATGAAAAAAGCACTACTGCCATTTTTCTGTGTGTAATTGTTGGAGTGCAGAAGAAAAATTTATTACTATCGATAGTGTACTATCGATACTTTCATTTGGTTTAAAAATTCATCATTACAGATTCAATCATTCGATTGCTTTTATCTGCTAATAAATCAGCTAATTCCAAATCTTGAGCTTTTAACGATGGTTCACATTCTTGGCAATTATTGAAATATAAGCCACCAATATCGCTGATTTCATCAGTAACCGAACAGAATACTACCGTAGCAGCTCCTTGGTTCTTTGAATTCAAAAAGATTCATTTAAAATTATAGATTAAATTTAATCTAATCTTACAACTTACTGCAGATTTAGTAAAAGGACTGACCAAAAAATATAATAAACGTAACGGCCACCAATATCGTTGAAGATATGTGTTGACCAGATTTCCTGGATGGCAACTCAAAACTGTCACATTTTGTTTTCCTAAACGTCTATTTAAATACTGAGTGGTCAAAATATTGCATAATTTTGAATCATTATATGCCATGAAAGAGATGAAATTTGACGGACTGTCAAGAACAAGAAAATTATATTAGTCTAATTGTGAAAAATATCGAAAAAAAACTTTCTTGCCTCCAATCTTGGTCAATATTTTCTTTATTTAACGTACTAAATCGATGACTTTCAGATGAAACAAAGACAATCCTTGTGGATGATTCAATCAATTTTTTCTCCAACAATCGAACCATGTAAAAATGTCCAAGATGATTAACCTGGAATGTTGTTTCAAAACCATCCTCAGTCAAAAGGTAAGGCAATGCATTAACTGCTGCATTCAATATAAGAATATTTAATTTCCTAAATATAAATAGTTATATCTATGCTAATGAATTCATTTTTGATACATACAGATTCATTTTCAAAAATAAATCGCAGCATTGCTTGACACTTGATAGGCTAGCTAGATCACATTTGAGAAAAGTCAGTTTAGCTTCTTCCTATTCATAAGAAGAAAAAAATTAATTCAAATTATCAAACTAGAAAATTAAGTAAATTAATAAACAATACTTACTTTGAATGAGCGAATTTTATCGATAGCTTGATGCGCTTTTGATGAATCGCGACAGGCCATTATTACATGTGCACCATGTAACGCTAAAGATTTAGCTGTTTCAAAACCAATACCACAATTAGCACCAGTTACAATAGCAATTTTTCCATTAAGATCGACATTTTCCAAAACATCTTCGGTAGTACTATTGGGTCCTAATTCTTTATTTCTCAACATAGCCGGAATGCCTCGATTATCCTTAACCTCGAATGCCGATCCTAATCGAGGATCAGTATAAGTTGATTGATCACTGTTAATACTTTTTTTTCGAAATTTAATTATAAAATTTATCAATTATATTGAATTGAATTTACTTATAATAGAGAACATGATTTCCATCATCATCGAATTTTCGTTGCCAACCTTCTGGCAGTTTTCCACTCACTGCTTTTCGTTTGCCACTAATCGGATGGTTCCATTGTGTAGTTTTTGTTTTAGTGCTAAACAGAATGGTGTTTAAATTACAAAAAATTTTAAAGCCAAATTAAATCTTACTTTAGGTAGTAAATACGATTGGTGAGCGAAACTTTTTGTTCCCACCTAATTAAAAGTTCTATTTAAAAATCATCATCCTTAAACTATTTAAAAAATATCTACCCTTGTGGTAATTCATCTTCACTGTCAGTATCTGGGAGTAATGAATTCATGATTGAAGAAAATTCTGTTTTGCAATCCAAATTCCAAACAAAACATTTACTGTTTTTGGATTCTATATCTACCCAAAATGGTTTGACCGGGTATTTTGTTTTTTTAAAAGAATTTATTCAAGAATTTAAATTGACAATTGTCATTGTATATGATCATAATGTATAAAAATAATCAGTATGTAAAAATGATATAAATAAGACATATTTTTATAAAAATAAAGAAAAATGGCGCCAAAATGATTAGAGGTAATAATGAAATCAAAATATTAGATGATTTGATCATGATTATATGATTTTCTTTTAATTGTATATTTCAATGAAATTAGGTTCCTGAAGTTTTTTAATATAATAATAAAATGACAGGATAATGGTATATAAATAGGAATGATAGCCAACTATGGCCCATATAATGATGAATGCAAATAATGACCATTCCTGTTTTTAATAAAAAAAGAAAACATAATGCAGTTAGTCAACAAATAAGTTCATATATTTTATATAATTACATTATGATAATAGCGATAAAGTAGAAATGAGCCAAATGATGATAAAAATAGAATCTCGAATAAAGAAAAATAAAGCCATGGAAGAAAGAAGAAACGTGTTTCCTAATAAATTTGAAATAAAAAAAATTAGTTTTGTTTTTCTTTACATATTAATGAACAAATTACCGTATGAATGGCATGAATCAATCCGATCGAACAGAATATTAGATAGAAAATGCAATATGCAATAAATAGGAATGCCAAAATATTCGTATCTTTACGGCTAAATTCAAAGAATGGTGAAAAGAATGCATCAGATTGGCCTCCCATTAATAAATAGATGCCATAGAATAAGAATACGATATGTAATGTTGCCGTATAATAGGCAATCAATTTGGATCCTTTTTCAAGCGCAAGATAGCCTGAATTAAGTGTAAAACAAGGTGCCCAACACCGTTTTAACATTATTATTGGTTGATTCAATCGACAAATTAATGTTTGATCAAAAATAAAGCAAAATATTGCAAAATATAAAAAAACAATCAAAATTCAGATTAAGTAATGTCGAAAATTTTTTTGGAATAGCTATAATCAGTATGATGAAATAATCGTAACATTGATAATCATGATTCTATCTACGAAACGATATCACATTTCCTAATCAGATACTTTTGACATTTGGCATAAAAGTTTAGAAGAGGGTATTGTATGCCGTTTGTATACTTTGTTGTTGTTGTCGTGTAATGGCCTCGCGCGCTCGCTACCATGGTAGCACAATAATAATAGAAATATGAGTTTCACCACACGAATCGAAAGAGAACAAGTTTCCGTATAGATGCCTCTATATTTATTATCATTTGTGAAGAATGGGGCAAAAAAAAATTCAACCAAAAAAAAAGATGACTAAATAAAGGCGAGGCATATTTCAATGCAATTTCATTTCATTTATTTTTCATCGAATCTATGGTATTAAGAAACATTTTTACGCGCTAACCTTTGATAATCGGCTACAACAAAAAACATATGAATAATTCCGTGATGATGATGATCACGTAATACTTAATTTAAAATATTCAATTCAAAAAAAACAACAGATATTTTATACAAATAAAGTAACAAAACAAAATACGTTGTAATTTTATTTTTTTAAAAAAATTCTTTTATTTCAAAATGATATTGGCGTGTCATTTTCATTGTGGTAAATACACACACACAAAGAACTTGTAATGCTTGAATTCTAGTAATTCAATCAACCTATGAAATCTGCACCAATTTCTCTTTTATTTAACGAATTTAAGACATATAAATATGACGAAAAGATTTTTTACAGATTCTACAAGAATCTGTAAAAAAAAATAATTAATGGAAAAAAAGTAAAAATCAAAAAATAGATTATGCGATCAAGGCAATGTTTATGTCTATGTCGTGATTCTTTGTGATTATATCTGGTCGGTAATATGGATTTTATGTTCATGTGCTTTACCAACTAACCAACTTAAACAACAAAACAAAAACTATGAAATGAAATTTGCGCATGAGAATATTCCGTTAGAAAATAAATTGGTAAAGATATTTTTTTAGTTTCATGAGCTGCTGCTATTCTAAAATGAGCCCAGAAAAAAAACTATAACGATGATGACGACGATAGTGATAATGATTACTACTTACGGTGTAGATTATAATCAACATCATCACAATGGTTTACATTGAATAATTTTATTTCATTCCATTCGATTCAAAGCACGTTGAATATTTCGTTCTTGCGCACGGTTTTTCATACAACGATAAATCTATCATATTAAACAGTAAAAAAAAAATCAAAACAAATAAATTATTGAATCCGGTCAGATTTGGCAAATTCGAATTGTCTTGAAAAAAATCTGATTCATACTTTTTTCATTCATTAAATTGCGACGAAATTCTTTACAACAATAAGAAATAACCGTAAATACATACAACGGTTATAGTTTTCAGTTCGGTAATCGTTTATTTTTATTTTTTAAATTATATGTAGTGGCTTCAAATGGAGATCTCGGTCATGCTCATGCTGCGACATCGAACAAAGATAAAATTAAAATCGCAGATGATATGAATAAAACGGTAAAAAACAACAACAATAATCATTTTGGCCCATTTCTTAGCAATGCTAGAAATTTTTCGGAAGGAGATGTATCGATTGTTGGCCTTAAACGTCGTGTTGGATTTATTAGTGGAACAGCTCTTATTGTGGGCACCATGATTGGTAATTTATCATAAAAATAATTCATTAATTGTTTTAACCGATTACAAAAAACATAGGAAGCGGTATATTTGTATCACCGAAAGGAGTACTTGAACGATCAGGTTCAGTTGGAATGAGTCTAATCGTATGGATTGGTTCTGGTCTAATTTCTTTGCTTGGTAAATTATTATTCATTGAATAGTAAAAAAATTGTCAAACAGAAATCATTTCTGAAAAATTTAAATTTTTTCAGGAGCTCTTTGTTATGCCGAACTTGGAACATTAATCACAAAATCCGGTGCTGAATATTCATACATTCTCGAATCGTTCGGTGGTCTATTAGCATTTTTGTTCTCTTGGATATCAGTGTTTGTTTTGAAACCAGCCATGTTGTCAATCATTTGTTTGACCCTTAGCGAATATATTGTTCAGCCTTTTTTTCTAGAATGTCAGCCAAATAACTTTGCTATCAAATTGATAGCAATATTTTTTATTGGTATGCTAAATAATACAAATGATGAATCTATCTAATGTTATTGGCAATAATTCTTTAATATACATAGTGACCATAACATATGTAAATTGTTATAGCGTTAATTTGGCCACAAGCACTCAGAATATATTCACTGCTGCCAAATTATTAGCTATCATTATCATTATTTGCGGTGGAATCGTGCATATATTCCAAGGGCATACTGAATACATTTCCAAAGGTTTTGAAGGCTCAAAATTTGCTATTTCAGACATTGCTACCGCATTTTACAGCGGACTTTGGGCATATGATGGATGGTTTGTTTTTATTATAATGAAAAAATTTCATAAGTCACATTTATTTGTTTCAATAGGAATAACCTCAATTATGTTACTGAAGAATTAATCAATCCATACCGCAATTTACCATTGGCAATCATTTGTGGAATACCTATTGTAACCTTATGTTATGTGTTAGTTAACATATCTTACATGAGTGTTATGAGTACTGAGGAAATCCTGATGTCGGATGCAGTTGCGGTGGTATGTATTTTTTCTGATTCAATTGAATTAAATTAATCCATTTTTGTCCAAAAAAAATCCCAAAAGACATGGGGAAATCAGATTCTCGGATTTGCAGCAATCATTATACCGATTTCGGTAGCGCTATCTTCATTTGGTGCCGGAAATGGTTCTTGTTTTACTAGTGGAAGGTATTCGTGTCCAAAAAAATAAATAATTTTTTTATCAATTTTCTTTAATCATTAATTAGACTAGCATTTGCAGCGGCACGTGAAGGACATTTAATTGATGTCCTATCATATATCGATATGAAACGATACACTCCATCACCAGCTTTGGTTTTCAACGCATTTCTTTCTAGTAAGTTAATGATAAGAATTCAATGTTTGATTACTAATTTATTCATTTTATTCTAAGTTCTTTTGATCCTGCCTAGCAATATTGAGAGTTTAATAGATTTTTTCAGCTTTACAGCTTGGTTATTTTATGGTGCAACTATGTTAGCTTTAATCATTCTTCGTTATAAATCTCCATACAAAGATAAATTTCGTCCGTATAAGGTATTCGATATTTTATAAATGGATTGGTTATCATTTATTTTTTGCAACATATATACAGGTGCACTTATCATTGCCAATAATTGTTTTCCTGATATCGATTTATTTAGTAATTGGGCCAATCATAGAAAATCCACAAATAGAATATCTATATGCAACGCTATATATCGTTTCAGGACTGTTAGTTTATGTTCCATTTGTTAAATATAAAATCAAATGTCATCGTTTACTTAGTAAGTGAAAAATTTTATTATTACCAAATCAATATTACAATTTTTTAAATATGTTTTCAGATATCATAACATGGACTACTCAGCTAATTTTCAAAGCTGTTCCATGTGAATATGTTCCAGAAAGTTCACCCGAAGAAGAAGAATTACAAGAATCAAATCAACAAGAAGAATGACTACGCAATTATCACAACATAAGATGATCAATTATTTTTCAAACAAAACAAAAATATCGCTGTTGTCCATTATCTAAAAGACGAGCCAAAAAGCATTTACTTCCCATTATATTTTATTTTCTCACTATCGAACAGATTAATTTATTTTTTTTCGAATCAATATTGTTCGTTAAGTATAATGATGAGTTTTATTTTGCATTCATTCAGACAAAGAGAAAAAAAATGAAAAACAAATTTTATCGTATAAATTTTAATTATAATCAATAATTTATCGCAATCAATGAAAATAATAAAAAATAATAATAATAATAATAATGACAATGATCAAAATTGATAAAAATGTGTGAAAGAAATGTGTATTTGAATTCTATTATTGGATTTCGTTTGCAATGAAAATTTTTTGTTTGTAGAAAAAATTTCATTTTTACAATTAAAAAAAAATGCTCTGATTTCAAGAAACTGATTGCTTCATAATAATAATTATTATTATTTAATAAATTCAATAATATTTATGAAAGTGATAATGTTTGCATTTTTTTCTGCAGTTGCTTTGTTTATTCATTTGTATCAAGTGTTTTTTTTTGTTTGTTTATAAGGAATCTTGTGACTTGAAATAGATTGATTGGATCATCAAATCAATGTGTATTAAATTGAATTATATTTACAAAAAGAAAAAAAAATAATAACACGAATTGAAATACTACAAATTTTTTCATGGCCAGATAATAGAATATGTTGAATCTTTGTTACTGAAAACGAGATGATGATGATGATAATATGTTGGGTTGCCATGTAAAGGTGAAAAGTTTTTTTTTTTATTTATACAAATCGATATGATGAATTGAATATGCAAAATGATGATGATACTTTTTTTTAAAAGGTGCAAATTTATGCTTAATTAGGGTGGGTGTTGTAGAATTGTGAATAGGGTTCAATGTGTGTATGAAACATTTCCAGTCAAATAAGATCTTGTCAGGATCTTTATAATTTTTTTTAATACAATCGTCTTTTTTTTGTTTTTTTCGTATTTTGTCAGAATTGGCTCAGCAGATATCACAAAACAAATCTCGCTATTTTTAATAATAAATGTGTAATATAGTCAATCTCAACTATGTGTATGAAAAAAGGTATGAGTTAATAAAATTGATTCATGCCGAAAATATCACAATTGAATTTGATGTTTTAAAAATTTGCAGTAATATAATTTTTTTTTTGTCTCAATAAATAAGAATCAAGATCAATTCAGTCAAATCAAATATGTTGATGTGGTGCAATATGGTTCATTTTGAGGTAGCAGCTGATTTACGATTACTTTTATAATCTTTGGATACCGTTGTAGTGGATGAAGATTGTCTTGCCGATCGATTTCGTCTACCAGTGTTTCTGGTTCTAGCTGTATCTTTTTCTGGTGTATCTCCTTCGAATTCACCATTTTGATCTTCATCGTCCTCATTAGCCATCAATGATTTCAGACTTTCATCATCAGATTCCCTGGTGACAGCCGCCGCTGCTGCGCCAGTAGAATGATGACCAGCTGAACTTGTCAATAGACTATTTGCTAATGCTGAAGAAGAGCTTGACGATTTCATTGATTTACTGTTGCCTTTATTCGTTGAAGATGAAGAGAGTTTGCTCTTTTGATTTACATTAGAACTCGATGTCGGTGTGCTTGTTGTTGATGTGAATACATTGGAAAAATTTGCCAAACCATTCATCAAATTGGTATTATTGAGAAAAGGAGATGTGAGACCAAAATTTAATGGATACAGCGAAGGCATTGGGAAATTTGGATTTGAATACAGAAAAGGTAAAGATGACGAAGGTAAGCCAGATGAACCTAGCATGTTGGTTGCAGTCGAATTAAGAGGATTTTTGTTACCTTTGTTACTGCTGCCAGAATTTGACGAATTTTTACTACTTGATGATTTCATTTTGTCTTCGTTTACACCTGCATTTAAATTAGTGCCAGCAGAAGATGCCAAACTGTTTGCAAGAGATGCAAAATCAACATTACTTGGCGGTCCATCTCTCTTATTAGTCGATTGATTAAGATTGGCCAGATTTGAAAAATTTGAAAAATTGAACAACGGATTATTAATGCCGAAAAGATTAGCGAATGAAGATAATGATGGCGTTGTGTTCGTAGTTGTAGATGCTGGAGTAGTGCATGTAGCTGTGCTATTTGTGCTCGTCGTATTTGTCGTGGACGATGCTTTAGAAACTGCTGCAGCGGCGGCTGCGGCAGCATCCAAAAACATTTTCATTGATGGAAGTCCAGATAGCATATTATTGTTGAAGCCTAAATTGGCAAAATTTGAAAAATTCGGATTGGACTTTCCAGTTGCATTCAATGCATTAGCATATGTGTTGGCTAAAAGTGAAGAAGCTGCTTGCTGCTGTTGTTTGCTTGAAGTTCCGGCAGCAGCGGCCAACGAGAGATTATTCAAAAGATTTGATGCATTCATGTTGGAAAAATTAGAATTACTAGTTCTAGTTGAAGCTGAAGAACTAGGCGTCTGTGAAGCACGTTTGTCACTTGTACGAGTACGAATCGAAGATGAACTACTGGGTGATATGGACTAATAAAATACAATTAATTAATATAAGATAAATAAACAAACATAGGGCAAATAAAAAATATTTACAGGTGTTTTGAATGATGTTTGAGTAGTGGATTTATCTTTCATAAGATTTTTTAAATCAGCATTATTTTTTTCCAATAACGATGAAAGATATTTCTTTGGATCGATTAATGATGACTAAAAAATAAAGACAAAAATTTTATGTTAAAAATAATAATTATGATTGAAAGACATACCATGCCAGGAACATTCAACAATGATCGTTTTGCCAATAATTCCTCTCCGCCATTATTTGATGGTGATGATTGAGCTTCAAATTGAGATCGAGTACGTTTACTGGACCTTGTATTCTTTGCTTTGTCATCGATCTAGAAATAATTTTACAAGTGTTAAATATTTATTCTTCATTTTATTATAGTAATACTTACGTTCGGAATAGGTGGTGGAAGTAATTGTGATTGTGAGGTCACAGTGGCACCAGAACTAGATGCAGATTGATTAGATCCCTGCGACAAACTTTGAGCAAACAGTGGATTGTTGAAAATCGAAAGGAATGTAGAACTTTGTGATAAAAGATCAGGATTTTCTTCCAGAAGAGCTTTAAGATTTTGTTTCATCATATTAGCTTTGGGATCAAGCAAAGGATTTTTATCGCCTCCAGATGATGATGGTGATGGCATTTGCTTTGATGGTTGAGGTTGTTTGCTCAACAATTTGAATGATTCCATCATGTTGTAATATGCTTTACTGACATCACTAGCTGCCAAAGGTTTTTTCGCTCCCATAGTGTTGGCGATGGTTGAAGAACTTGAAGATGTTGCGGATGAGGTTTGCTGAGTCAGATTTGCCAAATTATTTTTCTTAACAGAATGAAACAAAGGAGATTTCGATAATTCATCAAATAATGTATTAGTTTGACGTTTATCATGTTGTTGTTGTTGTTGAGATGATAAACTGGTGAATGCAGCCAACAAGTCTTTCTCATTGAACAAATTCCGAGATAAACTACTAGTTGATGGTGTATGGACAGAGGAAGTGACAGCAGTAGATACGGACATCGACTGCTGTTGTTGTGGTGGTGTTGGAAATTTACCGGACAATGTAGAATTTGAGTTAGATCCCACATGATTGTCCACATGTTTTACTTCTTCCATCATTTTTTTGGCTTGCAAATTCAAAGCCAAGGCATCAATTCTACTGCCAGTCTTTACTCTCCTTTTGCCACTACTAACGGGTAGGCTAGGATTTGAAATTGGTGTTGATGTCTCCGGAAAATTTGATTTCTTCAATGTTTGGCTTAGCAGATTAGCCATCGAGCTGGATCTGTTATTGCTAGGTCCACTTTTACATGGAACGGAACTTAAATCGAGAACATCTGCTTTTTCATTAGGATTCTTTTGAAAATGTTTATGAGCTGGATGTGGAACTGGTATATTCGAACGACTTGATGGTGCATTTGTTTTTTCTAAAACTGCACTCGTTGCGGATTTAAATTTTGATGTTAAATCCAACGATCCCAACGAGAGAGCATTTCTTGAAGAACTTTGATGTGCAGGTGGAGGTCCGGATGAAACCAATCCTCCTTTCGATGTTGTAGTTGTTTCAGATCCAGGAATCACAGCAGTGTTGGCAATAGCCGATTTGGCGGCTTGTACTTTCGAAACATTAGCTACTGCTGCTGCTAAAGTAGATTGGAATGATGGTCCAAATAGGATAGATGCAGCTTTTTCATCATTCAATAATTCTTCACGAAGAGTTGAACGAATATTGAATGGCAAGTTATTGAGTAATGGTGTCAAGAATTGAGATGGTATGTTGTTCAATAAAGAATTAGTTGTTTTGGTGTTTTTAAACAATGCAGAGGCAAAAGAATTCGGATTATTTTGTACAGGTGAAACATTTGAACTGGATGTTACAACGTTTTGATTCATTTTGTTATTATTGATATTCGATGATGATTGATTATGAGATTGATCCAAATTTGCATTGAGCAAGCTATGCAATTTAGTTTTTTCATTATCCATTTCAAAACGTCTTCGACGACGTCTTCGTTTTTTGTTCGAATCATCCAAATTACTAATGATCTGTCCTGATTGTGCAGTATTGGGTTGATAAAAATATTCACTTGGAGTGAATGGAGATTGTGTTTCATGACGAGGTGTATGATCAGGTGTTGGATGTGGTGTTGGCTCCTGGCTAGCACTTGACAGACTACATGGTGTACTTGGTCGAGGCGAGCTATCAGCCGTTGTCATATTTGGGGTATTGCATGAATGAGGCATCACATTAGCAATACCTCTGAATGTTGGCCATTCATTCTTTTCAACAGCTAAACAAACATTTTCTAATCGTATTTGCAATACACGATCTCGGGGCCATTTCAATTGAGGACGAATATATGTTGAAGATATATCAGATTCTGATGTTAAATGCTTCATTTCTTTCGATTCATTTCCTTCCAAATCTACATCAACCATAGATGTTTCCGGGTCTTCAAATTCTTTTGAAATTTGATCAATCATATTATTTAGAATGGATCGTATTTCGACCTCGAATCCAGCTTTTTCATTTACAACTTTTTCTTCGGCTGCTGTTTGTGCTTCAAAATTTCTAACAATTTCTATGAATGAAAGTTCGGTATCATTCATTAGATTATAGTCTAACCGATTAAGACCATATTTGGCTGCACCAATTAATAAATCTTTATCGTGTTTGCCACAGATCCACCATTCGGGAAGATCTAATTGTGGTTGGAAAAGTTTGAGTCGTTCATTCAATTCTGGATGATTGAGAATTTCATCTCGAACTTTATTCAAAAGTTCGATTCTAGCCAAACATCGATTAGCTCGTTCTTCAGTAATGGGATCAACACTGATCGGCAAATTTTCTTCATCTTCTGTCAATCGTCGACCAACCACTTTCTTACACATGGCGTAAAAAGCTTTAAAGTATTCGGTCAAAGTTTCATCTAATTTCTTTTCCAATTTGGCATACATGCGGAATCGAGTCCAATCAAACGTGTCAGTCTTTTTATTATATTCGATACCGAAAGAAGATACAACCCGATAGAAATCTGATTCTTCTCTCCTAGACCATTTCTTTTGAGCTTGTTCACGTTTTTTGTTTTCACGTTCCCTAATGGCAGCTTCAAACTTTTCCAATCTTTCTAAACGTTGCATATGTCGAGCCTTTTGAGCGATTCGAGCTTCTTCTTTCTTAAAACTTCGTTGGTAACAAGTAACTAATCGACGAAGACGATTATTCATTTCAGATGTAGTTGGAAACGGTAAATAATTTTGTTCTGACTGCTGTTGCTGCGATTGTTGTTGTTGAGTTTGTTGAGGTTCTTTGGAATCTTTTTCTTTTACATCATCGCCTTCTCTAATTTTATCACTTTTTTCATCTTTAGGTTCTTGAGCCGGTGTAGCAGGAGTAGCTGGAGTATCCGGTTCATCATCATCATCCATTTTTACTACATCATCTTCAGATGTAATTTCCGCTAATAAAGCGGCGCCATCAGGTGGACCACAAAGTATCAAAAAACACAAAGCAGGATCTTGTCGCATCAAATTGTAACGATCATAACCATGTTTATAAACGCCAATAATCAACGATTTATCAGCTTCTTCGTTCCACCATGGTGCAGGTGGATCACAATCAGGCTGACAATATGGAAGCGGTATATCTTTAACATGAAGACTGCTGAATACTTTTTCATGAAGATCGCCAATGATTTCACTTTTGATGTAAGCCAACAATCGTACACGCAAAAGAATTCTGGAAAAAATAATGAGAATGAAAAGTTAAATAATTGGAATCGTAATTATTGATAAGGTTGAGAAAATAAAGAATAATCAGCAAAAAATGAGAAATGATTGTACTCATGGGCCCATGAAAATGCCTCAGTATTAGCATGGCAAAAATTCATCCTGTTTCAAATCGGATTGTTGTTAAACAATAATAAATAAAAATTACTTACTTATTAGCATGCCGTAACAAATGTTTTCGATATGTTTCATCCATCATTTGGATGTCTGGATTATATTTTTCACTTTTAGCCCAATCCAAAGTTTCTAATTCTTCACAAATCGGTTTAATAATTCCTTTGTTCTTTTTTGATCGTCGACTTTGGCATTCTTCGTTTTCTGACGATGGTTTTGTATTTGAATCTGACGATTCACTTTTTTCCGATGGTGGGGTAATAAGATCCAAAATAAATGATTTAACCTTTTCATCACCTTTATAATTTTGGAGCGAAAATAACAATATCACTCGAGAAATGTCTTCAACATCTACTTGTGATAAATTTCGTTTGAATTTCGCTAACATAGCACATTCATCCCATCTTCCCCAGCCGAATGTGAGTAGACCTTTTTCTACTTTGAAAAATTCTGATCTTGTCCATCCAAATCCAATTTCTTGGGCATAATCTTCGTCATGTTCAGGATCATAGAAACGACTTCTGCGCTTCTTTTTTCCAGTACTAGGTGTTCGGTTGCGACTTCCACGGGTCCTAGCTGATATAGCTTCTTCTTCATCGGTCGAAGTGTCCAGTTCGGAAATATCGAGCACAGCATCATCAGCACCAAACCGTTTAGTTTGCGTTCTTTTTCGAGGTTCTTGAACAATTAATTCATTTCGGGTCTTCAATTCATCAACATCAAAATTTGCTTTTTTAGCCCATTTTTCCCAGAAATTCGGATCGTCGATTTCGATGTCGGTTCGATTATCAGAAGTAGCAAAAGAAGCTTTAGAGAAAGTAGACCCCTTTCCTTCGCTTTCAATGACAATTTTAGTTGTTCTACGTTGCAATATCATGTCAATATCTTCTTCACAGAATTTGTCGCCAGCTGCATCGTCTTCCATCAAAGCACCGTAAGCACCTTTTCGCAGAAGATCTTCAATCTCTTTTTTGGTCAATTGATTTTCGGGAGTCAGATTTTTCTGAGCATTGATTGATTGCAATACAGCTTTGTCAAGGCCCAGTTTTAGGCTAGCGCGATCAAACATTTCGCGTTCATAAGTGTTTCGACAAATCAATCTATAAACTTTAACCGATTTTTTCTGGCCAATACGATGACAACGAGCTTGTGCCTGGAGATCATTTTGAGGATTCCAATCCGAATCGAAAATAATAACAGTATCAGCTGCTGTCAAGTTAATGCCCAAACCACCAGCTCTAGTACATAAAAGAAAAACGAATCGGTCGGAATCTGGTTTGCTAAATCGATCAATGGCAGCTTGACGTAAATTACCACGGACTCTTCCATCGATTCGTTCAAATGGATAACGTTTTTGACAAAGATAATCTTCGAGAATATCCAAACAACGAACCATTTGTGAGAAAATCAAAACACGATGACCATTTTCTTTTAGTCGAGGAAGCAGTTTATCGATAAGAACCAATTTACCAGATGCTTGAATAATAGCATTCAATGTTGATGCATCACTATGTGTACTACGAAATTCTTGTAATATCTGTTCTTCAGCACCGTTAATCAAAAACGGATGGATGCAACATTTTCGCAATTCCATCACCGTATTCATCAGATTAGGGATATTAGCATAGGTGCCACCTTTGCTTAGAAATTGAAAATTACGCTCTAAGATGGCGCGATAGTATTTTTTCTGTACGTTTGTCAATTCAACCTAAAAATTTACAAATGAAAAAAATTGAAAAAATTAGTCAAAATGGATAAAACGAATATATCAAGAGATTTTAAAATAGATACATACCTCAATGATTGTTTCTTCTTTGGGTGCCAGAGATTTTTCTACATCTTCTTTCAATCTACGAAGCATCATCGGTTTAAGTATAGCCTTTAGTTTGTCTACCTGAGCTTCCGTCTTAAGATCACCAAATTCAGCCATAAAATTTTCATTCGAAGTAAATTGCGATGGTTCGAGAAAATGAAGAAGACTGAACAATTCTTCGACATTGTTTTGCAATGGTGTACCAGTCAAGAGAACACGTTGATCGATTTGCAACATGCGTAATCCTTCAAGCAATTTACAATTGCGATTTTTAAGCCGGTGGGCTTCATCAATGATGCAAGCAACCCATTTAATCTTACTAAGTTCAAGGCAATCTGCCAATATTACTTCGAATGTGGTGATCATTACTTGAAATTTGTACACGTTAGGTATGCGTTCATTTTTTTCATTTTTGTAATACATTTCATAATCCTGAAGCATGTTACGGCTTGGAGAACTATCAAGTAATAATAATTAGAAATTGAATTGAATTCTCTAAAAATTATATTCATACCTTCCATGATAAGTGATAACATTCAAATCTGTCCATGTTTCAAATTCTCTTTGCCAATTTCCAATCGTTGATAATGGTGCAATCACCAAATAAGGATATGGAATTCCATAGCTAATCATTTCCTGGATGAATGTAATTGATTGAATGGTTTTACCAAGACCCATTTCATCAGCTAAAATACAGTTTTGCCTATAATGCATTGTGATCGATTATATATTGATTATTGTTAATTAAAATCAAAATTTCAAAAATTCAACATACCCATTGTGCCAACAAAAACTTAGCCAATTGACACCTTCTAATTGATATTCACGAAGAGTGTTACCATTTTTATAAACTAGCGATTGTTCTCGTTTCTGCCATTCAGTGGCTTTAGGTTTCTTTTTGATTTTCCACTCACTTTTTGGTGGTGGTTCACGGAATTTCCAGAATTGTTCAATTTTCGATCGATCATCAATATCGTCTTCCAATTCCCAGGTGCTTTCTTCATACGACAATCCTCTCCACTTGACCAAAAAGTGGCGAACAATTCTAGTTTTCTTTACGATTTGTTTTTGTTCTTTTTTCGGTTCGTCAATCAATTTCTTTTCTTCTACATTTGAATTAATTGTCTCGGATTTTTCTTCTGGCGATTCAGGTGATTCTTTGATTTCATCAGGTTTAGATTCGATTTCATTAGGTTTAGATTCGATTTCATCAGGTTTTGATTCAATTTCATCAGATTTAGATTCGATTTCATCAGATTTAGATTCGATTTCATCAGATTTAGATTCAATTTCATCAGGTTTAGATTCGATTTCGCTAGTTTCCATTTTATCAACTTCAACATTTGAAACAGATTCTTTATTGTCGATTTCGTTGTTGTTTTTAACCAATTCATCATTTGATTTGATTTCATCATTCACAACTTCTGAATTTAATTTTTCTTCATCGATCGATAAATCTTTTTTGACATTTTCATTATTATCATCACTTTTGATATCTGATTCCGTAGGTTTTTCTTCGACATCCATCTTTTCTTCATCAACACTTAATTCAGGTTTCTGTTCATCTTTTTGTTCATCATTAGTTTCCTCTATGGGAACATTAATTTCTTCTTCTATGATTTCTTCGATTTCGTTGACATCTAAGATTCGATCAACTTCAACATAATCAGGATTGAATGGTTCTTCGTCAAGAAAGTCAAAAACATTTATATCTTTCTTTTGTTTATATCGACGAAGTTTCAGATTGATACGACGGTCACCTTTTTCCAATTCTTCTTCGGTCTTCCAATCACAATGCAAATATGAAAGATTTTTATATTTGACATAAAATTCTTCCACATCTACAAACACTGGTTCTTTGTTTTCGCCGTAATTCTCGTCACCTGGTTCAAATTCTAGTTCACGTTTGGCCATACGACTAGACAATATTTTTTCCACAACCATTGTGTCTTCAGTGAGTTGTACATTCATCACCTGACTTTGATCATTAGATTTTTGCATAAAATCTTCATCCGATAAATCCAAATCAATATCATCATTATATCGTTGTCGTTTTGTGTTACGAGCTGATCGTCTCTTATTGAGAGCTGATTCATCTTCAGGATCGGGTGAAGGTGGAGGTGTCTTTTCTATATCAGAATTGTCTGGTGATCCGAATCCTCGTCGACGTTTTTTGCTGAGTTTAAATTTCAATGCTAATTTAGGCAGCTTTCTTTTTGGTGCCCTATTTTTGACTTTGGGCTTTTTAATTGCTTCTTCTTCAGCATTTACTGTTTGTGTCAGCTCACCATTGGTTGATTCACCACCATTGACATCAGTCAAAACAAATGATTCGTTTTCCGTTGTATTAACATCGGATTTCTCTTCAATTTTGGGCGATTTCTTTTTCTTTGGACGTATTCGTTTTGGCGGCTTGACTTCACTATCGGTAACTGAACTATTCATATCAAAATTAGATGTTGACAATTGAGTCTTTTCATCTAGATCTGTCGAAACCAATGTATTTTCATCAATCGATTGTTCAGATTTAATTTTTTTAGATCTTTTCTTTTTAATTTTTGTTTTTTGTGATTTGTCATCGACATTTTCGTTGTCAAATGTAAATGTATCCATTGTCGTATCGTCAGTTACTTCTTTTTTCTTAGGCTTTCTTTTCTTTTTATGTTTTTCAGGAAGCGGTGTTAATGAAGTATAGCTACCAAGCGGCATACTTGTTTCATCAGTGAAACTATTTATAGTACTGTCAAGATCAACCTGATTCGAAATAGGTGGAATAGTTTTGGCATTATTCATTGTTGGATAATTAGGATCGAAATTGTTTGTCGATAAAAGTTGATCATTTGTTGTGGCTATAGTTTCATGTTCTTTTGTAACAGTTTCGAAATTAGACGGATATAATGTTGCCGAAGATGATGATGATGATGGAACGGTCGATGGTAACATTGTTGAATTATAACTACTTTCAATCGATGGCGATGATTTGGACAAATTAAAATTCATAGGAATCGATATAGGTGGCAATGGTGGCGGAAGAGGTGTTTGTTTTTCAATATCATTATGATCTATCGAATCTAAAGGAACTGAAGGCAGTGATGAAGGTGTGACTGGAACAGAAGCTAATTGGCTAGTTTGTTCTGAAGATTGATTGATGTTATTGTCTTTGTCCATATCAGATTTCGAAGTTCCAGAATCGATTAGAAAATTAGAATCCTCATAAGGATTTGGAGCTATCGATTTTGTTGTCGTAGTAGTTTGTTCAAGGGTATTGACGTTGTTATTATTATTATTGCTCACCAAATCTTTATTATCACAAATAATTGGTGAAGAATTCCTATCAGAAGGTTGTTGATCACTTGAAACATTAGGAACCTTAGGCTCATCATTAACATAATTATATGACGATGAATTATCTGTCATTGGAATAGAATCATAATTCGTTCGATTATTAGATATCGCTGGAGGAAGTGGTGGTAGTGGATGTAATGACGGTTGTGGTAAGGTTGTTGATAACACTGATGGAATAGGTGATCGACTATTCACGGCATTTGATGATGATGGTGGTGCAGTCATGTGATGACTATTGCTTTGATTTATTGCAGGCAATGATGGAACTGCTGGCATAGACACAGGTTTAGAACCATATGGCGAAGATATTAATTCAGAATTCGGTGGTGGTGGATGCTGATGTGGTAATACTGATGAGTTGACTGTTGGCGGCGTAACAGGTAATATTGAATTTGAGGAAGGCAACTTGGATGCAGAAGAGCTTAAAACTGATGAATGTGCACTGTACATGTCCATATTGTTGGAACCATACATGTCGACTGAATCATTCACACTAGGACCAGGACCTAATGGTTGCGGCATAAGTGGTGGCCCACCATAATTGACCGGTGATCCAGCGTATTCGTGAGACATCATCCCTGGTAATGGTATATGATCCATCATAGCTTTATTACCTCGACCGCGACCACGACCTCGTGTTGTTTGAGATCTAGGTTGTCGTGGTTTACGTTCCTTTTTTGGAGCAGCATTATCTTTTTTAGGTCGACCTTTTCCCTTTCTTTTACTGGTTGTTTCATAATCATCAAAATTGGCAGCATATGGATCGGTTGGTGGATATTCTGATGGAACCCCGCCAGATTGTTGCAAATTGGCTTGCGATTCTCGATATTCGGACATGGTTTGATGTGGTGGCATACCAAGACCATTATCAATATTGTACGGATCATAAAGCATCGTTGAATCATGATCTGCTGTATTGTATGAAGAATTGGAAAGCTCTGATGAGATACCATATTGATTTGACTGCAATGAATGCGGCGGCGGTGGTTGATCATAGCGAGAATGATTAGGATATGGTGGCATTGAATGGCTGCCATATGGTGAAGGTTGCATCATTGAATGGTAGGAATTCGAGATTTGTGATTGATCCCCTGACATTGGATCAAGCACTGAACGAGAATTTTTATTATGATCATACATTGATGATGTTTCATTTTTTAAAGACGATTGTTTTGATTGTTGACTGGACATTGAATCATACGAAGATGGTGGTGGTGGTAAAGGACTATTCATGTAATTACTTTGAGTTATGGAATGGGGTATCGATGATGATGATGATGAATGTGAATTTGATGATGATGAATTATATGTTGATTGCGAATATTCATTGTTCTCGGCCGATAGATCATTGGATCCTTTATTGGTCGATGTTGAATTGTTATATGATGAATATGGTGACGTAATTAAACTGCCATCATTAGCACTCGTCGAGTGTGACTTATTCGATGTGGATGATGATGATGATAAATGTTGAGCACTGTGAACTAATGGCGGTTGCCGCATAGCACTCGGTCCACCTGATTTTAATGAATGAGTATTTGAAGCTGTCATAGGACTAACTGATGCGGCCGGTGGCCAACTTCCTGCACCTGGTTGTGTTGGAGTTGGCTGTGAATAATGATGATAAGGAAATTGCGAGCTTGGTGTCGATGATGATGAAGAATAATGGGGAAACAATTTACTTTGAGATTGTGACTGAGATGGCGAAATTGGTGATGAATTTGCATTCGACGAATAGAAAGTGTTTGAATTATTTGAAGAACTGTTTGTCGATTTTGACGTCGTCGTTGAAGTATTGCTACTGGTTCCGGAAACTAAATGAGGCATGACCATTTGTTCGAGTTGCTGAAGACTGGATGGTGTTCCAGTGCTTGATGAACCAACCGAATTCGGTAAATGATGGCTCGAGCTAGAAGGATTTGTTGAAAATGCCGAAGAACCTTGATTCGAACTTTGAGTTGAATTTGACCCCACCGATGATGGACCAGGTGTATGAGATGTTGGTGGCATTGGTGATCCGGCCGGTGATGTGGTAGTCGTTCGCCGTGGACTATTCATCGATGCTGATCCGGTTTGATAGCCACCACTGGTCGAACGAAATTGTGGACTATTTGGGGTCTGTGACGTACTACTACTAGTTGGTGGCGTAGAATAAGGTGATAATCGAGCTTGACTTGATGGATCGTATGCTGATATACTTGGAGCATATGACGAATAGTGTGAGAACCTCGAAGCAGCTGAATCTCTAACTGATGCGGCTGATGATGCTGAACCCGGATTAGTTATAGATGGTTGGTTCGATTGTTGAGTTGATGTAGCCGAACTGTTGTTGTATGAAGCTAGTTGGCTACCATATTGCTGATGTTGGCTTCTGGATGAATTTGAACTTCGAGAACTAGATGATGGTGGTGGCTGCTGAGATTGAGAGCCGGAAGCACCAGATCCAGCTCCATAACTAGTAGAATATGCTGATGATGGATCATTTGACATGTGATTTGGGAAGTAAGGGTTGCTCGCACTGGATGAACCGTAATCACTTCCAGTAGCGAATTGTGATGTTCTCGAACTATTTGAATGCAATGAATTTAATGTGGATGAGGTCTGTGCAGAGTTGCTCGTCGCTCCGGGCGTTGTCTGTGAAGAACTTTGAAAATTAGTAAAGGGAGATTGCTGTAAATGCGATGACATTGGAGTTTGACCAGATGACGACCACAATTCACTCGTACTGCCACCGTGATAACTAGAAGAATTTGGTAATGATGAAGCGTAAGGTGAATATTGTGAAGGCATTGTCGGATGACGAGCACTCGCCGCCGTATGTAACGAACTAGGTGAATGTAATCTTTGACCGGTATATTGGGCTGCCATCATAGCCGCTTGATGTGGAGGAGGTGGACCATACGAATGGTGACCACTTGAAGCTGCCAGATGTGAAGCCTGACTCATTGATAAACCTGGATAAGAATCCATCGCTCCATGTGGTGGTGGTGGCATATAACTTTGTGAATACTGCGAACTAATCGATGCAGGCGTTGGTGCTGAACCATAACCAGGATAACTTTGATGTAGCTTGTTTGACATTGATAATGGATCACTCGTTTGTGGATATCCAGGTCTGGGCTGAGATCCAGGTTGTAATGAATGGTATGGTGGTTGACCTGGAACTGGTCCAACACTACCAGGAGGTAATAAACCTAATCCAGTTGGTGGCTGTCCAGGACCTGGTGGTTGACTTGGATTCTGAACCGCATTTGCAGCAGCATAACCAGGGTGATAACCTGTAAATGAAATTTTATAATTCATAATCAATCAACAGATAAGAATATAGTTTGTTTTTTTTCAAGTGTCATAAGATTCACTTACCAAAAGTATCACCAAGAAGTTGATAGTCGGCCATTATGGATATTTATGGTTGGTTAGAAAAAAAAATTGACCAACAATCGTTGTTGGTCAATCGAATAAACACAAAACACAAAGCGTAACGTGTTACGAAAAATTTTTTAATTCTAAATTAATATCCGGTTTGTTAGTTTGTTTTTTTTTGTACTGAAGAATGGAAATAAAAGCTTATAATGGAGCACTTGAAAAAATTAATTCATCATTCATTTCGATATATGATTTTTGTGAGTAAATCTATTATTTTTTTCGAATTAAAATTCGAATTATGAATTATCGATTTAAAAAAAAATATAGAAGAAATGTAATAATTAATGAATGCTTGGTAGTTTGTCAACGTGTCATTTAATAGTTTTCAAAAAAATGATGATTATTATTATTTGATTGTAGCAGATGGTTTTTCTTTTTGAAAAACTTCTTCAATTTTGAAACGACAAAAACCAAATATTATCGTTGATTCATGGATATTTGAAACAAAACAACCACAAAAAAAATTCCAAAATGCAAATTTGAATGGACCTAATAAAAAAAAAAGAATAATAAGAAAATAATTGTTATATGAAAATAAATAAATAAATAATGATGAGTAAATACAGACAAACACATCAAACAAACATAAACGGAGAGAAAAAAATTCAAGATTCTATCCAGAAAAAAAATAATATAAAAGCATCCGTAATGTGCGCATCTCTCTCTCTCTCTTTAGTTCTTTCTTTCTCTCACTATTTTCTAACAACAATCCCAATCTATCCAAAATTCGCCTGGTCTTCTGTTTTATTTGCGGATACAACAACAACAACAACAACAAGAAAAAAATATATGGTTGGTTGTTCACCATTGGTCTATGTTGTTTTTTGTTGTTGTTGTTGTTGTTCTACCATTCAGTTGTTCGGGTTAAAAAAAATGGCCAACATAGAAAGACAGAAAACAAAAAAATGATTAAAGAAATATTTTTACTAACGTATTTTGATAGTATATTCTACTACTATTATTTCGGCGACACATACACACAAAACGGGCAATTCGATTTTTATATTGGGTGATCATCATCATCATCATCAATGGCTGCTGCTACAACCACCCATACTATTTAGATTCTCTCTTTCTGTCTATTGATATTATTCTTACGATTAGAATGGTTATATGATCAATATTATTATCATCATCATCATCATCATCAAAATAATATCAAACCAGATCGACTTCTTTAATTTATATTAAAGAAAGAAGAAGAAAAAAAAATCCTGGTGTATCCTTCTCTTTTTTTTTGCAACCAATTATTACAAAAGATGAAAGGAGAATGAACGAAGAAGATTGGAAAAAAAATTTGATTGAACCCTAAACAAGTAGTGATGATGATGATGATGATAATGATTTTGGTTACCTGACTTTACACTACATCAAATTCAACGATGAATTTCTTAATATGTTGTCTGTCCGAAAAAGTATTCAAAATTTTTTTTCGATTTTGTCGTTTTTGAAAAGATGTTTTTTTTCTACCTTTTCTTGGTTCTCAATTTTCTCTACTATTACTATTATTGTCAATCACAAATTGACAATGAAAAAAAGAAAAAAAATGGCCAATTTTATGTTTGATTCTGCGATGCTAAATTCGATTGACAAAACGGAGGGTTGAAATTTCATTTATTTTAATCATGATTTTTTTTGATTTTCATATATTTTTTTACTTCATCAATGACCAAAAATGATGCAAAGGAGTATGTATTATATAACAAAAGTTTTTGAATGGATTATAATATATTGATGATGATGATTGAGTGACCATCATTTTATTGTGTGTGCGTGTGATTAATTTATAATATGAATGCATAGCAACATCATTATCACTACCACCACCAAAAAAAAACCAGATTTTTGATCAATCATTGTTTCCATTAATACAAATTGTTGTTTCAAACAAAAAGATTAGCTAAAAATCAATGTAGACAATCAATAATGAATCATGATGGATGGATATATAATTTTTCATTATTATTATTATTATCATTCCCAAAACCACCAACTTATTGGAATAAGCTGAAATTTTACCAACTAAGTGTTATCCACAATTTCTTAAAAATTCAATTAAATCAATCAACAAAAAACAAAACAATAACTAATCTAATAACTAAGAATTTTTGAAAGAATAAAAACCAAAATACGGAAGTAGAATAACTGCTATATTTGCATTTTTGTTTTTAAATTTTTTGCTTTTACCGTTTTGTTATTGTTTTGTTCAACCACAACAACAACAGGCGGTGTTAACAAAATATTTTCACCACCAATGTTGTTTTTTTGTGAAATTTTAAGTTTTACAGTTTTTTTAAAGAAAATTTCACATCCTTATCGTGTCTAACTTTAAATCAATTTTTTTTCTTTTTTAAGATATCCGTTCTTTTTTTTCGCAAATACAAAACAACACCTAAAAAGCAACAATCAAAACAAAACAACAACCTTACAGAATAATAATAAACTCAAATAAATGAAAAAAAGAGCGAATAAACATGCTAGCAACCTCACCATCATCTCAGATATGTTGAGCATATAGGGCAGTGATTCTCAACCTTTTTGTTGTCGCGGCACAATTTTAGAATTTTTGAATATATAACAGTTGCATTTTCAGAATTTCGCGGCACACTAAAGTGCCGCGGCACACTGGTTGAGAATCACTGATATAGGGAGTCCACAATCACACGAAATACCGTATACACGAGAGTAACCAAAAAAAAAAAAGCAAAAAACCAACCAACCATTCAGGATAGTTTTTTCAGCAAAATACATTTGAGCGAAAAATTAGAAGAAAAAAAAACGATCGACACCAAACGGAAAAAGCAAGTTTGTTTGAACTAACTAAAAAAAAAAAATTACTGGTCGGCTTGTTGGTTTGGTTTTGTCGTAAGAAGAGTTTTTTTAATGCGTGCCACGCATGCACACGCTTATAATGGAAATCATCATCATCATTGAAGACGAAGACGAAAACAACTAAAAAAAAAGACAAAGGAAAAGAGGATCACACATGAGAAACTCACGATCACACAATGCCAATTTCAATTCATTTTTTTCTCTCGATTTATATATTTTGCTGTCTTCAAAAAAAAAGAATTCGAATTCGAAATAAATATAGCCCGATGAAAAAAAAATTCATAATGAAAGATTATTTTCGGATATTTTTTTTCTTTTCGGCCAAAAAGAGAGAAAATTTTGGCTACTTTTTTTTCTGGTATTTTACTCATTTTTATAAATATACTACTCCTTTCACATATCATATGGTATACACCTAGCACATTTGATCAACAAAAAAAACTTCCATATCCTTTTCTTATAACCATAATATTTATCCAAATATATTCATGGTCAATGTCAAAACACCTAGAATTTCTTCATAGAATAATTCACAGGTGATTTATTATTATCATCTAGGTAAATAAATAAATTGAAAAAATATTTTTATGATTCCGGAATATATTCCAGGTGTGAATTTATTTTATTTTTTTGAATATCGTAAGAATTTGTTTGTGTGTGTTAAAAGTAGTGTTCCAATACACAAAGGACAAGATGAAAAAAAAATTAAACTGTACCGGAAAATAGGAGCTACTGATGGTGAATTGGTGAAAAAAAACGAGCAAGCATATCGCGTTATACATGATATATGAAAAATATCATTTATATAGATAAAAAAAAAGATTCAACACCAACGACCAATTTAAACACACCACCATCATCATCCATGAAGAATAACATGCATTCATATACATAACCAAAGAATAAAAAAAATAGACAAGAGTATGCCCGGCGACAAACTCAAAAAAAAAATTTCAGGCATACACCACATCAACCAGAAACGAAAGATTTGTTTTTTAAATACAAACTGAATTGCAAAAAAAAAAAGAAAAAAAAATCCAAGATAGGAAACAAACCAACCAACCAACCAACCACTATGGAGCTGCTATAGAGAATCTTTTTTTTTCCATAAAATGTTTTACTCATCGATAGATGATTATTATTATTAATATGGTTCTGAATTTTTTTCTTTTTCTCTATCTATATATTTGTGTGTGTGTGTAATATTAAGTTTTTAATGAAAAAATATAGTGCGTACACACAAAAAAAAACAGATAGAATATTCCTTTGAATATATTTATTTTTGTCTTTCATCATTTTGTATGTGAATTTTTTCTTTTCGATAATGATGATTAGTCTCAGGTCATATTACCAAAAAAAGAAAACAAGATTATAATCACTAGAATCAATTTTGTCTATATTTGTATTCTATAAGAATCCATGTTAATAAGAATTGTCTATATTGCGATCTATGATTTACATATAGACAGCAAATTTGTTTGTCTAGTTCATCATAGGTTTTGTTTTGAATTTTTTCTTTTTTTTGATGGATCACAGTTCATCATAATTTCAAATGGTTCTTATCAGGAAACAAAATTGATTTCTTATGAAACAAAATATACACACGCAAATTCATGCAAAAATTTTCAACAAAATCATAAGACCATCATTTTCACAAGGTTTTAGCCAAAAAAAAACTTTCTCAAGAATCTCGATAGAGTTCAGTAAAAACAAAAAACAAACGATGACAACCAAATTATGACGTTTGATTTTCAATACAACAAACAAACAAACAAACAACAACATTAAGATCCAGACGATACATTGATCTTTATTAGATAAATATTATGTAAAAAAAATTGAATATCAATCATATAGATGATGATAATTATTGATTGCAAATCAATGAAAAATAAATCATATCAAACAAATATGATGAACACACATGTTGATTAGGCAAATTTGAAAATATAAATACACACACACAAAAAATTACAAATAATAACATTCAAAATTAATATCAAATTGGAAAATTCGATCAAGATGACAGACAAAGAGTATACTTGAATGATACACACACACATACACTGATTATTTTCATAAATAGTCAGTTTGATTTGAACACATACACAAAAACACGAATACATCAAGATGTTGTTTCAGGAAATAAAAATACCTACCTAAAGAAAATTTTCAATTTATTAAAACACCTTATTCAAAAGAAAAATGTTGGCTAAATAATAATTATTCAAATAAAAGAATGAGAGTACAGTTCGTCAATTTGAGAATAAGCAAAAAGTTCGTTGATTCACGATTTGAACTTCGTGAATGTCAAAGTATCAGCTGCCGGTTAAAATATATGAAAGAAATGAATGACAAAAAAGTGGCAACACAAAATTATTTTAAAATAAACAAATTGCATGAACGGTTAAGATTGGACCAAATATCACACTTAATTAAATAATGAGGATAATATGAAGATTCGACGGTTGAATTGTTGTTGATGTCACTATTACTAATAGATCCAATATGCAATAACATATAAAAACACAAAAGTTGATGAAACACGCTGGATTTTTTTTTGTTGTTGCATATGTTTGTTGATCTATTTCAACAAGAATCTGATGATGATCAAATGATAATGTAATTGTTGTATCTGATGGTAAAAGATTGTTATGAATGGTAAATGTCCAACATACAGGAATCAAAACAAATTGAATCCTTTTCTTTTAATGAAAAACAAATCAATATTGGAAATTTATCGATGAATATCAAGGATTATTATCAATCCAAGAATTGAATCAGAAATCGATTCAAATTCGGAACATATTCCGAAAGTTATTTTTTGTCGTCTTTAATTCACTTTAAAAAAATTTCGGGTAACAAATATTCATCTAAAGATTTGTGGTGACGATGGTGGTCATCATCATCATCATCATCATCAACATCATCTTCATCACCATCTACAGAACATAGACATTATAATGCACCAACAAAATACTATCATTCTCATCCTCAATTCAGATATTGAAAAAAACACCAGACGTCATCTTGTTGTCGTCGTCATTGTCTCCCTCACTCACCATTACATTGATATTGACTACTACAGTGCCAGGATATCTTTTTTTTTTTTGTTCGAGCCGCCATCTTCAAAATACTACACACACAGAAAACCAAACATCATTATCCACTCGCTCATTCTAGAAACAAACACGGAAAGAAACAAAAAAAAAAAGACAGTTTTTATGCATGCTGCCATCTCCAATAGTTGTGGATTTTTGGGAATATACGATTGTCGCAGATACCACTTCTTTTTTTTTAAATATTGCCAATCACACATTCTATCAAATATTCTTTTCTTTTTCTGCTTCTCATCCTTATTCATTTCCATCGAATATACTCTCTCAATTCATGATATCTTTTGTCTCTGCTATTTTTTTCATGGCAGCTGCGGTCATCATCATCATCATCATTATTAGTTACAACTATACTGTATACAGTCGGTTGTAGCTGGACAATGGACTTGACTCTCTGAAAATGACGTTCTGGATCTATTCGTTGTTACATCAACTACCACCACCACCACAACAATAACCACTATCATCATTTTGACAAGCGTTTACCTTTATTGTTACCAGTTCATTTCGTTACAATGGAATAATATTAGATCATCAATTCTAATCTTCAATGTTTCTTATTCATTTAATACTACTACTACACAGTCCTTTCACCTTTTTTCATTGGAAAATTTGTAAAAAAACTATTTATTTATTCTGCTCGGGCACATCTGTTCGTAAATACTTGATGAATCGTTTGTTGTCCCAAAACAGAAAAAAAATAGTAGTAGTAGCACTGTTTAATAAGATTTCTATAATTAACTCATTCTTTCACACCTATACTTCTTCTACTACTTTTCATCCTCTTCTACTATTCATTCACCTTTTTAACAAAACAAAAAAAAAGTGACAAAATGATAGCAAAACTAGCGGCGACTATTGACTGGCGGCAAAATTCAATGACAAGTTCTAAAATAAAATTTTTATTTTCTTTTTTTTAATTCTGAATAATTCTGATTCTGATTATTAATGCATTGTATTGAAATTGGATGTGGATGATGATGATGAGATGATCTCTTGTTAAAAATCGAGTATGGCAAACAAACAAACAGAAAAAATATTACCCGTGTAGCGCATGTTTCGTTCAAGAATCAAAGAATGTATGATTACGAATCCATCAATTGCGATTGGTTCAATCATCTATCGCGCATTCGATTATATTGTTTGTATGTTCAATACAATTCTGTTTATTTTATTCGCTTCAGTTAATTCGGGATTTTTCCAAATCTAAAACAAAACAAAAAAAATTATCCATAGTGTTTGCCTTGTTATATTTATTAATTTCAATACCGAAAAAAAAATTCTGAATAAAACTAAACCCCCCTCCCTACATATTTCATTGGAATCTATCCTATTAGCCATAATGATAACAGCACGGAGATGGCGCAGGATTTAGTGATTGATTATTTTTCTCATCAAAAAATAATATTCTCCATGATGGGCGTTGTATGAGAATTCTGGTAAAATATTATAAAGATAGCCAAAAGGACAATGCAGTTAGGTTGTCAAACAAAAATTTTGCAATCATTTTTGGTTAGTTAGGTAAGAGAAAAGTTGAAACAAAATGGGAAACAAAGTAGCCGTATTTACTGACCAACAATTGGAAAATTATCAGGTATTTTTTTTTGTTTGCAATTATTTCAATTTATTTTAAAATTTCGTAAATCAAATTTTGTCGATTAGGATTGTACATATTTCGCTCGTCAGGAGATACTTACGTAAGTTTTGTTTTAATTTGTTCAAAAATGTCTTGGATTTTAATTACCAAAAAATGTTTAAGTGTATACAAACGATTTCGAGATATAGATCCAAAAATTGTACCAAACGTTATGACCAAAGATGAACCACATACTATATCGATACCGATGGAAAAAATAATCAAAATGGCCGAATTAAAAGAAAATCCATTCAAAGAAAGAATATGCAAAGTATTTTCACATGATGGAACAGGAAATTTAACATTTGATGATTTTATCGATATGCTTTCTGTGTTTAGCGAAAATGCTAGCCGTGATCATAAAATATTTTTTGCATTCAAAATATACGGTTTGATTTTAAATCCAATTTAAAAAAAAATGAATTAAGTGATTGATTTAATATTTCTAGATTTTAATGGTGATCAATTGATCAATGGTGATGATGTTGAACAAGTTGTACAAGCATTAACACGAAATGAATTAAGTCAAGATGAAATAGCCATTGTAAGAGAAAAAGTATTGGAAGAAGCTGATATCGATGATGATAAATGTATTTCATTTTCCGAATTTCGACATGTCATTAGCAGAGCACCAGAATTTCTCAAGTTAGTTTTTTTTTTATTAGCAAATTTCCTGCAAATGTCATTAATATTTTTTTCGTTTTTGTTTTTCAGTACATTTCATATGCGAATCTAAATTGTTCCAGATCCAAAAAAAAAAAAAAAGAAACAGATATTGTCAACTGACAACTGATTTATTCAATCATTTTTTTTAACAGTAAAAATAGATATTCTAATATTGATTAACAACAACAAAATAGTATAAATTTCAATAGATAATAATGATAATAATTTTTAAAAAATAAATTTCAAAATTTTTACTACAAATTCTGACATCTAGCGTTCAAAATGATGACTAAAAAAACGCTTTGCGTTTGAATTTCTATTTGAATTCATTCCCCAAAATGGTAGATTAAATTTATCCATTTAAAATTCCCTTAAAAAATATTCTTCAAAACTTGTTAAGGCATCAAACGGTTGCCGGTTATCGTCGGTTATTTTTGAGCATTATACATTGCTTCGATATTATCTTGAAGAAGTTTAAATTGTTCTGTCAAATTAGAAAAAAAAGTTACAAAAAAAAAAATTACGTTGATTTGTTTCATTCATACCATTGGTTATATTAGCAATCGTACTCTGTTTTCGTAGAAATTCTAAACAAAATTCTTTAGGTAATCCAAATGAATTCATATTATATGTAAATGTACTATATATGGATTTAATAAGAAGAATTAAAAATGTAATGAATAAAAATGAATAAATATATTTACCCTAATTGTCCGAAAGTTAAATTTGCATGAAATTGCCAATCATAATATTTATGATTTGGTTGATCGCGATTATTTTCATAAAAATTTGCTCGTTCACATTGGATGGCATCGAAAAAAGCAGCATTCCAAAAACGTTTTAATTTCCAAATTGGTTGATCACGTAATACTGTACAAAGATATTGTTTATTATTTTCCATTGTTGATATTGAAAATGAAGAAGATGATGATGATGATTGTTTTGACCGTCGATTATTGGTCATTGTTGTTTGTAGTTGATAATGATAAAAAGTAAAACACATGTTCATCAATATTTTGGCCGGTGTAAAATCATCAGATTCAGCACATTCAAATAATATGATGGCAAAATATTGTGCCAAACTATAGAATGTTGACTCTTGGACACATTTATTATCATTACGTTTTCGATTGATATATCGAGCAAACCAAAGTCTACCATTTTCCATTCGAGAATAATAACCAAATTTGGCTTTTTC
Organism: Dermatophagoides pteronyssinus; assembly: GCF_027571235.1. Lineage (NCBI taxonomy): Eukaryota > Metazoa > Arthropoda > Arachnida > Sarcoptiformes > Pyroglyphidae > Dermatophagoides > Dermatophagoides pteronyssinus. The sequence goes on from NW_027461525.1 coordinate 4,403,075, forward strand.
TTCCAAACTAATCGATGAACTTTTGAGAAAAATTTTCTCAACAAATTGTTTCATAAAATATTTTGCTTCTCTAGATAATTCATCCTGATTTTCGGTGGTTACACTACATCCCGATGAACTTGAATTCATCGATGAACATCGTTTGAACATTGATTCTTGTTCATTTTCAAATGATTCAACACTGGTACCGATATCGCTTACTATCCAATCTTGATTCTTTTGACAATCAATCGTTCGTAAATCGGATAATGATGTTGAATTACTATAATTACTATGATTAGATTCACTGAAATCTAATGAATCTAAACTTTTCCAATGATGAGAATTTCGTATGTTTATTGTTGAAGGATCCAAATTAATCTGCGGTTGTCCATATATGGAACGATTTTTTTTCGATCGTTGAATAATTTTCGGTGATTTATTTTGAGCATTATTTTCATTGAATGTAGAATCCCATTTTGTTGAAATTTCATGTAAAATATTTTCTTTAAACATTTTCAATTTATTTGTTGATGAATCGATTAATTTTATACTGTCCATGATGTTTGAATGCACTTGAAGATTTAGTAATGATCAATATAGGAAGACATTGGATATTTTCGAAAACAATATTCATCAAACAATGAATAATGAATTTGAAATTGGATTTTTTTTTTTGATTTAATTCACGATTTTATTATCACCAACCTGATTGCAAACACCATAATCAATCAATCAATCAATAATATACAGGTGTTTGACAAATCAACATGATGATTATGATTATTGAATGAAAATAAAATTCGTATTTTTGCGAAACCAACAACAACAACAAAAATTGATCTGTCACGGATATGAAACATACACGAACATTGTGAAATGTTTGTGTAACACACGCACACAGACTGAAATTGATAGAATTAAAAAGAAAAATTGAAATTTTCAAGAAATATTTTAAAACATCATCATTTGGTTTAGATTAGATCCACCAAAAAACGAAGATGAATCAACCGTAACAATCAAAGAGCATGAATTTGGAGCATGTGTGTATTGATCTCTGAATAAAATGAAGCAAACAAAAATAAAATAAATTAAAATCTAGTTTATTTGCATTATTGATTTCGTAAAAAATTTTTCCAAAAATAAGTAGTGATAAAATTGACGTCACATTGAAAATTGCCGGCTATATACATTTCCTTCGTTGTCTATAGCCAAATGAATGAACGAAAGAAAAGAAAAAAATTTCCTTCCGGACATTTGAAAAAGGTCAACGCGTGTATAACAATTGTAAATGTTTTTTCTTTTTCTGTTTATTTGTGGGTAGGGAGTGTCTTTCGTATTTTAATACGTGATAAAAAATTTGTAGCCAAATATATTGTATATTTATCTGATTATGCGCGAATTTTCTTCTTTTTTTTCTGATTGAGTATCCAAATGGATATATTCCACAATAATAATTGAAAATGTGAATGAAATTTTTTCTTTCATTTTTTTTTGGTTCCATTCTGTAAAAACGGCTTCAGTCGCGCCATCTTGTAACCTTTGAAAAAAAGAAGATTTTTTTGAAAAAACCCAATTTTATCAATTGTAAATAGAAAAAAGGAAAATTTATCATCGAAATTAAAAGAAAATACAAAAAAATTCCATCAATGGATGCTTTTTGTTTCTGGTAATGATTTTCAATTTAAAAAAAATGAAATAGTAAAGACATGGGATAGAGAAAAAGAAGTCCATAATGATTATGATTATTGACTTTTTTTTAAAGAAAAAGAAAAAATAAAAAAGATTAGATTGAGCATATAGTGTACATTTGGATGATAATAATCATCATCAATTCAACATATTTAGATGATAACATCGATAGAATATTGGTACTTGATTAGATCGATCATTAAAGAAAAAGAAATGGGAAACAAAATGCGTCGCCAAGTTGATGACAACGATGCCGATATTGGATGGCGATATGGATTTCATATATCAAATTTTTTTTTGTTTCTCAAACATTTTCACAAATAGTAAGGGGAGAAAATTTGTTCTTTTTTTTTGTTCTTAGGCCACGAATAAACATTAGACGCCAATCAGTATCAAGTATCATCATCTTCATCATTATATTATGATGTGGCCATGCTGTTTATTAAAACAAATCATTGAATAACAATCCGAACAAGCTAAACAAGAAACAATTTTACTTAAAAAATTATTTCCATTTACAAATCATGAATATTTTTGTTTGTATTTTTTCAATATTAATTAATAATAATTCAATCATCTAATATTTTTAGATTTTGATCAATGAAAATCTTTGAAATTTTTCTTCTCTTAAATTGATGTTTATGTATCTGTGTCTATAATGTACCTTTGAACCTTTAGTCGAAACAAATCAACACCGAAATGTTTGTCTGTGTTTGAACATGGATAGATTACACAGATGATTTGGAATTGAATATTGTTGTTGTTATTTATTTTCTTTTTTTTCCTTGAAAATTGACAATCTTTATCCATAATCACATAATCATCATCATCATCATCATCATATTTGCCCAAATAAATTGTTTTTATTTAAAAAAATCGATTGACATGAACATTGATACTTCATGTTCTTCATCACCATCATCAACATGTTCAACATCATCATCATCATATATAACTATTACATCAAATGGTCCTGTTATTCAATCACAACAACAACAACAACAGAATGAAAGAATTTTAAATAATAATAATAATAACCAACATCAACATCATTGTCATCATTATCATAATCAAATACCACAAACATCATCATCTAATTCTAATTGTCAAATTAGACAACAACGATCCAACAACGTGAATGATGTCGAGTTTCAAGATCTATCTACATCATCATCAACAACAATTACAGATAATACAAATCCAATTATTGTACAGCAACATATATCATCGATTGATAATAACAATCAACCATCATTATCATCATCATCAACAACAACTATCACTATCTGTACTAATCATAATAATAATAATAATCATTTTCATAATCTACAGCAACAACATCGACAACAATCATTAATCCATAATCAATCAACATCGTGTTTGCAACAACAATCACATTCGCATCAAATTCCTGGTGTCATTGTACAACAGAATAATCATTCACCAATCATTTCAACACAGCAACGTAAGTAAAACAAACAGTTCGTAAATGATTTTTGCAAAGATGGGTACTTAGATCAAAATTTTATTATTTGCCAACACTAGATGACTCTTAAACATTGATAATGGATTTGTTTTTTTCCCAAGAAAAAAAAAGATCTGATAAAATAAATTTTCATTTAAATGGAAATAATTTTGTTTTCTTAAAAAAAATATACATAATATTCGAGGGAAAAAAGAGTATCATTAGACTTTTTTTGTGCCAAGTGTTGGCAAACAATTTTTTACTGTTATAGTCATCAACATTGCTTATCAAATTGATCAAAAAATCGAATGATGAATTGATCGGTTTTTGATGATAGCAATGATTTTTTACATTGGAATGATTATATTGGATTGGTTTTAATTTGAAAAACAACAAGGTTTATTTCAACATTCAGAATAGATGAATATTACAAATATATCACATCAATTTCAAGGAAATTCATTATTTAATGTTCCGAAACGAATTTTGAATCCGGATTAAAAAGACAGACAAAAGTAAATGGAAACAAAAATCAAATCCAAAAAATAAGCATATGACATTAAGGATTATTATTGTAGTTTCATTTGAAATAAAACAAAACCACAACTGTGTAATTTTTACCATCTATACAAACACTCTCTTAGTTCACTTACAATTGTCCGTGATGCAAAAACATAAAGATAATCATCACAACATTAGTGTAATAACAATAACAATAATGATAATTAAAAATTTAATCAAACAAAAAAAAAAATGATAATTAGATTTCAATTATCCTTGGCATTCAATTTTTTTTTATTATATTTGGTTTCATAAATAATGAAAATTTTATTATAACCCCAACCATCACAGAAAAAAAGTACAATACAAATCTATATTCATTCATTTATCATCACCTGATTAAAATTCCATAGAATAATAATAAAAAAAAGTTGTAAAAAAAACCAATTAGAATTGTACCATAATTCGTGCGTGTGTCATAATAATGATAATTTCAATTAAAGTCTACTTGAAATTGTTTTTTTGTTTCTTTACAACATACAGTCAGCAAAAGATTTAGTAGATTTATGGTGATTTTTCTCATTGTCTGTATCATTAATTTTAAAATCATCAGTGTAAGTAACAATCGTTTCAAAGATCATTGTTATTTGTCGTTGTTGTTGCTGCTGAATCGTTTATGGGCGGCCAATATCGATTGATGATTATTATCAAGAAAAATAATCAAATCTGTTAAACTAGAGTTGTTGACCATTTTGGTCACCAAAAAAAATCTAAAAATTTGTTAATCAAACATCAAAAACTAAAAAAATATAAAGAAACAAAAAAAAACATTATCAACTTTGTCGCTATGTAAATTTGTTCATCGTCACACTTTATATTCATGCATACAATATAAAATGCTGAGGTCAATCAAGTTATTTGGTTGGTCATAGAAGTGGATTGTTTACCTTTGCTTATTATCAGTTGGTCAAAAAGAAAAAATTTGGGTTTTTGATTAGAGAGAGAGCGAGAGACTATCGCATTCTATATTTGTTTGAAAAAATATTTTTCTTTAGTCAAACTGACCAGTTTCGACCGATTTTTCAAATCATTCTTGTCAATGACTAATATGTTATTCGAAATGAAAGTTTTTTCCTTTACTTTATTGGTTTTTATTCATTTTCATGTACAACAATCTATAGAATTTGACTCTATAATGCGAATCTAAATGGTGATGTTATTATTTGGAGTGAAGAAAAAATGAGAAGAAAAAAATTCTCTAACATCTTCATTGCCAAACAGGTTGTGTTCACTTTAGCCATTGGCTGTTTAAAAAAAAATGTATGCCCATACCATGAACCGAATTTGACACCGGCTATTGATATACATCCATGCAATTCATTCATTTCGTTCATTTCGTACATTCAACTACGGCTTCTGAAAAGTTTTTTTTTCAGAAATAAAATTATCCAACAAAAAAAGTTTTGAATAAATATCCTATAAATGTTTGTGTGCCTGTGTTTAACGTGAATGTAATGTAAAAATATTCAAGATTTTTTTCTTCAAAAAAAAAAATATTGTTTTCTTGATAATTCAAGGTGTGATTTGTGCAATTTGGTTTTGAAAAGAACAACCAAATTCAAAATGATTAAAATGCGTTCATTTGTACTCAAACATATGTAACAAAAAATCAAATCAAAGCATAAAAGAAAAACCGGATTGATACAAATTATCTCATTCAAATAAATTTGAATAATTAATTTTATTAAGAATCAAATTGGATCCATAAGATGACAATAGAACAAAAAATAAAAAATCAATTTACAAGATTTGTACAAAAAAAAAAAGAAAAGAAAATGCTCATCATAATTGTCATCATCATTTTTCTAAAATAGGATTGTTTCCAACATACATATCATCATCATCGTTGTCGTTGTTGTTATTATACGTTGTAAAAATCAACCGTTATCACAATCAACCACTATATCATTATCCAAATTATCATTTTTTTTTTTTTTTTTTGATTTAAAGTTGGCCATCATATCAAATCAATCTTAAATCAACATGTATATATCAATGCTAAGCTAGAATGAAAATGAAAAAAAAAATTTATATTAAATAAATGAAAAAAGAAGATGATATATTATCATTGGTTTTGGTAGCCATACTTATACCAAAAAAAAACGACGACGACGAAGAAATAAAAAAAACAGCAGCAGTTTTTCTTTTTTAAAAAAAAATATGAAGTAAAGTTATTGCAATCAGTCAGTGTTCAGTAAATTCTTCATCACACAAAGCTTAAGTTGTGGTCGCATCATCATCATCAATCCTTAAACACATTACACTACCTACCACATCATTGCATTATCATAATCATCATTGAATTTGGTATCTATCTAATATTGGATGCGTATATAAGTTATGGCTCGATTTTTTTCAATTTCTACAAATGCTCATCCTCATCATCATCATCATTCAAATTGATAAACATAATCAACATCAGTGAAATAAAGAAAAAAAAATTTGTCGACCAAATCAAAAAACAAAAATAATATATTTAAAAGAAAAAAACTTGAACCATATCCTTCTTTCTCTTGTCATCGTCGATCTATCTTAGTAAATTATTTTTTTTTTAATATTAAAATTGATTTTCTCATATGCATAGATGACATCAACAACATTTTCTTAATGGGAACAATAATATTCGGCAAACAAACAATTGAAACATTGAAATCATTGGCTATATTAAGCCAATATCGATTCTTAATGACAACATTTAATCTGGATACAATTTGAACAAAACAATAATAATAAATAAATACTCATTCATTAGATTATTTAATTTGCCTATTTTCAATAATAATTAAAAAAAATATAAAAGTGAAAATTATCAAGTAAAATTATTACATATCTTAATTTTAGTGCTTTGTGTGTTTTTTTTAAAAATAAAATTCTGAACAACATATCATCTGCCAATATCAACATAGATCTCATATTATATATTGTGCATTTTGTGTATACAGTGTTTTTTTTTGAAACTTTGAAATAGATATAATCTGATCGAATGTGGTTTAAAAAATCAAAATGTTAACCCATACGCAACCACCAGCGTGTCGGTTTATGTATGCGTCAACAAACGCTACATATAGCGGAAATAGTATTCAATCTTCATATAATTATTTCCCAATAGACTTTAACGTTGTAACACCACCATCACTGATGTTTCGTTCATCTCAACAAGATTTACCAGATACTACTGGCAATTTTTTCTGCAATGGTCCTGTAGATTATTCCAGTCTCAACAATACAAATCCAAATATTTATTCATCAATGGAATCAATCAATGAACATGATGATGTAATGGTTTCATCACAAAGTTCACCTGAATATATGACAAACGCAACTACTTCTAATAATAATAGTGGTTATAATAATGGTCGTATTTATTATAATTTATCAAATGAAAATATATGGAATCAATCATTATCTACTGTTCCTGTTAATAATGATGATTGTATGGATATTGTCGATACAGTTGGCAATAATAATGATAATAATAATGATAATGGTCGTGAAAAAATAAACAATTCTCGAATGATTCAACAACAACAACAACAAAATATTAAAGATGAAAATAGAAATAATTATATCGGTATTGATCCTTATTTAATTCAAATTATTTCTAATGATTTTTTGTTTGTTTTGTTTGTCTGGGTCTAAATGTGTGTGTGTGTGTGTGAAATCCATAATTTATTATCAGGGCCGTGTTAGAATGAAATAAATCAAATTGTGCATTACCTTTGTAATCACTATTTTTTTTAGCATGTGATGATCATCGATTTTTCATTTATAATGATTATAATAATTGATAGCCAAATTTCATTCGATATGATAATATTATACATCAATCCGTTCCGTTTTTCACTATCATCAATATATCGTTCGTGTAGTGATTGCAACAGAAATTTTCTTTATTTTTTTTTCGTTCCTTTACAAATCATTCTGAAATCATCTTAATACACACAAGGACATTGCTAAAGTATATAGGAGAAATAAATTTGTATTAGCATAAATAATTTCCATCATCATTCTTTTTTTATGAACAAAAAAAAACATTTTTTATGATTATGATTGCCATTTTTTTTAGGTACATAATTTTGTAATGTATCTTATGATGATTCCATCGGTGTTAAATTGTTTTAATGATGATCAGTAGATTTTTTAACTAATAATGAATGTTCATTGTTTTGAGGTTCTTGTTCAACAGGAAAAAGGAGGGTTGAAAGGTTTCCTTTAAAAAAAATGTTTATTTTATGTATGTTTCACACATGATTCAATTTTTTCGGATTTTGGATTTTCCAATTCAAATCAAACAAATTTAGAAAAAAAATGAATGAACGAAAGAAATCGTTCAACAATCGATATGTAAACGATGAATCAATTTTTTTTATAGATTCAAAATATACCATTTTGTTTCCAAATTGTTGATGGAGTTCAAAAAACTTTGTTTTTTTTTCTTTTGTTAACAAGTTTGTTTTTTTTCTTGTTAATCAAAAAAAGTTTTGAACTTAGAATTAAATCATTGAAGATGATAATCACCTGATGGAATACTTTGCAAAGAAAAATGAAAAGAATACAAACCAATTTTACCGCTCCGTATATAAGAATATTTAGAAAATATAACCTCGATGATGAGAAAATTTTCATTGACTTTGTTATGTCTGGCCTTATTATTATGATTTTTTTTATATTATCTTTATCATTATCATCGATAGAAGAAAAAAAAGATGGATAAGTTTAGGTATATTTGCCAATTATAGTGTGTCTATGGTTTTTGGTCGGTTTAATTTTTGTTTCCTAATCACTTTCTCACTAAATATTATTACCTGAAAGAAATTCGGTCTGCATCGTTGTATAATCGTTTTGTTCATTACTGAAAAATGCTGAAAATTTTTTTTTTTTTGATGGAAATGAGAAAAAATAATAATAACTTAAACAAAAAACATAAACAAACATGTTCCTTGTTATATCATCATCATCATCATCAACGTAGAATTTTATCGCAATGCTTGATTATATTTTTGCCAAAACATATCAGACAAAAAAAAAAAGAGAAAAAAGAAACTTTGACCAACACCGCAACAAACTTTTTTTTTGTTGTTTATCATAATCATCACTGATGTTTATTCTAATTTGTTTTTTCTTTTTTTTTCACTTCATTTTGAATGTTCATTATGAATATAGATTCAACATGTGATTCTATCAATAGCAATGCTAATAATAATAATAATAATAATATTAACAATAATACAACAACAAATGCGAATGGTTTAACTTCGACGAATAACAACAACAACAACAACATGGCCAATATGAATGGTGGTGGTGGTGGAAATGGTAATAATAATGAACTATCGACAAATAATGAAAATAATAATAACAACAATTCTGGCCAACAACAGCAACAAAATTCTATATGTGCTATTTGTGGTGATCGAGCTACCGGAAAACATTATGGTGCATTTAGCTGTGATGGCTGTAAGGTAAAATTTTTGATGTTTTTAATTTTAATCATTATTTAAATTATGTTTATTTTAAAATTAAAAAAAATATATTTATCCACTATCATCATCATTAATTAATCATCGACAATTTTTTTTTGCAGGGATTTTTTCGACGCAGTGTTCGCAAGAATCATTTGTATACATGTCGTTTCAATCGTAATTGTGTCATTGACAAAGATAAACGCAACCAATGTCGATATTGTCGTCTGAAAAAATGTTTCCGTGCCGATATGCGTAAAGAGGCCGTTCAAAATGAACGGGATCGTATTACGTGTCGTAGGCCTAGCTATGAAGATACAAAAACAACATCTGGAACTTCATTGGCTGTTTTGCTCAAGGCTGAGATGTCATCAAGGAAGGTGAAAAAAAATAATAATTTAAGTTTATTGTAGGGATTGAATGAACATGTATTTTTTTACAATAAACAGAATTGTTCTCCACCAACTGATACAAATTATCAATCGAAAAAAATAGCCAACATTGAAGATATTGGCAATTCTATGACACAACAATTAATGATACTTGTCGAATGGGCGAAATGTATACCGGCATTCATTGAGCTAAACATTGATGATCAGGTTGCTTTGTTAAGAGCTCATGCTGGTGAACATCTTCTTCTGGGCCTTTCGAAACGATCATTAGTACTCAAAGATGTTCTTCTACTTGGAAATGATCACATCATTCCTAGACTTACGCCAGATCAAGAGATCACACGTATTGGTTGTCGAATATTGGATGAAATTGTTGCAGTTATGAAAGATGTAAATATCGATGACAATGAATTTGCTTGCCTGAAAGCAATTGTATTTTTTGATCCTGGTAAGTATCATGATATTTTTGTTTTACTCATTATCATTTATATTGAGTGAAATTATTTTCAAAATGAAAAGCTGTGAAAAATTTAAAAGATTCAGCTAGAATAAAAAATGTTCGTCATCAGATACAAATCTGTCTGGAAGATTATGTAAACGATCGACAATATAATTCAAGAGGTCGTTTTGGTGAACTTTTGCTGATACTTCCATCTTTACAAAGCATCACATGGCAATTAATTGAACAGATACAATTCGCCAAGGCGTTAGGAAAACTAAACATCGATGAATTGATCACAGAGATGCTTTTAAGAAGTTCGACCAATATTGCTCAGTCGATTGCACCTGCATCAAATATCAATTCAGTCCAGAACAATCTTACTTCAACCGATCAATTACAATGGCAAAGGAATCATCTATGGCAAGGTGCTTATCCCAGTAAGTTGTTTAAACTATATGTCTACGATATATTAATAATTGATTGATTTAAAGGGCAAACATTCCCTGAGCCAAATATGAACAATATGGTTTCCAACATGTCTCAAGTAGTAAATGTTATCATGTCACAAGAATCAAGTGAAAACAGGCAACAATCCAATCTTGCACAGCAACAAGCTACTCAAATACAATCGCCATTATCATCGAGTCAGCCGACAATGGCTAATTCATTGGCTAATGGAGCACAAATGTTGGGACAAGTGGAAAACATTATGCAACAAATGAACAGGCAAGACCCATCTAGCCTAATCAATACGGATGATTTACTATCCGCACCGTCACAACCGGTGCAAACGTTCAAAAGTGAAATAACCGATAATGAAATCAACCCATTCTAAGAATGTTTAATCTGATTTTTTTTTGTATAAAATTGTGTAAAAAATTTCCAAAATTTTAGACTATAGTTTTCGATTATTTTTACAGATTATTAATTCTTTATTATCGAAATAAATAAAATATTGGAAATGGCCTGGATAAAAAAAGCCAACAAATAAAGTTATTAGAAATTTGTTTTATATTTTTTCACTTCAACCATTAATTGATGGATATTGATTAGTTCGCTTCGTAGCGGATTATTGCTGAAGGGTGGTTGACTAACAATTTTCTGAAATTTATGATAATATTGCACTAATTGTGTCAAGGCAATCTGTTGAATGTTATTACCAGTACGAAAATTAGTAAATGATGCCATTATATCTTTTGAAACTTGTTCTAATGATCGTCTCCAATTATTGTTAAAATTCTGTATCAAATCACCAACTCTAGGTTCCAATCGTTTCAATGATTCGATATCATTTTTTTCTGTCAATACTTCTGATTCTTTAACGAATGAAATCATAGCTCCAAAATGAGGATATAACATTTCTTCAATAAAATCCATTATTTTTTTATTCAATTGTTCTCTCATTGTTTCTGCTGCATTCGATCCATCTTTTTTACGTTCCAATAGGATGCCTAAGATTGTGTCATAATTATTGATGATGAAAACATATTGCTCTTTCGGTTTACAGAATTTAGTCGACATTCTTAGTATTAAATTCATCACTTCATTCTTTAGTTAGAAAAAAAACATAAACGTTTTAAATTAAAAAAGAAAAACAAACACAAAAAACATTACCTGTAATATGGATAATAAATTCGTGACGCGTTCATCAGGAAACGTATCATTTATCGTGACAATAGCAGCCGAAAATTCAGCAAATCGTCTGGTAATATAATGAGGTCGTGTATCGATTGTGTTTATTTTGTTTAAATCACAGAATTTTATGCTTTCAATGTGCATTAAGAATACTTGCTCAAATTGTGGCCATATAGTTTTGACAACATTTTCCCAATAATGATTCAATACCAATACTTCACGTTTCATTGATAATATTCGATATCGATAAATTATGTGCAAACAAACGAATAAAGCTATTGCATCATAACTTTGTGAAAACAGACTATCAATGTTTTTGTAAAGTAGATCCAAAGTTTTTCCGAAAATTGTATAAAATAAATCATGTGATGTTTTAGAGTTGACCATGAAAAACTCGTTCATAAATAGATATTCACGACAAGCATGACCAAGAAAGGCGTATTGAATCTCGCGGAATATATTTTCCAATGGAAATTTCATGTCATTCTTCGAAGCAGGATGCACAACAATCAATGGTGATTCAAGTTCAGTCGTTAACAATGATTCTCTATCACCTAAAGCAAAAATATTATGCCGATGCTTGATAATATTGGATTTAAGCTGAAATATTGAACTCCTATTTGCTTTATGTGAATCATCATTTCCCATCAAGTCATCTTTATCAGGCAGATCTTCATACATCATTTTGGTTGATTTATTAATGAATTCTTTGAAGTAGGAATAGTAAATCTTGCTCATTGTATCGATATATTCATTTTGTATCTCTCTGGCTATGTCTCTTTCGTGTGTAGCTAAAAATTTAAAAAAGAATTTATTTTTCAAAAGAGCATTTTGACCAATATGATAATTGGTCATTGGTTTTTTGCATGATGAAATCTTTTTCAAAATATATTCACGTATTTTAATAATGGCTTTTGATTTAAGATTGTTCAATATTTCCATCACATCCACACAAGCTTTTGCTTCACGAAATGATTGCTCTTTTACAAATGAAATTTTGTGATCCAAAATGATCAATTGTTCAAGAAATTCTTTCTCACTAACCGGAGTATCGACAATATGTTTTATCACTGATTCAGGAATGATTATATCATCAACAAATTCGCTCATTTGATTTCGAATCGCCTGTTTGTTTTTCAAACGTATATTCAACGAAGCTGATAATTCTTGCAATGATAATATTTCCTGGCAAATATTGCTGAGATCGGCTTGAAAAGCGCATAACATTCCTTCCAATCTTTCCAGGATTTTATCACTATCAGTGATTTGTGAATGTAATTCAGAAATATTATCAGCTTCCTTGATGTAACCTGCAATTGTAGTGTTTTCCAATTCAGATAAGGATTTTTCAACATTGGCAGAATATTCTCTCAAATCAATATTAGAATTGAGAATCTCTTTAACAGTTTCCTCGTCACAATCGATGGCTGGCTCTATATTGGAATAAAAAAAATAGATCTTAAATTAAAATCATTTGCAAAAAAAAATTACCGATCGTCTTGAGATTCATTTTGAATTTTATTAAATGTTTTGTTGGAAGTTTTGATGAAATTCATTTGACATGAAAAACATGTATCCACTCATTTCTCGAGTATGCGCAATGTAACTAACAAGTATCTGGATACTTTTGATCCATCCATTGCTCAATATCAGCAAAATGAGGCGGCTTTAACACTGAACTGAGAGCAGTAATTTGAATTGTGTTACTAAATCTAGTCTAATCATCATTATTTAGCTTTAACAATGATCAACAGGATGAATCTTCAGCTACAATGGCCGGAAATTGATAACATCAATTGGCCTTTGTATACAATAGGTTGGACAATAATTCAAGAGAAACGAGCAAAAACCAATACAAAAACAAAACAGATGGTCAAAACAACATCGAAGAAAAATAATGTTTGATATCATTATGTAAAACGCTGATATCATGAATCGTTCAATCTTCAAAGATTATTTGTTTGCTAAAAATGATTGCCACTTAGATCATGAATTAATTCGTCGACTTTGTGAAGGTTTTTCGTGGAGAAAAATCGAAGGCAAATCACGATTAGAAAAACGAAAATTTTGCATACGATTCGAAATGTGTAGGCTTGAATGGTACAAACCGATGTCAGGATATGAAGAATTTGAAGGTTGTATCGATTTTAGAGATATTCAAGAAATTCGAATTATTGAAGAGAACGGAGAAAAATTTGACAGCAAAACGTTTGCCATTTTATACGGGAAAAAATTTTGTCTTCGAAAATTATATTGTATTGGTGAGTTATAGAATTATTATTTTGATCATTTCGTTTAATTATTGATTCGATTTGTAAAGCTGATGCTGACATATGTCCGGAAAGAATTCGTAATTTGTTTAAATATATAAAAAATATTGCAGAATGGGTACCGTTCAGAGTTCAAGTTGACATTTTATTACAGCGAGAATTTGATGAATATTCTTCACAAAGTCAACATTGTAAAGGGTGAGATTAATTAATAATGAAAATTAATTATTGAATTGAATTGGAAATATTTAATTAAATATTACAGTATCTATCTAAAAGATTTAAAACATTGTATTACTCGTCATCATATAAAATTATCAAGCAGCCAATTGAAAAAATTATTCTACGATGTGGATCAGAATTTTACTGGTTGTCTAGAATACGATGGATATGTTTCACTGTATAATAAAATAAGCAATATTCAAACATCTATCGATTCATCATATCTGGATTCATTATTGCAATCATATTCGAATGATTTGAAAAAAATTAATATCGATGAGCTAAAAGAATTTTTTACCAAAGAACAAAAAATTAAAATATCGTTTCAACAGATTAGCGATATTGTTTTTCGAAATTCTTTAGATACATTACGTCATTATGAAACACAAGCATATTTTACTCGAATAGAATTTATTGATTATCTGTTTTCGAAAGAAAATTCTATTTGGAATGAATTCTGTAGTGATGTTACACATGATATGAATCAACCACTTAATCATTATTTTATAGCTTCATCACACAATACATATTTAACTGGTGATCAATTCAAAAGTGAATCTTCAGTCGAATGTTATATTCGATGTTTGCGTTCTGGTTGTCGATGTGTTGAATGTAAGTATTTATTTTTACAAAAAGAATTTACTGATGAAATTCAATAACATAATTATTTTATCACAAGTGGATTGTTGGGATGGACCTGATGGTAAACCATTGATTTATCATGGCCGAACATTAACAACGCGTATTCAATTCATCGATGTTATCAAAAGTATTCGTGATCATGCTTTCGAAGTTTCACCATATCCTGTCATATTATCTATTGAGAATCATTGTAGTATAAAGCAGCAAAAGTTTATGGCAGAATGTCTACAAGAAATTCTTGGTGATTATTTGTTAAAGAAACCATTAGATTTGAATGAAACATGTTTGCCATCACCCGAACGCTTGAAACGCAAAATAATCATAAAACATAAGAAAAGACGATTGGATTGTGATACTTTGAAAGAATCAAACAACAATAATAATAACAATTCAATCAAACCACCGGTCGAACCTAGTTCTTCCAAATCATTAAAAGAACGTAATGAAAATGACTATAACGATTGCAGTAATTCTATCAAATATGGAAATTTGCTTGTATACTCTGCTGATGAGAAAAGATTCAGAAAACATTTCGTCATTTTGACAAAGAAAAAATTGAATTACATTTTGGATACAAATGATGATCAAGATGAAGAGGAAGATGAAAGTGATGATGAAACATCATACGGAACAATAGGAAACAAAGAAAATAATTATTCAGCAAAACGTACATCACCTAAAAGTGAACTTCATTATGGTGAACCTTGGTTTCATGGTAAACTAAAAGGAGGTAGATCAGAAGCTGAAAAAATTCTCCTAAAACATCTGGATCTTGGTGATGGAACATTTTTGGTACGAGAAAGTGAAACACATCCCGGTGATTATACGCTATCATTTTTATTTGATGGTAAAGTACATCATAGTAGAATTAAATTAGATTGTCTTCCCAATGGAATCAAAACGTTTCGATTAAATGATCTTATAAGTTTTAATACGCTTTATGAATTAATTGATTATTATCAGACAAAACCATTGAAAAGTGACAAATTTCAAGAATTATTTCTACGTAATTTTGCTCCACATGAAAATACTCATGAAAATAAACCATGGTTTTATAAGCATTTATCTAAAGAAGAGGCAGAAGATATTCTAAAACGATTACGACATAATGGAGCATTTCTTGTACGATATAGCGAACAACAGGATAATCAATTTTCAATTTCATTTCGAGCCGAAAACATTATAAAACATTGTCGAATCAAAACAGAAGGACGATTATTTATGATCGGTAATGAAGAATTTGAAAGTTTAACCGAATTGATAGAATTTTATGAAAAACATCCACTTTATAAGAAGACAAAGCTGCTGTTTCCAGCCACACAGGAAAATGTTCGAATATTAGGAGGAGTAAGTTATGATAATAATATTGTTGCATTGAACAAAGTAATTAACCAAAAACTAACAAAAAAAAACAGGAGCCAACAGAATCACAAAGTAGCTACATGGAGCATGGCTTCATTCCAAAAGAAGAATCAAAAGATTTAGAATATTCGGATGATGAAATGGACGAAGAAGATGAACAAATTAAAAATGAAATCGAAACCTGGTATTCGATTGAGCTAGATCAAAATATTACCATATCATTATATCCATCTGAAATGAATTCATTCAAAATAGGATCAATGATATTTATGGCACAAGATGAAATAGAATGTCAAGATTGGATGATAAAAATTCAAGAAATTCTTAATAAAAAAGTTAAAGTAAGTTTCGATTTTTTTTTAGAAAAGATTGAAAAAGTTGATCAATTTTTTTCCATAATAAGAATAATAATTTGAATAAAGAATCATCAAAACGACAAATTCTTAAAATTGCACCAGAATTAAATGATTTGATTATATATTGTTGTTCGATTGGATATGACGGAAGTATGTTTGAATTAAATGTTTGAAATCGACGATTTTTATTAATGTTTTTCTCCATAGAGACAATGGATTATCGAGAAATGTGCTCGATTCGTGAATCAAAAATTGAAAAACACCTGAATATTAGTCAATATAAAACTATTATAAATTTTACACGTCATCAATTGATGCGTGTCTATCCGGAAGGAACTCGAATATATTCATCTAATTATAATCCAACAAAAATGTGGAATTGTGGTATACAGATGGTTGCATTAAATTATCAGACAAAAGATAAACCGATGCAATTGAATCATGCAAAATTTCTACAAAATGGTCGATGTGGTTATGTTCTGATGCCATCATATATGAAAAGTGAAAGCTATAATCCATTTGTAAAACCTGTTGATCTTGATTGCTGTTCACCTATTGTTCTCACTGTTAAAGTAAGATTCATGATGATAATTCAATCGATTTATTCTGATTATATAAAATTAATATGATAGATAATTTGTGCCAAAAATCTGAGAAAATTAATTAAAGGCATATTGAGTCCTTCGGTAGAAGTCGAAGTTATTGGTGCCGATTTTGATTGTAGAAAATATGCGACAAACATAATTTGTGAGTATCATTATCAATATTGACTGTTAATAATAATCGATTAAAATAAATTACAGATGATAATGGCTTATGTCCAACATGGACTAATGATAATCAGTTCATTTTCCATATAACTTACCCGGAACTTTCATTATTACGATTTGTCGTTTATCATCGAGATAATTTTGATGAAAGCAGTTTGGTAGGTCAGGCCACGTTTCCTGTTTCCTGTATCCGACAAGGATTACGAAGTATAAGATTGAAAAATGAATACAGTGAACATCTTGAGCTGGCTACTCTATTAGTACATATCGAAAGTTTCCCGGTCAAAGTATAAACAAAACAAATCTGATTGATTTGAATTCAAATTTTAAATGAACTATTTTTTTTTAAATCATAGGATGAAGGCGTCGAAAAACTAAATCATTCGATTGAACTTTTATCACGATTGGAAAATAACATCAATGAATTATTGACACGATGAGCAAATCTTTTTTTTGAAGATACCACCTGGAAGTGTTTGTAATTTTTCATTCGAATGTTACTCCGATTTAGATTCGAATGTTGGAGAAACTTTTTTCGAAACAAATTTTTCTTGCAACTTTCTTGCATGTCCTTTATGAAAGAATAAAAAATCTATTTATCTTTTTTTTTCATAAAAAAATGATTTATCGATTCTTTTTAATTTATTTTTTAGTATTTTTTTATTCTTCTTAAATTATTCATTTAGACTAATAATAGTTATTGATCGGGAATTCAATATTTAATTCATATTGAATTATATTACATTCAAATTGTGCATACAATTACAATAGTCATGTGTTGCTATGTTTCATAAATGAATTAAGATTGCAATGCTCAATTTTCTCATTCTTTATTGATTCATTTAGGTTAATAGTCAAAAATAAAATTTTGTTACAAATTCTAGAAAATCTACTGTGATATTTTTGTTGAATTGATCTAATCATGGCCGATGTTGCAACGAAATCACCCGATCAAAGTCCTGTAGAACCAAATCGCAACAATTCATTGAAAAATTCTAGCATTCTTCTTTTATCTATCATTTTGATTTCAACTTTATCTTTATTTATTGTTTATCTAAATTTTCCCAAACTAGAACCGTAAGTATGCTCTGATGAGATTTTTGAGAAAAATTATTCAATTAACATTTATTTTTAGCCATGAAAAGCAACATTTCAAATTGCCCATGAACATTGATGATGCCAAAAATTTGGGAAACGTTTTATCCGGGTACAAAGATCGATATTTTTACGTCGTTCTTTTCGGTTTTATCATCACTTATATTTTGTATGTTTTAATCATATTTGCTTGGAATATTTAATTGAAATTAATTTCTTTAAATTATTATGACAATTAGCTTGCAATCATTCGCCATTCCCGGTTCAATTTTCTTGAGTGTAATGTCTGGTTATTTATTTCCATTTCCATTGGCTTTATTGTCTGTTTGTTTTGTAAGTCAAAAAAAAAATTAACTTGATTTCAAAAATAATCATTTTTTTTTTTGTTTTTCTCAGTGTTCAGCGGTTGGTGCATCAGTCTGTTATCTACTTTCATGGCTTTGTGGTAGACCATTCATAATTAAATATTGGCCACATAAAGCTGCTCATGTATCCAACATAATCGATCAACATCGTAGTCATCTTTTTTTCTATGTAGTTTTTCTTCGAATCACTCCATTTTTACCGAATTGGTTGATCAATATAACATCACCTATTGTTAATGTTCCTTTATCTACCTTTTTTTTCGGAACATTTTTTGGTATGTTGAATGGTTTTTGTTATCAATTCAGATTGTCATATTGTTAATTTTTTTAATTTATAGGTGTTGCACCTCCTTCATTCATTGCTGTCCACGCTGGTACAACTTTATATCAGCTTACATCATCATCGAATATAATAACTTATAAATCTATGTTAATGTTGTTAACAGTTTCTATTATATCTTTGACACCGATCATTCTAAAACGAATATTCTCTGATAAATTCAAACAGCCTTAAGAGTCATTGTTATATGACACACATTAAATTTTTTTAAAAATTTATTTAAATTATTTTATTTGTATTTGATGAAATCATAAATTTTCATAGTTAAACCATTCTTTTTTTATTCCCAATCATATTTTGAACTATCATTGTAATTTTGAAATAAATTTCCGAAATTCATTTTCCATACATCATAATCTGGCTGTTGGTCGAATCCTAAAGTTCTTGTATATGTCAAAAAATCGGCAAATTCTTGTGGATAACCATCGCTAAGTTGTTCGGGAGGTGTCATCTGTTTTATTTGGCCAATTTTACGATATCGTTCTTTCAAAGTTGATGCTTTCAATCCTGACCATGGTAATTTACCTTTACGCAAAAAATACATAAACAAATGACCCAAAGATTCTAGATCATCACGTCTTGATTGTTCAATACCGAAATGTGCATTGATGCTCATATAACGAGCTGTTCCGGTTAAATTTTTTCCTTCACGAAATGGAATATGTTGACCTGTATGGGGATCGATGAATTCTTTCGATAGACCAAAATCTACAACATGTACAATATTACGATTGGGTAATCCAGGATAACCTAGAAGAAAATTTTCGGGTTTCACATCTCTGTATGCAATACTATAGAAAAAAATTTTATAATTATAATCACGATGAAAATGTAATTTTGTTGCTTACTTTTTGCTATGAATAAATTCAAATCGATTTAATAATTGTAAAACCAAATATAAGATTGTTTTGAGTTTGAAATTCTGTCCACATGTTTGAAATACTTCTTCTAGATTCTTTCCCAAAAGATCAATAACTAATACATTGTATTTAAACCATTGACCAAACCAATAAATTTTTGGAAAGCCAATAAGTTGGTCATCTTTTGCATTTATAATCTTATATATTCTCATTTCATTTGCCAATTGACCTCCTCGATCTCTGCTTGGTTCAAATTTTATTGCCACTTTTGAACCATCAATAATGCTTTGACCAAGAAATATTTGGCCAAACGAACCGGATCCTAATTTTTCTAATGTTTTAAAATTACCGCCGATTTTTGTTTCCGGTTTTATTTCTTGTCCGCTGCTAATTTTAACCTGTTCATAATCATCTTCAAACCATGAATTTGAGTCATAAGACATAGACATTTTTTTACAAAAAATTAAAAATTATTGACAATCGGATCAATAAATGTAAAAATCAATATTTAAATAACATTCTAAAACGATTATTATTATTAAATTAAATAATCGAATAGAATTATTACATTTTAGTCAAAATTAATCAATCAAATTAATAACATTATTTTTTCAACCCCTCACCACCCACAGGAAAAAAAACAAACAAACAAATTGATCATCATTGTTATTTATCGATATGAATGATTACTACCACTATAGTGTATATTTATATACTACATTTATATATGTTGTCGACAGATATGCTGTTCAAAAAAAAAAAACAAGCTGTCCATTAATTAATCATCGATGGTCATATGTGCAGTGATTGGTAATACCAATCATAATGATTCTTAAGTTGATTTTCTTTTCTTTTCTTTTTCTTTTCCCGATACTTTCAAACGAGAAAATTGTACATTATTAATGTTATTGATATTGTTTTGGAACAAAGTTATAAACATTTAGCGCATAATAATAATAATAATAATAAAACCGGAATAATAACATTATATTTTTTTGTCATAATAACCCAATGGTCATGAGTGCCGTCTGGCTTTCAGATTATATCATAATAATAATAATAATAATAATGATAATCATCATCATCATCATCAATGACTCTTTCGGATGAAAAGAATCAAATCGAAACAAACGATCCACGAAAATAAAAAGTGTTTCCATATTTTTTTTTTGTTTGTTTCATAAACAGAATAAGAGTATGAGAACGAATAAGAGAGAGCGAGAGAAAATTGTTTTTTTTCGGCCGAATCTGCAATTGACAGATTTGATTTTGGACTTTTTCTATATCTTTTCCATATATAAACATCATATTCGTATTCAAGTGCATTCGTATGTATGTATTGTGTGTGTACCATTATTATTCGGTGCCAAAACTAATTTACTTTTTTTTCCTTTCGTCTATCCACCCATCCACCAAGCTTGTATCAAATTGATGAAAATTCTTGGAACCTGAAGACAATCATCAAAGATGAACTAAAAACTATAGCCAAACAAACAAATAAATACACAAATCAAGTGTAGAGAAAATAATAAAACTCCGATTTATATTTATGAAATTGACAATAATAATAATTAATATCTAAAGTTGATTTTGATACATGAAATCAATGGATCGTATAACGAGTTTTTTTTTGTTTTGTTTCATTTGTTTCTTTGTGTTTTGGTCATTTTGAAACATTTATTATTAATCACAATCAGAATGTATATAAGAGCAAATAGAATCGAAAATTTTTGAAACAAAACAATAGGAAAACAAAAATTGTCAATCGTTTGATATTTTTGCTAAATATCCAAATGATCATGTCTAGAACACATGTGTCGTGTTTGTCATTTTCATATTTTCAAAAAAAAAAAAAAAATTCTGCCTGTCAAATCATAAATTTTTTTCTTTTTTCTTTAGTGAGATGTGTGTGTGTGTGTTTGTATAAATGTTGTTTAAAATTTGAAATTTTAAATCATAAAAATGAAACAAAAAATGGGAAAAAAATCTATTCTCAAAATCAGATTCAAACAAATCAAATCAGAATAGTCCAAGAGAAAAAAAGACCTGTTGTATAATATCAATAATGTGTGACATTATTATTAAAAAAAAAAATGATTACTATCGATTGAAAATCGATTCGATCAAATTGATTCTGTATTTTTTTTTCTTTCACTCACTCTCAAGATACTCAGAATGTATCGATGTATTAAAAAAAAATAGCCAATAATAATATTAAGTTGCTGGTTATATGGCTGCTGGCTTTATCGATTATTATACAAACGAATATTACGATACGAGATGAATAGATTGATAGTCGTCTACAATCTAAAAATATGGTACACGACACAACCAAACACATGCAAACATATTGGTGCTTGTTTTTTTTATTATTTCACTAGCATTCACAATTGAATCTCAAAAAAAAAAATTAAGAGAAAAAAATTCTCAAACATTTCTGGATCGAGTTTTTTATTATTATCGGGGTTTCAATTGCGATTTTCGCATACACAAACAAACATACCCGTGGAATTGAACATTGGTGCGTCATGTGCTTATGACAGGTATAAAAGTTTTTTTCTTTTTTTACTTTTTATCTTGATTTTTTTTTTTGTTGGTCGTGTGTACAGCTTTTACATTGAAAACATAAAACGGTGCCCATTGGCTGTGTTGTGTGTTGTCAAGTGATTGGATTTAATAGTAATTTTCTTGAAATTTGATAATATAATTTGGTTACCCATAATTTCATCGTATACGATGAATAAAATGAATTGAATTTTCTTTCTATTCAACCCATTCTTACCTTTAAGGTTCTATTATGATGATAATAATAATAATAATAAAGATATAATCTGTGAATGAGTTTTGATTTGATTGAATTTTTTTATTTCATTCGTTTTCCTCTATTGTGAATTATTACATTATACGATGATGATGATCATATCATTCAATCAAATTTTTTTTTCGGGAGAAAAAAAATGGAAATTATATTCCCATTGACAATATTAATGATGATTACAATAATGTTTGTCGTCATTCTTTTTTATTAGAGAAAAAAAACACACACATACAGCAATTATCGATTAATGGCACACACATACACACATTGACATATGGTGAACAATCATTATTGTTTTTTTTTTTTGGGAAAATATTAAATGTATTCTACACATTTATATGAATGAAATTTTTTTTTATTCTTTAAAAGTACCAACAAGAAAAAAAAACGAAACGAAACGATCATCAATTTTTGATCATTAAAATCAACTATTAACAATAACAATAACATACAGTTATGGACAATGGACAATAACAAAAACAAACTATGATGATCAAATCGTTGATGGCGGTGGTGGTGGTGATAATAGCTTTGATTCGATGTCGTGAACAAATGCTGCTTTCGAATTTTTTCTTCAATCATCATCATCACTATTACCATCATCAAATAATCGGAAACACATGTTTGGTATTTTTTTTTGGTAACTTGAAAATTGAAACAAACATAAGAAAAATAATCTATAATCTCTATTGATTGATTCAATTTTTCCTTATTTGATAATGTTGATAGTTTTCTTGTTTAATTCTCAAGAATTGTTTATGGATGTTTTCATAAATATATTGTATTATTAATTATTATGATTTTCTATTCATCATCATTTTTTTAATTTTTATATGTAATATCGGCAATGAATGCATGAATGAAATCAATCATTTTCATTTATATAATGAGAAAAATATTCTAATTTACTCATTTACACACACGCATCAAACTTAATCATCATAAATTAATTTTTTTTGAAGGAAAAAACAGTTTGATGATATGATGAACTATGAAAGTTTTTTCTTGGATAAAGAATATTCCGCCATATTTATATGATGATAATCAATGAATGAATCAATGAACTTTTTTCAGCCAAAAAATTGATATTCTTGTTTCCATTAGCAATTGGGGTTTTTTTTCTTCATTTGAATATATCAATTTAGTATGTGTGTATGGAATTTTACGGAATTGAAATGATTTGCAAAACTTTGAAAGTTGATTTGAATTTAATTGGATTCTGCGTGAAATTTTTCAAGAGAGAGAGAGAAACCGCTAATAGTCGACAAATCGTACGCGTGTCGTTTTTGTTTTTGGACGAATAGTGGAATGGTGAAAGGAATCGTTCATACACATGATTTTTTTTTCAAACCCTTTTTTCCGATATCAATATAATATGTTGTAAGGGGGTGATCCGAAAAAAAATTAACGGGAAAAAAATGTTGAATAATGTTGAAAGAAACGAGAAAAAAAATAAAACGTGTGGCCAAACCAATACCAAACGAAAAAAAAAAATAATGTAACGCTCTTTAAGAAACCATTAATATCATCACAAAATACCAAAAGTGAATGACAGAATCCGGATATTAATAGATATTTTTTTTTTCTTTCTATCCTGACGTTGTTGTTGCTGTTGTTTCAATTGAAAATTATGTTTGTTGTCAATGATTCCAATCTCTTGTTGTTTTTTTCGATACAAACGAAAGAAAAAAAGTGTTTTTTATTTTTTTCATTCAAATTGTTTTTTCATTCTTGCTTCCCCTTGCACCACTTATTGAATTCATTGAAGAAAATCCTTTGGTTTCGGTTCGGTTGTGTGTTGTATGCAGTGTGTGCTAAAAAAGTGTGTTTCACCGCACACACATATGATTTTCGATTCAATTTCAATTTGTTACCAATTTGATCAAAAGAGAGAATATAACCCGATATTTTTTTTCATGAAAAATCATAATAATAATAAATTGAAAACAGCCAACTATTAATAATAATAATAATAAAAGTGTGAATGCTTGAAAAAAATGAATAATAATAAAAAAATGAAATGAAATTTGAATGAATGAATGAATGGAAAATGATGATGATGAAAAAAAAATGTAACGGCTGCCAAAACCTTGTGGTTTTTTAGATTTTTTTTTCTTTTCTGTTTGGTTGGATTGTGTACATATTTAATAAATTTAATTACTTTTTTGTTGTTGTCGCACACTTTTTTTTTTTATTTCTGGATAAATAATATGCATTATAATCATATGTAGATGATCATCATGATCATTCATTCATTCACCGAATAACGTAACCAGTGAAAAAACAAAACTGTAAACTTATAACCGTATTTTGTCAATGTCAATTGCATTTATTATGGTAGATATTTATAAAGATTTCTTTTTTTTTTTTGTAAAACTTTTTAAACAGATTTTTAAACAAATTTTTTTCAAATTTGATGCGGAAAAAATTTAACAGATTTAACAGTGATGAATATAGTGCACATTATACAACCTTTTATTCTTTCTCAACCAACCAAAATTTTTTCCTCTCCTATAGACTTTATGCTCATAATGTTTGTTTATTATTATCGCACATCATCATCATAATCATCATCATTCACAACTTTAACTTTTTTTCCTATAGAACACACACATTTAATATAAAATCAACGTAAAAAAAAGATTGAAATTTTATTTTTTTCTGGAAAAAAACCAAAATTAAATTAGCAATAACTGTTTTGAAGTTTTTTTATGGTGTTTGTTTGTTTAAACACAAACACATCATCATTATGAAAAAAAATCATCATCATCATCATCATCGTAAGCATTCACCGTATACGAAGAAAAACGATTGAGTTGCGATGTTTTTTTTTCGCTTCTTTCTGATGTAATCGAAGACGACGGTTGTAGTCAACAAAAGAGAGAGAGAGAGAGAGAGAGAGAGAGAGAGAGAGAGAGAAAGAAGATACAGCTGTTACCATTCCATATCTCTCCTTCGTTCCCTTACATTGAATATCCGAATAAATTTTTTTTCCCTTCATTCAGTCCAAGCCGATTCTATACTATCTAACTCAATGATGGTCGAGTTCACACACACACAAACACACAAGCATACAAGAACGTTCCTTCACAAAACTCTTCAGTATTGTGTTATAAATTCCATTAACAATTAACTACAGACCATTTTTCATCATCATCATCATCATCAGCCATTGAAATTAATAGAGTCAGAATAGTGTCGAACATTGTTAATGTGTTATTTCAAAGGCATTGTTTTTTTCTTTTTTGCAAGAAAAAAAAATTTTATTAATTTATTCAGATCATGTGTCGATAATGGAATTAATTTGGCTTGATTTTTTTTCTCTCTTTCCTCTTCATCATCATCATCATCATCATTATGTGATTGTTGATGGATTTTTTTGTTCGGTTGTTGTTGTTTTCAATTGTTTTTCAACTGATGATGATGATGATGATAATGATTCACATGTATTTAAATTCTGTTTTTATACACACACAAACAAACAAACAAACAAAATTGTAATGAGAAAAAAGAAACGAAAAAAAAAAGATTGAAACACAAACGCACACACACCCGGATAATAATGATTCAAATTTATTATTATTATAATTTTTTTGGGTTATTTTTTCAATTATAAATGATTCGGTTTTTCATTATTATTATTTCTATTTTACGGGGGAAGAAAAAAAAATTTGAATATTTTAATTTGTTTGTTTGTTTGGTTGCAATGATAAGATTATATTTATAAATGAATGACAATTTTGTTTTTTGTTTTTTTTTGAGAAAAAAAGAATGATAAAAGAAGAAACAAAAAATATGATGATGATGAAGAGATCACTAGATGATCAAATTATATAATTGTTTTTGTGTAAGTGTGTGTGTGTGTGTGTGTTGAGTTGATGTCCCGGTACGGTTAAATAATACATCCGGTTATTAGTAGTTATGCTTGAAAGCTCTATTGATCAATCATCTTCAACTTTGATTTCGGTATCTTCATCATCGTCATCATCGTTGTCATCATTTTCATTGTTGGTATCATTATTTTGATGATCATGATCACCATCACTTTGATAATCCATTTCATCATCATCATCCATATCTAATTCAATATTATCATTATCATCAAAATTGCTTAATTTTTCATCATCATTTTCATTATCATCATGTTCAGAATCTTCTGTACCGGAATTTGTATGTTGATCATCAACGATGTTCATAATCGATTTTCTATGTTCATTTAAATTATTATTGATAGCCAATAATTTAGATTTATTTGTATAATTTTCTATATTATAATACAAATTATGACTTTTTTTATTATTATTATTAATGATATTATCACAGAATGAATTTGTATTTGTCGTTGTTATCGTTGACAATGATGATGATGATGATGATTTGAATGCAGATGATTTGAGCGATGAAGAATTCTTATTATTATTTGTTGTACCATTATGGTTAGTTGTTGATGATGATGATGATATTATTGTTGATTTACTACTTTTTGTATGTAATGTTGAATTCGTTGTTGTATTCGTATACAAACCGACACGACCATAAACGGATGATCCGGATTTTGTACATATTGGATCACTGAGATCTGCAAAAAAAAAAATATTGATTTTTTAAAAACAAAAATAAATACGATTACAATCGATTCATTCAAAAATTAAGTTTTTTGAAAAAAATTGTTTACAAAAAAAAAAAATCTAATCAAAAACTGACCTGGATTTGGATTATTTTTTGTTGGCAATGTTTGTTCTCTAGTACCACCATTGGATAAAAGTTCTCGTTCTTTAGAATTTCTCCATTTCATACGACGATTTTGGAACCATATTTTGACCTAAAATTTGATGGAATAAACAAAAAAAAACAATAACATTAATAATACCAATGAAAATATCGAAAATGAATTGATTTATTTGGAAACGCAAATTTTCGAACGATCAAACATTTTAGGATAAGAGTTTTAAAAAGAGAAAAAAAAATCAATTTAAGCAATTTAAGATAGATAAAAGTCAATAAGAAAAGCTATTTACACACACACACAATAACAATATTCGGATTAAATTACCAATATGTAGCATATGGTAGGACATGGTTCCAATTCAATCATCAAAACAAAAAAAAATTGATTGACCATCATCATCCATTTATATCCATACAAAACCAAACATATATTAAAACCAGTTAGTATTTTCTCGAAAGAATCATTGCAATTTTCCTTTCATCACTTTGGAAACAATTTTTTTTCTGGTTTTTGCTTCACAAGTAAATATTTAATATGCTTTTTTTTTGGACCAATAATTTATCAATGATTGTAATAGCTTCGATGACATACACAAACATCAAACATCAAAAATGAAATGTTAAACTTTGATTTCTTTTCAATTGCCCAGCATCTATCCTCGATTGCTCGATAATTTTTCTGTTTATACCCGATATATATGGTTTGATGTTACCCACTTTTTCCCCACCAAATACAACCAATCAACTAATCGATTTATTTTTACCCAAGAAAAAAAAACATCATACATATAGAGAATATATGTTTCATCGATAAATAGAAATAGAAAATGATTTTAATGTTGAAATTATTATACATTCTATTCTTTGTGTATCACATATTTTATTTTACTTGAATCTATAATGTGTTTGTGTGTGTGATTTGATGTGCGATGATATCATTATCATCTTCATCGCAGTTGTTATTATTATTGTCATCCATCAATCTTATTTTTTCCTGTCTTTGCCTTTCAATTTTTTTGTTGTTGTTCTTGTTCGTTTAGTTCTTAACAGTTTTTTTTCATATATATTCGTTATCTAAAGAATTGTAATGTACATCACGCACATTTGTACAATCAAAAAAACAAAAAAAAACTATGTTTGTTATGTAATTGAGCGATTAAAAAAAGATTAAATTTAGCTCGACCAATAGTGATGACGGTGATGATGATGATGATTTAAATGTCAAATGATGATTGACTTCAATTAGAACATCGATTTTCATTTCAACCGTCATTTTCATTTAAAATTACAGAAAAAAACCATCATTATCATTTATCTAAATTATTGTCCAACAACATTTTGATTGCAAATCATCAATCTGATGATGATTTGATGCATAATTCATACATAATCAAAAATATAAATATAGATCATTCATCATCATCATCATTTGTAATTTGTATCAATTACAAACTCATTATCATCATTTTTATCACAGATTATGTAATGATCATCGATTGAGAATGCAAAAAAAATGAATTATTGAAATAAATAAATATTCAATAATAATCTGTAATTGTAATCAATTTCGATCAATCAATCATATTACATCCAAATACATACATCACGCCTTTAAATTTGAATATATAAAATAAAAATTATGCCAATTCTATTTTACATTTCCATATGATGATGATGATCATCATCATCATTATCATATTGAATGTATACCAATGCAATGCATAGATCAATTTCAATTCAGAATTCATATTTAGATTCTTTCTTTCTTTTGCTTGTTGTTGTCATCTTGTTGTATCTTTTTTCGATTATTGTTGTGTGTGTGTGTGTCACATACTATCGCCATTATTACATGTGTTGCCTTTTTTTTCTACCGAATATCAAATCGATTTAAATCATCAAAGTTAGATTATTTATTTTCTATTTCTGTTTAGTTAGGATATATTTTATTTTTTTGTTGTTGTTGTCCTAGGTTCGTTCATCTTTGTATCGAATATATTAATATATTTAAATCACAAATCGGCAACAACGATATAATAAAAAAGCATTAGATCTAATAGTTTTTTTTTGGCAAGAAATGAATTGAATAAATTGTGCACGAATCATCATCATCATCAGACACAGATTCAATGATTTTTTCTTGCTTCTTTACCATTGAAAAAACTGAATTCGATTACTTGTGATGATGTTTTTTTCGGTGTTTAGTTTTCGGTAAAAACTTGTCGAATAATCTTATCATAATTTATTGCTATTATATTCTCAATCGATAATAATAACCGAGATGTGAACAACAACAACAACAACAACAGCAAAAAAACATTCGTTATAATCATCAATGTATGATATCTTTGTTTGTTTCGACATTAGAAAATTATGTTACCACACACATCTAATATAGACCAAAAATGTGTGGTTCAAAGAAAATACGTAATAATTTTTGATTGCCTGGGCAAATTGTTAACGGATTTTCAATAGAAATGGATATAAATACTTCATTCTTTTATATATTCCATATAAAAATAAAGAGGGATAAATCAAAAAACCCAAAAAAACTGGATTAAGTTTGGGCAGCAGTTTTAGATTCTTTTAGATGAATAGTGATGATAGGTATTGTGTACTACGGGGCACCATCACAAATATACAATATAAAAATGTCTGTGTGCGTGTGTGTTCCAGATGATGGCACCAGATGTTATCCAAATGATATCAAGGCCACAAGTGCTCATTGAAAACAAAAAAAACACATACGAGAAAGGAAAGCATCACATCATCGATGGAATCATCTAGTTTTGGTATTGAATCTTTTCAACAAAAAAAAATTATATGTTCAACTGTTTTGAATTCATTTTCATTTGGAACTAGTTTTTCTTTTTTTTACTTCGTTTTTTTTTTGATAAATTTTCAAAATTCTCAAAATACTTACTTGTGAATCTTTTAAACCAAGTTTTTCGGCCAATTTTTTCCTATCCGGTTTACTGATATATTTTTGCATTTGAAAACGTTTCTCTAGACCTTGTCGTTGAGCATCGGAAAATACAGCACGACGCATCATTCCTCTTCGTGGTTTACCTCGGGTTGCCCATGGAAAACCGGCAGCAAATGATAAGCTTGCCAATGGCCGTAAACCTACAGATGATGGATTGCTTACTGATGCTGCTGCTGCTGTTGTAATTGATGATGTTGATGAGGATGATGATGGTACGGCTGTTGCAAGAATATTTTGTGCCGATGTTTGATGATGATGATGTTGATGTTGTTGTTGTTGATGGTGATTATGATGATGATGATGATGATGATTGGCATTGCTTGATGAATTTACAGCAACCGTATTCAATACGGATGATGGAGGCGGCTGTTGTTGTGCAGTACTTGTCACATTTGACGACGACGTGTTTGATGATGATGATCCACCACCACCAACACCAGCATTAGCATTAGTATTTGAACCTATTGTCAACGACAGCATGAATGGAGAGAATGAAAAAATATTATTCTTTAGATTAAATAATTTTTTTCTACTGAATAACAGTTGTGTGTGTGTGTATGTGATTGATCCTTGACACGTGAAGGACAAACAAACATTGAATGATTGTTTTCAATTAAATTTAAACCATTCAACATTTTTTTTTTTATTTTCCCAATATTATTCAATACAATGTAACCGTTACAAAAAAAAAATTTCCTAATTGTCAATTGCAAAAAAAAGGATAATCATTATAATAATAATAATAATAAGCAATAAAAATGTAAATTAGATTCATTCATTCATTTTCGTATTAAGTGTTTGCTAATATTTTAGGCCAAAAAAAAGGAAATATTTGAAGAGATTTCCATTTAATAATTTGTTTACATTTAGAATTATATTTATATACCAAAATGTAGCAAATTTGAATGACAAAATACTAGTTGCATTTATTTATTTAGTTAGTTGAAAATTCTTTATGGATTTATGAGAATATCTTCTAAAACTTACCAACTAAATATGATGATCGTGATGAAAAAAAATTATGAAAATCAATTAAAGGACGGTGTGAAGTGGCTAAATTGTTTGCTAATAAAACTGTTGTTGGTGATGATGATGATTTATTTAGGCCATTTGCATAGTATGATTGAACATTGGATTTTGATCCATTTCGATCTAAATGAGAATGAGAAAAAAATTTGAATTATTATTCAATAATATCATATATTTAAGAACCACAATCATTTTTTTTTCTCTCTCTGGAGTGTTTTGACGAATCACGATTTAAAAAATAATAATTTCTTATTGTGTTTCAATCATTTTCAAACGTGTATGTTTGGAATGATTGAATCATCAAAATAATAATAACAATAGAAAAAAAAATGGAAGCTAATTAAACTTTGAATGTTTTCATACAGTAATATTATATATAATGTTCAACAAGTTAAATTCCGTTTATATTTAACAACAACAACAACAACAATCAGTTCATGACATTATAGGAAAATTAAAAAAAAAAACAATAGAAAGAATAGATTATATCGGCTAATAAATGTATTATATATCGAATATAACATTGAAACAATATCTAATGTTCATAGTAAATTTTTTTTAATGATTATTATTAAAATACAATTTATTAATAGAGAGAGAGAGAGGAAGTCTGTCATCACCATCATCAACAACATTGTTGTTGATCATATTTGTTGATAAAACTTTTAACAAAATCATCATCATCATCATCATTGGCTTTCGGAATTGGACATGCATTTTTTTTTGTTATTTTCTAAGGATATTCGATATGATCATAATTAATAGTCAATTAGAACATGATCATATAACAGCAGCAGCAGGTTTATTTTTTTTCAATTGAATTGATGATGATCATAATCATGAAAATCATGCAAGATGAATGAATGAATGAATGTGTGGAAAGAAAATAAAAAAATATCTAAAACAACGAACAACGAACAAAAAAAATCTCATTAATTAATCTCATCATATGGTTCATCTTGTCTTCTAATTGAGATCTTTCATCGATGATTATTTTTTTTTGGTTGATCATTGAAAAAAACAAAGCTTTTTTTTTGTTTTGTTTTGTTTTATCGTCTTTCGCTTTATGTCATAGCTCGTACATCTTTTTGAAGAGAATAAAATGATTGAACAAAAACAACAAAACGCCACTGGATAGATATTATGATATCGATGAATCGACAAATATTAAAAAAAACAGAATGAAAACGTGCATCACGATCACGATGATGATGATTATGATTGGGAGAAAAATAAAATCCAATCGATGGCTACAAATAGCCAGACAATTTATAAAGTCATAAAAAAACGACGACAACAACAACAGCAACAAATTGATAACATAATTAATATAAAAATAATAGTAGTTGATATTGGAAAATGATTATCATCCATTAAATTTTGCTATGGAAAAAGAAAACAATACATTTTCTCTGGCTGTATATTATGATGGATGATGTGATCACGTTCATTCATTCATTAAGGATTTTTTTTTTGTTTATCATTGGGCATTCATGTAAAAGAAAGATTCTCTAAGAGTTTTTTGAGCTCTATTGTCATGTCGATCATTTTTTGTTTTTGTTTGCATATAAATATTCTAATCAAGAAAATCAAAATTTTTTTTAATCATTAACAATGTTTTTTTTGTTTGTTTGTTAGTTCCTTGTTGACAATCGATCGGTGTGTTTATTTATTAAATTTTTTTTATTATCATGAACATTGCCTAAAGGTAAGATATTTTTGGTCTGTCATAATACGATCGATTAATCATTTAATAATGTTTTCTTTCTCTCTAGGTTATTTGTTAATTAATCAAGGATTTTTTCTTTTCGTTTTGATTTATTTATTTATCTAAACAAAATAAACATCAAACAAAGTGAATGGATTAGATTAGTTTGCAAAATCAGATATATGATTATTATCATTCTTTCTTTCTTTATTATGTAATTTTTTTTTATTGTTATTTAAAACAAGTGTGTGTTGCTGGCCTTTGGCCAGCAGCACGCACACTTGCTTCAGCCCGTAGATTCTGGCAGATGAGCGGCTACGCCGCCCATCGCCCAAATCTTTGGCTGAAGTTTTGTTCTTTTGGGATTCGATCCAATTATTTATTTGTTTTCTATCCATTTGTTTCGGGTTTCACCGAAAAATCGGTCCAAGAAAAATAGTGGAGAAAATCGCCAAAAATAGCCACAAATATTGGCGCTTTAGTTAGTTCCTCCCGGAAAACCTAATTGCACAAACCTAACCTAACCTGCTTAAGGCCGCGGTCCCATTACAATGAGACCGGGGCCTAAGCGTTAACAATTGTTTCTATCCCGAGGCCATTCATGTTGCGCACGCTGCTGCGCACACTGACTATTTCTGCTGACCCTTTCTATCACATTTGTGTATTAAAAATTTGCTAACACATTTCTCTGCTAACGACACTTTCTTGTGCACGACACTCTTCGTGTTTATATAATAGATCCAATGCATTCAAATAATAGTCGCCAATTAAATATTTGTAAATATTTGAAAGATTACTTTGCTATTATTAACAATATTAAATGAATATATAATCAACAGAGAGAGAGGTGTTTCCTTCCTAGAAAACAAAACAAAACAAAAAAATTTGCATTCTATCACTTTCATGGCCATCCTAAATAGTCATCATCATCGTTGTATTTTGTTTTTGTTTTCTTTTTTTCAACCATTTTGCACAGGATAATTAGTCAGTTTGAGAAACTAAAAATTTCATCGTTTTTTTTCTCATCATCATTATTCTTCAGTTTCACCTGGTACCTTTGCATTAATTTGTTGTTGTTGTTGGTTCTTGTTTCGTTCAACAATTCAAACATTTGAAGAGAGAACGGAACAACATAGAAGAAATTGAAAATTCTTGCGTGCACAATAATTTTTGTTCATTTATTTTATTTAAAGTTTTTTTAAGCCAAAACCAAAATGGGAGAATGGGAAAAACATAAACGAAAATCTTCACCAATCTAATAATGATAATAACATCTACCCCCCAAAAATGGCTGGGTAGTTAATATTGGTTATAATGGCACGCTTTTTTCCTCAATCAACACACAAGTCGCGGAACAACTTTGTTGTTGTTGTTGTAATTGTATGGCATGTTTTTTTAAGGATAATGACTTAATTTTTACCTGCCTGCCTGTTGCATTTTATATGATTATGAAAGTAGTAGTAGTAGTTGTTGTTTTTTCCAGTATCATTTGAAATTTTTGTTGTTGTTTTGTTTTGTATTAGTGAAAGAAAGCAAAAAAAGTCACCATCTTATTAGCATTTAATTATAGGTTATGATATTCCTGTGTGTGTGTGTGTGTGTTTATGAATGTTGTGTGTGTAAGTTTTTTCTCCATAGTCTATTGGATTAGATGTTACCAATTGTTTTCGGGTTTATTATTGGCAATTTTGACTGTTTTTCTGTTTGTTAGAAGCAGGTCCATTTTCGCTTGATCATACATGAAAAACTAATTCAAGTTGCCCGCCATTAATCACAAAAAAAAACAGACTGGATTTTTAAAATTTTGAAATTTTTTCAAAAAAAAAAAAATTTTATTCATATAAAGCCAATGACTTTTGATTGTTTATAATCAGTTATAATGATGATGATGATGGTAATGATGATAATGATAATGGTGAAAACTCATTTATATTAGAAAATTCAACACAACAGCAAAATAAGAATTATTGCTCATAAATGAATGAAGATTTCGGGCTGCTTTTGAATAAATAAATAAATAAACAAAATAAAATTTTATTGTACATTACATAGGTGCCTTAAGATAATCATTATTGAAAAAATATTTATCTATTTGAGGCGTATTTTGTATATTACTGCATTGTAATGAATTCAAATAAATCAATTAATCAAATAAATTGTTTTTAAAAATTCAAAGAAAACAAAATGAATATAATGACTTTATTAATTCAAAAAGATCAATAACTTTTTCATTATTCATTGATTGATTGTTCATTTTTTTTATCTCTGTATTTTATTGTTATTCAACAGATAGATTGAACCAATTATTATCATTTTTAACATGATTTTTCAACAACAAAAAACAACAAAATTAATCACATAATATTCTAACTATTATTACTTATAATAATCATAATAAAAAATAATTATTAGCTTTTGTTTTAATGATCGGGTAATCAAAAGAAATCGACACCAAAAGAAAAAAAAAATCAGCATAACACTCAATCACACACACACAAACACACATTAAACATAAAATCAACATGAACATTGTCTAATGATCCATAGTGATGATGATCATCATCATCATGTAATAATCATTACCATTAAATTTTTCTTTCTCTTTTTTTTTCTTCTTTATCACTATCGACCACATTTAAATGTAATTATTAGTGTGTTTTGTTATATAACATTATATTAAACGAACGATGAATCATTCATTATAGTTTTTTTTGTTGTTTCCTACATAGATATTTTCAACATCTAATTCGGTTTCTTTTATTTTGTTTTTATAAATCACATTGAACAACAACAACAACAACGAAAAAAACAAAACAGATCAAAACATATTTTATCTATTGCATTCACTTGCAGATTATTTATTATACTTTTACAATGATATAATTATTATACTAACCGATTGATGATTGGTCGAGTATCGAGTATTTTTCTTTCTTTCTTTCCTTTAGAGATAATAACACTAATAATCATTTGTAATGAATAATAAACAAATTATTTCATCGAAATTTTTATCATAATCATAATCATCATGTTCATTCAATCATGTAGGCAGCTAATGTTAATGTCTTTATCCAACTATTATTATCTATTGATTAATGAAACGATAATTTTCTTTTATTTTTTGATAATTTAGTAAATGATTTAATGCAAGTAAAATGAATTAATTTATTTTACTAAATGTCTTTCTCACTCACTCACTCTTTTTCTATCGCCTCTATCAACATAATTATGTAATATTTATTGTAGATCGGTTTTTTTTTCTTACCTTTATTATTTGTACTAATATCTTTATTATGATGTTTTATTTCCAATGATAATGCTGATGTTGTTGATGGTGATGAAATTGTTGTTGTTGTTGTTGCTGTTGTTGTTGTTGTTGACGATGATGATGATGGGATTGTCGATGATGATTTACCATCTGAAGCAAGTATAGCATTAACGCCGAATTTTAATTGTTTTGAAGAATTATTATTATTATTGTTGTTGTTATTATTTGATGCAGGGCTGATACCAATCAATGGTGATGAACGATTAGAATGATCTGAATGATAATCACCACCACCACCACAACATTCTAAATCATCACAATCATCATTGATTTCATCATTTATAAAAGATTTACCCGTTGTAGGAGAATATTCATTACTTGATTGTGATGATTGATGTTTATTATTATTTGCTAACAATAACCGATGATGATGATGATTTAAATCATTTGACCGTAAACCAAATAAATTTCTATGATGATGTGAATGAAGATGATGATGATGATTAGGTGGTGGATGATGTTGATTGTGAACATTTGGATTTGGCGGTGATGAACAATTATTTGATACTGCTGCAACGGCAGCAGCTGCAGCAGCAGCCGCTGCTGCCGCTCTATCACGAATTAAATTTTCAACAAAGAATTGTGAATTATGTGATGCGGCAGCAGCAGCCGCAGCATTTGACAATAGATGTGCAGCCGCAGCAGCTGATGCTGTTGTATTGAATGCATTTGATCCAAATGCACCAGAATTGCTTAACAATGCAAGTTGTGATGATAAACTTAGACTGGCTGCTGTTGCAGCCGCTGCTGAAGATGCTGATGAAGATGATGATGATGTTGTTGGTGATGAAGAATTATTATTATTATTATTATTTGCTGATGAAGTTGCACGAAAAAAATTCTGATACAAAGATGGATGTGTAAAAAATTGTGGAAACATAGCCATATCGTTTTTTTTCTTGACAATTTGAATGTTGTTTTTAAAAAATTGATTAAAAGTTTGGGTGGTCAAAATAATGAATTACATAACTAAAAAATAAGCAATCAACAAGATCAATAGCTGTTTTTACAACTAATTTCGATGACAATTAAAATGATGTTCATTTATTCATCAAACGTGAAATGTGAATTTATAAAAAACGAAACAATTTTTGAAAAAAAGAAGCAAAACACACGCACATACATACACATTATTATTATTATCAAACATTTAACACCAAAAATCAAACATCAACGATTATTATCTGTAGCGCCAATTTGTATCCAAAAACTACAATGATTTAAATCGAGTAAATGAATGAATGAATGAATGAATGGAGTAAGAGAAAAAAAGAAAAAAAGAAAAATTGTGAATAGAAAAGAGTCTCCGCCGCCAAACAAAGTCAAGATCGGCCTACAACATTCATTTGGTAGCCAATCAGGAGCAACTGTGTGATTATATTATTGTGATATTTGGGAAAAATAATTTCAAGAGTTGTTGTTGTATCAGTGTATATATACAAAACATGTATATATCATACAAAAAAAAAAAAATCTCATCATATTTCATTGTTGTTGTATATATAAATGAAAAACATGTTACGACGAAAATCATTAGGGCGTGTGTGACATGAATGCCTTTTTTTCACATATATAAACATATATATTCGATGCATGTGTTTTTTTTTCATCTCTCTTCTGTATGTGATATATGCGCCTATTAAAATTTGATGTGCAAAAAAAAATAGATACACAAAAAATATGTTATCCACTAATAGAAAATTTGGTAATATATAAAATGGAATATAAAAAAAAAGAGATGTGCACGTGTGAAATGTAACTTATTCATGTCATTCATTCATGAATCTAAATAATAGTGAAAAATATTATATAGTTAGTGTTCATTTGATGATTATGATCATAATCATATGAACATGAATGAAAAGAATTTTTTCATTTTCATTTGTAAGCCACAAAAACATATATGGAATAATATTTTATTAATAACTGGAAAAAAATAGGCAAACTTTGATAATGTCATATTAATCAGTTCAACTAATGAATTAATCACTTAATTAAATTACAATTAATTTATATGCTAATAATTTTTTTTTGTAGGATTGCTCATTTACTAATGGAAAACAAACTGTTTATTTATTCGTGTGTATGAGTGTTTCTGGAGCAGAAAATCAAACCCAAAAAAAATAATTCACATTGATAATAATGTAAGAAATTTTTTTTTCTGATAAAGAAAAGAAATGCTTCCAGCTGCTGATAACATTATTTTTTTTTGTTCGTTCGTTGTTATATGAATGAATGAATGAATGATGAATTCTAATTCTTCTTCTTTTATATTCAATATATTTGACCATTATGATCAATTTTATTTGAATTGATCAATTCAATGTTGGGTTTTCATCATCATCATCAATAATCATAATAATATTGTTATTATTATGTAATAATAATAATAATAACAATAAAAATGAATTGGACATCAATGATCAACAATAATGATTATCATTATTATCATCATCATGATCAATAAAGATTGTTATGTGACCAACAACAACAACAACAATGAACAAAAATTCAATCTTGACGCCTTGTGTGTGTGTTTAAGAGTGTGTATTAACGGAATACGATGAAAATGTTTTTATTATTATTCTTGTTCTGTAAACGACATCCAAATGAAAAAAAAAAACTTCCGATAGCCAACCACATTATACGGTATATATCAATCTATTCAAGCAAACACATTTGAGAAAGAGAGACATACTGTTATTCACATCATAATAATATTAAACTGAACACATGAATGAAAGACCTGAATTGAAATCCAAAAAGTGAAGAAAAAAAAGTATAGCAACAAAAAAAAAACTCAAACGAAATGAAAATATATATGATGATGATGATGATGATGGCGAAAAAACGAAGAACGTCATAGAATAATATTGAAAAAAAATAGAAGAAAATTGGCGTCAGCTGTGTTTGACACACTGATCAAGCTATATATAAAAATAGATATAAAAGATATGAAGCAAGTCATTGAGCTGAAAACGATTTGAACATGATAGAGATGATGATGATGATGATGATAAAGATTGTCCGAACAAACTAAAAAAATAATAATAATAATCTATGGTACGTGTATTGGTCCAATTGGTTTCAACAACAACAACCAAATAACATCTCTCAAATACACATTGATTTGGGCACACTAAATACACAATGACAAGAATCAAATGTGTGTGTGTGTTGCTTGCTCATATTATTTCAAACTCCATCAGTCACTTGCAGATACTATGATGATGATGATGATGACAACTAAAAAGAATCGATCGACCAAATGGACCCGATAACTTTTTTTTTGTTTGTTCGTTTTCACTGTGTATTTGGTCAATAGAATTTTGAATGATTCTTTTTTTTTATTCAGCTGGTTGTTGTAGCTTTAGTTGATCGATATACCATGACCATAACCAATAGAATAATTTAATGACTTTACAAGCAATTAATTTTTATTGGAATTTTTCTTTTCTTTTGTCAATTGAAAAGTAAATAACAAAGCCAGAAAAAATGAATGAATGAATGAATGGAAAAAAATCAACAAAAATTGGATACATTTATCGATCATTCAAGGAAAATCTCAATTTTTTTTAAAAGAATCTCAATGATTTTTATTTTCTAAAAACAGTGATTATTTTGATGATTGATGAAATAAAAAAAAATGAAAGAAAAAAACATCCAAAACAGAATCATTATATTTTTGTCAATGTATTTTCGGTTATCATTCTCATTGAATTTCCATTATCAAACAACGGAAAAAAACTTTCAATTTATGAATCAAATACACACACACAGAGAAATTAGTTGCACCCAATAAATGTATGAAGAGTAGGAAACATATGTGTTGTAAAAAAAAAGAAATCTAAAAAGAAGTTGAAAAGCAGAAGAAAAAAATGAAAGATACTAACAA
The DNA here is from genome assembly GCF_027571235.1 of Dermatophagoides pteronyssinus. NCBI lineage: Eukaryota > Metazoa > Arthropoda > Arachnida > Sarcoptiformes > Pyroglyphidae > Dermatophagoides > Dermatophagoides pteronyssinus. The sequence goes on from NW_027461525.1 coordinate 4,443,474, forward strand.
CAACAACAACAACAAGAAGATGGATGAAAATCGTCAATCTGTGTCCATCATCATCATCATCATATGCAATTATTATTATGATTATCATTTTTTTTTTGTTTTGTTTGTGGTTATGTCAACACACAAACAAAACAAAACACACTGACATATCAAATTTGCATATCTATACTATGTAATAATAATAATAATAACGACAACGATAACAACAACAACAATAGATCAACAACAACAACAAACTAAAATGAAATAAAATAAAATCCTAGTATCATTTTTTTTTTGGTCGTAGACGACCATCATTTTGTTTCATTTTGTTTTGTTTTGTTTTGTTTGTATACATATAAAACAACTAATTTGCATTATGTCCCCATAACATTATTATTATTATGATGATGATGATCATCATCATCATATATGAAATTCAAACAATTCATTTCATTTCATTTTATTTCGGTTTGATTTCAATACGCGCAATATATACAATAGCCGAATCACACAAACCAACAATACAATCATTTTATTTGGGAAATTGTATGTTTTTTTTCTGTTGTTGTTGTTGTTCATTTCATTGTTTGGATTTTGATCCATATTTTTCTCATTCTCATTGAGTTTCTTTCATTAATTTTATAATAATAATTTTTAAATTTTCTTTTTACATAACAATATAAATGAATTTTTAGATGAATTTATTTGGGATAAAATACTGAAATTACAAGTCTATAGAGGACAAACAACTATAGATATAATCATAATAATAAACTTTGTTTTAGAAATTCATATAAAACAAATTTAGAATTAATTAATGATCCTGATGATGATGATAATGATGATAAACATCATCTTTACATTTAGTGAGAGATGATTTTAGCGATGAAAAGATTAAATGCAAATCAATTTGATGGAATTTTTTTTTTTCGTTTATTGTTAATGATTTAGGCTAATTTTTTGTTTGCTCCGTTTTTTTGTTGTTGTTTATGGAAACAGAAAAAATGGTTCTGTTTATAATCATTATCATCATTATCAAAATGCGTTAATTACTCAAATACGATGGTGAAAACATTTGACTTGATAACATAGTAATTACTATGAGTTTAATGATGAATATATGAAAGAAGAAAAATAAATTTTCGCAAATTTCGCATTGCTTAACAGTGTTGATCAATCGAAGAGAATATTCTTTTCATAACGTTGAATTTAATATTTTAATGATTTCAACAACAACAACAACAACAGAAGGGAAAAAACCGGAATATAAATGCCTTTTTTAAGAGCATAATATTTTAAACTAAAATAAATTAGATTAAATTAATATTAGCTTCATGAATGTGATAGAAAGATGATCATGATGATGTTCATCATGATCATTATCATCATGAACATCGTTTAAAAAAAAGTTTGTTTGAATTTTGAATTTTCATACGCCTTTAAGTGTTTTGAAAATGATGAAATACCTTTTGCTGTTGTTGTTGATGCAAAAAATAAAAAGAAATAAAAAAAATAAGGTGTGTTTATTGTGAGCCAAAAATGATCGTTGTTGTTGTTGTTGATTTGGGGGCCAAGAAGTGTTATAATAAAACATTAGCATAGATCCATAATAAATTAACAAAAAACAACATACATTCATTTAATAATAATGATTATGATGATGATGATGATGATAAAATGGTGTGATCCATTGGGATGTTTTTTTATTATTATTATTTATTTCAATGGTGATGGTGATGAAATGTTGAATTATTATTATTATTATTATTATCATTATTAAGCTACTCATCATCATCATCATCATTACTAAAAGGATGATCCATTACCATAATGGAGAATATTATATTCACATTTTGCATCTCTTTCTCTCACATTTTGTTCATCATTATTCGACAACATCTCACGTTTTTTTCACCATTTAAAATTTTATCGAACCATCATCCGACACTATGTTGATTTCATCTGACATATGAAAAGCAAATTAGTGAATTTTTTTGTTTCCTTTTTTTAATTACATCATCATTGATAGTTTAAATAAAAGATTTTTTTCTGAAATTTCATGACAGGAATTGAAATGTTTAAACATGTTAATAATGTCAGATTTAGATGTATAATAAATATATGTATCATATGCAGATGGAAATGCCAAAAAGTAAAGTAAAGGAAAAAACTTTCGATGGTTATAATCGCATTATAATAATCATCACCATCATTATTATTATAATATTAATAGATCAAGACATTACCAAATTTGACAAATTGCAATGGCCAGGTTGTGTTAGAGAAAAAAGAGAAAATAAAAGAATGAAAGAAACAAAAACAAAAAAAATCATGTACGGTTATATCATGGTCAATCAATTTGAATCGATTCAAAAAGAAAAAAAATCACAAATTCACATAACACGCTAAACTTTGCAATAACAACAACAACAAAAAAAAGCAAAACGGTGATAAAGATAATAATAATAATATCCATATTGGGTTTAATGGCAATGAAACACAATCGATATAATCACCACCACCATTACCACCGAAAAAAACCAAAACCAGAATGAAAAATCATGTACCATACATTCGTTTTTTTTTCAAATCCATTGACCGAAAGCATGACGAATGATGAAATTTTCAAGAGCAATGCCAAAAAAAAAAAATGATTATTATGATTATTATTATTTAAAAGAATAATAGAAATGAAGAGAAAAAAAACGGTGATATGGTGGATAATCGTTGAAGAAAAAGAAGAAGGAAAAAAAATCCAACCAAACCTTCGAATATATCCACAACCGTCAATCCAAAATAAATCGAGGCCAATTTCATGGCAAATTAATCTAGACAATGATGACGACTTTATTTTTATTTTTTTTTCTTCTTTATAATTTAATTGAAATCTAAACCGAAAGGAAGGAAATGCGATCATGTCACATATAACTAAATACATTTGAATTTACTTTTTAAAAAAAAAAATTCTAACTCACTTCAATGAAACATCTGATTCAGTATTTCAAAAAAAAAAAGTAATTCACATTGAATTTGACAGCAAATCGTTCATTTTTTGTCTGATTGAATATAATAATATTCGGATTATGAATTGTAAATATCTATGTGTTTGTGTGTTGGTTGTATGTCAAACGATGTTGTAAATCTAATCTAATTTTTTTTTGCTGGTTCTTATAGTTTTTATCGTTTTTACACAAAATGGGCGGACAAAAAATGCCTTAAATATCATATGAACTTGTCTTGAACATTTGTGGTCACCATTAACAAAAACAAAATCCAATATAACGATTGATGATTATGACGATGAAATTATAATAGCCACCCCAAAAAAAAAATAAATCATTTGACTTTTTTTCCATTTTATAATCCATTATTATAACATGATTACAAAAGTAGTAGCTTGTACCGACACACACTCACAAACAAGAAAAAAAAAGGATAATCGTTTGCCAAAAAAAAAAAAAACAATTGCTGATGGTTGTGTGTTTGATTCGATTTCCCATGACCAATTTGATTCTTTGGATTTTTTTTCTTTTTGAGGTTTTCCTGGATTTATGATTCTAATGATGATGATGATGATGATTGGAAATACAATGTTCAATTAGCAATTATGGTGGTGATTTTGTGTGTTGGTCAAATTAATTGAAACCCATAGAAAATTTTTCAACAAAACATGAAAAACTTATTTAATTCAACATGAAAAACAAATAAAACTCAAGAAACAAAAAATTCAATCGTTATACTGGCATTAAAATCCATTTACAATGTTTTTGTTTATTTAAGATTTTCTATTTTTTTCGGATTTTATTAATTGAATTGATGAAAAATTTAATTGATTTTTTTTTGTGAATTCAATTTGTTTGTTTTTCAAGATTGAATTATACTTCTTTTTTTAATAACATAATTCATTAACAAACAAACCAGAAACAGAAAAGATTATTTACCAAAATAAAAAATAAGATTCATGAACAGATTGAATGATTAGTATATGTGTGTTCCATTAAGGTTAACAATTACAACAACAATAACAACAACAAAATAACAACAATAACAACAACAAGGCAATTGTGTTTGTTCAATTCGGTGTTCAATAATGTGAAAAAGGTGAAAAAAAATAACGGACAATAACAACAATCATTTCAATATGGCCAATGTATGTTTTCCACTTCTTTTTTCGAACAACCAAAAACGTTAATCGAATGTTACCAAATTTGCGCTTGTATGTTTATTGAATCGAAATTTTACCTTCGAGCATAATATATTTGCCTATTTTATTTTTCGGGTTGGTTACCATCAATCAAAAATTTCTTTTGATCAAAACTGAAATTGAAAATAATAATAATAATAATAATAATGGTCGATTTATGATGGTGATGAAAAGAGAAAAGAAAATCATTATCATCATTATTTTATTATTAAATGATTGAGAATAATAACCTTTCACCAAAGCAAAGAAGCAAAGAAAAAAAAATGGATCATTGTTCATTGTTCATTCATTCATTCATTCATTCATTCAGATTCTAATTTAAATCACAATTGTATTTGGTTGCCCACACACACAAACACCAAATGTGATTGAAAATAATTCAATTGATAATGGATTCCCTTCAAAGTTTTCCTAACAAAAACAGCAATCACAATCACAATTGTGTGGTGGCTTTACACCATATATATTCATCATGTATTTATAAATTGGAAAAAAAAATTGAAGGCTCGTGAATTTTGTTAAATAAAAATACACATAGAAAATAAAAATTTTGTCACCCGGTAACAAACGGATGGAAATTGTCATCAAATAACAATAGACACAATATTCCTTCCCCCCTCCTCATTACAAACAAGAGAAACAGTGTGTGAATGAGTGAAACGCTCATCATTTTTTTTGTAAAAAAAAAACATTCGAAATGCACATGTGTAATCGACACCAAAATTGGCAAATAATGAAGGCAAACAGGAGAAAAAAAAATCTTGTCGTAAAAACAACCGGATTCGAATTCGAATAACCGATTTTGGCTTTTGTTATTTTTTTCTGTTTCTTTTTTTTTGCTTTTATGTTTTACACATCTCTCGTCAAACTTGTGTATAGATCAAGTCAATGTTTTCAAATGGAAATCAATTAATCCTCGAACAAATCAACCTATTTGTCGTCCTCGTTTGTGTATCGATTTGGAATAAATATGCAAAGCAAACAACCAACAACACCTTACAATTGATAGAACAAATGTTGACTATTTTTTTATTAATATTATCAATAGAAAACAGTAATATGGCCAACAACAATAACGATAACTTGTTAAATGTTCAGTTAGCTACTTTGTCATTTTTTTCTTTATTTATGTTTGTTCAGTTTTCATCATAATAACATGATACAATTTGTTTTTAATTATAATAATAATAATGAAAGATTATGATAATCATTAACTTCATTAATGTCACCGACCAATAATTTATCTTCAATGAAGAAGAAGAAGAGAAAAATTTACTAAATTACAAAATTAAATGAACAACAATAATTAGACCAATTATAACAGCAGATTATCTCTGTCTCTGTTTTTCTGTTTTTCTGATTTTTTTTTTGTTTTTGTACATTAAGTAGGCGTAATATAATCATTTAAGATGGAAAATGATATACTAATGAAATGATAAATGAACATTTTTGTTGTTTCAAATGAAATGACAATGATTATTATGTGTAAACTTTTTTTTTGCTCGTTGTTAACAAAACAAAACAATATTCTTGATAAACTGATTCTTTCAACTTTTCCATAAGATAATCAAACAAACAAACAAAAAAGTCATCCAAAATAATCATAAATCAATCATAAGATCCAAACAAACAAACAAAACGACATTAATTCATTCAATATGTATAGGAATGATGATGATGATGATGATATATGATTTATATGTTAATTTATTTTGTATGTATATCTTTTTTGTCCATCCATATCATCCATATTAGATAATCCAACAACAAAAGCTTAATATTTTATGATGTGATCATACGTACTACAGTAGCAAACACACAGACAACTTTGTATCATCCTACTTACTTATTGTTCAAAAAAAATGATTATTATCATCATCATAATAATAATAATTTGTAAGATTTATTCTCTCTCCTTGTATGTGCACACTACTCTAGTATTAAGAAATTTTTTTTTTTTTTTTGATTACTTAATGATTATTCTTGGGTTAGCTTAAGATTATTTGAGTGGTGGTGGTGGATTCTCACATAAACATTTTTGTTTTCAGCAAAAAAAACTTAACTTGGCTAAATGATTGTTACGAATAAATTGAATATATAATCAAATCAGCAATGAATGTATGTTGTGTATAGATACTTTTTCCTCTCGAAAGAATGTTAAATTCATGTGTGCATTGTGCGTTGTGAAATCAAAATGAATAAAAGGCGACAATATTCATCATAATATTTAAAAATGATTGCTATATACAGAGAGAAGAAAAACAGCAAGTTAATTGCTATCGACAACTTGAATAATTGCCACTAAAATAATGTCTTCATTTAGTGGAGATAATTTTTTTTTTTTTGAATTTTTTTCTTGTACACACAGAATAAATAACTAAAATAAAGACTTCAATGATGATGATGATGATGATGAAGTTAAATTTCCATTATCATCATCATCATCATCATAATCATCATTATGGTCTTTTAAAAATTCATTCAAACACACACACACACAGATTGATGGATAGTCGTCCACAGTGAAACATGTATTTAAGTATTTGACTTAATCATTTGTTTCTCTTTCTTTTTTTTGACAAGTAGCTTTGGATCACTTCGGTCTTCTTTTTTTCTTTCGCTTCGTTTTAAAAACATTTTCGTTGTCTATGCATATGTTTTGGTGAGCCATCATCATCATCATAGGTATAATGTTACTGATAATTGTTATTAATAGTGTTCTGTATGTGTGTATGTCGATCGACAAATGACTGAATTAACTAAGGGAATTTAAAAAGAGAATATATTTCAACTAAGATCAAATAATTTAACAAAACAAAACAAAAAAAAACTTTGAATCAACAATTACCTGTATATTTGTAAGTTTTTTTTAAGGGGCATTTTCTAACAACGATGATTATGTTGATGATGATGATAATAATGAAAAACAAATTTTACATTCATATGCCCACATATATGTTTAGTCTTCATGATAATAATGATGAATTAGTACTGATAAACCTTGTTTTTTAAAGAAAATGATCGATAATTTCGACTATCAAATCAATGATCAATTATGATATTGGGATATATTAGGATCGATGTAAACATTTCATTACAATTTAATTTGATTGTCATTAAATTCATTTTTTTATTTTTATTATTTCGTTTAATGATAATTTCTATTCACTTTCATCTTGATATTTTTTGATGAATAAATAATATTTGCTTATTTGTTTCTCAACGTGTATTTGGTGTAACGAATATTCCAATCAAATTGTAAATGTTTTTGCTCGAATACAGGTGTGTGTGTGTGTGTGTTGATAATGGATTGATTATGCGAAGAAAATATACTTCATTAAACTTATTCATAGACTCGAAAAAATATACTGAATCGATGATGATGATGATGATCATCATCATCATCATTATTTTGAATTTGTTCTGTGTGGTCAGATCATTGCCTTTTTTTATTTTGATAATCATAGCTACCTAACTACTAACAATGATGATGATGATCTTTCTGTCTTTTCATCTTGGTCAAATAAATAAATACTTTTTGTGATGATAATTAATTAATTTTCATCATATTCATTTGCTGTTGCTTGTTTTTTTAATTTGGTTTTGGGATTTTTTTTTGTAATTAAATATTTATAATGTATTACACACAAACAAAGTTTAATTAGTAATCTATCTTCAGCTTTATCATATATTCATGATAAGTGAACAAAAAAAACAGAAAACAAAATGTAAAGCAATCATGATGAGAATTTGCAATTAGCCATCAGAATCATTTTTTTGTTTGATTGTTTGTTCAGATTTTACATAAATAAATAAATAATGAATACGTGCTATCATCATTTCAGGTATTTCATATTATACAATGAATACGAATACAAATTAAAAACAACAACAACAACATTCTCATCAAAAATCTTTGGGTGATCAAAAAATTAATTTCGTAAAAAATTGATAATCACAAACATGGTTGTGGTCATCAATTTTTCGTTTTTTTCGTCTACATTATTCAATGTGAACAGAAAAAATTCTTATTCAATAATAATTTCTTCTTGTTAAGGAATGTATTTTTGTTGTTGTTGTTGTTACATTGCAAATTGAATTTGAATCTCAACCATTTTCCATTTTTGACTTGTTTGAATATTCATTGGCTATAATTAATTATCAGGACTGTGAGGATGATGATGATAACCATATATTAATCATATCATCATCATCTTCAATATTCATTATATTTATTTAAAAAAATGGATTAATCATTCGTTGTTTTGCAAAAATCCACACTCATTCCAAAATGATTTAATTTTTGGAAATGAAATAATTTTTTTTTGTATTCTTTTGCTTATTTCTTATTTATTAACTGCCATCTGGTGGATAGCAGATAATCTACTTTATTTACATTCGAATTCATTAAAAAAAATCATATTTTTTTTTCTTTAATAATAATAATAATCTAAACACAATTTAATCATCAAGATCTCCTAAATCGGATATGCCTTCATTTTTGAATGAAAACGTACGGAATTTGTCCAATAACCAACGATTCTGTGATGGATCAACTTCTGAATAGAAATAGGCTTTGTTGTCAGCTTTTTCAGCCATCATTACTTTGATTTGTTTTTTGAGTCTATGCAATAACATTCTTTCAGAATCTTCGGCCATTTTCGAAACACTTGATTCGTAAGCTAGTGCACGATCCTGCAAAACATTCTTGGCCAAAAATCTTGTAATTGGATGCTATATAATTATAAATTTCAAAAAATATTAGTGATTATAATAACTTAACTTTGGCTATTAAAAACCTTATAATATTCCCAATGATGAGGTGTATATCCTTCAGGAATATCGGTCAATTCAGCGTCTCCAATAAAAATGTTAGCATAAGCAGTGATTAAAGCCAATGGAATGGCACCAAGCATAAAATAGAAATGAAGATAATCTTTGAATGTTTTCCAAACAAATTGTGATGGCTGGATGTGCATTTTATGTCCATGACCACTGAATCTAACCGATACTATCGCATAAAAGAAAATATTATTCTTCACTTAATGTTTATAGTCAAATAATTATGTTTACTTTTTTGACAATCTCGAATCACACCATTTCGAGCCAAAACTTTAAGAGTACTTAATAAGGCCATCTTTATTCACCAAAAAAACAAAGTTCGAATAAGCTTCGATTTGGATTCGAGAATCAAAAGTCACATTTAGGACTCACTATTTCGACTTGATTGGTTCAACGTTTCTATTTTGGTTTTTTTTGACAAATTCTTTGTTTTTTTTTTGATTTTAATAATTTTGTGAATTATTTAAAGATCTAACGAGAAAACAGTAAAAAGAAAATGGATCTTCTCGGATCGATTCTTGATTCAATGGAAAAGCCGCCACAAACTAGTTCAAAACAAGAGATTCTAATCAAAAGTCTGTGATGAAATCGAAATAATAACAAAATTATCTCAAAAACTCAATTCTTTTTTTTTCTATAGAACAACAAGAAACTTTGAAGAAATTAAATGAAATGGAAAAGGAAAAATTGAAGAAAATCAGCGCTAATGTTTGTATCATAAGATGATTCTCAAAACTAATTTTAATCAATTTTGTTTGAATAGATCGAACAACGATTAATCAAATTTGTCAATGATTGTAACATGGAAAAGATAGAATTTGAGCCTATGGCAAAAATACATCGGACCGTAATGTGAGTAATCTCTTATTTGATTCCAGTGATTCATATTTAATATGATATAATTTTTTGAAAAGTCACAATATCGCTGATAAACATGATCTGATAGTCTACTCATTCGGTGTCGAAGATGTTGATCGACATTGTGTTGTCTATAAAAAAGAATTCAAGCCTACCGAAGAAGAATTGGATTGTCTTCGTAATGGTGAAGATATATATGATAGAAAACTCAAAGAGTTACATGAAAAGATGGTAATTCATAGAAAATTTCCTAATAATTTTTTTCAAAAATATTGTTCTCATTCGCGTAGAAATTAGAGCAAAATAAAAATGATAACAAAAATGAAGTAAAGAAAGGAAAAAATCCAAAACCAAATACAAGCTATACGCTTAAATATGCAAATATAATTGGTTTAGATGTTGGTGAAGCTGCAGCCAAAATTACGACACCAAATCAACAATTTGGAATGGGTAAATTGAAAAATTTTGTAATTTGTAAATCTTAATACTAATTGTTTTATAATAATTTTTAAAAAAATATAGTTCCCAGCTCAAACAAACGTGATCAACGATCTATTGAACAAATCCTAAATGATAATAAAAATAAAAAATTAAAAAATTTGTAATATCAATTCATCATTATCATCATTATAAACTTGATTCAATTTTAATGTCAAATTTCGAAATGAGATGGCGATCATGTTGTATAATATTATCAAAATCAATTTGGATTTATAAAAAAAAATTAATTAATTTAAAAAAATATGTCCGGAACAAATTTATATCAATTATTAATATTAATGAAGTTAAAAAGTAAAATAATAAATTACTGAAAAAAACGTTTTGAATCCACCAACATTTCTTCAACAGTGACAACCTTGCACAATTCTTTCTGTTAATTAGTATACAAATTAATTACTTTGGGGTTTTTTTATAATTATCATTAAGTTACAACATGTAATTTCTATGCGTAATTGTTGTTATACGAAGATTTCTTAACACCAAAAAAAAAAAAATATCTATTTATAAATAATTAATTACTTATTAACAATCAAGCGCTTGCGCCTACATACGTTACATTCCATTCCAATTTTACATCATAAGCAAAGCAATCGTTTAATTGAGTTGAGTGAATATTATCCATTATTATATTCCATTCATTTTATTTGGTGTGTAAGGCACAAACGATTGATAAATTAATTTTCTTCTGTCTTTTTTTTTTTTGTTTTTGTTTCGGATATTAACGCCTTCAAACCATATCCATCAAAACCATTAAAAACAATCGTAAATTGTTCATGAAACCAGAGAACAAAAAAAAACATTATCTTATAACGAGGAACAAAAACACAATTTAAAAAAATCGATTCGCCCGTCTCGAGAAAAAGAAACGGAAACCTCAATCACCTCTTATATTTGATTATTGCTCTACTGCGATTATCTTTTTTTTTCACCGTGTATAAGTGTGTCTTCTTCTTTTTCATTTTGTTTTCACCATGGTTTTAAATTGGGAATGATTTTTATCAAAATGACGGAGACCAAAAAAAAAAAAAAACAACAACAAACTATATAAATATGTGTGTGCCTTTTTTTTCAAAAAAAAATTCCCTAGAATAACGATGATTATAATCATCATCGTCATTCGTTAAATTGTCAGATTCAATTTGTGCTATTGTCATTTAAGGACATGCACGACAACAACAACAACAACAACAACAACAAAACACCGTAGAATAACAACAACGTAGCTATAGCAATTGATTGTTTTGTCACCATCTTGTCTGTTGTTGTTGTTGTCGTTGTGGATATTGGCTAAAATCCCCCCACCTCCCCCTATTATACTGTTGACAGTTTGTGAAGATCCGATTAGGCGAATTGATGATAACGGTTACAGCAATCATTTGAAAAAAATTTCAATTCAATCATTTTTTTTTCTTTTAACAGTTATTTGTCATTTTATATAAAGCTTAATCAGAATAGAATAGACAGTAAAAATGCTATTGTCGATCGATTTTCTCTTTCCATCATTCGAATGACTCGGCTTATATTGGGCCCGAACAATACAAAAAAAAATGAAAATTGGCGATAATTAGAATGGGGAAAAATTCGTCTCTCTCTCACACACACTCTACTTTTCTCTATTACACTCTAGATGTAATTATTAATTTTGAAATTATGGATAGATTTTTTTTTCGGCCATCATTTTGCCTTTTTTTTTCCATTATTTTTATAATTCACACAAAGTCATGTGATGCTAATAGCGGTATAAATTTGAATCAAAAAGAAAAGAAAAAGTATGTGAGAAGAAAAAAAAATTAAATTATTAACAAACGAAGAACGTGTTTTTTCGCTAATAATCATCATTATATAAATATAATAATCATTTAATTTAAGATGCAAGTTTTGGCAGAAAAAGGAAAATGGAAATTATTGCATTCATCGGCCAAATTGAGCATCAACGTCATTGAAGGAAAGGGGAATGGTAGCATCCATAAAAAGTCAAGAATATATCAGTGTGTGTGTGTGTACCCGGGAGTGAAAAAAAGCGAATTCAATTTTGTTTTCTTAAACAGAAATTGAATTGTTTTTTTTTGTTTGGTTATATAATGCATTTTGTTCACTTTGTAAATTCGTTTTTTTATCGATATTTAGTCGTCAAGCAAGAAAACAACAAAAAAATGATGACATTTTTATATGATGAAAATTTCGTACAATCAATGTTGATAATGATAACCACGATATCTTTGTGCACATGTATCCTTTTTTTCAAAAGCAAAAAAAAAAAAAAAATTTTTTGTTTGAAATCTTCTGACACTATAATAATACAGGCAAATGGCTAGCAGCAAATAAAAATTCAAAGACAAGCTCCTCCTCTTTTTAGGTTGTGGTTTAATCCCGCCCAATTTTGTTTTTGGAATGGCACATCCAATGACCATAAATACTGTGAATGAATGAATGAAAAAAATGTATTCATTTTTTTTTGGTCGAATAACAGCTAATTATACTGATGCAACCAATGATGATGATGATGATGGCCAAGTAAATGAACAACAGTAAACTAATCGAACCAAATGAGAATAAAAAAAAGAAAACAAAAATTCATTTGACATTATTAAACGATCAAATAACACAGTGATCGATGGACATTTTGATTGTGGTTGAAAAAAACTATTAGATGAAAATTTCAGCGAATAAAAAAACTGAATTAATTGGAAATTTAGTCAAAAGATTTTCCATTAAAAATATTCAAATTTATTAATTTTTAAATATAAAAAAATAACTCACAATTAATCGACTGTGTAGAAAAATTGTTGATTTTTTTAATTTTCCATTTGTAATATTCCATATATATAATTAATTATGGTCTTTATGGTTAAACTTGTAACATTTTCTTGTGTGTGTGACCATATATCATCTCATAATAACATTATCCCCTTTTTTTCAGATTTTCCCAATGATGAACATCATTTATTATTTAATTAAAATTCTTTCATACAAAATACCATACTGTATGAGAATTTTTCAGAAAATTTTCTCTATTGTTACAACTGCAACAACAAAAACGATGATGATGATGATGGAAATTTTTCATCATCTAGTTGATTTTCAATTTAATTAAGCTTTCATTTTTTTCAATTTAACCCTTACTTTTTTGAATCTTTTGGTTCGGTTTCTATTTTGTTACACAGAGACGCGTGCGTTGATTGATTTGATTCTTTTTTGTGTGTGTATGTTTTTTTTCCTATTTGATTGAATAACTTTACATGAAAAGAGTGAATGGCAAAAGATCCAAAAAACCAATTTTAATCTATCAACAACTGAACAATTCTCGAGTCTTGCGCGCATCTCTTGATTTTTATTTTTATTTTTTTTCGGTTTGCTCAAATATTTTTCGCATTTCAAAATCATAAAAGCGCGCGATACTTTTGCGTTGGCTTTGAGCCTAACGGAATCGATGATTATTATTTTCGGCAGCATTTTAATTTCAAATACTTATTCTATTTCATTGGTAGTATATTTTCAATTAGCGTTGCTCTATCAAATGTGTGTGTGTGTTTAGCTCTTTTTGTTTTTTTGGCTTGTTTGGTTATTCTATCTCATCACATTCACAGCATGTTGCCAATTTGACAGTGTCGATCTTGTAGATCGAGATCATCATTATTTGGAACATTTTCATTCTACTTTTTTTCTCGTTTTTTTCTCTGTGTTTGTGTCAGAGTTTTATCATCATTTTGAACATGCGAACAAGCACCCAAAAGGCGGCAATTATGATGACTCGCCCACTCTTTATTTTTATTCGTACATCTTGTTTGTTTTTTCTTTCTTCTTCTCTAGTTTCAATCAATTTTCATTTGTAGCCATCATTTGTGGACAACATCGAAATTTGTTGTTGTATTTTTTTTTGTTGTGATGAAGATGAACAACACAGTAACAACAATATATTTGTATTTAAAAAAGAAAAATCTCATTAGCTGATCACAACCAAAAAAAACTTACTGATTGACTGACTAACTGACTAACTGAAATCAATTTTCTTCATTTCCTCTCATCATTATTCAACGGAATTAATAAACGACAACGTGACGAAGAAGAAGAAGAAGAAGAAGAAATCCAAAACAATCTTTTTGTCTTCTTTGTTCTTTTTTTTAATTTCAAAGCAGTATATTATTAACATGCACTTAATTGCTACTTAACTAACAAACAACCGAAAGTAACGAATAATTTTAATTGTAATGTTAATCACTTTCTTCAACAGTGAAATCAATCTGAAAAACAAGAATATTAAAGAAATAAGAAAAGAAAAATGCTGAATTCATCAAATAGTAATAATAGTCGTATTACGACGACAACAACAACAACAACAACCGATGCTATTGCCATTGAAACGACAACAAAATCATTATTGGGCAATAATATAAACACCTCATCATCATCATCATCATCATCACGAGCCATACAACAATATCAACAATCACCATTTGCCATACATCAATTACTTGGTTTGTCCACTACGTCGACGACCACCACTAAAACCAATAATCGAAATGGATCAATAATAAACAAGTCAAAACTTTGTAGTCCGATAAATACTTTGAATACAATATCGGATACACATACTTATAATGATATTGATGGTGAATATGATTATTATGATGATGGTGATGATGATGATGATGATAATTCAAGAATATCAAATGCAAGTCATACAAGTAGCCGAAGTAATCATAGTAGTCATAGCAATAGTAGTATATCCGTTGGATCACATAGTACTGCCGTTTCATCATCAAAATTGATTGGAATTTTTCCACCAACAACAACATCATCATCAATATCGGCGTTACAAACAAATAATAACAATAGTTCCTCTTTATCATTGAATGTGAATAATTTGGTCAATACTACCACAAATTTTTCATCAATATATTTTCCAACATCACGCCATAATCATTCATCATCATTGTCATCGACAATAACATCAAGTCAGCAACCACCACCATCATCATCAGTTGCAAATTCTACAACAAATTGTTTTGGTAGAAATGATGCTACAGCTGCTGCTGCAGTTGCTGCCGTATGTCAATCGATCAATGATACAGCATCATCGTCAACGATTACTCGTGAAACATCGATTCCATCATATTTTCATTCTTCAACAGCGGCTGCAGCTGCATTTATGTCGGCTCATGTTGGACATCAATTTCATAATCAACAACAACAACAACAACAATCGCAACCACAACAACATCATACACAAACGAATATTAAAAATTCATTTGCTGGAATCGGTAACACAAATACATCTTCGATTTTTAATCCGTTTGGTACGAATGAAATTGGAAAATTCGGTGACAAAAATTGTTCAACGGGTAAGTGATATAATAGATTTATACATTTGATGACAAAAACTTTTGGTGACAAATTCATATATTTTTGTTAAATCTACATACAATATGTATGCGTCTTACATTTTTATAAATTTGAGAGTATTTAGATCTATTGTATCCGATCATTCATTATTCAGACAAAACAAAATGAATTTGAATTTTATTAAATATACAGTGGATATTCAATGGGTGCTGAGTATTAAAATTTTTTTTTTTTTTTTGGCAAATATTTATTATCTTTTTTTTCATTGTTTCCTAAATCATTTCAAATAGGTGACAAAAACATTTATGAATTTTCCATTTTTGAATAATGCTAAACACTAATGATAACACAAACTGGAAAAGAAAATCTAAATACTGAATGTGAAATGAATGGTTTTATTTGTAAAAAAATACCACCATCATTACCGTTTAATTTTCAATAACAAAATCAAATGAAAAGAAAAAATGACATGTTTTTTTCATTTGATCGACATTCATTCAATCATCATCAGTTTTTTTTACATTTGATTTTCAATGAACAACAACAACAACAACAAAAAAGATTGAATATCATTTAAATACCTATTCAATCCAAATTAAGTTAAATGTGTCGCTCTTTATTATTTCTTTTCTTTTTTTTCTTTTTCAATTTAGTCAAGTAAGTAGTGTCAAAGTCAATAAAAATAATGTGAATAACAAAATCATCAATGAACATTATTTCCTATTCATATAATAATGATAAAATGATTGAATGATTGAATGAATGAATGAATGAATGTCACATTTGATTCAAATCAAATCATTTTCATTTATGTTCAAGTTTTGTTCAACTCGTGTTCACAAATCTCTCTTTTACTCTATCATTTTTATGGTATAGTGTTGAATTTGCAAATAAAGTCCTTGGTTCCAGCAATAGCAACAACAACAACAACAACAAAAAAGGCCAAAGAAATGGTACCTTTGTATAAAATGACAAGACAATCAAACAATACTATACCAAAATATGACAAGGACAGTGACATTTGACAACCAATGTGACCATCATGTCATAATTTTTTTGATGATCAAAACTGATGATGACCAATAGCAATTCCGATAAAATCAATTATAAACCAATGTCATACACACACACATTTCGATTTTGTAATTTGACAATTTTATAAATTGTTATCCAAAAAAATATGATTAATTTGCAAAAAGAGAGAGAAATTATTATTATTATTATTATTCAGAGAAAAAAAGATTAAGCGTCTAATTTGCAAGCTGCTTTTTTTAAAAAAAAGATTTCTACATTTTAATGTGAATTCATCTAACTGGAATATATTTTTTTAAAAAAATACAAGAATATTATACAAGTCAAGTGACAAATGCAAATGGTTTTCAAATATGCTACCGATTGATGATAATAACAAACAAAACAAACACACACACACAGTATGTGGCATATAACATAGTCCAATTGGAACCAAAGAAATGTATTAAACAAACATACACACGCATTACAAACATACACTCATAGACTCTGTTATTAGTCAATTATAATTTTCACAAAAATATAAAATAATCAAGAATTTTTTTCTTTTAATGATAATGATGAATTTGAATGATAAGGCTACACGCGCCTGTTTGTTGCATGAAAATTTTTGGGTGTCAAACACCATTGTCATTTCTAAAATGTTTTTTTATATGACTATCTATGATCTTAACTATATTGGCCAATCAAACAAACAAACAAAAAAAAATGAAATAAAATAATAATAGAAATTTGCTGAACAGAACAATGTAACAGTTGTTTCTCTTGTCATTTTCACAGTCAGGCAATTGCTAACAATGTTTACATTTTTCTTCGTTTTGTTACATACCAATATTCTTTCAACTATTTTTTTTTATCGATCGACTTTTTAAGTGACTTGTTCATTAAGATCGATTATAATTGGAATCAATTGTGCTATATTATTATTGACATTGGCCATCATCACCAATTTTTTTTTCAAAAAAACTACTGATTGACACACTTGCATACATTGATTTGTTATAGCGAATTTTTTTTTTGTTTTGTTTACATACTCGATGGTGGGTTGTAGTCAATCAAGAAAGAAAGAAAGAAAATTCTTTTCTCTTTTTTGTTGAAAGAATTTTTTCATTCATTCACTACAATAACAACAAAATACGCCTGTCAAATGTTTGTATCAATCGATCAATCAATCAATCAATCAATCGTTATTGATTTGTAAAATAATTGATTAATTGGCAAATTTTTACCTTTTCTTTATCTGTCACTATCTCTTCCTTTCAACAACACATAAAACGGGGATAACAATCATATAAAAACCTTTCTCATTTAACACTTTTGTTTCTTTTGTTCAATTAATTAATTAATTTATTATTTTCTTAATTACTCGGTTTGATCTATAGTTATTAGTTTTTCAGCAAGATCTACTGTAATTCTGTAATATTTTTTCGATTTTTTTCGACTGGTAAAGGGAATAAGAACACTATGAAATTTTTAAAACAATCATTAATCAGATAATGAACTGAAAAAAATTATATAATGACTTTTATAAAAAAGTAAAAGAATTAATTCAATTATTTGGGATTTTTTTTTGTAGTGAAAATTTTTTTTAAAATAAAAATTGAACAAACATTTTCATCACAATTGAAAGTAACGATAGTGGCCATTGAAACAATCCAATTATTGAGAGAAAGCAAGATGCTTTTAAAATGGAAAATTGAAACAAAAAAAAAAAATCCTTACTATAACGAGTCAATAATACACGAATGAATTGTAGTATCTTTTTCATTACATTTGAAATGATCGGTCAATTAAGGCGGCGGTCCCACTTGTATAAACTAACAAACAGACTAAACCGAAAAATGCACTGTGGAAGTAGAAAACGGGAAAAGTTTGCGATTTGACAAACTTTCGAGTTTAACATATCAAGCAAGCATGATCCGGCAAACTAGTTTTTTAGTTTATACAAGTGGGACCGCCGCCTAAGAAACTTAGTTTTCAATCATTATGAAAACTAAAAAGTTGAAAAAATGTTATCAAAAACAATAACAACGAGAAATAGAGTCGTGAAACAAAAAGAATAGTTGATTTTCATCCATTAAGAATTTGGTTCAGTCAGTTTTAACGAATGTCATTTAATTTTGGTGAAAAAAAAATCATGAAATCAAAAGTTTAATAGCCTCTTTCTGTTGAACAATCGACATAAAAGCATGATGATCATCATCAAAGATGGATGTTTTAAAATTTTTCTTCTCGCTATTATAATTGAAAGAAAAAAAAGAAATTCAATTCAAAAAAAAACAACGATTATCACATTGAATTAGTAATCAAAACCCGGATGAAAATTTCCAATTTGAATTGATCATTTGATTGATTGATTGATTAACAAAACAATCAAACAAAAATTACATAAGATTGGTTATTTAGTTAATTGTTAACTTTAACATTTTTTTTTATTCTTCTTTCCACTTTCTTGTTTGATTAATCCATCCAATAGTGATGACTTGAATCAAAGTTAAATTGAATTGTTGGCCTAACAAAAAAAAAAATTCATACAATGAAACAATGAAAATTAATGAATAGTAGAAAAAACAAATTCATAAAGACAATAGTGATGAACAAGTGTTGAGAGATTTTGAATGAATGTGGAAAACAAAATGGTACATATTGTTGTGTAAATATTTACCAATAGCATTAACATGCAGAGAGTGAGAAAAAAAAGACTTTAATAATGAATTTATCAAAAAGAAAAAAACTAGCAACAAATTTCAATTGAAAATGGAATGAAAAAAATTAATTTTTATAAAGCTTGCCAAAAAAAAAAAAACATTCAAGTCTCTTGAGATGCATAATATTCTTTCTACAGCAGAGAAGCAATGATAGAGGATGGATATATTTGAATTATTAGATGACAACAAAGGTGAATAATAAAGCAAGAAGAAAGAGCAAGTTATAACGAGAGAAAGATATTAAGATGCACACGATGATTGGTGATTTTCAAGTGATGAATTTTTTGTTGTTGTTGTTGTTGTTGAAAACTTTGTTGTTACTTTTTTTTCTGATTCTATCGTTTTTCTTCTCTCTAATATTCATCATTATGATTGAATTGTAAACTTTATCAAAATCTACACACTTGAAACATCATCATTTTTTTCGTTATCTCTCTGAAATTGTATTGTATGGTTCGTTGAACAGGTAATAGAGAAAACGGAAAATATACAGATAGATATGACAGAAGAAATGTTTCAAATTAAACATGTTTCAAATATCGATTTATTTAGTCAGTCATCTTCAGTTTTATTATTATTATTTACCTGTAGATTAATAACTTTACCTTTGCATATTTTTTGATGTTGATGTAAATTTTATTTTTTTTGAATTAATTCAAGTGTATTTTTCTCCATCATTTCATCAATGAATTTTTTTTTTTTTTTGTTGAAACAAATTTGATTGGCAGCCAATTCAAGCATGTAAAATGCCTGTGAAATTATTAATTTAAAAAAAAAGTAAAATGTTTGGCTATACATGCTGTGCGCATTTCATAGTTAAAATAACACAGGTATATAAAGGACTACTATAACAACAACAACAACGAAAACATCAAATTTAGTTGATTGAATATTTGAATGAAAAAATTTTCAACTAAATTTCGTGATAAGTTTTTTGTTGAATGAATGATTTTGAATGGAGAAGAAGAAAAGAATTCATTTTTGTATGTCAATATAATGATGGAAACAAAACAACAACAACAAATTACTAAATTTAAGACAAAAATCTGTTATATTTTTCGAAATATTGCGTGCAAAGATGTGATTGATCATTCATTCAAACATTATTACAATTTTTCCAATTTGTATTCAAAGGCGTATCGTTAACTCTCACTCACTCACATGCACAAGGTGTATTTAGGAAAAATTCCGATTACATTCTTAGTGTGTGTTTCAAAAAAAAAGATTAACAAAACTTTCATCATCATCTTTCATATCTATCTCTTAAATAGAATAGAACAATTGGCTGATTATTACAATTAAATTGAACTATTAGCTTAACAAAATATATTGAATTAAACAGAGAGCAAAACAGTTTAAAGATTTTCATAATGATAATAACCAATTTTTTCTCTTTCTATTGTGTGTGTGTGTGTATTGAAAAATTTTCAATTTTCCATCATCATTTTATCATGTCGGTCAATAACAAATCGGATTTGATGATGTACAGATAATAATTTAGCGATTGTTCAATTTATTAATCATTTTATACTTGTTTTTTTTGACTGAAAAATATTCATTCCTTTTTGTTGTTGCTTGTATTCTCGAATCGGATTATATCCACTCGAGCGAATCAATGATGTGTGTGTGTATGTTTAGTCCGTTTAACCGCATAATCGTTATTCTTTAGGTTGGAATTAATTTTATCAATCAAAAAAATTTTGGTTCCACCAAAATGAATCGATCCATTAGAATCACGCATATTAAATTCTATTTTCCAATCCAAAATTTTTGTCAGATTGATAGATTGGAATTTTGTTTTCGTTATTTTTTTTCATTATTAATTCAAAGAGAATATATTTTTTTTCTCGTTGAATTCTTTAAACGGCTATTAATAATAATAATGATCATTCATATATGAATTTCGCGGCTAATATTATTAATAATAATCTCGGCAAATATGAACACCAATGAATATTTTTTTTCTGGTGTATAATTTGAAAAAAAATCCATTACATTTTTCTTCTTCTTCTTCTTTTTTTTTTTTGGTTCATATAATGCTAATAATATTGAAACAAATGATTTAGGCTGAATATTATTATTATTATTTTATTCATCATTATCGAACAGATTCTAAATCAGCTGTCTGGTCATAGATTGATGAATCTGGATTTTTTTCAACTATATAGTTAACAACAACAACAAAAAGCTAATGAATTTTTTCAAACACACATTTTCTATTCAATAAATTCGTGATTATCGATTATATAATCGAAATAATTAATTTGTTTTTTATTTAGTAGCTAAATATTTGAAACACACCTTAGAATATATCGTTAATATTGTTTGATTGCCTGATTTGTAATCATTATTCATTTATTATTATTTTTAATAATGTGATGGTTCTGTTTTTATAAATGGAACAGATACACGCACATACACTTAAAAAAGGATGTGTAGAGGTTGAATCCATTGACTATCCGTTCAATCATTATCACTTATTAGTTTGTTAAACATATATTTATATTTCTGTTTAAAGAAAATTAGTTTAGATTTTACTATTAAAACATCATAAATTATAATGGCTATTTGTGGGGGAGGGAAAAAAGAAGAATATTTATATATGGCGTAAATGTGTATGTTGTTGGATAATCATTTATTGTTCCATCATGAACCAATTTTATTATCCTATCGAAAAATATTGCCTTTGAATATTTGTTATTGTTGTTGTTAGAAAGAGAAGATCTTTTATTTTCTCTTTCTGACTGAAAATGAACGCCTAAACACATTCATACTATTATCAATAACAACAATAACCGAAAAAAATGTAAATATTCAATTTTGAAATTACGATGAAATCCTTGATTCAAAAAAAAGTAAGCAATGAAAGAATGTGCATTGTATGGCCATAAAGAAAAAAAAACGATTATGATGAATCCGAATAAGAAGAAAAGTAGTTGCATAGTTGGAATTTTTTCCTCTTTCATCATGTTTTTCATCATCATCATCGTCCGAATCATAATAATAACAACAAAAGAAAAAGAATAGAACTGGTTGAAGAGAATTTTTTCAGGAAAAAAAACTTGGCCATTATCGACTTGGCCAGTGGTGTAGTATTTTTTTCCAAGTAATAAAATATGAAAATGCTATCATAATAATATAAATATGTCATAGATATGAACAAATAATATAACGGGGAGCTAATGTTGTTGTATAAATCACACTCATCACACACACAATAGTTGATGTTGATGATGATGATGATGGCGTATGGAATGGAATGTTTTTTTTTCGGGGATGTAATAATAAAGTACGCTTATTAAAATACGAACCAAAAAATAAAAAATCCAGTCATCAACTGTGTGGATGGACAAAAAAAAATGAAAATGAAGCCAAGTTTAAATATTAACTGAATTATTGCCCATCAAAAACTGCCATACCACCAATTGTTATGAATATTCTTTCGTTGTCTGAATTCATTGTGGAATTCTTTACTCAAAATAATTCTATTTGGACAGAATTTTTTTTTCGTTTGTTATTGTTGTTGTTGTTGAAATGCTTAACACATTAATTTCGGTTTTTTTAATATTGGTTATTTATTCATTATACATATTATTATTCAAAGATTGGCCAACAAAAAAAAACAGGCATCATCATAATCATCACAATAAAATAACGTTCTTGATTGAAAAAAATTCTAATGAAATTTTTTTTTCAACTAAAATATTTGATTTCACAATAAAATTCCAATGAATTCAGTGTTTGTTTGTTTTTTGTTTTCAACCGATCAAAACCGATGAAATGAACAAACCAATGAATACTATGAAATGAGAGGAGTGAAATTTTTATTAAATTCAATTTCTTTTGTTTGCAAGTGAGTTGAAAAGAGAAAAAAAAGAGAGAATTTAAGCTTTTAAAATTTGTTATGGTACTCAATAATAATGACATTCGAAGAATTTCACAAAATGATTTAATTTTTTTTCACCATTATTTTTTCATTTTTTTTAATATAGGAAATTTTATCAATGAATTTGCTAATCGTTTAGCATCGTCAGCTAACCATCATCATCATCACCAGAATCACAATAATAATAATCCACAGAATCAACATTCATCATTAGATGTTGGTAAATCAAATGGTCATCTTCAATTGCAAGCAGCAGCGGTAGCTGCAGCCACTATTGCTAATAATGGTGGTGGTGGTGGTGGTGCATCTGGTATCGTTACCGGTAATGGTGGTGTTGGTGGTGTTGGTAGCAAGAAAAAGAAGAAAAAACGACGACATCGGTAAGTTTTGCTAAAATTCTTTCTTTCTTTCTTTCTTTTTTCTTTATATTCGAATCGATTAATCTAATTAATTGATTTTAAATAATAATAAATTCATTAGTTGACAAACTAAAAGTCAATTCAAATGATTAAAATGAACAAAATAATAAATAATTAGTTTAATTGAATATATGGAAAAAAAAGAGTGAAAGAATTGAAAGCAAACATGATGATTGTTCAAGATACGCGCAAACAATTTGAATTGACAGAAAGCGTGTAAATTATATAAAAAAAATCAATCTTGGTGTACTAAAGCGAGAGAGGAAAAAAAGCACTAATTAAAACTGTCAATCATCTTGGCAACAAAACGACAAGAACAAAGTGACAATGGGCTTCCCGAACACACACACACACACACACACATCTATTGTCAATTATTTCGAAATAAATTCAAAATCGGTTGATTGAATTGAGCGGCTACGACACCTACCAATATTTCATCATTATAGCTGATTTTCTGAAATATACAATTCTGTTGAAAAATTTAACAAACGAAAATATTTTCAACAAAAAAAAAAATTCCTGTTGTCAGATAGTGAATCTAATTGTCATTGTTGGATTCAAGAATAATGGATAACGAAAAAAAATATCGATAGCTTTTGTTCAATGACGATGGCGATGACGATGATGATAATGATAAAGGCATATTGTTTGGTTCATTATTGATCCAAACTATACTATGTGTGTCTCACAGGACACGCGACACATACACAAACACACACACGCCTGTTATATACCAGTTCCTATTCTTCTTTTTTTTTCTTGCTCATAATAATTAACTTGAAAAAAACCGTACACAAGTCAATGGTATGGAAGCGTTATCATTATTCATTGATTTTGTGTAAGAGGAACAATGTTATTTTGGCCATAAGGCATCATGTAATATATTCTATAGAGTTGAAAGATTAATGATAGTCATGAAATTTGGAAAATAATGAAAACAAACACTAATTATTTTAATAGAAGAATTTTTTTTGTTGGCAGAATGATGACCAATTTGTAATCGACTAATTTATCATCATATTATTCACCAAAAATACATTCATTATTGACTAATTAAACATTTGAATATTTTTATATTTTCAATACTAACAACAACAATAAGAAAAAACTTTGTAATTTTATTTTATTTTATCTCTTTTAGAACCATATTTACTAGCTATCAATTGGAAGAATTGGAAAAAGCATTTAAAGATGCACATTATCCCGATGTATATGCTCGTGAAATGTTATCGTTAAAAACGGATCTACCCGAAGATCGTATTCAGGTATAATTAATGATTTTCTTTTCAAATTTTTTCATCCATAATAATCGATAAACACTTTAATGATCATTGATCTTGCGAATGATAGGCAACAATAACATTTTTTTTTCAAAAAAATAACTGAGTTTTAAAATCTTTAAAATTTAATGGATCACAATCTTATATCATCATGATCATCATATTTTTAGTCAGTAAAAAAAAATCCATTTGTCAATCCAAACATCAAAAATCAAATAAACGACAAGAGTTTTTGATCATCATAATAATAATCATCATCATCATTATCCACAATGATGTTGAGATAACATTCATGTTGATTTGATTGTGGCTTGTTGTTTAATGATCCAAAAATGAAGCTATTACTGTTCGTGTGTGTACCAGTATTATTATTATTATTATAGTAATCCGATAGTAACATTAGTATTATTAGTGTAAAAAGACAGATTTTTTGTGGATTCAAAATGGATGACTTTTAACATTCATTGTGATAAGGCAGAAAAAAAGAGAAATCAGTGATGAAAGAAAAACGAAAACAACAAAACTGAATGAAGATTTTACTTATAACTTTTGGATTTTAACCAACAGAAAAAAAAGAATAAAGAAATAAAAAAACCAGAATTCGGTTCGTTGAGTATTATATTAATAAGTGAATTACAAAGATGCTGAATCACAAATCAAAGTTGATTATTATATAGGATTTTTCGTTCTAAATGTTTAATTGTTGAATGAATGAATGAATGTGGTGGTTAAATCGCTTGGTGGTTTTTTTGGGACGACAATTTAATTTCATAAATCTATTCTACACTTATAATAATCAGTGTAGATCTGTGCCAAGTAATATAATAGTACAATGTTAATTTAATTACAAATTATTTGTTCAATGGATATTATTATCACTAAAATTTAATGTAATAATTTTTCATTTTTAAATTGAAATTGAAACTGAAATTTATTTTCATTTTAGTTTAATGAAAAGAATTGAAAATATTGATCGAATAAAAAATGGAAAACATTATTGTGGTTTGTCAGTATAAAATTTACAAAATGGAAAAAATTTTTTTCCAATTCCATCATTCAAATTGTAAGAATATTATTGATGATGAAAAATATCAATTTTTGTTGTTGTTGTTGTTCCCCGACCCCCCAATATTCAATTGTCAACTTTTTTTTCTAGTCATTCAAGTAATCAATTGATAAATTGAATTGACATTTTGTTCGCCTAATAATGTTATAAGCATGGTTTATCTCCATAAATGTCAAACCAATTTAGTTATCCGATACGATTTCTCTTTATCATCATACTTCATCAACCCCCTAAAGAAAACAACAACAACAACCGACTAAATGTTTTCATCAAATCGAAACTATTCGCAAATTAGTTTTTTTTTCCCGAAAAAAATGATAAAGCTCAAATAGCATTTGCAACACTCATACAATAGATGTGAAAAGAGAAGAGAGAAAACAAAATACTCCCATAATTGATATTTATATTTCAAACAAAAAAAAACGAAACGATGAACAACGTTTGGTTTACATTATTAGATTAAAAGCACATTATATTTATTTATTTGACATTCGTATCACATCTTTTGTATGTAGTTTGTTTTTTTCCAAAAACATTCTGTTTATGGAGTAAAGAGAGAATCATATACTCAATCAAAAAAAAAAAAAATCTATTTGTATATATCAACGATTCTATAGATTTTTTTTCTGTATAACTCAAAGCTATTAATCCTCTTTTATCAAATTCATTTACCAAATGTTCGATGATTCAACTATTAGATTTATTTTGATGATGATGATGATCATCATGATCATTATCATCATTGAGTGATCATTGATGCATGATGAAATCGAAAGAACAAAAAAAAATGAACAAAAAAATCAAATTCATAAACGATTTGTAACCAAAAAAATTATTTTATTCGATATATTTTAGGTTTGGTTTCAAAATCGTCGTGCCAAATGGAGAAAAACTGAAAAATGTTGGGGTAAAAGTACGATTATGGCTGAATATGGTCTGTATGGTGCTATGGTTCGTCATTCATTACCATTACCCGAAAGTATATTGAAATCTAGCCGTGATAGTGATGAAAGTAATTCATGTGCACCGTGGCTTTTAGGCATGTATTATCATTTTATCTAACCCTTGAA
The DNA here is from genome assembly GCF_027571235.1 of Dermatophagoides pteronyssinus. NCBI lineage: Eukaryota > Metazoa > Arthropoda > Arachnida > Sarcoptiformes > Pyroglyphidae > Dermatophagoides > Dermatophagoides pteronyssinus. The sequence goes on from NW_027461525.1 coordinate 4,470,668, forward strand.
TGAATATCAAGGAAAAACTATTTGACTAGTAAAATCTAACATTATAAATAACATGCTATTTTTTTACGAAAATTTTTATTTAGGAATGCATCGAAAATCATTGGAAGCGGCAGATAAACTCAAAGATTATGATCATATTACGGATGGTGAAGATAATGATCATAATGATGATGATCATGATCATATCGGAAGAAGAGGTGATAATGACAATGGTCAAATTATTGATAACGATGGTAACAGTTCCTTTGGTACAAGTCGACCAAATACACCTAGATCAATATCGCCACATACAAACACTAATGTTAATGGACAGATATCATCCCGTTTGAATTTTTGTGATGTAAAATTGTCATCATCACCACCACCACAACAACCACCATCTCCATCATCATCATCATCATCATCATCGATGATTGAAGTTGTAGGCAAAAGTTCATCATCATCAATACAGTGCAATAATAAACGTAATAAAAATACAATAACCAAATCGAAAAAGAAGCAACGTAAAGAAAATAATGATCAACGTCATCATCGATCACAAAAACAACAACAACAACAAAATGATCAACATCATCGAAACAAATGGAACGTAAATTCAATTGGCAATCATCATCATCATCAGCAGAATGTTGACTCACAACAACAACAACAACAACAAATACCAACATCAAGTCAATTGAATTTTATCGATTTATATGCTAAATGTCGTGCAGAATCAATGAGTGGACATACAATTCGTTCGGTTAATGAATCAATGATGATTAGTTTATCCAGTGGCCGTAATGATCATCAAAATATTCATCATCATTTTAATTCGATAACAAGAACAAATTTACGTAATAATCATCATCAAATTACAGATACAATCAATAATCAGGATAATAATAATACTGTTTGTAATAATTTAGGAGCTTCAAGTTTAAGTTGATTGATTTTTTAGTTTTACCATTATAATATTCTTTATATCTATGATTATTATTTGTCACAAAATTAATCATGATATAACGTGGCAATGACACTGATGATGATGATGATAAAAAAATTGTGTAAATTGAATGAATTTTTCTTTTTCTTTTTATTTGTTTGTTTTATCCAATGAAAAAAAAATAACTTGCTTGCTTGCTACATTTACTATTTAAGGCTAATTTAATTAAGTAAATTAATTTATGGCCACATTTAATTTAGTTGTGTGTGTGTGTTTTTTTTTCATTAATGTTGTTGTTGTTGTTGTTTTGCTTTTCATTTTAATATATAATAATTTCAATATGTGAATTTACAGCAAATGAAACAATTGTGTGTGTGTGTATGTTTGTTAAATGTAATCATCATTATCAATTATTAATTAATTCAAATCCCAAATGAAATTTGATGTCTGTGTGTGTGTGTTGTGTCGGTTATTTTGATATTTGGAATGTTATTCCGTTTTTGTCTTTTTTCATATATGGAACCAGGAAAAAAAGGTGACGACAATGATGATAGCGGAAAATTTTCATTGACATGCCACCATTGAATGGAATGATGTGTGTGTGTGTGTGTGATTAATGACACATTTAACAAATTAACACATTTAGTTTTGTTTTATTTTCAATTGGGGGAGGTTAAAGTAAATGTAGAAAATTATGGAATCAGTATACGGGGAAAAAAATGGTTGGCAAAAACTCCATAGAGAATGATTTTCAATTTGACTAAATAAACAATGACAATAATAATGAAAAAAAAAATCGAAAAGTCATAGTCGGACCGGTTTTATGATGATGATAATGATGATAGAATTTTTTTTTCTTCTCACCCATTATTATGATCTCTATTGGGACATAAATGAATTGAAATAATATCTTGACAGTTGTTAACACACACACACACACACACACACATAGATACACACCTTTGGGCAATCATCAGAGACAAAAAAATAAAAAATATTTATGATGATGATAAAATGATGAGAATTACTAAATTCCCAAATGGTAAATGTGTTATATGTTTTTTCCTTCCTTCTTTTTTTTCAAACGGGTCAAAATATCATCATCATTACAGACAATGTTATAATAATAATAATGATAAAAATAAATCATAAATAAATAACTTCGATTTTGTTAAAAATAAATTTCATTTTCATTTGTATTTCGTGCATTATGGTATTTTTTTTGTTGTTGTTGGAAATCCATCAAATTCGATTCGGATTCTGTTGATTTTAAATTAACAAATATATAACTGCCATCTATCATCGATGATGAACAATGAAAAAATTCATTAATTTTCAAAAAAAAAAAAGTTAATACAATCAATTTTTCACTTATAAATTATCATTTAATTTTCTTTTTTCTTTTTTTTAATTATTATTATTTATATATCCATGTTAAAAATGTAATAATAACGACCGATTTCTAATAATCATTAATTCATAATAATAATAATAATAATAAAATAGAGAGAGAGACAGCAAAATGGAGCGCGATGTTTGTGTTATTATAAGTAAGTGTGTGTGTGTGAATGATTTGTGAAATAAAGAAAAAGAGGTATAAATTAAGAATTAAAAATTCACAATATGTATAGCGAGAGAAAGAGAGAGAGAGACATCAAATGAATGAAATCAGAAACATATTACATTATTTCATTGATTTTTTTTTTGACATTTGAATAGAGGCGTGTTTCCATTAGATATTTTTATTAATATTTTTGTTTGTTTGTGTGTGTATAGTTGTGTTAAAAGGTGGAAGGTGGAAGTAAGGTATTTATTTAATCAAGATATATCACTTTGTCTGATAATAATAATAAGTGAATTAATGTGAATGTCGAAAATTATCATTTGATTTTTTTTTTTTGTTTTGTTTGGTTGTGATGGTACCTATACAAACATGGTCATTTAATGCTGTGATCCAAGATTTATCATAATCAAACATTGATGTTTATATACCTATGTTTATTTTTTGTTTTGTGACCAAGAAGAAACATTTTTAATAGATTTCAATGTCAGATCATGAGTTTTTGAGTATGTAGGTATATATGGATAAAAAGAAATGGATTGTGTATTTATTGAAATATTAACGAACAAAGTGAAGAAAAAGAATTGGAAACGAGAGAAAAAAAATTACATAAAATTTCAATCAAACGATTCTCTTTTCTCTTTCATCGGATCGGATGATAAAATTTTCTTAGAAAAAAACTAAAAAAAAAATCGATACAAGAACTTATCGATCATGCAACATTGAAGAACATAAAATACTCGAACCACTGACCGACTAATTGAATGAGTGATTGATTTATAGAATGATTGTTTGTGACTTGACTTGCTGAGTGAATTTCTGAAATTTTAGAAGCATGTTCAATAATTTTTTTTGTCTGTTATAACGGTCAGTGTGTGTATGTTATGAATAAGATCATTCTTTAAATAATTAAATGGATTATAATTGTTAAAAGTGAAACGTTTTTTTTGTACAAAATTACTTTATCATAACATCATCAATGGATTGATGGTGTTATGTTCGACAAACAATAATTAATAATGGAGCATAAAAAGAAACGGGTCTACATAGACAATTGTGGAAACAACCGAAAAATTGATGTATGCGTGAGTCTGTTTGGGTGGGTGATATATATAGCTATGCAGCTTGCATATGACTCGAATTCGAATTTGAAAGTGTTGCCGAAGAATTCAAAGGGTTCGATGATGATGAATTATTGTTATTAGATGTTGATGTTGTTGCCGATAAAGAAGATGCAGAATATGGCAAAGAAGTTGAAGAAAATATGGGAGATTTTACTGAAATTTGATTATTGGTTGTCGTTGTCGATGTATACGTTGATAATGTTGACGGTAAAGGTAAAGATAAGGATTTATCATTGGCCATTGATTGATTAGTATTCTGTGGTGATGATTGCTGTTTATCGGTCAGCTCCAATTCTTCTAACCGTTTCCATAGTTCATCACGCTCTTTTTCTTTAATCTTTTCCCTATAATAATAAGTGACCAAAATATTTAAATATGAATACAAAACATATCGATTACTTACTTTTGTCTTTCAACTTTATATGAGGCCGTAAGCTCATCGAACAACTTGGAATTTAGTTCCATAAAAGTTTTCAAAACATTATATACAAGTGCGATAATTGTCTGATTCCAATGTTCTTTGGAAATACGATATAATGCGGGGAACATTATTGGCATGATAACGTTTGTATTCTCTTCGATCAGGCTCATAATATAATCATTATTCCAGAAAAATAATGCGCGTTCAGCAACCTTCAAAAATTGATAGTGAAATTGAAAATTTGTAATTGAAATAAAAATTATCTTACTTGGAAATGTGGACTTGAAACACATTTTGCTATCTGTTTGAATAATGGTACTTGAATTTTATCGAATTGAACAAGATCTATCACATCGAGAATTTCTTCTATTTCGCCAAGAAACATGACTTCTTTTTGACTACAAGTTTTTGGCCAAAACTTCAGCAGACCATTGATGACGCTTTCTGTTAATGATGAATCTTTTTCGAGAAATTGCACTACACAATAAGCCAACTGTTTGAAAAAAAAGAAATATTTAAATATGACAATGATGAAAAATATCGAATGATTCTTACTTGAGCGTGATATAATGCTAAACATTTCGGTTTATGTAACGGAATGAGAACTTTGATCAAAAATTGCTTATGTTCAGCTTTCAAAGGCAACGCGAATCCATTAATAATGCTATTCAAGAAATTGTTAAGAGACATTAGAAAAAAATTTCAAAATATCGATTCATTTTATACCTTCCCAAGATTTCAAGCAATTCTCCAACCCCGTTAAAATGCTCGGTTTCATAGATAAACCTTAGGAAGATATTGTTAATTTGTTTACGAATAAATGCGCGTAATCCTAGAAATTTCCCATAAATTCTATGTAACACAGTCTTAAGGAAATCTCTTTCACGTGGATCTTCACTATCGAACAATTCTAGCAGCTGTTTTTTAAAAAATATAAAATTAATATCAATTACAGATCGATAATCAAAATCGGTTTTAAGTTACATACTTGTAGAACAAATTTTTGATCGATTACTTTTTTCCCTATCGTTGGTTGAAAATCAGGTGATTCGAAAAACCTTAATACAAATTCATATACAAGTTGTAGATGAGGCCAAGCTGCTTCTAATGTAGGATCATCTTCTTCGGGATCAAAATCAGGATTCTCGCTGGGCGGTAACGTTCGAAACAAATTACAAGATATCTAGTTGAATTTAAATTTTTTTTTATTAATTAAAATATCAATATAAACTAATCTTTTTTTACCATTTTAATTATTTCTGGATAGACGGGCTCTGTAAGAACACCTCTACCGGCACTAATATAATCAACAAGTTCATTTAATGTTGCACGTTTGATTTCTTTTCCTTTTAAATCGAAAACCGGATCCATAAAATCAAATGCCACACAACATTGTCTTAATTTACGAATGAATAAACTTTCTTGTTCGGCTGGACCGACATCTAATAATTGTTTTATAAAAAATCAATTAATCAATAAAACTAATTTTTGTAATAATAACCACCAAAAAAAACTTACCTTTTAACAAAGGTAATGGCTGCAATTCGATCTCACTAGTTATACGATATCGTGATGAACCTTGTGAACGTTTTTGTTTTCTTTTCAATGATCCTTTTTTGAATGGATCAATTTTGTCGACAAATGCCGGTGAAAGTGATGCATGTGAAGCCATTTTTTTGTTTTGTTTTGTTTTTCTTCAATGAAATATTTTAATTTTAATTAAAATAAATATGATACGATATAATATTTTTGTTTTGTTTTGTTATCCAGTAAAAAGTAAGGCAAATTTTATTTGTTGTATTTTGTTATTCACTTTTTTTTCTATTGAAAAAAATGGCAGAATTTTAATATCGTTTTGTTTCTGCTCAGCAAATATGAATGAAAAAAAAACTATACAACGATTATATGGATGGTATATTATTGAATATTTGTGAAGTGGAAATATATATCAAGCAGCTGAATAATTTTATGATTTTATTTTTTTGATTCTAAACACAATTTGAATTTCACACCGAAAAAATAAAACCGATGAAAATGCCGAACAAAACAAAACAAAAAAAAATTCAAGTTATTATCAACATCTTCATTGTTGTTGTCAGTTAATTTGTTTTTTATGGATGAAAGATGATATTATTTTTCAATCAAAATATTTGAAAAAATTGATTTGTAGAAAGAAAATTTTTCACAAATTAAAAACATGCATATAAACGATGATGATGATGATGTTGATAATAATTGGTAAAATTCAATAATGGCCGGTTTGGATTTCTTCAATTTGGTCGAAAGATTTCATTCTCTTTTTATTTACAAAAAAAAGAAGAGAAGAGAATTCTTTGAAAAACAATCGTTTTGATTTAATATTTTAAAATACGGTTACATTTGTTGCCAATCATAATGTTGTTTTTGTTGATAATAATGGTGGTAATAATAATAATAATATCGATGATCTGATCCAAACATAAACTATTTAAAAAAAAATCAATAATAAAATTAGAATTCAACAACAAACAATTCAACAAAATGGAACCGAAGTATGTATACATTCCAAAGAGAATATTCTTTGTTTTTACACACACACACACACACAAACAAAACAAATAAAATGTGAGTGACAAAAAAAATGTGTATGTCTTATTTGTTTGTTGAAATGAATCAAACATGCACACAAACTCACACAAATTCTACTTCTTTTTACCATTCATGCTATCATCATCATCATCATCAAAATTTATCAAAAAATATAATTGCCATAGATTGCTGCTTGATATGTTCTATACATAGTTGTTATTCTTAACCAAAAAACACAAACACACACAGAATATAAAAATAACAAGAATATTTAGCTAGTATCATCAGGCCCACACATTTACAAAGAGCAAAATAAAAAAAACTTTAATACAAAGACTAAATTCCAATAATAATAACTAGGTTAATTGGTAAAAGTAATGGAAATGTAAATCAGAATAAAAAGAATCAAAAAAAAAAAACAACAACAAATTAATAACTTTGACTTTGAAAACAAAACAAAAAAAGTTTACAACATAAGAATCGATTCTAAAAGATTCAATAAATAACACGAAAAATCAATTCAAGATTCTGGCATTCTGGAGGTGTGCCTGTGTGTGCAGATATCACCGATCATCATCATCATCATCATGAAACAAGAAATTAAGTTTTTATTCGTTTGTTTTTATGCATAATGTGTGTGTATTGGTGGAAAAAAAGTCCTGAATCTAAACGAGAAAAAAAATATGAAAAAAAACGAGCAACTACACAGAGTTAGAAAAAAAAGCAGAGGCAACAGAAGACAAGCAGCCAATATTGAAGTCAAAGTTCCATTCATTGCAATAGTGACGAATATCTTTCTTCTTTTCATTTTTTTTTCATTAACATTATTATCATATTAAACGAAATGGAATCGAAATTTTTTGTTTCTAAATTTTAGATTCCATATTCCATTCTTCTATGAATCTCGTGGTTTGTGATTGATCGATAACAACAACAAAAAAAAAGTCAATAATAATGATAATAAAATAATTTGATGACATTTTGCGAACAAATCACTTTATTTCATTTGTTTTTGTTTTCTGTTCATCATGATTATTATTCAATTCAATAATCATAAGAATGACAAAGGAGAAACAAAAATTATCAAATCAAAATGTCATCATCAATGATGATTCAGGTAAATTATGAGACATTGTTGACGGGCGTATAAAATCAAATGTGATGTATGTGTGTGTGTGTGTGTGTGCGGTGTATGTTTGATGAATGTTTTGTAAAATGAGAAAACACCGGTGATCAAATATCAATATGAACATAACGTAGAAAAAAATCAATCTTTTCAAGAATTTACCTTTGAACGAAAACAAAAAAAATCACTAAATAATTTTTAGAAATTTAGAAAAATTCATTGTAAATAATATAGTAACAAATTTACGTTACAATCAATATTGATATGATGATGAGATGCCGAAATAAAAAAAAAATTCAATTTTCAATATAATATCATAATCAATCGAATCATGAGATTGATGATGATGATGATGATCATGATTCAATCACACATGAAATTGACACATATACACACACATAAACAGACGAAAAAGTACATTTTAAGAAAATATGTGAAATAAATCAAAATTCCAACAAAAAAAATAATTTAAAAAATGTGAAATTTATCTAAATTCATGCACTTACAATCATCATCATAATTATCACCGACAATAACAATGAAAATTTGTTGCAAACAAATAACCTTTTTGTTGTTGTTGTTGTTGTTGTTATTGTTTCTCAATTTACAACAATGAAAAAAAAATGGGATGACGATCAGTTGTGGTGTGTCTATGTTGTTGATGTTGAGATGATAATAAAATCGAGTTAATGCTTTGATTGTGTTTTGAGAAGAAACAAAAAATTTGTTGTTGTTGTTGTTGCCGTTGATGATAGTGGTGGTGGTGGTGGTGGTGTTTGGATGGATTTTGCTACACTTTTGTTTTTGTAATGGTTCTTGAGATTAAAGAATAATAATAATAATTAATATTATTAACTTGATAATGGTTGATAATGGCTATGTTGAGCTTATAATTTCTGGCTTCATATAATTCGAAATATCCACATGTGTGTATAAATATAGTTTCGAATATATTTGATGATGATATTTATTCTGAAACAATAAGAATACCTGGCGAATCAGGCGATATCAATATTATATCAATATTATCTTTTAGCCATGATGTTGTTTTTTCGAACATTTCGTTTTCAAATTGATTGTAATTGATGAAATTCTTTCTAAAGAATCATATAGGAAAAAAATTACCACCGATCAAAATAAATTTATTTAATATAATATTATAAAAAATAATATAGATAGAAAGAGAGGAAGAATGATTGAAAAAGATAATTTGAAAAAAAAACTTTTTGATGATAATAGTGATGGTGATGATTATGATGATGATGATGATGATGAGGATGTGAATAAAAATAATAATAAAATCCTCCCCTTATTTCTTTATCTTCTTTTTTTTTTGCTCCCTTTTAACACTATTTCTTTTTTTTTCACTCTTTCACTTTTTGTCATTCATGCACACACAAACACAAACAAATATACACTCGGTATAAGTGTCTGCAAAAAAAAAACATTTCTCTATAAAATTGTGTGGTGGCAGTGATGGCGGCGTCGGTCTCATCATTATCATCATCCTCATCCTCAATTCCATTCTGTGATCGGAACAACAACAACAACAACAACAAAACATTGGCAAAGATAGATTTATTCTCTCTCTTCAATATTTACTCAGACAAATATCCAATATCATCATCATCATCATCATTATCATCATATATGATTAGTGTGTGAGCAGTAATGTTGTTATACATTGCACATTTTTCATATATATGTGAAAAAAAAGGTAGCAAAAATAATAAAAAAAAACTGGTAAAATTGGTCGTAGTCACAATTGATAAAATTAGGATTCTTTTCCTTTTCAAACATTTTCCATTCAAATTTTCATTAATTTTACGTTTAATAGTAGAGGTATAGAAATATACATGATATTCGTACATGATTATGACCATTACGTTATGTTTAAAAAAAAAATCGAAGTGGCCAGATTTTTTTTTACCCCCAAAAAATGATTTGAATGTGTTGAGAAAAAGAATAATTTTTGAATTGTATTGAAATATTTGCAAAAAAAAACTATAGAACTTCTGTTTCGGAAATCGATATGCAGAATATAAAATATTATTATTTTTTTATGGACAACTAAAGTGATATAGAATTCTACATGAATAGAATTGTTTGATAATATATTCCATTCTATTTAACAATGAAATAAAATTGATGAGCTTAGAATAGAGAATATGATTCAATTGTATTTGTCAATTGATCATTGCCAAATTATGATATCCATTGCATTTTTTTCAAAATTGATTGTGTCATGTTCAATTCAATATTGACAAAAAGCTGGTGGGATGGGCTAAGAATTAACATTATCTTGTATGTACGGTGCAAGTACACTTGAAATTCATGAAATTGTAACTTTGATTCAAGCATTGTGAAAGAAACTGAAGAATAGAAATATGCGACTAAACACGTGTAAAACATTTACTCGGACATTGAAATCTCAACTGTCAAGTGCTCATGAGGTTTTTGGCCGGTTCACAACCCAACAACGATTTTCGAATTCTGTATTAATCAACCAACAATTTAATGTAGCCATGTCAACCACCACCACCAACACCGATAACAATATGAAAATAATAAAAATAGGCACTCATAATGGAGCATTTCATTGTGATGAATCGTTAGCTTGTTTTATGATCAAGAAATTACCATCATTTGAGAATGGCACTATTATACGATCACGTGAAACAAATGAACTCAATTCATGTGATATTGTTGTCGATGTTGGCGGTATTTATGATCCTGATTCAAAACGTTTTGATCATCATCAAAAAACCTTTGTTAAAACTTTAAACGATTTTTTTCCCGAGAAAAATCCTAAAATCGGTAATATTAAATTAAGCTCAGCTGGTTTGATTTACGCCCATTATGGACATGAAATTTTGGCACGTATATTAGATTGGAACAAAGATGAACAACGAACCGATATTATTTTCGATATGGTTTATGAAAATTTTGTGAAAGAAGTTGATGCGATCGATAATGGTAATTAATCAAAGTAATCATTGTGAATTGTTTTAAATAATCTTTGTATTATAGGTATTAATATGTACGAATGTGAACCCGTCTATCATATCCATACTCATCTATCACAACGTGTAGCTAATCTAAAACCTCGTTGGAATGAAGAAGAAACTCACGAAATTCTTTATGAACGTTTCTTGAAAGCGGTTGATCTTACTGGACGAGAATTTGTTGAATGTGTTAATTATTACGGACATTCATGGTTTCCAGCTAGACAAATCGTAAAGGAAGCATTCGATAAACGATTTGAAAATGATCCTAGTGGTCGTATTATACTACTTAATGTTGGCCTACCATGGATACAGCATTTATTTCAAATTGAATCGGAAAATAATGCTGAAGGACAGATAGCATTTGCCATCTTTCCGGATCATGATGGTTGGCGTATACGTGCTGTACCAGTATCTGAATCCAGTTTTGAATTACGTAATCCACTCAAAGCCGAATGGAGAGGTTTACAAGCGGACGACGTATGTCGTTTGTCCAAAATAGATGGTTGTGTATTTGTCCATTCAACCGGATTTATTGGTGGTAATAAAACAATTGATGGAGCATTGCAAATGGCCCGTGAAAGTTTACAATGTAAAAAATTAAAAACTGATAATTAAAAATTTTTATTTATTAAAAAAAATTTCAAATTTGATGACTTTTCGGCCACATTTATTTTTATTAGAAATTTAGATGTAATGGTTGTGAATTTAGATTTTTTTTTTCAATTGTATCCGATGTATTTTGGTTGTGTTTTATTTATAAACCCAAATTCATAGATGATCAAACCAAAAATTAAATTTTAAGATGGTCACATTTAGCAAATTAATTCGAATAAAGGGTCGTTTGAATATAACGGTATTTTATGATTCAAATATAAATAGTTTATGTGGTGTTGTAAAATATATAGAGAATATAAATCCAAAATCACAACGGCTTCTCACAATCGTCGTTGGCTGTTGGATGGTTGTGGCTGAGAAAGAGATTTAAATTTTATGGGAGAATTAAGATGAATTATTTTTTGCAATCGTGTCTTCATCTCTATTTGCCACCTTTACGAAAAGCTTCAGCAATAGCTTCTTCGGATGCTTCTTCATAATCGCAAGCTTGAACATATTTATAAACACCGACAAGAGCTTTTTTCAATGCATCATAACTGCTTGAGTAAAGCATTTTCTGCTTTATTTTAGCACTTTCCGGACACCTAAAGATAAATTAAATTAATTCATTTTTCAATAATTTGTACAAGTAAAAAAATGAATATCATACCAGGTCATAAGTACCAAACGATCGACACTCATGTTACTTTTTTCTCCACCACCTTCGACCGGAATGTTGGCCGGAAAATCAAACACACAATAACGGCATTCATTTTTATAGTCTTGCAATTTTGCTACAAAATCACTGTAGGTAGCATCACGAGGACCCGTAGTTTCAACTTCAATAACCTAAATCCAAATTTGTTAAATAAGAATGATTATAATTCAGAAAATAATTATACATACACGTTCATCTTTGATGTGATAGATGATGTAACGATATTTTTTATCTTTTTTCACTTCTTCATAAAGTGTTTTTGCTTCCGTTGCGACAGTAACTCCGGATGCCTAAATGATAATTAAATAAAACAAAAATCAAAGACAGAATTAATATCAACACGTGCAATACCACAACAGATACAAAAACTGTATATGCGTAAATGTGACTGTCATTAGAAACATGCGCCTAAATTCAATTCATTAATGCAATCGAAATTTCATCATTGCCAAATGAATGGTATTCTTTACAATATCAAGGCACTCCTATTTGATGTGTTGAATATTTTGTTTTTGCCGCGTTGTTTGTTTTATCCACGATATTGGCCCGAATATATTATTTATACATACATATCCAAATTTAGAATAGCAAAACGAATCAATCCGAGTGGGATGGATTAAGGCGTATAAATAATTAGAGCAAAATTCTTGTTGCAAATGAAGCTAGAAATTCTTTTTTTATTTTAAGCCAAAACAAAAAACTGAACAAACTTTGCATTTCATGTATAATAATAATAATTATCCTGTCGGTATGTTTGTACGATTGTAAGATTTATTTTTTTTTTTGATGGTAACAATGGTGACATCATACAATCGTCATTGGATATTTTATTTAGGAAAAAGATATATCGAAGAAGATACATGAAAATTGATTTTTTAAAAATTCTTTGATAAATCTTAAAGAATGAAATTATCTATACCATTTTCGCAATGAATATTTTTCAAAAACAAAATTACTAATTTAAGCAATGATGCTGATAAAAAAAAACAATAAAATTAAAAAAAAACGGCCAAAAAAAATTATAAATGAATGACTGATATAATATAAATGAGGGCGTCGGCAATATTGGCCAAAACCATTGGGTGAGGAGAGGGGGGTGATAAAATACATAAGCTAATATAAAGTGCTATACTGAATCATTATTATATGTGTGATGATGGATGGATGAAGACGATGGCTGCTATGTTTGTATACGGCCAGTATATAAATTTAGCGTGTGTGTGTGTGTATTTGTCAATTAAATTCAAATTTCAAATCATGCTTTTTTTATTTGAAAAATATCGATCCAGAAACAAACAAACAAACAATAATAATCATTGACAGTTGTTAAAAACTTACCATTTTGATTTTTCTTTGTTTTATTCACAAAAATAAAAAAAATTCAAAGTAAAAAGGAATTCGAATATAGCTGAAAAAAACTTCTGAATGTAAGTAAAACGTATCGAACAAAAAAAAAAACGGGCTGGAAAAAATAACAAACAAAAATTTTCAAATTTGGCTTTTATCCGGAAAAACACACCGACACAAACAAACACACTAAGAATGATGATATAAAAAAAATCGAAAAGAATCTTTTCGACCAAAACGATGACAAAAATATAATAGCAATGAAATGAAGAAAGAAACAAAAAAAAAAAAATGAACGAAAATCCAATGAAAATTAATATCAACGACGATTGATGATTAGGCTTGTGCTAATAGAAAAAATGGAAATAAAGCAAGATTTTTTTTTGGATGTGTTATATATGTGCGGATTCTGATGAATGTAATAATTTTTTTTTTGTGCTACTGTTGCTGATGCTGTTTGGTTTTCATTCACATTCGAATCGGTTGAGTCACCAAATAGAAATCACAGTGTGGCCATAATAATGTGTATCCAGCTTTCATTATTATAAAAACGTCTAGCAATCGAAAATCATTTTCCAATTTCGAACAATGATGATGATGATGATGAAAAAAGAACATAATCAGAAGGGGCAGCACTGTAGCATACCGGCAAAACAAAAAAAAATTATAAAAAACAAAAAACAAAAAATAAAGAAATACTCAATGCGGGCGTAACCACCAAATCACACATGCGCATGAAAAATATGAATTGTCATCCATCCTTTTTTGTTTGTTGTTTTGATGTTGTTATTGATAATGATAAAAACGTTGGCCTCAACTGATATGACGTATAAGATTTTTTTTTTTTTTGAATAATAAATGTCAATCAATGAATCAATGTGATAACTAACTTGATATGTAATTTTTATTGATTAAAATGATCATTAATTTAAAAGGATATTTTTCATTTTTATGTACAAATATGGATAAATAATTTGATCATCATCATAATGATAATAATCTATTTGGACCACCCTCAAAATTTAGAATTACATTAAAAAAATATGTTCCAGATCTTTATCCAAATAATCAATCGTCTTATGTCATATATTTACAATGGTATCTCGATTGTTACACATCCATCTACAATATGAAATTTTGCTTTTGGATAAACAATGATTATTATTGCGGATTATTTTGAAACGGATTGCCATTGTTTAATGAGATATATTTCGTAATCTAAACATTTTTGGATTGCAACTCAAGTGGTGTTATTGTTTCTGGTCTGTTGATCGGAAAATTGATACAAGAAAAAAAACAATTATTACCATTTAAGGTAATAATTTTTTCTTTCATTCATTACAGTCATTCATTCATTCATAATGATTGTTTAAGATGGTAATAAAACCAGTAGCGGTAATTACACATTGCCTTTACATTCTTGATGTATGTGTAACATATGTTTGAAATTATAGCGCGGTTATTTTTTTCAAGTACACGAATAAATAATACTTGTTGAATGATGAAAAATATTAATTTTCAGATTTTTTTTTCTTAAATTTTATTTGGTTTGAAGAATTTGTTCGGATTCGATTCGATTTTTTTAAATGGAATCAATGACCTATTGTCGGGACTTGGATTTTTTTTTTTTTTTTTTGAATTTTTGTTCTTTTTGCTCATGTCATTTGAAGAAACTTGGGAGAAAACGCTGATCACATTCATCAATGACTTTCGTTATATTGAAGACAATATTCATTTGGTTTCGTCCATTATGAACACCAGAACGCACATTTATACGCCACACGTTATGACTATCGATACAGATTTATAGCATACACACATGTGATCTTCGAATTTTTTTGGTTAGATTTTCTTTCGAACTGTCCATTTGAATCATTTTCGATTCTGAATAAATCATCTTTTTGTTGTTAAATAAATTAATCATGGGTAATGTTTTTGCATCATCAATGCCTCCACCGCCTGTATCTCTTGGACAGGCCGGTATCATTCCTGATCCTAAACAAATATCAGAGACCAATAATCAGCCTATTATTAAGAATAATAATCCTGGATCAATGGAAGAACTTCATAGAAAATGCAAAGGTTAAATGTTTCATAGACTTTTTTCCATTTATTTCATTGACATATTTTTACAATCAACAAAATTAACAATTTTAGATGTCTTTCCAATGACATTCGATGGCAGCAAAGTTGTGGTCAACAAAATGTTGAGCAATCATTTTCAAATCAGTCATAATATTATTATGAGTTCGGGAAGTATGCAACCACCCGGTTATCGTTTCGGTGCTACCTATATTGGAACAAAACAACTTTCACCATCCGAAGCTTTTCCAATATTTTTCGGTGAAATCGATCCAAATGGCAATCTAAATTCTCGTATAATACATTTGATGGGTGAACGTGTACGGATGAATATTGCCGCACAATTTCAAAATTCGAAATGTGTTGCATCACAATTGATAACCGATTATCTTGCACCAGATTACACTGCTTCAATGGCATTGAGCAATATCGATCTTGTTAGAAATTCCGGTTTAACTGTGGTCAGCTATTTACAAAATGTAACCAATAAACTTTCAATGGGAGCTGAAATGGTCTGCCAATACAATTCGAATGTAGCTCATTCGATATTGTCTGTTGCTGGTCGTTATACATCGCCTGACAATTATATTGTCAGTGGTACAATCAATAATAACAGTGTTCAATTATGTTATTATCAGAAAAAGAATGAATATTTACAGGTAATATTTGACAATATCATTCATTATCGCTGATCATCATTTGCCATTATCAAACTAAAGGTTGGCGTCCAGGTGGAAACAAATTTAACTGAACCGGATAGTACAGCATCATTTGGTTATCAAATCGATTTGCCTAAATCAAATTTTGTTTTTCGAGGACTTGTTGATACGAATTGGAATGTTGGTTGCGTATTTGAGAAAAAACTACTGCCATTGCCATTTACATTGATGTTTAGCGGTACGATCAATCATCTCAAAGCACAAACCAGAGTTGGTCTCGGTCTTTACGTTGGATAATTATTATCTGTTAACAATTTATCATCGAAAAAAACCCCGAAATATTTACACAATTGTAACATTTCTATGTATTGATTATTAGAATTATTTTTTTTCTAAAGCAAATAATAAATCATCTAGAGAATTTATTTCGTAATTGATTTAAATCCATCACTTGTCCTATAGAGAATGTTTGCATTTCCATCGATATGAAACCATTAAGATTGTTTGATTCTGTTGATGTTTGTATGCAAGGATAATCAGGAGGTGGTTGAATGAATTGTCCATTCGAATCTTTCATTCGAGATCGATCCGATGAAAATGTTCGCAAATATTCTTCAGCCATTATGACTCGAAATTTACAATCATATTTACGATTTATATAATCATAGCGTCGAAGTACATTTTTTTGATAATCATCGAATGAACATGGAAATGGCAAAATAGTATCATAGTCGAAAACAATGGTGGAATCATCATCATCGTTATCCGTGTCATAGTAAATTAAAATTACATGATAATCCCATATTACGTGGTAATTATGATTAGGATTTCCAATTTTCTGAGCCCATAATAATACCTGTAAATAATAAATTGATTTAATCAATTCATGAAAATTTTTAACAATCGCACTTGTTCGATATCGTTTGATATGAAAACTACAAAACAATTCTTCAACAATCCGGGTTCTTTTTGTTGAATATGTTCACATAATTTCCAAATATTTTCTTCGCTAATGATTACAAAAAAAAAATTCCAATTAAAAAATAGAATTTATATTAAATTTTTTGTTTACCAATAAAAAGGTGTATAAATCAATTGTTCGCGATCTAAAGAATTGAAAAAATTCATTTTCACCGCTTCAAAAAGTTTACAAATATAATAAGAATCCTATTTCCACATCACAATGATAATAGAATCCAAAAAGTTTCTATTTTGTTTAGACGAATAAGAATTCTTAACTGTTATTTGTTTCGATTCTGTGCAATTCAAGATTATTATTATTTTTATTTTTATTATAACTGGTAAAGATCGACCCGATTTTGTTTTTAGTATATAAAAGAAAAAAAAACAATAAACCATGAATGTAGTAAAAAATGTTTCGCTAGTCCTATAGTTTGTTTGGAACCTAAACAATTTTCATTTTTAGACAATCAAACTTTAGCGATCAATAAGATTTTTTTTTGTCATTCTTGCTTTTTCTGTGTTGAATCTCATAATAAATCCTATCTTCCAAAATGAGTCAATTCTTTTGGTTTTTATTAGCAATTCTTTACTGTGGTTTGACGATATGTTTTGCCTTGAATCCATATCGTGTTCTTGAAGTACCTAAATCAGCAACGATAGCTGAAATTAAAAAATCTTACAAAAATTTGGCTAAAAAATAGTAAGTAATTTTACAAAGTTTTTAATAATTTAAAATGATTGTATTATTCACATAGCCATCCAGATAAAAATCAAAATAACGATGCACAAGAAAAATTCATAGAACTCAATAAAGCTTATGAGGTGAGTAAAAAATATTTTCATGAATCGCTGTATTAGTATTAGTTACACTTTTTTTCATTAATCAGATCCTCATGGATCCAGAAAGAAGACGTCTTTTTGATCGAACTGGACAAACAGAAGATTCACCTAATTTCAAACATAAATCCGACTATCGTGGCTTTAATCGTTTTGATTTTGATACATTCGACACTTTTTTCGATTCCAATGATGGCCGAAATTTTAGATTTACATTCAATAGTGGAAGTTATTTTCGCAAACATTCAATAACTCATCGAGCATATGAAAACACAATTTTACCGCAAAGTTACTCCACACCTTACATTCTAGTCTTTTATGGTGATCTATGTGTTCCGTGCATTCAAGTAGAACAAGTGCTTCGTAGATTGATGAATGAATTAGAGTCAGTTGGTGTTGGTTTCGGTACGGTTCATTCACAACATGAAATCGCTTTGACACGAAAGATTGGCGTTCGATCTTTACCTTATATCATATCGTTAATTGATGGTGATATAAGACCATTTAGAGAGCCAGAAATATCATTATCTACAATGATTGGTTTCATTAAAAGATCTTTGCCAAAAGATTTAGTCATCGAAATTAATGATGATAATTACTACGACTTTTTAAATGGATGGAAAGATAATAAAGTACGAGTATTATTCACTAATAATGATCGTTCAATTCGACTTCGTTATATTCTGGTCGCTTTCTATTTTCACGAACGAATCGCATTTGGCCATGTCAAGACGGATGATCAAAAAACCAAAGAAGTATTGAAACGTTATCATATTGACCCGAAAATGAATTCAATGCTCGTATTTAATGAAGATATTAATAGTCCGACTGCTAGTCTTTCAGTTTCAGAACTAAAAACGCAAATCATGAAGGATGTACTGGATTCACACAAATACTTATTTTTGCCTAGAGTCACTTCTCAAACTGTATTCGATCATTTATGTCCAGTAGCTAGTTTGCCATCACGTGCAAAACTTTGTGTAATGCTTGTTTCCAGCGAAAAAGAAGATAATGAACGAAAATTTCATGCCATGAGAGCATTCATGAAAGAAAGCGATTTCCCTAAAGATCGATTTCGTTTCATGTACATTCATCGAGAAAAACAAGCTGAACTAGTCAAATCATTGACAAATATTGGTTTAAGCAAAAAAGTCAATATTAATCGAGGAATCCATGTTGTCATATTATGGCGAAAAGAATCAAATCAAGTTTTCTATGAATGGTTAAACAATGAATGGGATTTTGTCGATTCGACTTATATAAATGAAACAAAACAAAAACTGAATCTTCTTATGACTCGATTATCACAGAATGCCGCCCAATTTACTTACAGTGTAAAAATCAATTCACTCACTGATGAATCGGCAAAAAGTCTATTTGCTAGAATAGTTAAAAGATTACTATTGGTAACTGAAAATTTAAGCGACAATATTTCCCGAACAGATCCTACACCGATTTTATCGGTCGTTTTTTCCATCATTTTTATCATATTTATCGGTTATGTCATGACATATTTCATGTATGTATTGAAATTTTATTTTTCTACTCCAAAACACAGTGTTTCATTGTATTCACTTCACAGGAAAGTCGAAGAAGAATCCATAAGAGAAAAATATAGAAAAATGGGCCGTCAAATGCCTGGATCATCCGCAAGACCAAGGTATTCTTACTAAAATAATTTTAAGATAATTTTTCGACTGTTTTTTATTCTTCAGGAATGATTGCAAATTAAATATACACGAATTGAGAGGAGAAACTTATAATGGCCTAATTCGTTTGTTAAAGCCCGGATGTCGTACTATCGTACTACTTTGTGATAGTTCTTCGAAATCTAAATTGTTACCTCAATTTTATAAAGCGGTACACCCATATCGGAAGTATGTACTTATCTGTTATGTGATTTTTTCTCCAATTTTTTAAAACTTTTATTTCTCAAGGAACAAAACTTTAATGTTTGCCTTTCTTTTGGTGGAAAAGAATATTGATTGGTATAAAAAACTTTTATTGCAAACACTTGGTGGTGAACGAGAATTGAATATTAATCCGAAAAATTGCATTGGAACAGTCCTTTCGATTAATGGTTTTAGAAAATATTTTTGCGTCTATCACGCAAAACATCCGGAAAATAATATTCCATTGGTAATAAATTTTATAGTTAATGATATTAGATCTTATCTTTTTAAATATTTTAATTTTTATTTCCATCTTCGATAGCGACGATTGGAAGAGGATGGAGAATTTCTTGGCCTAAATGAAACGAATGAAAATTCTAGTGAAGAATCCGATGTCGAATCCGGTATGTTGGTACGAAATCAAAACACTACTAATGGTAATAATGTATCGGATTTATCATCGATCGACAATAATGATGTTATTTTTGAAAATAATTTATTAAATGGCTTACCAAATTGGTTGGATAAATTATTTGATGGAAGTACCACAAGATATTATATCAATTTTTGGCCTGAACATATGAAATAAGAGGAACAATCATCTATTGTTGTATCATATTAACATCAATAACTTTAATCATTTAATCTTGTAAATATTATTATTATTATTATTATTATTATTATTATTTATTGCATTTACACCGTACTGTTTGTTTTATTGTATTGGTTGATTTTAGATTTGAATTTAAAATAAATTGAATAAAATAAAAACGCCTTGATAATTTTTTGCATTTAATTTGAAACATTGTTTTTCCCTCACAAATAGTTCGTGTCGAACGATGCATACAAACAACTTTAGTTGGTTGAAGAATGCAGCACATCATTCCATCATTTGTGCAACATTCAATCCAACCAACAACAAACCAAAAATGAAAAATTTACTAATCAAATTTATCCTTATTTTATATTGTTCAGTGGCCATATTGGCTATAAATAAATATTCCAAAGAAGCTAATAGTAATGGATATAGACCATCGGATAAACCTTTTCGAATGCAAAAATTAAATATTCTTTGGAATCAAGCTAATCAGGTAAATTTTGTTAAATAAAAATTTCAAATTTATCAATTTTTATTTTAATTTCTTAGAAACTTCAACCAAGAGAATTATCACAGTTAATGGAAGATCTAAAGCATCAGGATATATCGGAGATTGAATTGAAAAAAATTAAAGCAGAAAATCGAGATCCGGATGGAAAAACCGAAACTGAAGTTCGACGTCAATTGCGAATGATTTTGAACAAATATGATCTGGAAACCGAATCCATGTTCAAAAATGATACTACAACATCAACGGACGACAATAAACAACTATTTTCAGATAAAAAACTTGAAAATCTCTGGGAAAAAGTTCACAAATTGGATTTGAATGAACGAGAATTGGCAATTCTGAAAGAAGAATTAAAAAGCTTCGAAAACCAATTACATGATTATCGTCAATTAATCAATCAGTATCATGATAAACGAGAAAATCGATTATATCCTAATGATGATGATGTTCTTGATAATCACATCGATCCGGCGAATCCAATTTCCAGGGAATCTTTTGATAAAGAAATGAATGAAAAAATTCAACAAAAACATTCTGAACTCAAAGAGGAATACAAACGAATCAGCAATATGGTTTATGATAAAGATATCAAATTCAAAGGAGAATTTGATGAAATAAAAGCAGCTAGATTATGGCAATTAGCTCTTAAATCCGAATTCAATGCCGATGAGCTTGCAGAATTGAAAGAAAAATTGCTACATTTTCAAAATCGTATCAAAAAATTGAACTATTTTTCTGGCCAACTACAAGCGCACAATCTTAAAAAACAAAGCAATGATTTTGACGGAGAAGACGGAGAAGATTCTTCTAATCTACACAAGCATATCGAAAATCGAGTAAAAGAATTAGATGGTCATGTTAAAAAATTGCACCAACAATTGGAACAGCAAATTCTAAATAAACATTCCGAATTATAAACATGAACATGAACCAATTTCTTTTAAATGTATTAAATGTGTCTTTTAGTTTTTCCTCGGTATTAAAAAAAATTACCAATTACTGAATTATAAATATTTCCAACCAAAAATTTTTCGGCGCTATTTTTAATTTACCGGCTTCATGAATAAAAGCAATGAAAATTATGTCCTGACATTTTTGGACATGACAAATTTTTCGAAAACTCAGCAACAGTCACAATACATTGCTTTATGGATTCACTTTCTGTTCGTATCATGCTTCTACAACATTTTTTGTTTTACATATTTCAATGCGTTTACTTTCAACCGAAAAATGTGAATAAACATAAAAATTCTAATTGTGACTGGATCGAATAACGGAGTGGTTTCTTGTTGTTCGTTGCATTCAACAATAACCAATAAGCATTGTGATTGTGCTTTTGATGGTTAATGGAAGTACTTTTTTTTTATTTATTTGGCAACACCTTGGACCGAATTCAATTTGTCTTGATTTGATTTTTCATCATTTCATTGAATAAGAATTAACGTGTCCAGTAATGGCCAACGAAATGTCACCATCATTTGATATGAATATAACCGACCAAGAGCTTCGCCGTAGGCTTATCAATGATCACAATATTGAATGTGGTCCTGTAACAACACAAACTCGACGAATTCTTTTAAAAAAGCTAATCAAATTAGAGCAAGAAAAAATTGTCAATGATTCGAATGAAACGAACGGTACATCAAATAATGGCTCAATGAATGATGATCAACATGAATATTCCGGCTTCATGAATGGTGACAATCATAACGGTGATCATGTTCAAAATATTATAAATATTCCTGATGAAGATATTTCTTCAGTTGAAACCATTCAACCAACCATTGAAATTAGACGATCAACAACACGAAGACAATCTCCTCGGCGCAGTCTACCAAGACGACAAACAAACAATTCAGAAGAAATTGAAGCAATTAAATCTTTCAAGGTAATAATTTGATAATTGATTATTAAATAACTAAAATTTTATTTGTAATATATAGGAAGTAGAAAAAACATTGAAACAGCCATCTTTCCACAAGAAATCGTCTAAAAGTTTCGGAATTATACAACCTTCAAGCGCAAGTTTAAATAACTTCTCCTCTGAAAGTTCGGATGACAATGATGATGTCAACGAAAAGGTCAAACTTACTTCAAATACTCCGAATTCACAAAAAATTTCTGGTATCACAATGCCTCGAGTAACAGAGAGTCAAACTTTTCGACCGATTTCAAGTTTAAGTCGAGCTCCAATCCGTCGTTCAACTAAATCAACCTTATTTGACATTCATAAAAGTAATCCATCATTATTAAACTATAGCGATAGCGAATCTGATTCGGAACAATCATACAAAAAAGATAAAATTTGCCAGGCGTTGTTGAATCATCGTCCCGGATTGGGACGATCCCGTCGTACCGAAAACAAACGTTCATTCACATGGATATTTACATCCTTGTTTCAGAACATAAAACGTAAATTGTGGCCATCTCAAAGAACAAGTTCTACGGCAAATTTTTCAACATCATCAAATTACATCTCCTGGGCTTTATTGATGTTTGTTATTATCTTTTTTGTTGTTATTTTCTCCATATATTTCTACTCAAAATTCACCCACACTTCAAGATATAATTTGGATCTAACTGATTATACTTTCATTGAAGATAAAAATAAATTATTGGCTCCTATTTGTAATCAAAACAATATCGACTCACAAATCGATTGCCTACAGTTCGAAAGTGATAAAAAGCCAGCATTAAATATAATCAAAGAAATCAAAAGCTTTATTGACAAACGTATTTATGACACCTATTGTGGATCATCATCAAACCAAGGACATCTGCCAAAAATAACCGATTTAATATTCAAACGAAGTGATTTTGAGAAAGATATACAAGCAAATCTTGCATCATTGTCCTCATCGGTTACACGTGATGTCAGTCTCCATCAAATGAATTCAAATCAATTATTCAATCGTGATATGTCCAATGCATTCAAACTAATCAAACTTAATACAGCATGGAATATCAAAGTCGAAGATCATTTCTTATCCGAACTAAAATTAATGCCAAATTATAATGTAAATTTGCCATTACAATGTTCATTGAAATTTTTTTGGAAATCAAATTTTTGGATCATCATTTCATCTTTGGCTATTGGTTTGTTTAGCATTATATTTTTCCTCTATTATCGTTATAGCAAAAATCTAGAACTTCAAGAACAAGAACTCGTGTACGAATTGATTGAAAAATCTGTAGAACTATTACAATCACCAGACGAACCCCAATCGATGCCTGTTTTGCACATTCGTGACACTTTATTATCGCCAGCCGAAAAGAAAAACTCTAAATATAAACGAGTTTGGGAGAAGGTTGTAAATCAAATTGAAAATTCGGATTCTCGTGTCAAAGTTGAATTCAAAGAAATTGACGGTGAAGAATTCAAGGCATGGAAATGGATTGCATCGACCAATAGTCCATGTGTTACTGATAGTGAAAATGATAACGACTTTTCGATTCCTGCTTCACAACAATCACAAAAAATTGGTGGCGTTGAATGGCAAGGACAAGCGTTTGCTTTTTCCAATAATAAGGCCAATCAATCGTCAAGTACTGATGCTATGGAACAATCACATTTTCCCGAAATGAATCGTAACAAAAATTTCCAGGCATTGACCCGTTTCTTGAAAATTCGAAATATTTTCGAAAAAGAAGCCCAATACGTCGATTCAAATTGGAGCAAAAAGATTAAGAATACAATATTGGAAAAAACGGCTACTACTTCGGATAATGGTCGACATGATATTGTTCATATTGAAATCGATGATAGTACTAATGAAGGTTTAGTATTTCTTAAATGTGGATCAGTGGCTGGAGCAACGAATGCTTTTCATGCACTACATGGCTGGTGGTGTGAAAAAAAATTGGTCAGTGTAAAATTCCTAAAAGAAGATCGCTATTATCAACGATTTCCTCATGCCCGATATATGGATACGCCATTGCAAATCACATCGATCACACAATAATTTTATACAAGGTTGACAATTCATTTTGACGATTAAAAACACCAGTTGTAATAATTCACAGCCATTTTTCTTTATTATTATTATTATTACACACCCCATCATTTGGCTGAATTATTATTTCTTTAACACACACACACAATCACCATTTTAATTTTTATTATACACATTTTCAAAAAAAAACAAATAAAAAATATTCCTAATTCATATTTATAAATCTCGATATTGAAACTTTAGAGAGATTCATGTCATTATTATTATTATTATTATTTTTATAATACACAGAATTAAGCAAAAACATACAAACAAACTATAGACCAAAATTTGTCCCAGGTCTTCTTACACAATCAATGTTAACAAATGAATAAATACAGATGATGTTTATTTTCCCTCAATGTGTAACATAATAAAATTATTACAGACAAAACATTTATCTTATAATTGAATAAATTTTTTGGACACGAGACACATACGATACGAAAATAATTAACAAATGAATAAATTCTTTTTCTCCATTTATGACGATTTGTTTTTTTTTGCTCTTTTATTCTGAAGACATAATCATGTAACATGTATTTCTACAGATTTTGTTTTTTTTATCGTTGAAAATAAAAAATGAAATAAAAAAGTATTCAACTTTCATTATTTATGTCTTTATTGAAAAGTACCAGATGTCGTTGTAATCGGAAAGATCCGGTTAAAAGAGAGGATATTAGTCGTACTTGGTCGTTATAAGCATCAATTTGGATTTCATTTAAAAAGAAAAATAAAAATAAAAAAGACGCAAGCGTGTTTGAGGGCATGACCGAAGATGAAATTCTCGTTCATAAGCAGATCGAGAATGAAGATACGACATACGATTCATTCATTCCAGGAGGATTGAGATTGATGTGTTTTGTATTGTTTTTTTCCTATGTATATATGTGTGCGTGTGTGTGTGTTCGGATATTATAAATTGATGCAATGAACATTTTTAAATATCATTGCTATCACAATGATGTTGACGATTATATTTGGTGGTATAATACAATGACTTCGGTGATTCATGCGCACCTCACAATTTGATGCTAATTTGATGCCATTGGATTGCTACAATTTTTTTTTCCGCGAAAGATGCAGACATTATCAAACCAAATGTTACGATGCTGCGATGTAGGCAATTTTGTGCATTCAAAATAATTATCATCAAACATATAAAGCCGACAAAGCTAAAAACCAGAATAGCTAGAAACAATGATGATGGAGATAGTGACCTTTTTCATCATACATGCAACTTGGACCAAAGAATTGTATATACAGATACCAGAAATATATATAAACATTCACAATACACACACACACACACACAAACATGCCATCAATGGTCTATGTGGTTTATTTCGAAGTTTATTTCTGCTTCCACCATCTTCATTCAATTCATTTCAACATCGAAGTGGTAGAAGTGGTATTCGCGCGCTATATTTTTCCATTATATTGTCGAATATATGAGTGGTAAAGTGTGTATACGAAAAAGAAGAAGAAAAAATCAACCGAAATATCGTTCGGCCACTAACCGAATGAATGATATGAGTATGGTTGGTTTTGTTTGGTATGTTGCTTTTTTTGTAATACACCGATGTTGCCGAAGATTCTTTACGTTTATATGTTTGTGTCTGTATATGTCTCCGAAAAAAAATAATATCAGACGAAAGCTAGAAAAAATGTTTTCTCTTTCTCACACTATGAATATTATTTTTTTTCTTGGCTCGGGCTCTGAGCTCCAAGTGTGTACATTATTTTTGTTGTCATTATGAAAAATTAAAAAGCAAAAGGAAGAAAAAAATTATACAAGAATTCGTTCACAAACAATATCGATATGTTAATGTTGTGGTGTGTAAATATGTTGTTGGCTAAATATTCAACCAAAAACAATTTACCACACATAATGATAAAAAAAAGATTTGTGTGAAATAAGTAATGGAAACAACAGCAACAAAAAAAATGAACACCGAAAAAGAGAAACTCGAAAAAATTCAACCACTTTTTCATCATTATTATCATCATCCGTTTTTTATGATACTCTTTTTTTTCAAAATTGTATTCTATTTTTCTCGTGTGTCTTTGTGTTTGGATATGCACGTTTGGATTGATTTTGTTTAGTTGTTTTGTTTTCTTGTTGCATCTGGCTCATTCTTTTGTTCAATGAAAATGTCATATTCAATGTTTTTTTCTTTTGTTTTTGATAATGTGAATCACTATCATTCAAAAATATATATTCGTCTTCCTATTATGGACCCCTTGTGTGAAAATTTCTTCTTCATTGCATCAATCAAATCTGTTTGATTTATTCAATGAAGAATGATTTTGAATTGAATTTTCTTCTTCTTATTCAAAATTCAATTTTTCCCGGCTCATTTATCAATCATTTACATTTAGAAAAAAAATGAATGAATGAATGATTTGTTTATTTATTCAATGTTATTTGATTATTTTTTTTGAAGAAATTTGATTCAATTCAATCCAAACAAACAATCTATCAATCAATCAAAACAAACAAACAAATTGTTTTTCATTATCATAAATGATATCATCATCATCATTCCAAATATTTAAAATCTTTTCGTTAAAATAAATAAATATTTAGCCATTTGTTTCATCAAAATAATCAATAAATTATAATTCCCCAAAAAAAATCGAAGAATCCACAGAATAAAACCGATCATCGATTCGTACAGCAACAAAAAAAAAGAATATTCTTCATTATCATTGTTGTTGTTTGTTATAGAATATTTTATTATCATCATCATCATTATTCATTTACGTGATTCGAAAACTCAATTTCAATTGAATATCACATAATTGAATTCAATTTGAGACATTCATTTGGTTGCCATTATATCGTATCGTATTTGTCATCATCATCATCATTATTGTATTGTTTTTGGCAATTGTTTTTTGTTGTTTTGTTTTTGTTTCTTCTAAATGTTACCAAAAAAAAGACCACTAAATAAAATATTGATGATGTTGATTCTTATTTGCGATAAATTTTTTTTCTCCAATATCGTTTGATAATAATAATAATGATCTAATATCCAATAATATTCCTGTTGAAAAGTGTTTTTTTCTTTTTGTTGTTATTGTTGTCGTCGTTGTTGTTGTTATTGTCAGAAAAAAAACATCAGCAATATTCTTTCTTCAAAATTCGATATCCCAAACCATTCATTTTGTTTCCGTTTCTGGTTTCTATCATCATTATCATCATCAACGATAATAACGAAAGCAAACTCCATTTTCATCAATAAAAAACAATAATAATTTTTTGCCATTCTTTAAAATTCTGTGTTAATAAAAATAGAAATAATAATAAAAATTTGTTTTTATCCATCATCATTCCAAGTGTCTTCCATCACCAAAAAATCATTCTATTCTATATATTTTATTCAAAAACAAAAAAAAATCTTCAGGTAAGTTTTTTTTCTTCGGGATTTATTCAACATCTCTTTTGCATACATTTATCAACAAAGCCCTCGTTTTATGCATGATGATGATGTTTTTTTTTTGTTGCAAAAAGTCAAATTTTCAACAAAAAAAAAGATTTCTTTGTTATGACACAATTTGATAATACAAATGTAATATTAAATATTATTATTTCAACTACATGAAACATGAAATATGATCATACATACAGTTTTTTCAAAAGAATTTTCTTTTATCTATTGGACAAATTGTAATATAGTCGTTCAGTCACTTGTCAACATTAAATTTTTTTTTTTTTTTTTTTTGGTGAAAATCATTGTTTTCCTCTTTTTTCTGATTCAACTTACAAATATAACAAACACAAATGTAACTGTAAAAAACAAGAACCTAAACGATAAAAATAGATGATCCATAAAGAAGAATTTTTTTTTGGAAAATTTCGTGACCACTGATCAATGGAATTGTTTTTTTACAATTTTTACAATTCTATTTTTTTCCATCAACAACAACATTCATTTAACATATTTGAATTTGTTTCCTTCCTATTTGCAATGTCAGTGTTGTTGTTGTTGTTTTTTGCATTCTAATTTTGCTCTATTCAGTTGTTGTTTATAATTATTTTTCGTGCGAATCATCATCATCATCATCATCATTCAATCTGTATCATTATTTTGATGGTTTTTACAATTTTTTTTTATTTTTATTTTAGCTTAATCATAATTGATATTTTTTTAAAAAAATGATTACGATGTTGTGAATGGTAATCAAACATACAAAATATTTGTGTGTGTTTGTGTTTGTGTACACCTCAATGGAGCGGAATTGAGTAAATGAAATGAAATGAATGAACAAAGAAAACCAAAGAAACACCTGCCGCCACAAACAGTGAAGCAAAAAAAAATGGTAACCCGTTTATTTTCACATTTTAGATTCAAGAAAAAAAAATCAAACAAACAGAAATGAAAAACACATTGAAAATAGAAAAATTCCCCTTTTTTTTCTGATATTTTCATTTCGATAAATTTTTTTCCAGCATCAATTTTAAATTATTATTTTTTCTCATTTCCATCAGTTTTTTTTGTTGCTTAGATTTGAAAAAATGCTGTTATTTTTCAAAATTGTTCAACATTCTCAGACACAACTCGTGTGCCGTTATTTAATTCATACATCCTTTCATTCAAATATTTCAATTGAATTCAATACATTTTCCTATTTAAACTTTTTTTATTCATTCAGATGATGTTTTTTCCACAAAGAAAAAAAACAAAATACAATACATATAACCTATCATATACACAGAGAAACATATCATTCATTCAAAAAGAAAAAAAAATACATTTTGTTTAATGATAAAAATCCAAAATATTAAATGATTGAATGAAATACGACAAATGGAATGAATGAATGGAAATATTATTTTGTTTTCTTACACCACCTTGAATGAACATAAATCAAACAAAAAAAAAATTTTTTTTTTACCTTCTTTGCCATGCATGAAGAAACATTTATTCGATTTGTCATCTTGTTAGATATGAATGGAAATTGTATGTAAACAAAACAAAAAAAAATGTCGTATCATTGAACTTCGTTATCCGTTTCTTCCTATCACCTTCATTATTTTTTATGATTTTTGATTTTTTTTGTTGACCATTTCCGTTCATGTACGGCAGGATATTTTTATAAATTTTCCAATCAATGAAATATTCATTCATTCATTGGATAACCCTTTTTTTCTTATTCAATAATTTTCATTTATCTAAGTTCTATGTATTTTAATCAACAACATCCGTCAATCATTGCTTGTTGATCTAATTTTCTCATTTTTTTCCCCCTTAAACACACTCAAAAATGACAACAGCCAAAAATTTAATCTTAATTCAAAGATTCATTTGAATGTCCAACAAAAAAAAAAGAAATAAAATAGATCAATCTCTTGTTAGACAGTGAAAATGATTATTTTATCCTTTTTCTAAATGATGATGATGAAAATCTTTGCAACTTGTTGATCGTGGTCGTTTTCTCTTTTCAATTTTATTTTAAATAATATATGTAGAACACATGTGTCAGAAAAAAAGTGTATTCCGAAGTAATAATATAATTTCATTCATTTAATCATCTAAATATTACATCGACCGTAAGATTATTGATTGTTTTTCTTCTTAGATTACTTCTTTTTTCTTTATTATTATTACCGTTAATTTTGTTTAATAGCAACAGTAATTTCCATATAAAAATAACCTTTAGCGGTGTGAATCTACACATGTTTTTCTTTCATATTATCTTCAAAAAAAATGTTGCCAGTATACATCGATTTTTTCAATCATTGATTTTCAACAACAACTACTGAAAAACAATCGAATCGATTGGATAGTTATTTTTTTCAAAAAAAAAAAAAATTATTCTCACATCATTCGAATGTACTGAAGGTTTATTTGTCGTTTTGAATTTCATAATAATAATTTAGGAAATGATGATTGCACATTACAGACAGACAAAACAAAAAAAAAACAAAATAAAAACCAAAAAGAGTCATCGCCTATGATCATCATCGATCGGATATCAATTTGGGCAACTAATATAAAAAAAATGTGGGGCAAATAATTTTTTTTATTTTTAGAAATGAGAGAGAGAGAAAAAAAAGCGTGAAAATTTGATTTTATTTGAATCGACGACTACAGTTGAAAATCATCTTTTATCCATCATTATCATCATCATTTTCGAAATTATATCAAAAGTTTAAAGGGCTTTCGGTTTGTGTGGAGTGGATAAAGTTTCCGATTGTAATTAATATTTTTTTCCTTCTCTTTTTTTTCTGTTTCATTTGATTTTAGGTTTTTTCCACAGACGAAGATTTTCCCGTGGTCATGACATAATATTTTATTGATAAAGTCAAAATCTTTATGATTAATTCTGTAATGAATTGATGTCATTAGTGAAACGATGACAGATCATCCATGTCAAAGCAACAATTTGACATCTTCATCGTCATCAACATTGACAACAACAACAACAACAAATCAATGCGAAAATAATGAAACGAATGGTCAACAGCAACATTGTTGCCAATCGACAAATAATAATAATTGTAACGATAATGAAATTAATTCAAAACATCATCATACTATAAAAATGTCTTGTTCACAGAAAAATAATAATAATGAAAATAGTGATGATCAAAGTGATCATTCGATCACAACCTCAACAACAACAACAACATCATCATCATCGACAAGCTCATCAACCAAAAATACAACATTATCGACATCGGGTATCGATGTCAAAAGTGATCCAAGTGATGACAAAAAATCATTAAAATCACTTTTAAAAAAGAAAATCGATCCAACACAAGATTTTATTAAATCTCATAATAAACGAGTAAAATTTAGTGAAACAATGCAGGTGTTTTGTTATGAAATGCCTGATCAAATGCCACAAATTATAGCATTAAAACCAGATGCAAATTTAATGGAATTTCAATCGTTTATGTATGATCCTCCAGCTGAATATCAAGATTTGCTTACATTTGAACCACCGCCCGATTATAGAGATTTTATTGCTAATTCATTGAATGTATTTCGTAATGAAGTTACTTTTGATTTTATCGATGATGATGATGATAGTGAAAATGATTCTAAAGAAAATATTAGAAATCCAGAAATTTCTTCTAGAAATAAATTCAATCATCATCATCATCAATTTGATCAAAATCAAAATTCTAAATGGCAATCAATGATATTGAATAATAATCTTGACAGTTTAGAAGAAGAACAAATTATTGGTGTATTGAAAGAAGATGATATTCTACAAGCTATTGGCAGTCAAGTAACATTGCCTGATTCAAATAATGGTTTACGACCAACACTAAATGACAATGGTGATGAAAATGAATTCGATACAGTCAATAATTATGAAGAAAATCTTAGTTCGGCAGATTTTCCCGTTCATCATCTTAATTCATATTTTCTTGATTCATCAGGCAATATTAATGAAGAAGATGATGAAGTTTGTTGCATTGATTCTAGTCCCAATGGATCTCTACAGGATCTTGCCAGTGATTCTAGTATTACCTCACAAGATACTATCATTTTGATTAATCAAAATAAAACTTTTCAACTTGAAACAGTCAAACAAATCCCACCGAATGATAATTCCAATGAAAATAATGAAAATATATACGAAAATTTACAGCCTTGTCATAGAGAAATCAATGTAATCACACAGATGGTCAACTGTAATGCTTCGCCGACAAATTCTACGGCTACAACAAATAACAATAACAGTTCTTTTTCTAGCTCAGATTCTCAAGATTCAGCAAAAGAACAGAATAACAACAACAACAATAATAATAATGAAGCATTATATGAAAATACAGGAGAATTACTTTCGAACAAAAACACAAATGACAATTTATTGGTTACAAATCAAGTGAAAAATTTTGAAAATCGTTTAAGTACATCCAGTTCAGAAGATAGTAAAAATAGTGATAATGAATTTTCAAATTGTACAACCAATAACAATAACAATGTTACTAATAATAATAATAATCAAACCGGAATAAATGGTACAACAACTGAAAATAGACAACAGAATTTTAAACAAAACATTTTGTTCTATGAAAAAATCATGGAACAGCAACAACAACAACAAAATCTTTCAAACTATAATAATAATAACAATAAAAACAAAACATTCAATCCAAATGAAATTGCCAATTCTGTTACTGTAAACATGCAAGTCAATGCACCACAATCAATGACAGCCGGCAACAATAAATTTATTGGTTTAACAAATGGTGGTGGTGGTGGTGGTGTTCCGATTTTACATCAACAACAGCATGCAGTTATATCGTCAAATAACAATTTGATGCCGCTGCCCTGTTATACAATATTAGAAACAAATCGAACATCATCATCATCATCGTTGTCGAGCGCATCATCATCAACATCATCATCATTGGTGCCACCAACGGTTTCATGTCCTGCCGTTCAACAAAATTCTCAAACATTACCATTGTTGATATCGACTTCGGCCAACATTCAACAGATTAAATCACAAATATCGCCCAACTCAAATTCTCCAGTCTCTTCGTCATCATCATCATCAACCAATAATTTAATGAATCACGAACAATTTGGAACTGTTCCGAAAAATTCTAATTCACCAACAAATCTATCATCGACAAATGTTCAGCAGATTCATATTTCTATTCCGGATAATAATAAAAATTCTAATAGTACTATTTTTTCTCCCAACGAACCCAATTCAAACATGAATGCTGCTTATTTGAATATATCCGGTCATCATGTTAATCATGGCAATAATGTTTCTCCACGAATGGCCACAAGCCAGCAACATATTTGCATCGTCAACAATCCAGGAACGACAACATTACGACCAGGTCAAGTCATCTATCGTTATCCTTATGCATTAATCCAACCTGGAATAAATGGAGTAAGCACTATTCGTCCTGTTCAATATATTGTCCAAGCTGCTCCAACAGCTTCGAATAATACAAATGGAGGAACGAATAACTCGGCATCGATCATTTATAATCAAAAATTGTTAGTCAGTAATCAATTAGGCAGTTATACGATCTCACCGCTACACCCACCACCTCCATCAAATGTATCCGGTTCTTCGCCATCCGGTTCATCATCAACAACATCATCGTCATCATCATCGGCATCATCGATGGCAACAAATTCATCATCTCTACCTAACAACAATGCCAACCAAACAATTAATGTCATGCCAAAACCAACAACAGCAACAACTATCATACAGCAAGCTCAAATAGTCGTACCGAATTCATCAATAGATAATTCACAAACCAATACTGTACCTGTTCGTCGTATAATTGTGCCACAAGGTACTACTTTATTGGCTCCTCGAATTATGCAACTGCATCATCCTCAACATAAACAACATCCTATTCCGCCATATCATTGTTATGTGCAACAAAAACATCCAACAGTGATGGCTTACGCAGCTCCACCAAACGTACAAATTCGTCAAACGATACGTACACAACAATTTGTTAGTGGTGATAATATTCAACAAAATCATCATACTCAATTTCCTGATCCGAGTGAGATTCGTCGTCGTGATGGCCTTTATGCTTATCCTCAAGTATTGATCAGAAAAGAGGATACAAATTCAAACAATCAATGCAAAACAAATGAAAATTCTGATCAATCGGGTGAAGAAAAAGATGAATTAGAGGCATTTGTTCAACAAGAACATCAACGCACAGAAAGGATAAAAAAACGATATTCGTTTACTGAAGATGAAGATCCTACATTTGGATTTGCTCGACGTCCATCGGTCAGAGGAATACGGCCAAAATTTGGCCAATCTAATGAAATTATTCAACAAATGAATGTGAAAAAACAATCTGCATTGAATATGACATCAAATAATGTAACGATTCGTCAAGTGACCAATCATCCAATCTATGTAGAAAAAACAGGAACGATAGCATCTTGCTCAACTTTACCGAAAAATTTACAACAACATCCGCAATTTATGCAAATCAATCAATCAAATAATCAATCACAGCATCCGCACATGATTTCTATTGTTAAAAAAATTGATGATATGCATGTCACGCCAAACAATAATAATAATAAGAATAATATTCTAAATTCGCAACAACCAAACATTGCACAAGTACAAATTAAATCACAAACACTTCCTCGTCAAATGTCTCAAACGCAAAAGATTGCCATACATACTGGTGGTGGTACACCGGATGGTACACAACATGAAATTGTACGAATTATTGATGCAAGCATGTTGAATGGTCCGGCTGCTGTAGCATTTTCCCGTGATCAATTAAAACTTCATCTACAAAAAACAATGGAAAGACAACAACAACAACAGCAGCAACAACAACAATCAAATTCTTTACATCAAGCTAAATTGATCGCTCAACATGTTCAGATTGCTTCGAATCATCAACAACAACAACCGCGTGCTCAATCAACACAACAACAACAACAACAGAATCATGATGAACCAAAACGAGTGCCTCTTCAACAACAACAACATAAACAAGCAGCATTCTCACCGAATCATCCAATTTCTAATAACAACAACCAGAATACAATAAATAATTCTAATGAATCACAAATGTTGTTGTCCACAAAAAAACAGCATCAAGATTCTTCTACTGCTAATAACAAAATAATCAACCTAGTCAATTCATCGGAGAATAAATCCAATACTGATGTTGTATATTATTCATTGAATGTCTAGACATTTGTTTATTCTTTTTTTTCGGGCCATAAATACCATGTTACAAACAACGTTATAAAATTCAATCAATTAATATTGGACAACCTGAATGAATTTTTTAAATATTCATGTTCGAAAAAACACTATAGCAGCAGAATGGTTGTGTTTATTTATGCAAATTTTCAGTATTTGGTCATCTTTATTCTCCATCTTTTTTTTATTACTACAAAAAATGTGATTTATTTTCATTGTTTTTTCTTTTTCTGTTGCTATCAGTCTTGCAATTGCCAACTACTTTTATCTCTTATCATACAAACAAACACACACACACACCTCTTCCTCTCATCAAACACATACACTTACAAACGATAAAATGCAAATCTAAGTCTCTATTTCTTTCTTCGTTCTTTTTTTTTCTTCTTCAAAGAATTATAGAATCTCGTTAACAAAAATAAAATATCTTTGATATCTTTTATTGAATTTTATCGACAAAAAAAAAGAAAAGAAAATTATATATGATAATGATATTTCATATAAAATGATTAGCGTTTTTTTTTGTATCTTGCCCACATTTTTTCAAACGTTATCGTTGAGTTTTTTTTTCTATTATTAATATTATCTCAAATTCATTTCCTCTTTCTCTCGTTCAACAAACATCTATTATTTCAACATCGATTAGGTTAGTTATTAGATTGATCAATTATTACATTTCTCCTCTCTCTCTCTCTCTCTCTCTTATGTATAGCAAATAGAGTTATATAATCAATCGATGTAAAAATAAACAAAACAAGAAAATTTTTCATTTCATCATACGTGATAAATTGTTAATTATCATTATTATTATTAAATTAAAATTTTTTTTTCTTGTTCATATTGTTTGCAAAACAATCGATGACAAACACACACACACATAATTTTATTTTCCCCTTAAAATTTTCTTTTTTTTATCGGATGTGTAGTGTACAACAACAACAATAAACACAAAATTCAAAATGATTACTTTTGATTGACATTTGTCATTTTTGAGTAAACAAAATAAAGAAAGACATCTTTCTAAAATAATTTATTCATTCTCCTTTTTTCCATGCAAAAGATACACAAAGACACCGACACAAAAAAATAATATTGTGATGATCGATCCAACATGTTGTTATTGCCAAAATTGAAATAAAAATTTTGATCGAATTAATAAAACAAAACAAAACATTTGAAATTCACTTGATGATGATGTTTTTTTCTTCTGTAAATAATGTTAATGATGATGATAATAAAGGTGTCAACCTAAATGATGATTGTTTTTTTCGTTTGTTGTTTTTGTTATTGCTGTTGTTGTTTTTTCGGTCACAAATGTGAATTTTTGACAAATAAACAAACAAACAAACAAACAAACACAAACAGACACACAAAGACACACACCTATTCAACAAAAGCAACAACAAAGATCAATCGAAACTGAATTAGTTTGTATTTAATATTTTTAAATTAATTAATTTAATTAATAAAATTGAAAATTAAGTTTTTTCCATTTAATCGGGTTTCCTATCAAATATAGATTTTCAGGCGAAAACAAAAAAAAACGTAAACCGCCCGTTTCCATAGCATTTATTTTTGATTGGATTTTTGGGAAAAAAACAAAACAAAACAAAAAAACAATGAATCTTTCGAATAACACAGGGAAAAAAAACTGTGCACAGGTGTGCTATATGAATTATATTAACAATGTCCGCAATGTTTACATTTAGGTGGTTTAAACTTTAACGGATGATTCATAATTGAGTTTTTTTTCTGGTTCCATCGAACGTGTTTATTATATAAATGGTGTGGCAATGTTAATCAAGTCATTCATCCGAATTCATCCATAAAAAACTGGTTGATGATAATGATGATGATGACAATAGAGTATTCATTGTCAACATTATTATCATTTCAGGATTCATATTTATTTATTATGATAATCACCTGTCGGTTAAACAATTGTCATGATTGTGATATATGTTGAACCAACAACAACGACGAACATTTCGTTGCCGCCATCACCAGAAAAAACAGCATCCATTCATTGCATTCGTATAATTGATGAAATTTAATTTTGATCAAAATTATTTTTTATTTGCCTGTCATCATTTTCAAATGATAAATATGTTTTATATTGCTTTATTGAAGATTTTAATTATATTTTCTTTCTTTATCTATTCACATGGTAAGTTACAATTGAATTTTTTTTTGTCAATAATTTGGATATTATTTCGAAAATTCATTTAGAATCAAACTGTACCGGAAATTGTGTGGAAAGTTTTCGCCGTAAATGGCCAAAATTTGATTTTGAATTTTATTATGATCAACAAAATCATTCTTCAATCGAAAATGAATCTTTTGTCGATTTTCCTTATTCATTAATTGATCAATTACCATCAGAATCAACGATTACTACTACACCAAAAATTATCGAAACTATAACTAGTACAACAATAAAACCATCATCACCCACTATTTCAAATATTTATAATCAAACAGGTAAAAATTATTCATTATCATTTTCATCGTCTGATTAATATGGAAATAAATTATTTTTTTCATAGATTTATCTAATTGTACAAAAAAGGAAAATAATTCAATAACTATTACAGAAGCGGAACTTATTAAAACAAGTAAATCGATTTAATTGAAAGTTTCAATGAAGTGATTAATGAATTTTTTTTTTCGTTTTCAAATATTACATATTAGGCTTTCATTATATCGATAAATCATTAAATACATCTGAAGAAAATTTCCGAAATAAATTGATAAAAGTCTATGAATATGGATTACAAAAACAGGGCAATTTTAAACAAGATTTACTTGATGTTAAAGTATGAATAATTTAAAATCCGATTAAAAAATTTTTTTAATCTCTTATTTTTTTCAATGAAAATAAAAAAGATTCAGAATATGATAATTGATGAACCAAATGGAACAATTGAAATTATTTATAATCTAAGAAATAATGGAACTCTGATGTCATACGAATATGCCAACAATTTGATGACGTTAGTATCGGCCGAACTCATTTATAATTTAACAGGATTTTCAGTTACTTCTAAAATTGAAGGTATTACATTCTTAACATTATACAAAATCTTATTTTAATTTCAATTTTTTTTAAAGCCTACAATGTAAAAAATTCATCTGAAGCAAATACGGCTCAAATTAATTGGATTAATTTGACATCTATGTTGATTATTCTTGGTTTATTATCGTTACTAGTGTTCTGTATATTTTGTCTTTATTGCTGTGTTTGTCGTAAAGATCGTGAAGATTGGATCGAAAACATTAATCAAGAGATTAGCAGATCAATGCCTGCAAATAGTTCATCAATACAACGTCTAAATGAGCCAACCAATTGGAATAGTGTTGCATCAAGTACTGATGATCTTGCAGTATCATTTTCCGGTACAGATATCAAAAAAATCGATAAAAGCAGTCAATATGATTATTCTACATTAAATTCATCAACCAAAAATTTTCAAACATTTCCTACACGTATTTCATCAGCATCATATAGTGGTAAACAGCAATTCATACCAGTCCAATATAATAATAGCCATGTAACTAGTCGCCATAATTCGGATTATGATCGAATCAGTTATATTCATAGCCGAGAAACAATACAAGAAACGCACAAACATCCAAATATTTTGGAAATAAAATTAAGTGAAGAAACGCAATCAATTGTTAAAGAAATTCGTAAAGAATTAGATCGATATAATCAAAGAAAAATACTGAATGATGACAGCTCAACAAGTGAAGCATGATGATTCAATGTGATGTTAAAATCAGTTTTTTATTATTATTAACATGTGTTCAATTTAATGGTCAAACAGAATGAATAAATCATTTGGTATTATAAGAACATCGAATTAATCCTTGTATGTAATTGAGAAGAAAACTTCCCAATGCTTCGTCCTGAATTTAGAAAAAAAAGAAATCATAATTAATAATTACATTTTTTTAAACAA
Organism: Dermatophagoides pteronyssinus; assembly: GCF_027571235.1. NCBI lineage: Eukaryota > Metazoa > Arthropoda > Arachnida > Sarcoptiformes > Pyroglyphidae > Dermatophagoides > Dermatophagoides pteronyssinus. The sequence goes on from NW_027461525.1 coordinate 4,510,248, forward strand.
AAAGAAGCCATACCTCTTCTGGCCATTTAATAATAATTTCCTTACTACTTTGATCGTTTTCGTTTGGTTGAACTTGAATCAAAACCTGTGAAATTAGTACTTCTGTTTCACTAGGTTTGCTTATCACATGTTGATCACTAAGTTTTTCACTGCTTTTTAATTTTTCATAGATAACTTGCGTTATTTCTTCTGATGATAACGAATCGGATTGTTCATTTTCCAATTTAATAAAAGTTTTAAATGTAATAGTGAATGGTTTTATTCCATATTGTTCTAATTCATCTTTGCTGCATAAAAGAATTGAAGAATTATTACTATCAATCTTCAATGTTCCATGCATTAATTTCTGTCTTTTAGGGTCAGAAATGCCAGAAGTTATTGTTCGTTTTAGAAAGTTAACATCAACATCGACGGCCTGTGAGATCGGAATATCAATTTTTATTGTTTCACCATTGGCTGGATAGTAGCAATCAATATGGAATTCATTTTTAATCTTGCCATTTAGGAAAGCCATTTTAGAAGCTTCACCATGAACCAGAACAACATTTTTTGGTTCACATTGTTTTATCAAAGTCATTATACCTTTAGCATCAGCATGGGCACTAAATGACATATAACGAACCTGTAATTTAACATCGACAAATTGTTTATTTTCAAATTCGATTTTTTTAGCTCCATTCAGTAACCGATAGCCAACAGTACCTGCTACACAATAACCCGGCATAATGACCATGTTATTCGGATCTGGAGCCCATTTGCGAAACAATTGCAATGATAGTCCAGCGTGTAACATTCCTGGTGTAGCGAACACAACCATAGGTTCTTTATTATCTGCATAAGCCCTATCAAATGGTTTGATATGTCGGAATTCAAACATATTACGTTTGACAAAAGTTTTCTTGATCTTTTGATTAGTCCAAGGGATAAAAAGCTTGTAATAATTTGTTGCTTTTTCAGTAAGGCCAACAGCAAAATAGATTGGTGTTTTAAGATTCATTCGGTCCCAATAAGTTTCCAAAAGAATACACAATTCTTGTGCTCGTCCAAGAGCAAATACTGGAATCAAAACTTTGCCACCACGTTCGATGCATTCATGAACTTTCATTAAAAAATCTCTTTCACGACATCTTTTGGAATCACGAATTGTAGTTGCATAGGTGCTTTCAGTGATGAGAACATCTGGTCGACATTTATCAATCCAAGCACTACCTAAATGTCGATCAGGGGTCATGTTATAATCGCCAGTGTAGACTAAAGAATGTTGTCCTGATCTTATATGAAACATTGCAGCTCCTAAGACATGGCCAGCATAATAAGCTTTGATCTCTAATTCATCATTTACTTTGACAGTTTCATGAAGATTCACAGGAATAACTTTTCGCATGCAATCTTTGATCATTTGTGATGTGAAAAAATTCGTTTCTCCCTTACGTTCAACGGTGATTTTACGAAAATCTTCCTGCAAATCGAAAAAATTTCGAATTAAATTTTGAAAATTGTATTAGTTTAATAGCTTACCAATAAAATTGGGCAGATAGCTTTTGTTGGATGAGTCATGTAGATCGGTCCTTTATATCCAACCATTTCTGTCATGTATGGTAAAGCACCGCAATGATCCAAGTGAAAATGTGAAATAATAACACAATCAAGATATGAATCCAAACTTTCTTCATTACTGACATAGGAAAAATCAGGGAAACGTCGCTAATTCAAAAAACAAACATTAATGATTACCAAATTTTTTAAAAGAAATTTTTGTTAAAAACCTGATCATTGTATCCCATGTGCATACCACAATCCAACATGACTCGTTGTGAACCGATTGTAACCAAAATACAACTTCTTCCAACATCTTGACCCGCACCTGGATGGAAAATATCAATTGTTTAGAATTGAATTGATGAAATTTATATCATAAAAATACCTAACGGTGTAATTTTTATGTCTGACATTATTGTATTATTCGATTCGAAGTTAAATTCATGTCAAAAACAACAACTTGAAACAAAAATTCAGATTTTATGGCCGGGAAAATGTTTGGCTTTGTTTTGATATCCCGGTATCGATTGTATCGCGATAGTAAATGAAAATCGGTCGCATTCGAATTCGAATATCAATGGAGAATCATTAGCGCGATTTCGAATGTGTATCTATTTCATTTAATGGCTAATGAACAATGAAATGAAAATTGCCTCAAGTGTTTTGTATATTCTGTTGTTTGGTTTGAAAAAAAGATAAGCAAAATTTTTCTGTTACTTTCATGATATCATTTCATTTTAAGCAAAAATATCATTGTGTTAATATAATCAAATAATCATTAGAACATAGTGAACTAATGAGTATATTATCGAAATGTTTTTTATTTCATTTGGCAAAATGACAACAAAACAAAATTCTAGCATCACATCAAGGTGTACTAAACTTGATAAAGCTTTTTTTTGTATCAAAATTCTACTATTTTCTACCGAATTTCATTGTTTAACATTATTCACAAACACACACAACATCAACACCAATGACAATCATAATGTATTTTTCGTTTTTATTGTTTTAATGGTAATGGCCCTTGATTTGCCCATCTATTAAACACAAACTATTTTACTTTTATATTTATGGGATTTATTATCATGTTATCGATACACACTATAGTAGTATGTGTAACAGAAACATTACCATTTCCATTTTTTTTTAATGTTTTCTCATTCAATACAATTCAATATAATCAAAATTTATTGAAGAAACAAAACAAAAAGAATAAAAATTCAAAATAGGAGAAAAAAACTTTGGATTTTTTCCACTTATGTTGTCATCAGTAGAATTTTTTACAATAAAAGCGAATAAATAAAAGTTTTTCTTTCTTTTTTTTGATAACATTGTCTAAATTGTCAAACTTTGATTTATAAACAGGAATAAAAAAAATCTGCATGAAAAACATTCCTTTGCGGAAAAATAAAACAAATGGCTCTATATCGATGACGATTTTATTCTGACACTTTAACCATCTAATCATTCAATTGAAATTTTTTTCTCTACAAACATATATTTGATGTATGGAATTTAGATTAATTTTGTGTGAGATGACATTATCGATCCGAAAATAATATAAATATAAAACGAATAAATTTGTAATCATCAACATAATATTTGATTGTAAATTGATGATTCATATAATTTTATTATTATTCAAAATTTTTGAATTGTTTTTTTTCGTTTACCGTTTTATGATTCTATTTTTGGCATTCGACAATGTTTTCATCACAATCATCATCAACAACAAGAATTGGAAAAAAAATTTAATCTAAATACTTTACATTTAATGATATTCACATTATTTTTTTTTGAATATTCACATTCGAACGAGGCCATTGAAATAATCGATTTTTAGCAAACTTTAATTCTTGAAAGAAAACGAAATGATAATATTAAATTGAAATGTTGTCTCCGGTGTGCGTGTTTTTTATTTTTCTTTTTTTAAAAAATATTTATTTTTATTATCAATTTTATAGCTTTTTCCCAAACTGTATGAATAGAAAATTATTTTCATCATTTTTTCCTTCTTCAATTAAACTATCATTATATTCAACATTTTCAACAACAACAACAACAATGGATCATTGTAAATGTAGAAAATGGAAGAAAGAAAGAAAGCAAATGTGAATGAATAAAAATTTAATTTCATAAATTGATATTATACATTGGGTGTAATTTTTGATAGAAACCTTCATGAGAAATATCTTTTTTTCAATATTGATTGTGATATATCCATTTTCTAATAAACCTAATTTGTCATTATCAACGAATATCGATCAATTATATTTCCATACAAATTCAAAATGTTTTATTAATTTCTATTATTATTTCATTATAATGATGATTATTGTATAATTAGTTTTCTTCTCGATAATAATACTTACTTGATTGATTGATTGATCTAATTATATTTATCAATTTTTCATTCAATATCGATCGATCGATCGATTTATTTATAATGATTTTTTGATGATTATTATCATCATCATATAGCTCTGTGTAATGTAATTGAGTCCATTAAAAAAAAACTTTCAATTCTGCAATATGGAATTGGTATTCGCAATGAACAAATATATAAAAAAAACTGATCCAGAAAATAAAGTTATTTATTTTTTGTTTTTATTTTTTTGGTACCACATTATGTTTATATTAGTGGATATAGAGTGTATATAAGTGTGTGTGTGTGTGTGTTCCAAGATGATAAATAATAAAATAGATTACCATATTATTTTCTAAATGCATCTTTCATGCCAATTTTTTTCAAGGATTGTCATAGACACACACACACACACAAACATACACCCATCGACATTGGACCAAAATGAAGGCAAAAGCAAAAACATCATCATCATCATCACCAATAACAACAACAACAACAACAACAAATGTTGTTGGCCCAAAGTACATTAAAAAGATTTTATTTCAATTTAAGTGCATTTCGTCGTTGCTTTATTAGATAAATGTGTATTCTCATCATCATCATTGCTTGGGTCGTTGCTGTTGTCGGATGCTTTTCGCATTTGATTTGTCTTTATTGATGCATTTTTTCCCCCTCTCTCTATATATATTCCATATTATATATTGATAAAATTCTAAATGTAAATGCATTTTAAATATATGTACATGGTTGGTATATATGTATGTGACTGATCCAGAATAACTAAATAAAAAAAATATTCACACATTATAATGAATGGAATAAAAAAAAAAAAATTTCGAAACCTTTTTCTTCTAAAGTAGCTAATGGCCTTTGTTGTTGTTGTTGTTGTTATGTATTAGAAATGCTTGTTTTCGTCCTGTCCTCTCTTTTTTCCTTTGGTCCCACCAAAATAAAATAGTGAATTGTAAATATAACCGGACATTATTGAAAACGACGACGATAATGTATATCCCGATAATAACATTGACATATTCTAAACTAAAATCTTAAGATTTTAGTTTTCTTCTTCTTCGTCTTGTTGTTAAAAATTATATTAAACACAACAAGTAAACATACTATACATTATCATTATATACATTTTGTTAATAATTAATTGACTAATCACAAAATTTTATTTAGTATTGTTATTATCGAAAATAGACCATTAAAAAAAATCTGACAACCAATAATCAGTTCAAATTGAGTTTTTTGGTTTGTTTGTCCAATGAATCAACGTTATATTCTTAACATTCATCGATAATCCATTTAAGGTGAACGTTTTTTCTTTGAAAATAAGAAAAAAAATTTGATTTTAATTAAACTTGCGTTAATTTTTTTCCTATTCAAACTTTTACAAATTTTGCTATTAATTGTATATTATTCATGATGATTGCTAAACTAACTAAAACAGCAGCCAAAAAAACGAAAATAAGAGTGACTGAATGGTTTGGAAAAAAACAAATTATTCCAAATGGATTAAAAATACAAAATGGTTTTTTAGTCGATAATGTAGTTTTTTTTCACATTCATTTCAAATATTTGTATATATAGATTGAGAAGTTGAAATGTCAGTGACAACGACTACGAATAATAATAATAATGACAAGCAGCGAAACCCAAAACGGTTTTTTTCACATAACGTATCGACCAATATAGAACACACACACATCTACGATATAAATATAGGATCCTTATCATCATCACACATAAATGCAATATCGAAAGGCACACAAGTTAATTATCGTAATGCATTTTGTGGCCAGTTATTTGTTAGCTATTTAGATATATAAATATTATATAACAAAATATAAATGTTATATAAATCGGGAAACGATATCCACAACAGACACACATACATGGTAATAATTTGTTTAAGATGTTATTACAATAATACTGTTATAATACAAAAAAAAGGGACATTTACTAAATAAACTGGCTGCGAATTTATCGGACAATAATAATCATAATAATAACAGCAACAAGCCTATTTAGCTTGATTAAAGAGGACGACAATAACTAAAATTACAAATTGCATTCGTTATCAAATTGACTCGTTCTGTTCAAGTAATTTCAATTCAAAATGATTATGATTATAATGATGATGATGATGATGGTGACTGATCAACGAATAATTCAAATTAAACTTGGTGAATGGTAAAGAAAGAAAAACTTTTCTCTTTTCCATCACAGAATCAAGTTTAATTTGTAAATTGACATTTTTTTCTCCTTCTTCTTCTTTTGCTTAGTTTTCTCTCTTTTTTGTCGAAAGTTAGGAAATGAATTCCGGGTTCGCTAACCATTTTCATCATCATAATTAATAGGATGTTTTTTTTCTGTTTTCGTTCACAGAAATGAGTTCAATTACTTTAATTTTTGTCAATAATAATAATTAATTAATTCGGGTTGTGCAATGCGAATGCAAGCAAGCTTTTAATTCAAAATGCTTTTTTTTCTGGAATTTTAGTCCATTCATTAGCTGATATCAAAGTTTCATTAAGCGAAAAAAGCAACAACAACAAAAAGATACCCATCTACTATTCTATCCCCCTTCTCCCCTTCAAAAAAATATATATCCAAGAATTGTTAGTCGAAATTGGCCACAGAAAAACCAGAATATAATATGAATAACAACAGCAATGAGCAAACAACAAATGAGCTTGTTAGGGTCAATAATAATAATAATAATGATGATGATATAACAACAGTCAATGGAATCTGTCGAAAAAAAATGATGAAGAATAATATTTAGTTATTTATTTATTTATTTGTGAAATTGGATACAACAACAGCACACATCATTTTTATGCAATAAAAAAGAATATGATTGTTAATATGATGGTTGTTTTTTTTTGAAATTCATATTATTATTATTATTATATCAGACAAGAGAAAAGTGAAATGAATGATAAATATAATGGCATTCTTCTTTTTCGTAGCTGCCAACCAATGTGTAATAATAATTTTATATGTAAAAATAATAATAATATGAGAATGATCTGTATCATCAATTTTCTCTTCTCTCTCTCTCTTTCTTTTTTCTCTATCATTTTCGATTAGTATTTTATATCAAAAAAAACGAAAAACAAAAAAAAGCTTGAAGGCAAATCAATAACTACTGTCATTCTGCTATTTCAGATCAAATATTGAAAAAATTGATTGGTCGATTCTATATTCATATTCAATCTCATACAATCTCCCAAAACAAAAAATCGATCTATTAGAATTCAATATGATAGATTATATATAAAACAAAGTTTTTTTTTCTTTCTTTCTTTACACATTGATAATCTATTTCATATCCATATAGAACAATAATAATAATAATAATTTGTAATGGATAATGAAACTGTTTGCCAAAATTACACATACATTCCACAAATATGTATTTTATCTATATATGAAAATTACGAATTTTATTATTATTATGATAATTATTATATTTGAAACGAGAGAAAAATCAAACAAAGTGAATATAGTATATATAAAAAAATATTAATAATAATCAATGATGATTGCCACTTAGCGAGGATGAAAAAAAACTAAACAAAACGTTTATACAATAATAAGATAAAAAAAATATATTTGGGAAAAATTGTGTGTTTGGTACACTACAAATGAACGAATCATAATAATAATAATCTAATTGAAACAAATAGCAAAATGTAGTTTTTTTCCGCTTGTTTGAATGCATGTGTATCTTATCTATATATAATGATCTGATCCGAAATGTTTTCAGACCTTTGGTTTTTATATATAGAATCCTATTTGGTAAAGAATTTTTTTTCAACAAAAAATAATGCGTCTATGTGTTGTTGTTGTTGTTCGAAGTATGGCGCCAAGCATGCTAGGATCGATTTTCATTTTTATATACCGTTTGTATGAATCTTTTGTAACTAAGATAATTTTGATCATTCAATCAATGCTACTAGCAGTAACAGATGGAATATTTCTTTTGTTGATTTAGTTTTTTTTTCATATTAAGTCCATGTGAAGAACTTCATGTAACAGTCAGAATTTCATTCGTACATAGAACATTCGATCAGATCGTATTAAATTATTTTTACGCGCGTATCACGAAAAAAAATACAAAACATTATTGCTTTTATCATTGTATCTAATCAAAATTCTTTGTATTCTTTTGATTTGATTAATTTTGTTGTTGTTTTTTATTATAAATGAAAAAAATGGCTGGTAATAGTAAACAAAAACAAGTGTCAAGATCGACTAACAATAACAGCAACAACAACAACAACAACACTGTACAATCATTATCATCATCATCATCATCATCATCGACACCAGCCGAATGTTTTAATTGTCATAAACCAATACTTGAAAGATTTTTACTTAAAGCATTGGATCAATATTGGCATGAAGATTGTTTAAAATGTTCTTGCTGTGATTGTCGTCTTGGTGAAGTTGGTTCAACATTATTTACAAAAGCAAATCTTATTCTATGTAAACGAGATTATTTAAGGTAAGAATGATGAAGAATTTTTCACTTTACTTTATTTTATTTAAAAATTTGATGTCAAATAACATGAAGAGAAAAATAATAAACCATGAAACATTCATGATCATCATGCATGCAGCAATTATTATTATTATTATTTTTTTGTTGAAAAAAAGAATGGTATCCAAATGAATTTTTTCCTCTCTGCCTCTCTCATTCTCTTTTTAATAAATTTCATATCCATTACACACACACACACATACTTTATGTTGTTTGCATTATATCGCATACATCTTCTTTTCTTTTTTTTTGGTTGCTGTTGTTGTTTGGATCAGTTACAAATCCTGTTTGAAAAAAATGCTTTCTATTTAATTAAACGTTATGAAAATGATGATGATGATGATGGACCGAAAAAAAAGAGGCATGAAAATTGAAAGTGATATTGCCCGTGACTTACTCAATCTGGTTATTCATTTCATTTCATTCTTTTTTTTCTCATTTATTTTAATCATCATTATTATTATATAATCAAAAAAAATAGTATTCAAAGTTTGACTTTATTTTTAATTAGTATTACCAGTATAGTAATAATATATGACACCAACACACTTATAACACACACACACACAGATTGGAATAAAAAGACAAACTTTTTTTTTGTTGAAATTTTTTTAATTGAAACTCTTCATATTCATTTATTTTATTCAAGAATCCTATCATTACATACACACACAGTGTGATAATTCTGTATGTGATCCTATAAGCATTAATATTGGAACATTATAATCATCATCATCCTCATTCTCTTCATTCATTCATTTCTATCACATACCCATGATTCTTCTTGTTATTATTCTTATTATTATTATGATTACAATATTAATGTATTCTTGCAAAAACACACATATAGAGAATTGACTTGGTTGGTTAGTTATATAATTAGTTTTAGCTTGATTAAACTTTTAATTAGTTTAATAATAATAATAATATGAACGATATATAGACAATGTTTTCGACCATTAAAAACAAAAAACAAAAAAAGTGTTATGTACAAAACAAAAAAATTTAAAACAATCTTGGATTCTGTCAGTTACAGAAAAAACAAAAAAAAGAAGCTACTTTATCCTATTTTTATTAATAATAATAATTATATGAAAAAAAGGGAAAAAAAAAGAAAATTATAGCCAACTTTTGATTAATTATAAGTTTTGAACAACATACGACAAACAAAAAAAACGATGATGCAAATAGTTTGAAAATTTAATTGAATCTAGAATTTTAGTGTCTACATAGAGTGGTGTTCACATTTGAATCATTTGAAAGTATAGATTTTTTTTGTTGTTGCTGTTTTTCAATTGAAAATGAAAAGAAAATTTTTTTTTGTTGAATGAAAAATGATCCATAATCTGTGATGTGATTCTGTTTTTTTCCTTTTCTTGTTTGCTGTTCATTCTTTGTAGTATAGTATTCAATTAGTTTAATTGAATGAATGAAAAAAAAATCAAAATTGAATTTGTTTCCATCAAATATCAGCAGCAGCAGCATCGGTTACATTGGATAACAGAAGGACATCTGCCATTCATGGTATAAGGGGAAAAGAAAAATCGATTGCACTTTGTAAAATTGAAATTAATTTCCAACATACATTATGTACAAAAGTAAAGAAAAATTCAAAACAACATTAACAACTGGGAAAAAAACCGCTGCACATCACGTAACATGTTACAAACACGTGGCAAAGTTTTATTTCTCTTATTGTTTGAAATTACCATTATGAACACAAATTCTTTAATTCATTTTTCATTTAGAGAATTTTCCTATTACAAAAATTGAACGAATTGATCAATCTAATCTAAATTCTCATTGGATTAGATTTTATAGAATTGATAAAATAATAAAGAATGAAAATCCAGCATAGAATTTATCAGACAAAAAAGCAAACTAGACCAAAATTATAAACAGGACACTCCAACATTATTATTATTTGAAAAAAAGAGGGCATTTATAAATTGGCGAGCACAATTACTTTAGACTCTTTATAGTGTGTGTGTGTGTGTCTCGGGGATTCATAATTAAATTTGCTTTTTCTAATAATTCATAATTTTTTTTTCATTCTTTCTCTCTCTCTCTCTTGTTCAATAATAATGATGATGATAATAATTCTAATTTGACAACGACGAATGAATGAATGAAGAATATGAAAAACGAGACGATAATTAGAATGAATGAATAACCGAACATACATACACTATTGAAATATCCAAATACCAGGGCACGTTTTTTTTTTTTTTTTGGTTGGTGAATAACAGTTTCATTTACTGTACTTTTCTATTATTGCTTTACAAGACAATTATTAGATTCTACTATACAGTGGCCAATCTATCGGTTTGGCTGCTGCTGCTGTTGTATATTTTCGTCGATGATGATGATGATGATGATCGGAGGGAAAGGAAAAAGAATGAAGAGTGGATCCCATTATAATAATAATCATTATAATCATCAACATTGAAATGAATTTTTTTTTAATGTTTTGTTTTCGTTTCGTTCACTTTCGAACGCATAATAACGAATAACCAGGATTCTTCTTTGTCTACATATAATATATCACCGATGATGATTATTACCACCACCACTACTATGGCTACCAAACGACCATATCGCTAATTATTTTCCAACTGACAACATCATCATCATCATCATCATATTATGCAGCAGCATGATAATTAATAATTCTATTGACTATGGTTGTGTTTTTTTCCCTTTCCCTTTCCTCCCTTCTTTCATTCATATAGATGTATATTTGCTCTGTTTTTATATAAAACGTACAAATAAAAATATGCAAAAGAGGGGGGAGGAAACAAAGAAAAAAGGTTTTGTTTAAGCTCTGGGTCCAGATTGTTTTCGAACAAACGAAAAAATTTCCTCCCTCTTCAATTTTATCTCTCTCATATATGATGTGGTTTTTTTCCAATTCCATTCCATAATTTTTTGCTTATTGTTTTCGTTTTTTTTGTTGTTGTTGGTGTAATCATGAATTCCCTCATTTCATTCAAAGGTTCATTCATTCATTCATGTTTTTCATTTTCATTCAAATCTATTAATAATTAATTTAATTAAAATTGCTTGAAACACACACATAACAAACTAAAATGGATATTTGAGTGGAGGAGGGGGGAAGGAAAGGATTGAAAATGAACAATTATATATCATTCATATTGCATGATCCATTTAGATTATATTCATGGTTTGCATACTTTATTGTATATAATCATCTATCTCTCTCTCACTCTATTTTGTTTTTTCACTAATTTGTACAAAAAATTATGTGTGTATTATCTTTTTTTTTATTAATCGAAAACAAATTATTCTTGATTCTCTCTTTCTCTCTCTCTCTCTCATTCATCCAAAAGTATTTCATTTTGTTTTCCATATTATTTATCTAATAATAATAATAATTTAGCTTAATTGAAACAATTTAAATTTATTCTGTTAGACTGTTTTTTTGTTTTGTTTCGTATAGAAAATCATTTTTTTAATTTTTTTAATCATTATTACTTTAGATTATTTGGTAATACTGGTTTTTGTTCAGCATGTAATAAAACAATACCCGGTTTCGAAATGGTCATGCGTGCTAAATCGAATGTTTATCATTTGGAATGTTTTTCCTGTTTTCAATGTCATCAAAAGTAAGTAGTTTTTTGTTTTGAATTTAAATAATAAATCATTTTTTTTGTAAAATGATTATAAAATCCAAAAAAATCTAATTACATATAGTCCATTAATATTATTATTATTCTATAAATAAGTAGGGTAAGAAAAAACATCAATCACTCAGATATACAACAGGGTGGAAAAACAAAAACAAAAATTAATGTAGAGCAAATCAATTAGCGTTTATTGCCTGGCCAATACGTCTATATTATCATCATCATCAAATAGACCAACCCTCTCTCTCTATACAACCCAAATAGATCCTGTATCGTTTATATATAAATTGTCAAACTCAATCAAATTATAAGAATGAATGAAGCGGCGTTGACGATGATGATGATGATTATGATTAGGATATTGGTTTTTTTTCACAAAAAAAAATAAATGCATTGAAAAAGAATTAAAGTGTACATGTTTTGTATATTGTGTGTATATATAAAAAAAGATATGAATGTCTAATAATTGTGTATTTCTATTTATCGAATCTCATCATCGTCAATCAAGTATATTGGATTCTATTTTGCATTGTCTATGCAATGTAATGTTTTTTTAAGGCCTTGTCTCAATATTCTTTTTTGAATCCAATAAATAAATTACATTAATATAATAATGATATTCCGTATGCAGACACACAAACACACATTAAAGTATTATTATTTGAAATATGTATGTATGATGATGATGATGATGATGACAAGAAAAAGATAAAATGTCAAGATTAAATTGTATAAAATGATTGAATACACTTATTGAACAAGAAAAAAAATGGAAAAAAATTTCGCTGATATTCTGACCTTATCTTTTCATTCATTGATAGTTATGATTATTATAATGTAATAATAATAATTGTTTGTAACTCATATTTATTCTTGATTTTTTTTCTTCTTGATTCTCGTTTTTTTTTGATCTTCAAACAGATTCTGCGTTGGTGATCGATTCTATCTATATGAGAATAAAATTCTATGTGAATATGATTATGAAGAAAGAATGTTATTTGCAAATCTATCACGAAATAATCATCTAAATGATTTAATGCAACGACATCAACAACAACAACAACAAACGATTCAATCATCATCACAATCATCATTACAGCCATTGATATCTTCTAATCATTTTAAACAAGCTCATCCTTATCATCATCATCATCATAATAATAATAATAATAATAATAATAATATGCATATTACAAACAATAATCATCATCAACATCTTCATCAGCAACAACCACCACCACCACAACAACAACAACAACATCCAAATAAAATGGATGGCGATTTATGTGATGCAAGTAGCGGTTATGGAAGTGGAGATTCACCATTTGATCATTGATCATTGGATTTGCATGTTTCGAAAATATTCTTCACTTCTACTATGCACAATCATAATGGATTTTTTTTTTCGTTTCTTGTTGTTGTCATTATCGTTTTTTTTCAATTACGGAAATTGTTGTTGATCTTATTTTTTAAATCTACCATTTCAAAAAAAAATCATTATTGACAATAATAATAAAATGATCTTCTAAAATCTAAAAATGTTATTGAATATCGTTTTATTTTAGAATTTCAGAAACAGAATTTTTTTACAAATAAATGAACACAAATATAATGGACATTGGTCATTATAAACATTCTCTTTTTCTCCCTTTGGATCGTTCTTATCTTATCAACCGTTAATTTAATGAATAATGTTTGAAATGAACCGGAATAAAGTCACCAAAAATAATGATACATTGATGATACACACACACACAGCTAACTAGCCATTCATTCATTCATTCAATAAAAACTGACTCCAATCAAATGTTAGAAAATGGAATGAAATGAATTGAATTGAATTTCTATTCGATATGGGGCAAAAAATCGCTTGCTGCACACGACGTGTAATGACAAAAAAAAAGAGAGAGTAATAAAGAGAAAAAAACTGTATAATGGGCAAACAAAAATATCTAAAGTTCTATACAAATAAACAAAATTTAAGATAGAATTTATCTCAAAATTCAATCATTAACCTTATGGCGGAAACAAAAACGCACCACATCCGATTAAACACGCGTCCGGCGGCAATTCGCCTTCAACAACAAAAAAAATGTTCATTCATAAGGAGCCAATAGTTTTTTCCAAATGATATAAATGAACAACAAAGAAAATTGAAAATAAATGCCGCGTTTGTTTGCGATAAGAGAGCAACCCGAAATGATGATGATGATTATGACGATGATGATTATGTCGATTTTTAATGTCGTTAATGTTGCTTCTTCTTCATCCAAAGCGAATAGAAGAAAAAATCCATGTCAATTGATCGAAAACCAAGAATATATAAAGGAGAAAAAATCCATTGATGATACGATGATTCTAATTGTTAGTTAAAGGTTGATGTGTTTAGAAATACATATCCAGACCCATTTCTTTTTTATTTGATGTTTTTTTTTCTTTTGGTTTTCAGGATTTGTTTGTTGGATGTTGTTGTTGTTGTTTTTTCGAAGGATGTCGATTTCGACAATAACAACAACAACAAAAATGACATCGATTTTCATATATGAAAGAAAGAAAGAAAAACCATAAAACTCTTATCTCGTTTCGTTGTTATTGTTATTGTTGTTGTTGTTGGACTTTTTTTTCCTTTTCATTGATTCATTGATTCATTCAATGTTTGATCTGTTATTGTTGAATTGAAATGTTAAAGAATAAGAAGTGTATATATGAATGTCAATGCGATATATAAAAAAAACATTTAGTAGTTTATATTTGTTATCATCATCATCATCATTACTATAGAATAGTGTTTTTTTTCTTCTTTTCGTTTTCGTTTTCGTTTTTTATTCATTCATTCATTCATTTGATTCTGTTATCATTATCATTGATAATGATAACCAATAATAACAAGTACTTATATATTTAATATTTTTGACCATTACATAACAATTTTGTTTCATTGATGATGATGATTTTGTTTTTTTCTCTCTACTATCTATCTTCACTTTATCCAAACTGATTTTCGGTTGTAAACAAATGAAAAAAAAAACATTTTTTGATACACTGTATACAGGAAAAGGTGACAAACTTTTTCATTTTTTTCCCACCAGAATTATATTATATTAATTAAGAAATTGGTTGAAATTTTTTTCTTAACCAATTTGTTAATGTGGTTATATTTATAATTCAGGAAAAAAACAAAATACCAAATTAGCAACGATTATTTGATTATTTTGGATTTTTTTTTACGTTATTCCTAAAGATAAATTAAGCAAAAACACGCACACACCTTTCGTTTTTTTTTGGTTTGATTTGTTTGAAAGAATTAAGATTAAAAAAAATTCTTTCAAACAAAGTAATTGTCATAGGTCGGTCGGTCGGTCGGTTGTTTATTGTTTGAACAAACAAACAAAATTGCCCAAAATCCATCTATCCTATCTTATCAATTCAATAATGAGTGATTTTGTTTCCCATCCCACTTTCCCCCAACACCACATCTCATAACAACAACATTACTGAATGAAGAATCCATTCTGGGCAGTATATACTGCCATGAATGAAAAAGAATATATAATATGAAGAGCCAAAAATTTAATCATAAAAATGGATTTCTTTTTTTTCATCAAAAAAAATAAAACACACACACACAAAAAAAGAGAAAGAGAATTTGGATCGGAATCTTTTCTCTATGAACGGCCACATGAATTCACCCAGAAATTCACTAAAAGAATGAATGAAATAATAAACGATATCAACAACAACAACAACAACAAAAAAACGAACGTCTTATTATTCTGATTTGTGATTGAATAAATTTAATTTAGAATAAACACACACACACACACATATTGAATATAAGCATAAAATCATCATTTATGATGATGTTGTTTGTTTTTTTCCCATTTATTCTCCAAAAGAAAATTTGGGCCATTTCTCCATCATGTCAAAGTCAGTAATATTCATTAATTTTTTTTCTCAAACAATTAGAAGATTGATGTTGTAGGAAAAAAATAGGATCGTTTCGAATTATTATTTATTAAGATGATTATCATACAGAATCTTGTTGTTTAGCTGTTTTTTTCCCCATTTAAACCTCAGTGTTTTCGAACCTTTTTAGTTTACGATCAACGATTAATTATTTTAATTATTATGTTGTTTTTTCTATCTATCTCTTATTCTCTTTTTGCACACCAATACCGAAAAAAACTAAATTGAAAGTTTAATTGAAGATTAGTTTAGTTTAGTTTTTGTATTCATTAAAATGATGATGATGATGATGGTATTGATGACGTCAATCAATGATAGTAAGTTTTCATCAAAAAAAAAAAAAAATTTTCTCGTTATTCCAATCATGATTCATCTACGGTTGACGATCCACTGTAATAAAAAAAAGATTGCATCCATTTGTATTATTAATAATAATAATAATAATATGGGATAAATTTAATTAAATAATGAACATTATGATAATTAACTTTAACCACTGTTGTTATCAAACCAGTAATCAAATTCATTACATTTTTAGACAACAAAAAAAAAAAATCACCAGGACAGCGGTAGGGGGTTTTATGTTTTGTCCTTTTTTTCCAGTTTGTAAATGTGTTTCTGATGATGTCCATTTTACATTATACATTCGCAATTCTCAATTCATTTGATGAAATTTAGATCCATTCATTCAATTCAAATTATAATATTCCGTTCTCGTTGTTATTTTGTTTTGTTTGGTTTTTTTTAAAAAACCTATTCACAATCACGCTATTTTTTTTTGTTTGTTAAAAAGTACTGTATAAAAAAAAATATTCTTTAATTCGGTTTGCTTTCCTCTGATAGTTCAATACTGAATTTATTATTGTCATCATCGTCCATTGTCGTTAATGAGTATTTTATATATATAAAACAAAAAAAACAAAGAAACTGAATTAAGAAATTGGCTTTTACCTAGCTCTTTATGTATATTGTGAAGGAAACGAATTTTTCGTTTGTTTTTTTTTGAACAAATGGAAAGATCATGTAATAAGCTGACAACGATAAATGTTCAACAACAGCAACAAAAAAAAAATTACAATCCAAAAGTGATGAATGAAAATGTAATAAACCAAACCAATCATTTGGTAAATAACGATGTGTGAAGAAAGTTTTTTTTTCAGCTCCTACTTTTTTTTGTTTTTTTTTCGGTAACAAATTAATACCGATGACGATAAAATGGAAAAAATTGTTAAATCAAAGAATTTTTTGTTTTGTTTTGTTTAATTTCGATAACATCGATTTTTACTTAAATTTTTTTTTGTTGGATTTTTCTCTCCCTTTCTCTTTCTCTCTATCGTTCAATTCAACATTGATATTTTTTTTCGAACGTATTTTTCAAATAATTATCATTCATTGACAATAGACGTTGTTGTTAAATCATGATGTATGTTTCTGTGTGTGTGTGTGTGTGTGTGTGTATTTTATCACTATGATTCTTATCATTTTGGTTAATTGTTTTTGAAAAATCTAACATAAATAATGCATTAAATTTTTTTTTCTTCTTCATCACATTCATTTGAAAAATTGTGATTCGCTTAAAATAGCATAAAATAATCACTTGAAAGCTGATGTAACAGATAATATTCGAAAAAAAACGACAAAGAATTTGAAATCGAATTGAAAAACTATGGAAAAAACTATTTCCATTTATCGAGTTTCATTATCAAAACATTTTTTTTTCAATCAGAAATGGTCCATTTTTCAAACCAAACAACAACAAACAAAAAGAAAATTTGTTTCACAATTTTTTTTTCAATTGTTGTTCGACAAACAAAACAAAACAAAAGAAATATCTTTAAAACATTTACAACCGAACAAACGATTTTGAGATTGAGAATAAATGACATATCATATAAATGTACCGTTATCAACCAGTTTTTCCTTCCCTCCCCCCATTCACCAAAAACTAACCAACCGAAATCAGATTTTACAACAAAAAAAAATGACCAAATTTAACTTTTATCTTTACGCTTATTTGATTAACTAATGTGGTTGAATTCAAAAAAAAATTCAAGAGTTTTCATTAATGTGCATGACACACTTGCTTACATCTAATGTCAAAAACGAAATTCAATTGACCAACCGACTGACACACGTTACCATTCCAAAAATGATAAAAAATTTTCATTTCAGAAATAATGTTTCTGTAACAGCGTTTTCTATAATATTTTTGGCTTGTTTTCAAATCAGCTTTAATAAGAAAGAAAAGAAAAAATGTATGATTGAAAATCAGAAAATCGAAATGAAACAATTTGGTCCGAAAAAAATGAAAATGTTTGGTAAAGGGTTGAATTTTTTTTCCCATTTTGATGTATATTGCATGTAAGTAAGTGTGTATGATGGTAGATGACATAAATGATTTCAATGATAATGATGATGATAATAGACAACAACAAAAAACAACTAAAATAACAGAAAAAACGATGATAATAAATTTCCCAAAAATTTTAGTATCCATTTGGTCCATTAGTTATTATTGCTGTTGATGTTCCAACCGTTGATGCTGCTGATGATTGTGGTGGCTGAGATGATGGAGGAGGTGGTGGTGGTGGTGGTGATGTTAAATAATTTTTAATTTTTATTTTACAATCCGATGAATCAATTGGATGTATTAATGATGATTCATGTTGGAATGATGGTTGCTGTTGTTGACGATTATGATGATGATGTTGATGTTGATGCGGATGGGTTGGAGATTTTGATAAAATTACCGGAAGTTGCATTGGTGAATGTAATTCAGTTGCTGCTGCTGCTTGTACATTTGTTAAGTTATGATAATATGGATGTTGTTGCTGTTGCTGCTGTTGCTGTTGTTGATGAATTTGATTTAATGCCATCTGTTCTTCATAATCATATTCACATAATATTTTATTATCATGCAAATAGAATCGATCACCAACACAAAATCTCTATTTTTAAAAAAAAAAAGATATAACAAAAAAGAATTTTATCCAATTTTTTTTTTGTGTGTGTGTGCAAAATTTAATCTTATTTTTTGAAAGAAAAAAAATTTTATTTGAATTACATACATGATTACAGGCTTCACATTTGAAACATTCCAGATGATAAACATTACCTCTTGCACGCATAACCATTTCAAATGCAGGAATTTGTTTATTACATAATGAACAGAATCCAGTAGCTCCAAACATTCTGTTTTTTGGAATAAATAGATCATGATTAGTGGATAATGAGATAACCAGATATTTTGATTTTTTTTCAACAAACAAAAAAAATCTTACCTTAGATAATCTCGTTTACAAAGAATAAGATCAGCTTTTGTAAATAATGTTGAACCAATTTCACCAAGACGACAATTACAACAAGAACATTTTAAACAATCTTCATGCCATATTTGATCTAATGCTTTAAGAAAATATCTTTCCAATATTGGTTTATGACATCCAAAACATTTTGGTGGTGGTGATGATGATTTAGATTTCTGCTGTTGTTGCTGCTGATGATGTTGATGATGAGAATTTGGAAAAAATTTTGATGATTTTGTTCCAGAATTATTTGAACTATTCTGTTGTTGTTGCTGTTGTGTTGATGATGATCTATTTCGTGATGATGATGATGATGATCCACTGCTGGTAAAATGTTCATTCGATGTCATTTTGTTAATTTTTCATACGAAATTCCAGAATCAAAAAAACAAAAAACAAATTGATTTACGAAATGCAACAGACTAATGATTAACTAATTTTCTTTTTGTTGAAATTTGTTTAGTTTGTTTCTGTGTGTATGTGGACCACATGTGGACCTCGTGTATGAATTACGAATGAAACATCAAATTCAAATGTTGCCTTATTTTATAGGAAACATACACAACAACCAAAAAAACGATATAAAGGATACATTGGATTCTGGAATATCAACCAAACAAACAGAATAGATATAGTGATTCTGATGCGTCGGCGCTGTTCTCCAGAAAAAAAATATCGATGATCATTTTTTTTCGCCCTTTCCCTCTCTTTTTTTTCTGTTTTGTTTTGGGTTCTGGTTGTTGCTGATATCTCTGGTTGTATTAATAATTGGAAAAAATTAAAATACCACTGTCATTTTATCAATGGAAGTTTTTTTTTAGTTTTTCCATGTTGAAGCTACATTTGGTTGTCGTTTGTTATTTTTTATTCTGTTGCCGTTGTTGTTGTGCACCCATTGTGATTGTAATGCATTAACAAATAGGCAGCAGTAGTATTAAATCAATTTTGCTAAAAGTATTTTTTTTTTTTTTTTTGTATAATTAAAACCGAATGGCCAATGCTGCTGCTGGCCAAATGGCCTATTGGGCTAATTACTATGATGATGATGATGATGAAACTACATAGGATTTGACACTTTGCAATGGAAAAAAAGACAATGACAATGATTATGATGAAGAATAGAGGGACCAACAACAACAACGAACAACGAACAAACAAACAAAAAATTTTGCAAAAAACAATGAGTTAATGAGGCTAAAACTTGGAGATAAAGCTAGTTTTTTCTAGTATTTCTAGTTAAAAACTGATGAATGAATTAATGGAAAAGGATAAACAAAAGATTCTTCTTTTTTTTTTTGTTGGTTGCTTGGGATTGGTTGAGAGGGTGTGTGTGTGCTATAGGGATAGACGGAGAATTCAAACTTTCAATTTTCAACATTTGATTTTTGATAATTTTTCATCATTTGGATGAAATAATTATTCATTTTTCCTATTCTTTGGTCCATTGATCTTTTTTGCTATTTTTTTTTTTTTTTTTGATTTCCATTTCAATGTCCATCGTTTTTTTCATTCATTCGGTTTATATTTACTTTAGCTTATCAGGTTCTAATCGATAAAATGATGATGATGATAAACGATATTTAACAATTCTTTTTCCTTTTCAAAATAGAATTTGATCAATCATTATAACATTATCATCATCATATTAATTCAGAAATATGTACATTGACAATGAATGAATGAATGAATAAATGATGATAAGAATTAATGCTACTGAATGCTACTGTATGATAATGATAATGATGATGATGGCCAAATCAATAAATGTAATCATTATTATTATTATTATTATTATTTTAAATAATTCTACTGCTACTGTGGTTATATTTTTTTTCCTGCAAAAAAAATAGGAAATAGTAACAGAATATTTTCGAAAAAAAATAACCACAAACCAATATAGATATGATAAGGGTGAATATGACAATGGCAAACTTTTTTCTTCAATATAATAATCATAATGATGATGATGATGATGAAAATGTGAATATAGAGAATATATGTGAACCAAAAAAAATTATCGCATAATTTTCCCATTACTTTAAATATTGTCACCCAAACACATTTACCATACAGATTGTATAGCTCAACGGGCTCTTATCAGGTTCAATTTTCATTCACATTTTTATTATTCGATCAAAATTTATCAGTAAATTTTTTTTTGTTGTTGAATGTATAATACTATTAGTGAATGTGAAAGGCGAATGAATGAAAATAAAAAATTCTGTCCATTCATTAATGTGTATCATCACATCGACATGTGATTCATTGTCTCATTTGCTCATTTTCATTTTTTTTCAGCATTGAATTGTATAACGAATGAATCATGAAAAGAATTTTTGAAAATATCGATTTCTTTTTTTTGGCTTTTTATTCATCGTCCTCATAATCGATGAACAATTTGAAATTAATTTACAATTCTATCGTTATTAATCGAACCAAACCAGACAACAAAGAAAATGGCGATAATGATAATGACGTTTATTGATAATGATGATTGAATGAATAAATGGTTTTGAATATAAACAAAACAAAACAAAATAATGGTGGTTCATGGAGAAAATGGGATGCTTTTTTTCCCTTTTTTGATATCGAATTATTAATTTTTTTTTGTTTGCTGGTCCTACCATGGTTGATGTTTCTAGCCCTTTCACAGTTTGTTTGTCCGCGTGTGCATGTTTTTTTTAATCAATAATCATGCAAAAAATAAAAATAACGGGAAAAACGACCAAACAACAACATTTTTGAAAAAAAATTAACAAAACAAAAGAAATCGGTTGTCACTTGCTATATTGTGAAACACTGCTGCTGTTGTGTTCGAGTGAAAGCGAACGGAGAGACAAAATAAATTAATATTTAAAAAATAGTTAATTCAGTTTTATTTTTCGGGATTTAATTTTATGGCAAAAATTGTTTTGAAACGGATGCAGATGAGAATGATGTTGATGATGATGATGAGAATTGGTTGAAAAAAACAGCAAAATGAGGGGGTAGAATAAAATCATGATGGGGGTGAAAAAACTTAATTAAAAATATTGTTAATTAAATTACATAATAAACTTTGTTAATTAAGTTTTGAACAGCATTTTATCAGTGAAGTGTATTTAGCTAACGATGAAAAAAATGGGGGGAACCAGAAAAAAAATAGAAGATAGGAAAGAGAAAATGGTGAAAAAAAAGAAGTGCAAAAAAAAAGAGTTCATGATAATGCTGAATTTGGTGAAATTTTTTTTTCTCTCATTTCCATATAACCCAAATGAATTACTTTTGGCGCATACGTCCGGTTAATGATGAAACTAAATTCGACCGAGATCAACCCCGAACTAAAAAAGACAACCTGATTACACAGTCACTCTCCGAAAGGAAGGTGATTGGACGATTTTATTTTATTTTTTTTTCCATCATTGCCCATCCATCCACCAGCCACTTTTTTCTCATTACATTTGTGCTTTTTTTTCACATTTTAAAGTTTTATTTTAATTAGCAAAAGATTATTTTTTTGTTTTTTTTTGTTTTTTATTTCTTCATCAAGAGTCATTTAATTGTAAATGGATCTGATGATCATCCAATGAATGAATGAATGAATGAATAAATTTCATGAAGCCAAATGTGCCGTTCGTTTTTTTCTCTCTTCTTTCACATATTGCATGTGATTAATTTGATTGGAGCACCGACTGCATATGTGTGTGTGTGTGTGTATGTCTTTCAATCAAAATGACAACATCAGCTATTGGGTAAATAAATGAATCCAAATGACACACACACACAGAAACAAAAACTTAATTAGATTGAAAATTTTTGTTCTGCTTTTTCGATGACCAGAATGTATACCCGACAAAAAAAATAAAGCGCGCATTTTGGATAAAATTTTTCGAATATAATTATTTTGTTTCTTGGTCGAGAGATGGTGCTGATAAAATAAAATTCATATCAATTTTTAGGATTTGTTTTTTTTTCGTCAAAATAATAATTCAAAACAGAATAAAATATGGTTTTTGATTTTATTTCAAATTGGATTTTATTATTGACAAAAAACAAAAAAAAAATTCATTCATCTTCCATCACTAAGTAATGAATCTGGACTTCCATAACCACTGGAACCATCATCGGCTTGATTTGAATTTATTGGATTTATTGGTTGTCGAGCTACTTGAGCTAATTGTGCTTGTGGCTGATGATTTGATTGTGTTGTTGATGTTCCAGCAATAGATACTGCAGTCGATAAACCAGTAGTTGATGATGATGATGATGATGATGAAAATGATGCCAATGTTGATTCCGTTTGTTTAACTAATTTTTCTAAATGATTATTATTTATAGATAATTTATTGCTGCTATTGTTAATAGCAGTAGAATTGTTTCCATTATTACCACCACCAAACACTAACATTTCTTCAAAATCATATTCACAAAGAATTCGATTATCATAAAGATGAAAACGATCACCAATACAGAATCTAAATGATAATAATAATAATTTAGATAATTAGAATTCATAATTTTCAATTGATTTTATGAAATTACCGATGATTACATTGGCTACATTGAAAACATTCAACTGTAAAGAAAATTTTAAAAAAAATAATTAATGTTTGTTAGAATTTTAGAGAATATTTTTTTTGTTTTGTTACTAACGATGATAAACTCGATCACCATGTACTCTCATGACCATTTCGAATGCTGGTATAATTTTATTACATGCAGAACAAATTCCTGTAGCACCAAATAATCTGTATGTGGATATATGGAAATTGAATAAAATGAATCATTAATCATCATTCGTGGCAAATAGCCATTATTAAATTTACCTTAGATAATCACGTTTACATAATATTAGATTAGCTTTTGTAAATAATGTTGAACCAACTTCACCAAGACGACAATCACAACAAGAACATTTCAAACAATCTTCATGCCATAATTGATCCAATGCTTTAAGTAGAAAACGTTCTTGTATTGGTTTATGGCATGCAGCACAATTCGATATTGTGGGCATCAATAATTGGCAATTATTATTTGTTGTCGAACCAATATTATTATTATTATTATTATTATTATTGATGGTCACTGTTGTATTGTTATGAATGTTGTTACTATTGTTGTTGTTATTATTGTTCATATTAATCAACGAATTTGTCATTATTCGATGATTCGATGAACGATGATGATTATTATTATTATTATTATGTTGAGAATTGGAATTATTTTGATGATGAAAATGATGATGATGATTATTATGATGATGAAAGCCCATGTTGTTCGATAATAATAATAATGATTTTATTTTCATCCAAAACAAAACAACAACAACAACAAAAAAAAAATCCAATGTGATGAAATTCTATTCTGTATTCTGTAATTGGAATTCATTTATTTTATTCATTCAAACGTATACACACACAAACACACTGACAATACTTACAATTTATTTGAACGAATGAAAAACTATTTTTTTTTTTTTTTTAATTAGACCAATACGTTTGACAATTGTGTCGTGAATTGAGCAAATTGGCGAATTGAAAATATTGATGGGCAACTAACAAAAAAAAAAAAATCGACAACAACAATGATAATAATAATAGCAGCTAACACACAATTCGTCTAAACTAATTTTAATTCAGTTCAATTTTTTTTTTTGTTGCTGAATGTCATCAAAGTTTTTTACTGTTGTTACACAATGAAGGAATGAATGAATGAATGAACAAACAAAAACAGAAGAATATCTAAAATGTATGTGACAATTCATAATCATCATTTTTTTTCACCAACAAATTAATTTACAATGTTATTGAATCGAAAGTTCCCCCGTCCGTTATTGTTGTGTCGCTGTGTATTGGATCGAGATGCAAAATGATCTGCTGTTATTCAAAGAAGAAAAAAATAGACATTCATTAGTATTATGGCCACATTTTATTAACAAGCCAAACAAAAAAGAATATAATAAATGTAAAGAGAGAAAAAAGTGGCAGACAAATAATCCGATATACAAACACACACACACACACACACATTATTAGCAAATCAAGAATGGAGATTTTTTTTTAAATAATAAGAAGAAATTTCATTCTGAAACTTTTTTCTTGCACACACACACACACACACACACACACACACACACCCTGAACATTGATTAAATCAAAATAAAGTGTCGATCTGGTAAATTACATCAAAATTAAAACAGACACACACACACACACCGAAAAAAATGAACAAAAGCATCATCATTATAATCGATAAAAAGTAAATTAAAAGAGAAAAATTTTGGTCCAGAAAACGTGATTTCGATTTTGATGCCTAGGCAATCCGATATTGTTTGTGATTTTAGTTCAATCAAAACCCATTATGATGATGATGATGATGATGAAAGCAATCAAATTATAACTTCTTTACAAAAAGAATGTAATCCAAAATCTTTTTACAATTTTTTTTTTGATACAATGATTATTATCACATCAAAATATATCATCGATATTAGTAATAATAATAATTTTAAAATAACAAGTGAAAAAAAGGAACGAAAAATCAAAAATCAAAAGCCTATGAAAAATATACCGTTTTTTTTCAATCATCAATTCACTTTTTCAAATGGTAAAAAGCAAACAGAAAATTTCCTTCATTTTCTTCTTGCCGTATACTTAATCGCATTTTAGAAAAATCATTGGCCATGAAAAGTTTTTTATTTCTTTTCGTTTCGTCGTTGTCGGGAAACAGGGAAAAAAATACAGTCCCATCACACCGATGAAAGAAACAAAAAATATTATTATATGATGAAAAGATGAAAAGGGTATCCTTGAATAAGATGTTGAAATTCTCCTTGTATATGTAACCATATCAACCAACCATTTTTTCTTGATCAGGTGTTCCAGGAACATAATTTGAAGTGATGAAAATTAACCCAAACGCACCCACATTCGTCCAGTGA
Organism: Dermatophagoides pteronyssinus; assembly: GCF_027571235.1. NCBI lineage: Eukaryota > Metazoa > Arthropoda > Arachnida > Sarcoptiformes > Pyroglyphidae > Dermatophagoides > Dermatophagoides pteronyssinus. The sequence goes on from NW_027461525.1 coordinate 4,536,547, forward strand.
AAAACACGCCCATTTGCAAAATTGCTCTCCTGCGGCCATCACTCCGAACATTTTTGTGAAACTTGGCAAGATTATTCGTCTCTTTATGAAGTCTCAAAAAATGTCATTTGAAATTCTCAGGTTAGGGCATCAGAGGTCAAAGGGCAAAAACTCTCACGCCTCTCCAACGTGGTTTGGTTGCATTTTTTCTTTTGGGTCAACAAGATATTCAAGATCTTCACCTGATTTGAAGTTTTGAAGGAACTGTCAGTTGTGGCAGAGAAGTTATCGATAAAAAAGCGAAAAATCAATACATTTTCCTTCCGGCGGTTTGGGCGTGTACAAATACAATTTCCGGTATGTTCCACATTTCTGGAGTGAACACGCCCCAACCGCCGGAAGGGTGTGCATTAAAATTCACCTTTTATTGATAACTTCTCTGCCACAACTGGCAATTTCTTCAAAATTTCAAATCAGGTGAAGATCTTGAATATCTTGATGACCCAAATGAAAAAATGCAACCAAACCCCGTTGGAGAGGCGTGAGAGTTTTTGCCCTTTGACCTCTGATGCCCTAACCTGAGAATTTCAAATGACATTTTTTGAGACTTCATAAAGAGACGAATAATCTTGCCAAGTTTCACAAAAATGTTCGGAGTGATGGCCGCAGGAGAGCAATTTTGCAAATGGGCGTGTTTTTTACTGGACGAATGTGGGTGCGTTTGGGTTAATTTTCATCACTTCAAATTATGTTCCTGGAACACCTGATCAAGAAAAAATGGTTGGTTGATATGGTTACATATACAAGGAGAATTTCAACATCTTATTCAAGGATACCCTTTGTAATCAGATTAGGCATCATAATCATAATAATAATAATCATTTAATAGCATCATCACTATTGAATGAAAATCATATACACATAGAGTGAGTGAGACCGAAAAAAAACGGGAAAAGATTGGCATTTGCTTTATATATTTTATTTTTGCTATTTGACACAAACACACACACAAAAAATTATTTTTCAATCTAATCTTTCTAAATTAAATAATTTCACATTTATTCACACATTTTTCACAACAAAAAGTATTCCAAAAAAAGAAGCTTTTCATTATCATTCATTTCTTCTGTTTCTGATTTTGAAATGAGAAAAAATTATCAATCACAACTTAGAATCCAACCAAAATGGTGTTTGATGTCAAATCAAATTATTTATGGAACAAAAAAAACTAAAACATCAACAAACAAACAAAAAACCATAATCAAATACGCTGTATAAAAACAATAAATTGTCCCTTTTACCATTGACAATTTTGTTTTTTTTTCGGGTAAATTTGGTTATTACAATAATAATAATGCTCGAATGATTTTTGGACCGTATGTTTTTGTCATAATAATAATAATAACACATTTTATCCATTGTCATTTTTTGTTGTTGTTCACATTACACATTTTGATCTATTATTTTTCTTTTCTTTTTTTGTTTTCCCTTATCCAACAACAAATTACGAATCTGTAAATCGAATATCCAAAAGTTCTGTTGTCATCTATTGTCGTTGTTCAACACTAAGTGATAGAGAAGAATGGAAAAAAAATTAATTTCAAATGAAATATAGGATGAGTGGTGGTGGTGGTGATGGTGGTGGAGGAAGAAAAAAAAGTTCAACAACAATGACAAAAAGATTGAGTTTTAAAATCGAATTAGGATGTTGTTGTCGTCGTCGTCGTCGTTATCGTTTTTTAAAAGAATTTTCTTCTTTATTTCTCTGGTTCTGAGACTTTTATTCCACTTTTTTTCTCAATTCATTTCATTTCAAGTTTTCAATCAACAAGGGGGGAGAGATGAAGGAAAATAAAAGACAAACAAACAAACAAACAAGAAATCGATTAGGAATTCATTCATCCAGTTCGTTTTCTGTTGTTGTTGGTTGATGTTTGGCCATAATAACGATGATATTTCGGAGAAAAAAAAACATTTTCTTTTTTCTTTTTTCGTAAATCGGTACAAATATTGAATGCCAAAAATTGAAAAAAAACACTATACCCTACTAACAACAACAGCAACTATGAATCTTTGATAAGAAAATGATTGAAGTTTTTTCTCCCCCCATTCGAATCGTTTACTTTTTTTCATCATCATCCATTCAGTATATATTTGTATAATGGTAGTGGATATTTATTTTTATATATGAAAAAGAAAAATGTTTCCAAACAGCCAGACAACCAACCATCCAATGATGATGATGGTTATGAATTCTGTATTTAGAGTATTTTGAATGAAAAAGTTTTCGCTGTTTTTTTTTTTTTTTGGTTTGCTGTCAAATGCACATCGTTAGGCAAATAAATATTAAATTCTTTTTTCTTTGCAAATGTATTTTGGGTAGAAAATAAGATTGGATATTCACACACAAAAATGAAAAGAAGAATGAATGAATAATTTTTGGCAATGCACTTGTGTGATGGACAGAAATGTTTGCTGTTTACAAGAGAAATTCAATTATGAATTATGTTTCACCTCATTCCAAAACCATTTATCCATGATGATGATGAGAAAAAATTAAAATAAAATTGAAAAAACTTTGAAAATTCAACAACAACAACAGTGAAAGGCTATGAACTTTCACTGTCTGTTTATAGAGAAGAGAGAATAAACTTAATGTTTTGGGCCAAAATGAATAGACAAACAAAAAAATGGAAGGCAATTTTTCCATCATCATCAAAAAATGATGTTAGCCAACAGAAAAGAAACCAATTTTACTAATTTTACGCATCATTAACTAGATTATAACTATCATCATCATCGTTGCTGTTGTTGTTGTTGCCATGTAATGGGAGAGAATCGACAGAATAGAGAAAGAAGATAGAGAAAGCTATATATCAACAACAACAACAACCAAAAAAAAAGATCCGTTATTTTGCCAGAAAAAAAATTGTTTCAGAAATGAGTTCAATTTTGAAAAAGGTTTCACAAAGTTTTTTGTTTCATTCAAAATATTCACATTAAATTAATTTTTTAAAACTAATTTTATCATTATTTAAGCTTAGTGTATTGAATGGTTGACAAAAGAAAAAAAAATTTGGTCACCCAAAATTCAAATCAACAAACAACAATAACAGAATGAGATCAATTTCATAATTGGAAACAAAAAAACAGATCGAATTTCTACCAAATTTTGATCAAGTCGAGACAAGAAAATTATTGAAAATTAATTGTTGTTGGTGCTTTTGACAGTTAAGAGAGAGAGAGACAGAAAAATAATCTGACTTTTCATTTTGGCTGATTCTCAAATTACAGTTTTATGCACACACACACACAAAATTGATATTTTGTTTTGTCATTATTTTCATATATAGCATTTTAATTGAAAATAAATATAAGTCTGGAACACTTTTTAACGACACAAACGAAAATGGGAAAATCAAACAACCAACCAAAAAAATGAAAAAAAATGATCAAAGACCAAACACGTGTGCTTTTGCAAACAGGCCAAACGAATCGAATCCACTGATCACACACACACGCACATTTATTCAATTTAATGCCTGTTCTTCCACAACAAAAAAAAAACAAACTGAAGAATGATATGCTAGATTAGCTTCGATTATCATCTTTTTTTTTCACAATTTTGATCTCATTCATTCATTCATTCAGTCGTTGATCAAACATTCAGGATTTATCTCAGAATGAATCACTGATGAATATTGAATACAGAGAGGAGGGAAGAGAGGCAAACAAAACAAAAAAAAAGTCATTCACATTCATTCGATTAATATGATTATAATTTTTTTTTTGGTTGGTTGGCAAATAATCTCCTCCCCTTTTTTTCCACCCCCTCCTCGAAAAAAAAGAACGTTATGAAACACATTTTTGTGTTCTCGTTATTTTTTTTTCGAATGTTTTTCGTTCATAAAAAAAAATTGGTCATATGTTTTATCAATGTCTGTTGTCTTTTAAAAATTCATATTTTGAATATTGAAAACGTTTTTTTATTCATTTTTCAAAAAAAATGATAATCGAATTCAATTGATCCAGAAGAGATCATCATCATCATCATCATCGTATTATTTATCACGAGAATTCAAAAATTTAAATTCTTTTTCTGTTCAAAATATTATTTATTTGATTCACAATATTCAGGCTTATATGCATGTGCATGTGCATAAAATTTTTTTTCATCCATTATTATTAGCTTTATATTCAAAATGTCAGAAATGTACCAAATAGATATTTATTATTATTTGGACATACTGTTATGTTGTTTTTGTTTTTCAGATGAATTTCATTGATCCTATATCATGCAAATCGAATAAACAAAGTATGATCTATTTTTCCAATATTCGAATGATATTTTATTGATTCATTGTCCAATTTTTTTTATTTTCATATCACACTGTTTCTCCTGTGTTTGTGTGTATGTGTAGGTGTATCGTGCATAGAAAATAAAAATGATATGATAAAAATTTGTGATGTACGAATCAAATCGTGATGACAGGATTATGATCTCCAACTACTATTATATAACCTAAAATAACCGAACCATTTTTATTAACGTTCAGGTGTCAATCATTGAACTTTTAAAAAAAAAGAAATTGTCATCTTTTTCTGGCCAATCCCGCTAAACAAAAAGGTGTGTCACATTCGTTTTTTTTCTCAATCATAAATCTAATTTCATTTTTTTGTTTTTCATTACAGAATTATTATCACATTTCACATTAAATATCCGTATGGTCATAAATGTGAAATTCTTATGCAATTATTGAAATGAAATACCAAAAAAAAGACTCGACATTCTCATACAAATCAACAATATAATTGGATATAGTTATTTTGATACAAGCAAATTTAATTCCATTAAATGGCATTTTGTTCCTGTTGTTGTTGTTGATGAACATTCTTAAGTTTTTTTTTGCTGACAAATAACACAAATGAAGCAATGGTGAAAAATTGTCGGCATTAACATTGCTTGCATATTTTTTGTCGAATACAAATGACAATTATAACAAACCAAACCAAACTAAACAACTACTAAAATAAAGAATCTATATAAGATTCAATTATGCAAATCAGCAAAATTTAATTGCAATTTTTTTTTCTTTAACAATTAAGACAATGAAACAAAACAGCAACAACAACAACAAAAATATCAAGTCACGCTAAAGAAAAAGTAATGAGAAGAAAATGAAATTACTTTATGGTATGTTTTTTTTTTTTGGAGTGTGTGTGAATCTTAATTAACTTTTTTTCTTCTTCTTTTCCCTTCCCTGTCCAACTGTGTTTGCTTCGGTTGACGAACATTCATTTATTCATTCATTTATTTATTTATTCATTCGAATATTGTACATCACGCCATAAATACATACACATGATGATGATGATAATGATAAAAGATATGTTCATGAATAAGAAAAAACGAGAGAAGAAAAAAAAATTCCACAGGTATTATCTATCTATGTTCTGAAATGAATGAAATTAAGTATAAAAAATAACAATAATGGGAAACTACTACTAATAATAATAATAATTGTCACTTTGATTAATTATTATTTTTGTTTTAGCTATAGTCTCCTATCTCTTTTTTGATTATGGGATTTTAATTTTTGGCGAAAATGATTGGTTGGTTGGTAAGTTATTGTATTTTTTTTTATCCTAATCGATTATTATCAGTAAAAACAAACAACAAACAAAAAATTATTAATAGCCATAATAATTTGTTAGTGTTTTGTCAAATAATGATGATGATCGATTATCGATAATCATTATTCGATGTTTGGATTTGTTTTTCGCAAAAACGAAAAACCAATTAAAATTTGTTATAAATTTATTCAAATCACAATTACTCGTTAAAATAAGTTTTAATTAAAAAAAATGACGGAAATGTAAATGCAAAATTTTTTTTTGTTTAATTTAAATGTTTGCACAGAGAAACAAACAAACAAAAAAAAAATGGGATAGAAATTTTCCCAAAATCCAAACAAATTGAAATTATGATGATGATGACAACAAAAGAATTCAATAAATGTCAAATGATTGGTTGTCACAGTTTGAGAACAGAGGAGAAAAAAAAACTGATTTCAATAACTTTGTTTATTGGATGATTATATTAGAAAAAAAAGACCAGATTCTGGATTGATGATCATCATTAGTGGATGTTTCATCTTATAAGAATTTTCAAAATAACAACAAAAAAAAAATTCAGGATGTCTTTACTGTTGTCATTGTTGTTGTTGTTGTTGTTCATAAGGTTGATGATCATTAAAATAATGATGATAATGATGTTGATAATACGAAGGCAGATAAAAAGAGAGAGAGATACAAACATATCAACAACAACAACAACAAAAACACAAAGCACACATTTGAATTGATATATTCACAAACCAATTAATCGAGATTCTTTGTATACTCACATTATTATTACTTTTTTATTTGATGTGCAATATATATTCATTCATTGAATTGAATTGAAGCTCTCCAATTCAAACTAATTAGATTTCAAATTTGTTTTTCGTTAGGTTATTTGTTTGTTGGTTTTGAATATGAAAAAAAACACTTAACGATGTGGCGATAGTGGAGATCATCATCATCATCATCATATATATGCACAAACGTACAATGATCAGGATGAACCAAACACGACCAAAGCCAGATCACAACTAACTATCCGATAAACTATGCGTCTTCCTTTTTATTTTCAAACACAATCACAAATTTCATTTACTTTTTTTTTTTTGCTAACCCGAAATATATATCATGCATACGCCATACATTTATATAGAAGTTAGAGAGAGAAAGCGAGAGAGAGATAGTCCAAAAGCTAATAGTGGAGAATGGGATAAAGTAGAATTTGAATTTAAATGACTTCTGTTTTTTCTAATCAATAGATGGCAGCAATCGAAAAGAATACTATCGATATATCGATTGTATTTCAACACACACACACACGTGTGCTGCAAATATTCAAAGAATTTTTTTTTCAAATTTGTTCGAAAATTTTTATTGTTATTGTTATAATTATGAAACTTATTGAAAAAAATACTAATAAAAATGGACAAAAATCCAATGCCAATTGTAATCAGGTTATTCTCGATCATTTTTGGCATCTATCAGGATCGTCCGATGATCGTCGTTGTCGTAGCGTTCAAATCATTGTACAAAATCTAGCCAAACAAATTTCTAATGATCAATATAATGATTTATCATATTGTTTGGATCGTCTAATTCGTGGTCTAACATCAACACGTGAATTTTCTCGACATGGATTCTGTATTCTATTGACTGAATTATTGCAACACTTTCCTCAACATACCGACATTACCAATGTTATCAAGATTGCTGAAAAAGAATTTGGACATTTTAAAAGTGATTTCGATTCGGAGCTTACAATAGGCTGGACTTTGTTTATCAGTTGTTTATTGAAAAGTAAACGAATCACTAAAAGTACAGATAAAGAAATACTTTCAAAACTCTTCGAAACTTTATTCTTGATTGGTTGCAAAAAGAGTTATGTCGAAATTATTGTTTGTGAATTGATGAATAACTTTTACGAAGTATTTTCTAATGACTCGGATTTGTTTCAAGAAATCGTAGTTGATCGATTGAAAAACATGGATGATCATGGCAATAAACTATTTAAAACCTACCTTATGCTGTTATGTTTTCAAAAATTCCAATTGTCCAAAGAGTTTATAGTGAAAAATGTCTATAAACCAAATAGCAAAGATTTTACAAATATAATCAAATTGATTAAAGAAACTAGTAAATTTCAGCCAAACATTCATCCAATCATAGAATCATTTACTGCCTTGGTCAAAGAAATAGACAATAAAAATTTGGATGCTTATTTCACCAGATTGGTCGAAGAAATATTCAAAGTTGACATGGTAAAAACATCGTTAGGATTTGACATTATTCCGATCATGCTAGAAAATGTATCACATCATTCTCAGGTATGTCTTTATCTAATATATTTCTCTAACAAATTTCTCATGTTAAATTAATTACACTAGATCAAACTTATTCTATCATCTACCTTTATTCGTCTTCTTATTCAAACGTTATCGAATAAACAACATCCATTGAACAACGCTGCATTGGTTCTTTGTGATCGACTTCAAAATTATTCATTGAAAATCAAAGATCAAACTAGTTTCCAGATTGAATTCGCCCGATGTTTTATCGAAAAACCTGGATCAATAAATTTCGATGAATTATCACGATCAAAATTATTGTCTAATATTTTGAAAAATTTCAGTAATGATTCGATCAAAGAATGGATATCAATACTAATGAATTTGATGATGAATCAGGATAACGTTGCTGCCAGTGATTTTTATCGTGTACGTTGTTTGCAACAAATGACTCACTTATTAAAATGTTATACGGGTGACGTTAAATTTTTAATGAAAAATTGCAAATTTTTTCTTGTTTTTGCATATTTTAACGTTGATCTATTGACAAAAGATTTAATATTAGATAATGATAGTGGAGAAAAATTGAAAAGATTTAAATATCCAATAAGTGAAAAACTTCGTCAACAATTTAAAAGTTCATTTCAAAATGTTATCGTTCATTTATATGCACTATCATCGACTGTTTCAACCGATTCTGATTCTATTGTTCTCAAGAACAAACTTGCAAAACAAATAGAAATGCTAACTCAAATAAAAGATTTTATAATGGTTTTGATTAAAGATAAAAAATTGGAATTAGTGGACAAACAAATTTCAATGCAAAAATTCAAAGAAGTATTGTTGGAAATCAACAAAAAATTCGATTCAATCAAAACCGATGAGAATAAATGTCAAGTTTTTCGTTTATTTTATCTACATTTTCTTATTGAATCATTTGAAAATTTTTCTGATTTACAAGCCATATTGCCGGATTTCAATGAATGTGTTATTCGAGCATTTTCAAGTGAAAACGCAAAAGGAAAATCAAACGATCCTTTTTGGTCGGATGTATTTGTTGATCTTTTAATCTCTTTGATTATTAAATCAAAATCTTCTAAAAATATTATCCTAATGACTTTCAAATATTTGGTTCCATTCATAACTCCAGTCGGAATACAAAGTCTTAATGAAGCATTTGTAGATGATGGGACCATTGAATTTGATGCTGAAGACATTGATGATGAGGAAGATGATGATGAAGAAGATGAAAATGAAAACAATGAAATGGACACTGCTGATCAAATTGAAGATAGTGGTGATGATGATGATGATGATAACTTGTTGCAAGATGATAACGAACCAGTTGATGAAGAATTCAAAAAAGACGTCCTCAAAGCTTTAGGTTCTGCAGCTGAACATGAAGACGATTCGGAAGAAGTTCTTAGTGATAGTGAAATGTTCAAATTGGACGAATCATTAGCTCAAGTTTTTAGACAAAAATATGGTGAAAAAAAACGACAAGCAGAAAAAGCTGCAATGATCAAATCATTCAAACTACGTGTGTTAGATCTTATTAAAATTTTGATCGATCATCATCCAAATTTTTCTGTTGAAATGGCGTTCACAATTTTAAAGAATATTTTAAATTTCCTCAAATCTAATCATTCATCGAAAAATATGATCGCTTTGAATAATAAATGTCAGCAATTGTTGCAACAAATTTCGAAAACTCATTTGGTATTGAATGAAAACGAAAAAATTTCCAAAGAAGAATTTGAAAATTTATTGACAACATTGCTAAAGTTACAATGTCAATGTAAAAATTCGGATCTACAAAAATCATTTATAGCCTTAACATCATGGCTATTAACTTTGTCTCGAAACTGTTTGTCCAAAAATGATGTTGAATTTTTTAATGAACATATCGAACGAAATTTGCAATTATTTTTCAAAGCTTCTCATAATGAAATCAAACCTGAACTTTTCAAAACAATCATACCACAATTACATAATGAAAAATTATTTTTTGATAGTAAATTTTTTGAAATTATTAATCAATTATCTTTGGACAACAATGTACGGCCATTCAAACGTTGTATGGCATTAGATTTACTTGAAGGAATTTTAAAACGTATTAGTGATGATCAAAAAATAGAATCACGATTAATTGAATTAAGTGAAAAATATCTACAGGAATTATTGGAAACGTTAAAAAAATCCAAACAAAATGAAAAAAATATTATTGATTTGTACATTCGTGTATTGATGGTTCTGGATGTTTTTTCATTGAAAATATCGGATAATATAAAAACTGATGTTTTGGCTGCCATCAATTTATTGCCAAAAGATTTTCGACGTAAAATTGATAAAAAATTTATAAACAAATTGAAAACTACGGAATCCAATTGATTTATTTTAGAAAAAAAAATTGAATAAAATGAATTTTTTTTTGTTTGTTTGTTTGAATTAAATAATTTTAATCGAATTTCGATAGATGTCGCGAAAAAAAGAATTTCGAAATTGCTTTTATAACAAGTGTGGAGTGTTTTTAGTGTATTTGTTTGCATATAAAACTTGTCCATCCACGCTAATATCGAGTGTATTATCCAACGAATTCGCAATTTTCAAGGTTTTTTCACTCAAAAATTTTTTTTTCATTTGAGTTCCTGGTTTTTTTTCGAATTGGTGTGTTGTTTATCATTTACTACCTCTTTTATTAATCGTTAATATTATATCATCAAAAAAAAGTAGGTTTATAATTATCACATTTTTTTTTCTATAGATATTTAATGCGACAAACCACCTGTTAGATATATGATTGATAAATTGATTTTGACATTTTGTATCACTTATGGTTTTGATAAATGATTTCCCAGAAAATTTTTTTTTAATGTACAATGAATAATGGTATTAACGTATTAGCATGAAATATTTGCCATTATTAATTGTGTTTTTTTTGTGGAGCAAGTAAGCTATTCAAAGATACTGATCAGTTGAGGTGATAGGAATCGCCATACATCCTACTTATTTAGTTTTATTTTGAAATATCTCATTATTTTTGATAGTCATACTCCATCACCATTGTTAACGATCAAATTAACATTGCCATGACGGTTTATTTCACTGAGTGAAGAGCCTTTTCAATATTTTTACCATATCGACAGTGATTTCTCAGTAACTTTACTCATCATCATTTTGATTTGTTTTCCGAATTCACATTCCATCGGATTTTATTTTTTGAATGATATGTGTTGATCTGTAACCATATATCTATCATCATATTATTTCATCGACATAATAATTATATTGCACTGTCATTTGATCGTAAATACTTCAGGCCAATAACATCAAAAACAAAATGGCAATCTGTGCCCGTTGCAGCAAATCTGTATATTTTAACGAAGAAAAAAAAGCAATTGGAAAAAGTTTCCATAATTCTTGTTTCGTATGTGGTAAGCGGATATATGAAATTCTATCCCGTTCCATTTTCATTGTAAAATTGATTATACCTTCAATAAATGTCTTTTTTTCAGCCAATAAAGAATGTAAACGAAGATTGGACACTGGGAGTTTAACCGAACATGATGCCGAAATATATTGTAAACAATGTTATGGCCGTTTGTTTGGACCAAAAGGATATGGTTATGGTCAGGGTTCTGGAACATTATCTATGTTCACTGGAGAGAAATGTACTAATGAACCGCCAACTTCAAACATTCCTTCTACTGCTCAGGCATTTGTCGCTCCAAAAAAAGCAGCTCCCATTTCACAAAGTAATGGTGGTGGTGGAAAATTCAAATTCGGTGGTGCAGATATTTGTCCGCGTTGTAGCAAAGGTATTTAATTATGTTTAGTTACATTATGAAAACTTTTTCTAAAATATAAAATTATATTCCATTCACCAAAAAAAAGCCGTTTATATGGCCGAAAAAATGATGGGAGGTGGTTATGCATGGCATAAAAGTACTTGTTTCACCTGTAAAGAATGCAATAAACGTTTGGATACAACCACTCTTTGTGAACGTGAAAATGAAATCTATTGTAAAAGTAAGTTTATAATCAATTTATTTTTCCTAAATGAAAAAAAAACATCCCAAAATCAATTATGAAATTTTCAAATTTTTTTTCTCATTCTATAGATTGTTATGCCAAACTTTATGGCCCAAAATATTATGGTCATGGTCATATAACGGCACCAATAGAGGCAGCTGCAACCGATAGTCAACCCGTTTGAATAATGGATTTCAATACTATATATAACGAGAGATAAAGTGGGAAAAATCCTATCAAATGGATGTTCACAACAAAAAAAAACAATTTTGCCAAATTTACATTTTTTGCCATTCAAATATTTTTAACGAAAGTTACATAACTAAATTTGACTATTAATATTTTTTTTTGCCATAAAAATTTTAAAAAAAGAAAAATTCTTTTCCTCTTTATCATTATTATTATTATTATTATTATTTTGCACAAAATTTGAAAAAATACAATTTTCAGGTTTGTTACACGGATGAAAGAAAAAATACAACACCTCGTGAGAATTACAATTTCATCATCATCATAATGATGAACAAATTAGACGACTTTTGTGTCTGTGTATCGGTGTGTATTTGTGTGTAACAACAACAAATTGAGAAAATGTTTTGAATTTGCAGACTTAATCAATTTGAAAACTCGTGATGATGATGATGATGATGTTGTTGATGATACAATGTGTTATACAGAATGATTTGAATTTCTTTTTTTTTGCATTCAAAATGACAATTTGCTTTATATGTTCATCATATTCGCTGTCACATTTTATAAATTGTATATGAAAGAATGAGAATCAAATGAGAATGAGAATTATGAATCAATATGAAGAATATCACTTAATAGAAATACATTTCAGTTTAAAAAAAAATGAATCGTCATTCCTAGCAATAGAATTTAAAAGAATTTTCTTTTTTTTTCGGGTGAATAGAATCGGATGGGTTATTTTACCTGATTTCAACAACATTATGCACACACTCTATGCTCATTTTCGAATGAAACAGAAAATTAAATTGCAAATATTTGTTTTTATTATTTTTTTGTTTTGATTTAAAATTCAATTCGTGGTTTTTGTTTGTTCGGTTATGTGTTGGTTGATGATGATTATTTATCTTTTCAATGGAATGTAGATATCACTTTTTTAAATATTTTTTTTGGGAAAAATAATTCATAATATTCCATTTGATGATAATGATGGTATTTGTGTTATTTTTTTTCAATCTATTTAAAATTGATTAATTCAATAAAAAATCAATGGACTAGATTATTTTTTAAATCAGAATTTTTTTCTGTGTGTGTGTTTATGTTTGATTGTGTGTTGATAGGTGAGGCATAGGTTGTATTTCTGTGGATTTCAAAAGCACATAGTTAATTTCATTTTATACGTTTCACGTAAATTGAATATTTATAACACACTCAAAAGATTTGAATTTTTTCTCAAAAAAAGAGAATGAATGAATGAATGAATTTTTTAATTTGCATCTATTATGAATCGTCATCATTTCAGACGTTAAGCTACACATTATCAGTCTGTAATTTTGGTTCCAAAGACATTCGTCGTCCGTTGGCAATGTTTATTATTCTTGGAACTCCCGTACTATCTGTTTGTGTTGCTCGTCTTTCCAACAATTTAACATCACGTTTGAATAGGTCTTTATTGGCATCTTGATCCGATTTACATCTGGATAAGGCTCCCGTTAAATTATTAGTACTACTATTGACAACAGCTGCTGCTAGACTTATTGTATCTTCCGATATATGTAGATGTGTTGGCGTTGGTGACAAACTATCCGATGCACATGATCCACAGGAACTTGTATCACTGAGTTCCCGTGTCGGTCGACGACTCATTCGTGGTGAACGTGGTGCTGACGTTGATCGGCGACCAAGAATATAGCCAGATATATGTTCACATATTCTTCTAAACCTTCTCACTGGCCCTATTTTTAATTTTAAATTTTCAGATTCAAATATAAAACAACAATCATTGACACAAACATACCGGATAATAAAGTGAATGTAATACAATAAATTGTTGGCCTTTCAATAGCGTTTGTATCAAAATTTGGCGACGGAATTGATCCATCATTGGATGGAGGTGTGGCACATGCAATATCAACTTGTATTCGAATATTTCTTTGAAACATTGAAGTTGTGCCACCTGGTCGACGATAATCCAAACGAAATGACATTGGTGATAATACTGTATGACTTAAATCGGGTACCTAGATAAATGAAATTAACTGAATAAACTGAATGATTTTACTTAATAACAAAAACTAACCGTAAGAAAAGTATGAATGAGATCTGCTTTAATGACAGACAATGGTTTATCTTTTATCAATAAAACATGTGTCTCTTCTCGTTCATTGCCCATCAGATTACCGAACCAAGATTTTTTGGTCATATCAGGTGTAGTTTCAGTGGCCAATGCAACATCTTCATACAATGGAATTTGCATTTTGGCACGTCGATGAAATCTATATAAAAAAAAATTTAAAAAAAAAGTTGAACAATATTCCAATTGAAATGAGATGAATATAATCGAACCTCGGTGTACCAAGAAAACTATTTTTTAATGTATTTAGGCGTGATTTCCAATAAGGCTGAGATATTGGTGACACTGGTGATGTATTGATCCCGATTTCATCGCTACTATCATTATTAACATGATGTGGTGTTTTGGGACAATTTAATGGTGACATTAGCAAATTGTTTGTCGAATCATGATGAGGCGGAGGCGGATGTACACCCGGATGATGTGATGATGAATGAAGATGTGATGTATGATGATTAGTATTATTATTATTATTATTATTATTATTAGCATTAGCATTAGTGTTATTGTTATTAGTAATCATAGAATCGTTAACATTATTCATATTGCCATTACGTCGATTAAAACTTCTATTCGGTGTACAATTAATATACACTTTGGTACTTGAATAGCTATTGATTCTGAAGAGAATCCATTATGAAATCAACAAAAAAAAAACATAGAAATTTATATAAAGAACAATGTATGGTTGATAAATTTTTTTTTGATAAACATACCCATATGGAAATCGTCGAGGTGCAATCGGTGATCCATTAGCTAACATTTCCGTTCGATATGACTTACTAGGACGTGTATCTACTCTTTTTCTTGGTGGATCGGCTATAGATGTGTAGGAAACAAACAAGAAAAATAAAAAAAAATTGAAATCGGTCATCATAAACAGTGTAAATGGCGTTGAAAGAAAAAAAAAAATGTCGGAGAAAACAAAATAAGAAACAAAATGAATGGTGATTAATGAGTTGTATCATACAGTAAAGTATGCGTGTGTGCTTTTTTTTTGGTATCTAAAATAACCCAAACCAAACAAAATGGATAGCATGACAAACACCGGTACATTAACACAGATAGACAGACAACAAAAAAAATTCAATCACCAGAAAAAAAGGCTCTTCATGACATCGTCATGCAAACAATATTTAATATGGGAAAAGCGTGAATCACAAAAAAAAAAAAAAAAAATTCTTTCAAAATGACATCAACAACATACCTGATTCGGAACGATTCCTGATAATACATTCAGTTTCATCTTCAAATGATGGTTTTCGTCGTTTACGATCCAACAAAAGGAAATATATTACTTTTTCGGTATTATGGCTGTAAGATTCGTTTTTTTTTGTTTTGGTTATTATTATTGGCATTATGATGACAAGAACCATGGACATACGAATATTTAGAAGAAAAAAAAAGAATGGATTTTTGTTTTTTTTTTTGGTTAGTAATAATAATAATAATAAGAAAATAAACTATTTTTGTAGATGAATTATGGTTCCGACATTTATTTTGGTTTGTGTTAATAACGTAGATAAATACTATGAGGATTTAGAATAGATTTTTTTTGTTGTTGTTATCATTGTTATTATTGGTGGTGTTATGTTGAAAAATGACCTTATTGGACAGGTTTGTTTTGTTTTGTCTAGTTTTTTTTATATTATCACTATCAATTCATTCAGCGTTCTGTAATTATTTTTCATTCATACATTCTTTCTTTCTTTTTTCGTTTTTTAAAAAAACCTAACCACAACTATGTTCAGTTCATTCACATTCCTATCATATTCTATTCAATAATAGGAAAATAATAAATGCAAAAAGATGAAATGAACAAAATATAAAAAAGGGAAAAGGAAGAAAGAAAGAAAAAACGATAGATTTTTCATACTTAATACTTAGTAGCTCCCTTAAAAGCTTTTCCTTGTCTTTAAAACATCCAAGTGAAGTCATATTGTTAAGAACATCGGGATCCAATTCTTCAACCGTAGATGTTATATGCGTCTAATGATTGTCATCGATGTTTCAGTTGTTTTCAGTTGTTGTTGTTGTTTTTTGTCAATAGGAATTTCCATTTTATTTTGATTTCGAGATTAATAATGATAAAAAAAATGAAATAAAAGAAAAACGTAAAGAGAAAAAAAAATCCATTAATTATTTAAATTATACAAAAAGAAAAAAATACAGAATTCAATATGATTTAGCTTTTTCGAAGGGGAAAATGATTTTCCTGTTTATTTATGAATGATCTTTTTTTCCTCTCTCAAACAAATAAAATAATGGTAATAATAATAATAAGAGAAAAAACAAAATGAATCCAATCGATCTAGCCAATCAATTTTTTGTTTATCAAGAAAAAAAAATTACAAAATTCAAAAACAAAAATTCCGAAAACGAAACAAAAAATTTCAGGAATAAATCCTTACAACAAAAACAATTCACTATGATGATTAAATTTGCTTGTGCTCTATATATCTTTTTTATATTTGAAAAAAGTTGAAAATGAAATATTGCCAAAAACGATAACTTGATAATTCATTCTATACACACACACACATTAAATTTTTTTTTAAGGGGTTCTAATCTGTTTTATTCTGTAACGTTGTATTTTTTTTTTTTTTTGTTCATTCGGCATTTTATGGTAAACGCATATATTTGGAAAATCATCATCATCAAAGATGGATGACTGTTTGGTAAGAAAAGAAAAGAATCTTTTCCATACAGCCATCATCATCATCATCATTTCCCAAAAAAAATATTCTCATTTTATATCCTAGAGCAGTAACAAAAAATAGATGTTTAGAAACAGAAATAAGAGAGAGAGAGAGAGAGAGAGAGAGAGAGAGAGAGAGAGAGAGAGAGAGAGAGAGAAAAAAAAAAAAATTTCATTTCTAAATTTGCATAAGCTCTCATCATCATCATCATCACCGATGCCAATGTATTGATGTATCAGTATTAGTTTTTTTTTCTTCTTGAAACTATGATCATACACATACACACACACCACAGAATCCGATACGATCCAATGATCCAATATCATCATGATTGAAAAAACCAAATTATTACTATAGTTATAGTATCTATGCAATGTTATTATATGAAAGAATATTATTATGATGAAGAAAATTTACTGCTCTTTGGCCTGCATATGTTGTTTTTCATTTTTTCACACACACAGACACTCATAATAATAAAAAAAATATAACGATGAAATTCAATATTCTAAAAATAAAAAAAAAATGAAAATTTTAAAGTGAAAATTTTTATATTCTTGTTTCAGTGACTTTTGTGTGTGTACGTCGAAAGCACATTGGGATTCGATTCAATTCAATTCGATTTTTTTTTCTTGACTTCATTTTTTTTTGTCGAAAGTGGTTGTTGTGTAAATTTATTTCATTTCTTTTTTGGCCCATTTTTTTCTGTTTGATCCTGGAACAAGTTTTTTTTATCAAGCTTCAGCAAAAGTAGCTTTTCTTCATGCATAGTGTACATTTTTGTTGGTGTTAAATTATTTAAGAAAAAAATGAAAAAATGAATGACAAATTGGAAATCTAAAGAAAAAAGTTGATCTGCTTAACAAATTTTTTTTCCCTTAATAACTCTTCACCAATTTGATGGTTTAGGTGCAAATGGTATTTTATTCTACAGATAGAAAAAAACCTCAAGAATAGAAATAAAACACCAATGTTTTTTTCTTTTGCTTTCCGGATAAGCATGTGACAATCATCATTTGATTTAGAAATAGTAAAAAAAGGGATTTTCAGTCAAAAGGTTTTTCATTAATGGAATCAAAAGTAAAAAAAAAGTAATAATAATTTTCCGTTAGCTGATTAATTTGGAATGTAAACACAAACACAAAAAGAGAAATTAAATTGAAATTTTTTTGGATTTTGAAATTCAATCAAAAAATATATTTAATGTACACATACCTGAACCACTTCTTTCATCGGTAATTCTAATTCAAGCTCATTTTTGCTGCCACTTTATGTTTCGCCAATGATGATAATGATGATGATGACATATAATTTCAGACGTCATTGAAAAAAAATGAATCAAATTCATTGAAAGAAGATAGATAGAGTGAGAGAAAGAAAAGCAAACAAACATAATTGAATCGATCAATAAATTCAACAGAATCAAAAAAAAAAACATTGATCGAATAAAATTAAATAATTATCATCATTGATGATATGATGGTCTATTTTACTTAATGAAAAAACAAATATACTTACGCTGTAACCCATGGATGGCGTATCACTTCGGAAAGCTGTGAAAATCAACAACAAGAATAAAAAACAATTATATTAAACAAACGAACAAACAAACAAACAAACAAAAATCGATAAAATTCAATGACATGATTGATGTTCAATGAAATGATTATAGAGAATATTTTTCAATTGCAAAAAATAAAACAAAAAAATTTCAATTCAAAGTTTGTTGAACCGAAATGAAAGAAAGGAAAAAAACAATTATATCGTGTGTGTTGCAAATGTCAGCGATTTTTTTTCTACTGTTTTGTTTTTACTTTTTCAATTGCATTTTGTTTGTTTATTTGTTACGGTTCACAAATTTATTGGACTATAATTCTTCGTTTTTTTTTTCATAAAAGAAATCATAATATTCTTGTCAACCAAACCAAACATAGAAAAAAATATATGTGTGTATCCGGTCAATAAAAAAAAATCAACCAGATAAAAGCAGCTGAAGCATTCACGTATTTGAAAAAAAAATCATTTTATTAAATTCATAGCAGAAAAAAATTGATTTCCGTAGTCAAATTCCACACAGTGCATAGTTGGAATTTGATCTTTTTTTCCTCCCCCTTCCATGTATTCTATCTGAATGGATGGAATTTAAGGTATTTGACGATTCCGGTAATTTTAGATAAACAACAACTTTCTGTCGTTATTGTTGTTGTTGTTGCTGTCAAATCAAAAACAAAACAAAAAACCAATAAAGTCGTAGAATGAGATGTAACTACTTTAATCGAATCAAAAGTAGAACAACAACAAAGAATTTGATCCTGAAAAAAGGGACCCTACAAAAATAATAATAACATGGAAATGTTCGACAAATGTACTCTGAATCATTTAACAGTAATATCACAATATTACAGCTTATAAAGCAATATATGTATTGATTCGATTCGATTGGAAAAAATACAACAACAAATGTCCATCATTGTTCATGTTAGTAAATTAAGCGGAAAATAAAACAAGCTATGTTAATTAATGTGATTGGTTTTTATCTTTAATATACAATTCACACACACACATGTATAGGTTATTCTTTATTTTTTTTATTTTTGCTGAGTTTGTTAGTTGGTGATGAGGGATAAATGAGGGGTATCAGTGTGTTGTTATTCGAATATTGTTATTTTTGTTTTTCACTGTATCACTCAATCACTAAGATCATTATTATTATTATTCCTACATGCATCACACACACAAAAACATTCTCATCGATTGTTTTTTTTTCATTCTTCGCTATGAATTTTCAACGACCAACGATGATTTTATTTCATTCAATGAATGTAGATGTTGTTCATATGTTCCAGGATTCTTGTTGTTGTCAATGAAGAAGAAAATAGCAAAGCAAAACAAAAAAAAATCAACGAATAGCATTTATTATTATGGACAGAAACGAAAAGAAAGAATATTCTTTTCGTTTTTTTTTGAATGATCAAAAAAAAACGGTTCGAATGACACATGTGCATTCGAAATCGAAAAAAAGGGAAATATATAAACACAACACAGAATCACTTACAGTAATACGTTTGTTAGCGTCTACTTCAATCATTCGTCGAAGCAAATCTTGGCATTCGGGAGGCACAAAATGTGGTATATGAAATGTTCCACGTTTAACTTTTTCTAATAGTTGTCGTAGATTATCATCATCAAATGGTAAGGCACCCTATTTATTTTATTTTTTTTAACGGAAGATATTTTCAATTCCATTCAAACCATGATGATGATGATGATGATGATGATGAAAAGTAGAGAAAAATAGCCAAAAATAAAAATGGACAAAATTAAAGTGAATAAATGGTTGAAACAGATGTCAATCCAATGAAGCCCGATGAATGTTGTTGTTGTTGTTATTTGAGCCAAACATGTTTATGAAAATTTATCAGAATCAGATAGAGAGAGAGAAAGAAAAAATGTAATCATCATTATCATCGAAAATGAGAGAATAAAAATAATCATTTACCACAAGAAGAGCATATAGAATGACTCCAACTGACCATACATCTAAAATGACGATGACAACAAATTTGGAAGGGAAAAAAATATGAAAGAAACAAAGAATATAAATGAACAAAAATGGATCAGTTATTCCAATTATATTTAGCAAAAAAGAAAAACAGTAGAAAAAATAAATTCTAACAACGCAAACGATATAATCGTCACCAACACAATCGTAATATAACACGAAAACCAAAAAAAAAAAAAATTAACATAGAAAAAACAACAACAAACACTCACCTGCTTGCCTTCCATCATATTTTTCACCCTATAGAAAAAAATTAGGAAAAGTGAAAGGAAACAAATAGAAACCGAAAGAAATTATTAATGGACCAATTTCATTTTTAGTGAACAAATGGTGATTTGGTTTAGTTTCAAGTTGTTCATCATCATCATATTTCATAATTGGTGTTTTTGTTGTTTCTTTCCTGCTTTTTTTTGGTTCAAGCCTGAAGATGACCAGATGGGCGTACGGTAGTTGTCATTGTCATTCGAATCATTTATTTATTCATTAAACAAAAAAAAAACAAAAATAATAATAATAACGAGATATATGCATGATCATCTCACTTAGATTATCGATCGTGATAGGAATTTTCATTCATTCTTCGTTTGTTTTTTTTTGCTTGGTAAAATTAAAATCTTCATAAACATGGATTTTGGATTGTTTTTTTTAACAAAAAAACAATCTGCTTTTATAAAATTTTTTTTTTCGAGTTATAATTGATTATTTTTATGACAACAAGTTCAATACTTAAAAATATCTCAATCGAATAGATAAATATTAATAGAGTCACTATTGACATTTAATGAAAATGTCATTATCGTCAACATAATTCTTTGTAATTAATTGTTTTGACATCATCTTCAACATCATCATCAATCCAAAAATAAACTTGATATAAGGGTAATCGTGTTAGTGAAAAACAGCAAAACAACGAAGCAAAACATTTTTGGTTTTGTTTTCTACGAAAAATAATAATGATAATTATAATGTCAAATGTAGTGGCTATGTAGCTGCTTTTAGAATGTGTGTTTGGATCTACAAAATGATCCCTAAGAAAAAGAAAAAAAGAATAATCATTGATGATGGCTTAGATATTAGAAAAAAGCTATTAAGGTTAATATTGTAATGTGTTTGTGTGTGTGTGTGTGTGGAAATAAATATAACCACCACCATCATACACACACACACATAAACAAACAAACACCGAATCGCATCAATATGGATCGATTGGCAGTCATTTAGTGTGTGTGTGTGTAGATCCAACCATCATCAATTGTAATAACATTTATTTATTTATTTATTTTTTGTTTTCTCTTTTTATTTCTCGATACAGAACCAAATACTGTATCTTTTTTATGAGTGAAAAAAAAACGAAGAAAACGGGAAATCGTTTCACCAATACATATACGGTATTAAAGAATTTTCTATTATAAATGAAAACCAAAAAAACAAAAACAGGAAAGGATGATAATGTGTATTGGTTCATTTCATTTTATTTCATTCTGGGTACACTGTACTTTCATTTAAATTGTTATTGAGATGATGATAATGATAATATTATAACCATAAGAAAAGAAAAACAAAACAAAATATACAAACCCTGATGATTTCAGGCGAAGCATAATGAGGACTTCCACATGATGTTTCCAACATTGAACCATCGATTTGTAATGATGCCATACCAAAATCGGCAATTTTTATATTATTCTTTTCATCCAATAATAGATTTTCTGGTTTTAAATCTCTATGGCTATAAAAATATAGTATAAGATGAATGTAAAAATTGAGTTTATTTTTTCATTCTTACAAAATAAAAAAAATCAAAAACAAAAAAAAACAAACCAGATTAGATGACTATGACAAAAATCGAGTGCCGAAATGATTTGACGAAAAAATCTTCTAGCTTCTTTTGGTGTAAGGCGTCCTTTTTTGACTAGATAATCGAATAGTTCACCACCACTTACATGTTCTAACATTAAATATCTAATAATAATAAAAAAATGATAAGATTATTATTATTGAAAATCGAAACAAAACAAAAATGTTTTTTACAAACAAAAAAAAAACTTACAAATATTTTTTATTCTCATATACATCATATAAATGTAGAACATGTGGATGTTCAATCAATTTCATGATGGCAATTTCTCTTTCCACCTAAATGATTTGATAAGAATTTTCATTTTCATTTTTTAAATTAATCATTTGTAGAGACAAACCTTTTGTAGGACACTTTCGGAAAGTTTTTCACGATTAACAATTTTGATTGCTACTTTTTTACCCGTCACACAATGAACTCCTAATTTGACTAGACCTAAATATATTTTGAAAAAGAAAAAGAATAAGAAAAATTTGAATGATTTTTAATCGAAAAAAAAATTGATTTTATCCGTAATTAATTATGGATATTAATAGAAACCAAACCAAAAAAAGCTTAAATTTTTTTTTCGTCTCGTTTCTTGTCTATCTATTTTCGAAGACAAATATTAATAGTGTTTTCTACAGAAATCTTATCGATAAATGCAATTCTTACAAGAAAAATTTTCCAAAAAGAACCATATTTAAAATTAATAACTTTTTAATAATTTATTATTATCAACAGCAAAAAAAAAATTGATCTTTTATTATTAGTCCATTTTTAGCAACATTCAAGGGTGTACACACTGTACATAATCAATGAATAATGTACATTAAATGGATTCTTCTTCGTTCATTTTTAGTTTAGATATATCCTTCGCTCTCTTATCGAATCTGTATTTTTTGGATAAGTTTGTTTTGGCTATCTTTTGGCTATCGAAGTTCAACTTGATTGTCATTTTTATTTATAATAACAAATATATTTTCTGTATTGTAACAATATTTTATTCATTCATGAACGAAGAACGAAGAAGAATATTGAACGAAGAGAGTGAGAAAAATAGATTGGACCGATTCCATTAATCAGTAATCGTTGTTGTTGTTGTGAATTGACTACCACTAACTTTTTGTCTTCTTTCACTTGGTTTTTGGTTATTGTGTTTGCTGTTTGGACACTTTTTTTTTCTTCATTTGATTTTCTCACTAGAAATAATTCCTATGGCCTAGTATATACAGTGGTGTCAACATTAAAAATTATAATTTATATCAATGTAAATGTTATTTGGGTCGGTTCGTTACATTCACTTTATTTTGAAACACATATACATAGAAAAAAAGATATATACTTGTACACATTCACATACTATAGTGATAGTGAAACAAAACAAAAAAAAAATCTGACAAGAAAAAGATCACGATCCAGAATTAATACAACAGAATCAGAATTTCGAAAAAGAAAATCGATTCAAGAATCAAGAGATTTTGTTTCTTTTCTCAAATCATGAACCACCAACCAAGATTGATTAAATGAAAAATTATGATGCACAACAACAATAACAAGAAACATAACAATGAAAATTAAACTATAGTGAAGAAAAAAGACAGAATAAAGTTTTCAGTAAAAAAATCATCATCATCATTTTTATTTTTTCAAAAAGCCGACACTTATTCTAAACGGCCAACATTATAGTTTGAATAGAATGAATTTTTCTTCATTCTCTAGCTCTCTTCATTTCATCAACAACAACAACAAAAAACGAGTTCGGAACAAAAAACAACCGTATTATTTAATTAATAACACACATACACACACAGAATAACCAGAATATACAGTTATTTTTATATGTGAATATTCAAGCATTAATAATATTGTAATTATGATGGTGATGGTGATGAAAAAAAAATTCAATCGGAATTATCGTTGTTGTTGAAAGCAGTTGAATATAAAAAAAAAATTTAATCAAGCAAAATCATCAACAAAAATCTAAATGAATTTGTTGTTGTTGTTGAAAAGAATAATAATGGTAAATAAATACGGAATATTCAGCAAGAATGATGAAATTAAATTTTTTTTTTTGTTTGTTTCTGGATCGTACATAAATATTATATTGAAAAATGTATATGGAAATAAATGATGTTGGTTGTTGTTGTTGTTGAAAACATCAAAAACACCTTTTTTTGTTTCTTCCCCCTCCACAAATACATGCTTCGTCAATTTTTTCTTTTGCATATCCAATGCACAAATACGTAAAAGAATATGAAACCAAACAAGCAAAAAAGAAACCAACAACAAAACAAAATGAAAAAAGTTTTCCACCATTGTTAGATGTGTATCTTCATAATATTCTATCAATCAATCAAATCAATCAATCAATCAAAAAGCTTAACGGCCCATTTAGGGCCATTGCTTCTACAACAATAATTTTCCACCGTTCTCTGTCATCCGGGATATTCGATGAAAGTGGTCGGCCAAGTTGTTCCAGGTCCTTTTCCACGCTGTTCCGCCACCTCTCCTTGGGTCTGCCTCTGCCCCTGGAACCGGCAGGTTTATAGTTGAACGCCTGGTTCAGCAGCCCGTTGTTTCTCCAAACGTGGCCCATCCATTCGATTCTTTTTCCCCTGACGTATCCCAAGATACTTGTACGCCCAAAGCGTTCGTACAGGTCCGCGTTGTGCCTTCTTTCGAATTGATTGGATACCGGGTTGAAGATGGGCCCAAATATTTTCCTGAGCACTTTGCGTTCGAATACTGCTAGCATTCTCATGTCGCCTTTGCAAAGTGTCCAGGCCTCGCAGCCATACGATAAGACTGGCCTAATGTAAGCGAGGTATAACCGGATTTTTGACTGGTGGGACAATAACTTAGATTTGAGCGTTCTCTCGAGACCATAGTAACACCGGTTTGCACATTTGATTCGTTCCCTGATTTGTTGATGTGCATCTCTCGTGTTGTTCAGGGTTACGCCCAAATATTTGAAATCACTGGTTTCTTGGAAGTTGAATCCTCTCACCTCCATGACGTGAGAGGCCTGGTAGTTTTGTTGGTTTTTGACCCGTTGATCGTTAGGAATTTAGTTTTTGATTCATTAACGATTAGTCCAACTTCACTGGCGGCATCAATAAGTTTTTCACATGTCGTTTGGACTAATTGCATCGTTGTACCGGTGATGACGATGTCGTCGGCAAATGCCAGAATTAGTGGTGAATTTTGATCGATCACGGGGTTTACCAGGTTCGCCTTACGCATTGCGTACTCCAAGACCAGGTTGAAGAGGGTGGGAGCCAATGGGTCTCCCTGCCTGAGGCCGTTTTTAACCGGGAAACTATTCGATTGCGATTTCATGCACTTGACTTTACATGTGGTGCTATCATAGCACGCTTTTATCAATTTTATGAATTTAACCGGGATGCCGATACTTGTCAAGGCGTGCCACATTGATTCTCTGTGAATGCGGTCGTAGGCTTGTCTGAAATCGATGAATAGCGCCACTGTTGGTATATTGAATTCGTAGTTTTTTTCTATTATTTGACTAATGGTGAATATATGGTCG
The DNA here is from genome assembly GCF_027571235.1 of Dermatophagoides pteronyssinus. Classification (NCBI taxonomy): domain Eukaryota; kingdom Metazoa; phylum Arthropoda; class Arachnida; order Sarcoptiformes; family Pyroglyphidae; genus Dermatophagoides; species Dermatophagoides pteronyssinus. The sequence goes on from NW_027461525.1 coordinate 4,562,436, forward strand.
AGGGTTGATTTGGCTCTACTGAAACCACATTGATATTCCCCGACGATTTCCTTGGTATAAGGTTTCAATTTGTTGTTCAATAGGCTCGTGAAGATTTTGTATCCCACGTCAAGGAGCGATATTCCTCGGTAATTTGCCGGATTTGTTTTATCGCCCTTTTTGAAGATAGGAATGATGGTTGCTGATTTCCATTTATTAGGGATCGTTTCATTTCTCCATATTGTTGAAATTAATTTGTGGATTTCAGCTGTTAGTGACTGATCGGCTTTTTTGATTAACTCAGCCACTATTAAATTATCACCTGGAGCTTTATTATTGCACAAGGATTTTATTGTATCACTGACATCCTCAAAAGATGGTTCCTCAATCCACTCTTCGGTGGTTTCTATGGCAGGAGGAACTGGTATGAGGGTATCGTCTGCGTTTAGTAGGCTGTCGAAATGTTGTTTTAGGACTTCCACCACATTTTCTGGACCAGCTACCAGCTGGCCTTGTTGATTCGTTAGCATTGTTGATTGCTGGTTGAATGGCTGTTTGACTAGATTACATGCTTGGAAGAATTTGCGGCTGTGGTGGCGGTTGTCCTCTATATCGGCTATTTTCTTCTTTTCGTAAGCCCTTTTTGTTGTTCTAGTTATTTTGTTGGCTTTCTTTTTTAATTCGCTGTATCTTTGGCGGCTGATTGGATCGTCGTGTTGTAGCAGATGATGGTATGCCAAATTTCGGGCTTTAATTGCTTCTTTGCAGACATCATCAAACCATGCCTGCGTTTTTATCGGTTGTTTTCTACTGATGGTTTCATCTGCAGCTTTTTGGATGGATGAGACGATTTCGTCCCATTGTTTTGGTTGATCGGACTCAATATGTTGCTTTGATTTGACTATGTATTCTTGAGCCACTTGGTCAATTTTTAATTTGTCTACGTCGAATCTTTGTTGGTCATCACGTTGTTGTTTAGAGGACCATTTCTTTAGATAACGTTGTTTTATGGTGGCTCCCACCATATGGTGGTCTGTGTCGAATGCCACACCCCGGTATGTCCGGACGTTTTTGACGAATTGTTTGTGGTTGTTATCTATTAGGATATGATCAATTTGATTGCGGGTTCTCCCGTCGGGCGATGTCCATGTATACTTATGGATTCGTTTTCTCGGGAAATACGTTGAGATTATTGTTTGGCCCTTGGCTGTTGCGAAATTAGCTAATCTTTGTCCATTCTGGTTGCTTTCATCATGTAGGCTGTCCGGTCCAATTGTTGGCCGGAGGAACGCTTCTTTGCCTACTTGGGCGTTGAAATCACCTGCGATAATTTTGACCATGTTATTTGGGACTTCGTCATACACCCTTTCTAGCTCATCATAAAACTGGTCTTTTATCTCTTCGTCTTTTTCTTCTGTAGGGGCGTAGCAGTTGATAATGCAAATATCTATCGGTTGAGCTCTTAGTTTGATTAGGCATATTCTATCGTTGACCGGTTTGAAATCTCTGACAGCCTGTAAGATTTTGTTGTTTACGGCGAATGCCACACCATGGCGTTGACGGTTGTTATGCTCACCACGTGCTCGTTGAGTTGAGTCATTGTTTACATTTTGTGGGCCACTCATAAACAAAGTGACGTTACCAATTCTCATTATTCCCGAATCGGGTAATTTTGTTTCCTGTAAGGCGATTATCGATACATTTTTGTTTGAGATAGAGTTGACAAAGTCGTGGATTGCACCGGTTTTGAAGAGCGTTCTAACATTCCATGTTGCTATGTTGATATATTTGCCGATACGTTTCTTTGCGCTGTTACCGATATTATTGCCATTATCACTATTATTATCATTCGGGCACCGGGTATTATCACTGGGGAGTCGACATACTGCTGGAGAATCCGAGAGAAGTCCGTTGTTGTCCGTAGTCGGTTCAATATTGTTGTTTCCAATTAGGCAGGTCCGGTTTATTCTTATTGTTGTAGCTGTAACGATGGAGTTTTTACATGGTCGGAGTGTTAATCCTAGACGCACAACCTCTGTAACCGAGAGGATCGGGACTCGTGTTTTAGCTGGATATAAAGGATGGTCTTCACGCCTTGGGTGGCCCTACCAGGAGTAAAAACTCCAGACGTACTTCTTCCATCCAATCCAGGAACACCTGCTCGCCACGATGAGGCACACGACGTCACCAGAGCAAGCATAATATTCTATTCTTTTGGAAATTTCGTTTTCTTCTTTCGAACCATTTGGATTTACCATTTTTACCATGTGGGTGTTTAATAGGTGTGTGTGTGTGTGGGTGTATAGAGGTTTTGTTTTGTTTTGTTTTTTCTGGTTCAAATAGTTTCGTTGCTGTTTTTTTTGTTGTTGTTGTTGTTGTTGTTGTTTACGATAACGACATACTTTTTCTAACTTTTTTTTTCATTCATTATTATTTGTTTAAGAGCATTGAGATGAAAAAAAACAAACAAACAAAACAAAGAAGAAGAAGAAGAAATTATTTCTACTTAATAAACATTATATTAATATAAAATAATTGAAATAAGAAGGAACAAAAATGAATGAATGAAAAATTTCATCTTTTTTTTTTGTTTCATATTTTACCCCCCATTTTTCCTCCCTGTTTGGTTAATATATCGTGTCATTATCATGAAATCACATTTCAGTTTTTTTTTCATTTCAGTATTCGCCTTGCTTAATTCTCGAATATCATCCAAAAAAAAAACAAACGAAAGGGAAAAAAGAAGAAGAAGAAGAAAAAACACAAGTAAATTTCATTTTATATGAATGTTGATTGTACATTAACCAAAAAAACAATGAAGAAGTAGAAAAAAATGATGATAACCACCTTTAGGTTATCAAATTTCCGTGATAGAAAATATCTTCTTTTTTTTTTTTATTATTGTTTGGATTCATTCAATCCAAATGATGATAATGATGATGATGGCGATGGCGATGAGGACAATGAAAAGCATCTGATTATAATAATAATAATAACTATGATTGGCAAAAATAGGATCATCATCATCATCATCATCATCATTTTGAAAATGGATCCAATTTTGCGTGTCCAATTAATTAACTGGATAAGGAAGAATAAGAAGTAGAATACAATGATAGGTTGGTAGGATGGATTTGATTAGACGCTTTAGGAATTTATGATATTTTTCCTCAGGTTTTTTTTAGAGAAGGGAAAAAAACGGATGTAATTTATTCTTGATTCTGGAATTTTTGTTTTGTTTTATAAATAATGAAACCAAAATAATGTAAAGAATAGGATTTTCTTTCTGTTTGTTTTTTCTGGTTAAATCATCGATTCGGATGAAAATTTGATTTTTATTCTTTAATTCTCTTCGTTTTTTTTCAGCCAGGAAATGTCTCATCATTATTATAATATCGATGACAAACTATAGTTTTTATTAAGCTTTTTTTTAGCTTGTTTTACTACTTTTCACTGATAATACCTGATAAATATTTTATAACCACATTGGTGACTGTGATTAAGATGTACGTAGGATGATAGGTAAATGTCATTTTCTCTAGAATTTCCACTATTTTCACATATATTTAATTTGTTCATATTCGTTCGAATTCTATTTTGACCTCAAGAGACAATATTTGGAATATATATTCTGCATATCGTTATCATTTTTTTTACTGAATATGAAATGAATAACAAAAAAAACCATCATCATCATTATCATCATTATCATTGGAAATGGATAAAAATTTTCAATCAACTTTGCAAAAAAAATATAGAATCGTCTATCATTTTGTGAAAACTTTTTTTTTATCCTGTTTGTTCATGTCAACGAAGACAACGAAGAAAAAAATATATTTCGTTAAATTTAAAATCCCAATGATCAGAATAAACGTCACAAACGGTCAAAATATAATGGAAAGCAAAAAAAGAAGAGAATAAATGTCACAAACATTTGTTTTGACAATTGCCAAAAAAAAAAAAATCCATTTCAAATGTATACGAAACAACAACAGAAAAGTGGTAGCTTAATACTTGACAAAAAAAAACAAACAAATTGAAATTCTCAAGTGAATTTATTATTGAACTTTTTTTTCGGGTTTTTGTTGTTGTTGTTGTTGTTGTTGGCTATAGGTTAATACACACACACAAACACACAATATCTTTGTCTGTCCACTTAGTTCACGATATAATTAAGCCAACAATGATCTTATTAATTTTTTTTGGCCCTGTTTGTTTATTTACATTCGATTGATTAAAAATTGATGAATTGAAGAAAATAGATTAATGGAATAGATTAAAACAATACAAACGTTTGTTTGTGAGTAAAATTTACAATAATAATTACAAAACCGGTTACTAATATAAGTAAGTAAGTAAGTAAGTAATGTGCAAGTCAAACAAAATTATGAAATTAAAAGTTATTAAATCACAATGAAAGAAAGAAAAGTCAAATTATAAAGATCCAGAAAATTCTTGTTTTCAACTAATTCGTGATTGTGATTGTGAATTTTCTCTTCTTTTTTTTCACTGATTCTGTGCGTGTATTCTGTAGAGGCGTACATTGCATGATAGATATTCATCAGATGAAAAAAAACAACAACAAATCACAAATCTCATATACAAAATTTCATTGTGATTTTTTTTTGTTTGAAATATGACATTTAGCACATTTCGTGCCATAAAGTAATTCAGAAAAAAAACTACAACCACAAGGATGCTATCAAAATTATTTAAATGGTGATGATGATCATCACCATTCATCAAATTTGGCTATAGGCTTGAAGGTTTGTTTTGTTTTGTTTTTCGCTCGGATAATTTGATTATTGTCCAGTAATTTTAACTGGGAAAAAAACGCAAATTTCATTTTATCTAATTCCTTTTGGATATTGGAATGATTTTGGAATGAAAAACAACAACAACAAAGATGGATCGATAGAATTTATAATCAAACAAAAAAAAACAAAGCAAAAAAAGATTAAATTCATTTCTATGAATGTTCTAATTGCTTTCAGAGAATCTAATAGTATCAGCAGATCAACTTATTGTTGTTGATAAAAATAAATAGATGAAAACGAGATCAAAAAAAAAAAAAAATAGAATGTCCCGAAGGCTTTAATTCCAGAACAACAAACAACCAACCAACCAACCATTCTAAGTTTCAATAAAATTAGATTAGAATGAAAAATTGGAATGAAGAAAAAAAATGATCATCATCATGATAAACAAAAAGTGACCTATAACAAAATGAAAGAAAACAAAAAACTTGCCTGTTTGTCCTTTGCCCAATGTTTTTTCCAAACGATATGGTCCAACATATTGATAAACATGATGATGATCTTGAGTATTTACATCTCTGGTCGACATTTTTGGTTAATTTTTTTGTTTTTTTGTTTAATTTTCGAATTCGATTTTCAATGATGATGATTTTTCGAAATGAATTGAATTGAATGGGCGGTGAAAAATATTTTTCTTTTTCTTTTTTTTTAATAGAAAAAAAAATCACAAATGTGAGGGCATTGCACAACAACAACAAGCTCAACTAACTAATGTTGATGATGATTTGAATCGAAATTGATGAGAAAATTGTTGTGTTGAATGACAAACGAAGAAATTATTATTATTGTTATCATGATCATCATCATGATGATGAATTTTCCAAAAAAATATTCTATTACAATACATTTTCAATGAAAATCAATCAGTTCTTCATTTTTATTTTATTTAAAAAAATAGAATATTTACTGTTAATTACTTTGTTTTCTTATTTGTTTTTTTGTTGAGCATTTTTCATTTCTTTCTTTTCATTTCGAAACACACATTTACACATTTTTTGATCATCATTATCAATGAAATGAGAATCAAAAAAAAATGGATGATTTTTTTTTCTCGAAAAAAATGGGCGGCTATTTCAACAAAAATATACAAAATATTGATTGAAAAAATTGTTTGATGATCACTCCTAATCACACAGAAATAATTTTTTGTTTTACAAATTTTTTGTTAAAAAAATGACAAATATTTTCATTGAGCTTTTTGTTTGTCATTTGTTGTTGTTGTTGTTTTGATTCTTCTTAATTCTTTTTTGGATCTCCTAGTTTTTTTTTGGTTTTTTTTGGTTGTTGTCCATTAATAGATGATGATGATGATTGTATACTATGCACATAAATATCAGACGAATATAGGAAATATTAACAAAAAAACTTATCAACATTGTGAGGTATCATCATCATCACTTTGTTATTGTTGTTGTCATCATCATTGTCATCGTGTTTTCTTTCAGTAAAATATGAATTCAATTCGGTTTTTTTCTTCTTGTTTCCCAAAAAAATGAATAGAAAAAATAGAATAGAAAAAAAACAGTGTTTGTTTCGGTTGTTGTGTGTGTATGAATTCGGGTGTTCCAAAATGAAACTATCGGTTTTTTTCTATCATAGTGATGATAGTGGCTGATTCTAGTCGTAGTAGTAGTTTTTGTTGTTTGTGCCGTATTTATGGAATTGTTGATGCGTACCTTATTTTGTATTTAGAATTTTGTTTTCTGGTTGTTGTTGGTGGTTCCAAATGTCATCTCAACACACACACACAGAATCTCTATACAGAATCGAGTAGTAGCAAGATACTGATATACTGATTCTATAGTTTTCTTTTTCCCCTCCATAAATACAATTTTTTTTATGTTCAATGTTTTTTTAAGGTCGATTGGCCAAAACTATAAAATGCAACCATAATCATAACTACTACGATATTTAGAAATTTGTTTTTATTCCAGAATTATTCCATCTTCTTTGGTTGTTGTAGAGTTCCAACAAAAAAAAATACCGCTAACGCTAAAGCCTGTAGAATCACGTACCTATTATATATGAAATATAGGCAGTGGTATTCATGGTCAACACTTTCATGGATCATCATCATCATAACATTGAACTATGGAAATGATAGTTAGCTTCTTTCTTTCTTTCTTTCTTTCTTTTGTAATATGGTTTATTTTGGAACCAAGAAAGAAAATGCCAAGAACGAATGAATACACGCCCAAATTCTAAATTTGAAATTGAATGTTTTTTTTTGTTGAACAACAACAGTAACAACGATGATGATGACGACGACAAAAGATGATGACGATGGACGCGATCAACACATACATAGTTGTTAACAAGGGGAAGTTATGGGTCTATATTTTTTTTTTTTTTTTTTTTGAAATTTTCATAAATTCCATCATCATATTTTTTTTTTTTTAAATAAAAAGACAAACTTATTCGCCATCTATCGTTTGAATTCGGTAAAAATAAGAGAATTTTTTTTAAATATTCATCATTATTATCAATTTGTACAAAAGACAACAAAAAAAAATTCCTATCGGATGCTTAAAAAAGAAAAAATAAATGAAATAAATCACATACCTGACCTGTTTACGCAATCTATTACTACTACTACTATATTATATAATCATCAAATATATCAATCATAATTTGATCCATTTGATGGTAAACCTGAACGTGTAAATAAATAAAAAAAAATTTCACCCCCTCTTGATTAAGATCAAAAACCAGTTCTTTTTTCGTTTGTTCGGTGTTGGTGGTTGAAAAGAATTGTAATTATTTCACAAAGCGAAGGCGGGCGGGCGAGGTTTTTCTTTTCTTTTGAATGATCATCATTATTCGATTATTAAGTGTGTGTGTTTGTGTGTATTTAATGACCTGACCTGTGTCTTGAACTACTCAATCAAAACAAATTTACAAATACAAATATTATAAGTTAAAGCTAAATAGTTAGTGAATTAAGTCTGCCCGGATAAGAACAGCAAGATAAAAGAAAAAGAAAAGAATCCTGCTGTTGACCTTTTTCAATAATTCATTCATTCATTCATTCATTCATTTTTTTTCGCTTAGATTTTCTTTGATCATCATCCAATTCAATTCAATTCATTCATTAATTTATTCACACGGAACAAGAATTCAAGTCATGCGTCGTCTTAAATTATGATTGATTTTCAAACGGGAAGAATATAAGATATCTTCAAAGTTTGTTACTCTGTTCATTCTCTATTTATTCAGAATTTTTTTTTCATTGGTCAATCATCAATTTATATTGTTTATCTATAGAATTTTGTTTGTTTGTTGTTGTTTGTTGTTTGTTAAAATTTTACGAGGACAATGACTAGATGATTCATCGACCATTATATTGTGAAAGAAATATTTCTTTTTTTTCGTTTTCATTTTTAGCTAAGAAAAAAAATCCAAATTAAAAAAAATGAGGCCCAAAAACATCCAATTCATTTCAATTTGAGAATTTCAATGAAAATGAAATCGAACACAACAACAACAGAAGAAGAAAAAAAACACCATAGAAAATAGATAAGAAAGTGATGAGCAAAGATGTATGAATCCTTATGAAAAAGTTTGGAGCGAACATCTTTTTTTTTTTTTTTGTTGGTGAAGAAGAAGATGCTATGTGATATTTATGTTATATGTTTTTTTTTGTTACCTAATACTATCCAAAATGGAATTGCAATGCAACCATCACCCCTCTCTCTCTCTCTCTCTCTCACTATCTTATTGAATCTTACCGTGCACCCTCTCTCTATAAACTAACCATTATATAACTACTATAAACACCCTCATTCAATCTTGTCATTCCCTCCAAAAAAATTTTGATGACGCGTGTCAAAGCTCGTGAATTAGTGTTTCTATTATTATGTTTTTAGTGTGTGTGTCGACATGGCGAACATAAATTTTTTTTTCCGTCGCGACAAAATGTAATATGATGATGATGTGAAAATATGATGCGTATTTGTGTAAAGAAAAACGAAATTTGGTAAATGAAAAACAAAAAAAAAAAAAAATCTTGCTCATTCACACACACACAAAAGCATAGCGCGCATCAATGTTCCATGTTATACCATAGGATACTATAGGATCTTTTATCTTTCATGTTGTCTTCAGTGTTGTTGTTGTTGTTGTTGTTGTTATTGTTGATAATAACATTGCAATTGTAATGATCCAATATATATTGGAATTTTGTTTTTGTTGCTGAGAGTTGTTTGCAAAAAATAAAAGAGATAGAAAGGAAAGCATCTCTAATTTGGATGCCACAACCTAATAAATATTGAAAAAAGATACACACTTAGTAGTTACGTACTATTTGAATATTGCCCAATTGTTATTATTATTGTTAGCGCGCGCGTTCTCTTTCTTTTTTCCATATTATACACATTTTCCCATTCCCGATTAATCGAATCCTTGTTTTGTCGTCGTCTTGTCTCTTTTATAGCGAGTATAGCGAGTAGCCACTCTCCCTCTCCAAAGTTTTTTGTTGTTGTTGTATTCTTCCTCAACGTACGCATAAATGTTTTGGTCACATTATTGAAAAAGATACATATTACGGGAAATGATAGACGTTCAGAATAATGTTGGATATAGTTTTTATTGATTCTATAAATTTATTCATTAATTTAGGCAATACAAATGATCAACATAATTGATTGTGACCATAATCTATATAGGAAAGAGAGAGAGAGAGAGAGAGAGAGAGAGAAATGATAATAATATAAATTAGGGGAGGGCAATCACTGCCGAATTTTTCCTTCACTTTTTTTTTCTTTTTTTTTGGGATGCTTTGTCGTTGTTTTATTATCATTTTTTTTCTATGTTCCATGTATATAATATATACATGTCTATAGGCCGCGCTTATATATTGTATATATACGCAAACAAATATACATTTTATATATATGCAGACATAGGGCAATTGTTGTTATCATCATCATCATCATCATCATCATCAACAACAATAACAACAACAACAACAACAACAACAACATCATCATCAACAATAATAATATCGACATCATCATCAAATTGATATATGTACCACAATATATAATAATAAAATGATATATTTTTAATAATAATAATAATAATAATAATCGGATAGTGTAATTTGGTCTACGACATTGAATTATTATTATTATTATTATTAACAGCAACAATCGATCGATATTGTTATTTATTATTGATTAAATTAATGATGATGATGATGAAGATATGTTTTTTTTATGTTGTGTATCTTATGGCAAAAAAAAAATGAAATTAATTAATTGAATAATTTCATCAAACGATTTTTGATTTTGCTTTCCGGAATTCGACGAAAATAATTTTTATAATTATTAAAATAAGAAAATTCTACCTGACCATTCATCATTGTCATTGTCAATTTTTTATTTCAGTCCACTTATGGACCACATTTAAGAATATAATCTGATTTGTTGTTGGTATTTTTGTTTTTTTTCATTCATCCATCAATTTATCTGCTTTTAAATGTAGAAAGTGTGTTTGTGTGTAAATGCGAAATAATAACAAAAAAAAATATTTGATTGATATCGCCTATATTTAAATTTTTATCATATCTATTCAAATAAGTAAGTTTAAAATTTATTCTTACGAATAAATAAATCAATATAAAATGATTAATTTTTCTCTTCTGTTAAAACAAACAGCTGACAATTTGACAACAATAATAATAATAATCCTTATTTTAAAAAATAAAAATAAAAAATAATATCCGATTGAAATGAATGATTGGAAAATAAAGCCAAATAAAAACAATTTGGCAATAATAATATTATTATTATCATCATCATCATAATAAACAATCAATTTGTTTTGATTTGATTGAAAATCAATCAATCAAATCGAAACAATATCGATAATCATGGATCCATCAAAATGGATGGATCCATATAGTCATCATCTACGACAAGTAGCATCATCAACATCAACGGCAACAAGAAATCATCAGTTGATGAATAATGCTGTTTGTCAATCACAACAAATGATGACTCAAAACAGAAATGGTCTACATCATCACGTGGCTGCTGCTGCTGCTGTTGCAGCTTCCAGTGTCAATACACTTCCATCATCAAATAATTGTCAACAGCAGTCGACCAAAAATTTAATTATCAGTAATGCGACCAAGACAAACCAAAAGCAACAACAACATCAAATGAATCAATATGGAACAAAAACGTTGAATCAGACAACCGCTGTTGAAACTGATCACCAATCATTTATAAATAGCCATCATTATCGATCTACGAATTGTTCACCGTGGTTATTTCATAATTCAAGACAACAGCAACAACACACCAATCATATTGACAATTCATCATCATCATCATCTTATGATATTAATGGCCATACCGATAATGCAGCTTCGAATGTGCCATCATTCAATTCAAATCCATTTGCAGGTCATTTGCCACCACCACCGCATCATCATTCAGGAGTTTATGATACTAATTTTGCTGCAGCAGCGGCAGCTGCCGCATCGTTTGCCGCTCATCAACAATCACAAACTTCAACAAAATCCTCGGCTAATCAATATTTGTCATCAATGGCTTCAGAGTTCGGATTCATGGATCCGACCACAATGACAATGAACAATAAGTCAAATGTTGTTGATAATTCATCCAATTATAAAAATGGGATGAATGGACCAACGTCTGTCGAACCAATACAATCTTCGAGAACATCGGTCAAAGGAATGAACAATATGCATGCAACGTCAAATGATTCCTTTATGGATAGTGCATCTTCATTAAGAGATTATCATAATGGTTTTTTCTGTTCACATTCATTGCAACCATCAACAAATGGTTGGCACCAAAATTTTTCAAATAATAATGGACATGTGTTTGATCATCATCATCACCATCAGCAACAACAACAACAACATGGCCACGTGATGAATAGTGTAGTTACTCCTGAAAATGTGATTAATACAACGAATTCGTCACGTGTTCATTCAAATAATATAAATGTACCGTTATCTAACTGTATGACTCCACATGGTTTGCCCACCTGTCCTTCAAGTTCCAATAAAGTCAATTCATCAACAACGTCTAATCAACATTTGTTATCGACCAAATCTCATCACAATAATAACAAAAGTGATAATAATCAGAATCTAAATAATAATACTGCTAACTCTTTAAATACGAATAATCATCATCAAAAACCATACCAAAATGGTAATACATCTTCGACGGCAGCATTATCATCACATTCGTTTCCAAACATTCATCAAGCTCCTCTTCAATCAAAATATGATCTAATGCAAAATCTATCATCATCAATGAATTCTTCGAATCGTAATAGTCACAATTATCACCATACACATCAGAATTCGTTGGTTGATCCATCTGGTTTAGGTGTCAAATTTGCGCAAGCAGCAGCTCAAGCTCATGATCACTATACAGCAGCTTGTTTAGCTGCCGCACAGGCTATTCATCATCAGAATAATGAATATGCGGCGTTTCAACAACAACAGCAACAACATCATCATCAATATAATCATCCGCCGTCGCAACAACAACAGCAACAAGCTGCGAATAATGTTAATCATAAATCTGATTCAACCGCATCTCATGTTCATCATCAGCAATATATGTCTTCGGCTGCGATGAACAATGCATATGCGGCTGCCGCAGCCGCTGCACATAATCATCATCATCACAATGGTAACAATTGTTATCAATCTTCAGATTATCCAACACAGTTAGCGACAAACTTTAAGCGAGGATCAACAAATCATCAACAGAATTTTCTAAATTATCCATCGCCATATTTATTTCCAACGATAACACATCCTCATCATACAGATGATTTTCCAATGAATTCGAATCCGTTCAAAACGCATCATCATTCGAATTTATTTTTTACCGATGATGTCTATACTCCTTGTATATCCGAAACCAATAATGTTTATCATAATCATCATCAACAACAGCAACCACCACCACAGCAACAACAACATCAAACAACCTCGACGTCTAGTAAATCGTCTTCAAAAACTCGAAAAAATAATTCATCACAGAAAGTCAACAATAATAAATTAAACAGTTTATATCAACCAGAATTTGTTGCTAATTCGACAAATTCCTGTACGCCAACTCCAGTGGCCAATATCAATGGAAGTAATTGTTGTTTGGCTAATCAATCTCCGATTACCAATAGTAATAATAATACAATCTCAAGCAATAATTGCGCATCACATTCACGTTGTTCATCGGTGGCCAGTACTCATAGTGGCCATGCTCAACAACAACAACAGCCATCGATCGTAACAAATGATACATACAATTATAATTATCCAAGTCCAGTTACAACAAATCTTTCCGGGCACTCACCTTTTCAACAAACCAGATCGAGTACATCAAATTCTAGTCATTCCAGCATTAATTCTTCATGTGCTCTAAGTACAGCAACCAATGGTTCACAAAATATTCAAAGTAATTCTGTTAATGGTGGTACTGGTGTAGAATATTCAAACTATGGAACACCAAATTCAGCACCACCATTTCAGACATCAACTACAACGATTGGAAATGTATCGCAAACTCCAACACCGACACCCGGTTATCCAACACCACCCAGTAGCGTTGGTCATTCAAATTCTCGTTGCAATTCGAATGAAGAATTGTCACCATTTTCAAATAATTCTATGTCGAGTAATATGAGCCACCAATCTTATGGACGGAATGATTATAATAAATCAACAAGTTCTTGTGGCTCACAAATATCACCTAAACAAGTTAACAATAATATTGATAGTACGAGCAATATGTCGGAAAGTTTATCGAATTTTAGTTCTTGTATGGTTGCCGCTGCAGCTCAACAGCAAAATACTTCAAATCAGCCATCACAACAAAGCTCTCCAAATTTATATACTTCAAATGTGATGGATAATAATGCTTATAAATCTCCTCAATATTATTCCATCAATAATGGAGCATCGGTTACATCGATGTCTTCAAGTGATTCAGCCGAAACGACTGGTTATGGAAATTATGTTGATCCAAGTAATGATTCATCACTTGTTGGACAATTGGCAACGACAACCAATCAAACATCGTCGACAACAATAAAACTTCAGATGGATGACCAAACATCTACTTTAACGTCTTATGATTTCAATAGCTATTCTGAATCAAATTCGGAGAATTCATTCGGCCATAATTCATATCCTGAAGCATCTAAAGCCAAATTATCTTCTTGTATAAAAAATCCGGAAGAACAACATCTTCAATCATCGGATAATTCTCTTCTGATTTGTCATGAAAATAACAAAAATAATGAATATTTACAACAACAAGATGATGATGATGATGATGGTATTGTTGATGATGAAGACGACGATGACGATGACGAAGATGATGAAGAAGAAGATGATAATGAAAAAGATGATTTCAATTTAAGCAGCTTCGAATCTGTGATACAACCAATCGTCAATAATGTTGATCTATATGATAGTAAACTTCACCCACAACGGCCATCGCCACATTCTGATCAGCAACAATCATCCAATATTGTCCAAACAATAAACATTAATGATGGTGTTATGGAACCAGAAGCAGTTTCATTCGAATCGACAATAGATGAATTGAATTTTATTCCATCAAGAGCATCGACAACTTCTACATCAGCAGCAGCTATAGATGTTATACAAAATGATAAGAGCAGTGATAACTATGCTAATCAACCTCAACAAATTACAACCATGACCTTTCAGGAATCTAGTCATGATACCAATATACCGGATAACCGAGTGATTAACGATGAATCAAGATCTACAACTGTTGCAACTGAAATGAGTTGTAATGTTTCGATCGAATCATTGATAGATTCATTACCAAAGCCAGAATGTCATTTACCAACCGTAGATAAATCCAATAATACTGGTGCGGAATTGATTTCACATGAAGTTGTACGAACGGCCGACACTAATAAAACGGTGATAAATGAGGGTCATCACCATAATCAACATGCTGATATCTTTCTATCTGATCTGGCACCTTTAATGAATGACAATTCGAAAATAGCTTTGATGGAATCCACATTTAAAAGATCAATAGAAACAACCGTTCAAGAACATACGAATGTTGCTAATGGAAATGGAGCAACATTCGATAAAATACAGAAAAGTCTTTTTGATGATCATCAATTGCCGACAGTTGAATTTAATCACAAACCGAATAAATCAACATCTTCACAACCATCAGTGATTATTCCAGGCGCAGAAGAAGATCCTGATAATCAATTCAGGGACGTTGATGAATTTCTTAAAAGTAACTATAAAGAATCTCCAGTAAATCCTACAGATACTACTTCGAATTCCGAATGTAGAAATGAGTCTATTGATACCAAAGTCACCTCGGCTATGCCAATTTCACATTCATCGAAGCAAATCGATCAAGATTCCTCTATTCCCATCATTCAACAGGTTTCAAATGATCAGCTAACTTCACCACAAAAGTTATCATCTTTGCCTTCTTCGATAGAAACGTCCATATCAAATTCACAAGCTCGAAAATCTTCTTCAAAAAATACTCATTCAGAATCCATTTCAAAAAGTGGAAATCAATCGAATGATACAAAAAAGCAACAAAAACATAAAACTTTAACAAATAAGCGTAAATTAGATACAGAAAATATTAATAAAGATGATGTATGCACCATAAAAAAATCGAAAAAAGATAATTCATCTAACAGCTCTAATAAATTAAAATCTCGTTGCCACTCAAATGACCAAAAATCGAAGAAAGCAGAAAAAAATAAAAATAATCCCGTAGAATCAAATACAAATGATAATACTTGTCTATCATCGACTATAGAAAAAGATAAACAAGATACTATAGTGGTAAAAACGAAAAAAGCCAAAACAGTCAATACGCCACAAATATTCTCAGCAAATCACACTACTAATAAAGATATCAACAATTCAACAATTAAATCAATAACCGATCTCTCCAATGAAAATCAGCGTCTGATTCTTCCTGTGTTATCTTCAATAATGCCTGCAACAAAAAATAATCTCACCAAGAATAAGAATGAAAAGAAAAAAGTTGCCAACACTCAAAATATCACAAATAATAAGAGAAAACAAATTAGCTGTAATTTTGAAGTTAAAAACAAAAATTTAGCTATACAATCTAAAGTAGATAAAAAATCTGTTAAAAGCGGCAAAAATGATAAAAAACCAGCTAAGAATAATGTTAAACAACTTTCAACATTGGATAAAAAATCAAAAATTTCATCATCATGTTCTGAAGTGAAAGAAAATTGTAATAAAAATATTCCGACAACAACATCAATAACGATGGCCACAATAAAATCATTACCTATCTTATCTTCGAATTCCATTTCCTCTTTATCAATGAATGACAAATCAATACCAATAGCTCCTAAAGACATATCGAATAATCATATATCAAATATTCAAAACTCTTTAAAATTGAATAGTATAATAAACAATAAAAAACTTGCAATTTCACATCAACCGTCACAACAATCATCGAAAACAAAAAACGATTGCAACAAAAAAGAATCGATGAATAAAAAACCTGTGAAGAATCATACATCAGAAAATAAACCGTTATTGCCTTCACCATCAATATCGACAAATAAACTGAACACAACAACTGTTGCTGCTAAAGTAAAAAATGATCTTTCAAACTTATCACAAACTATTACAACTAAACCCAGAGTATCATTGGTCACCAACAACAACAATACCAATCAACAACAGGCATTAATATCGCCGAATCTTTTTAACGCTTCTCAATGTTTGAATGCAGCTAAACCTTCGGCGGTGAATCCACCAACTTTGACAAACGTTACTCCAACATTGATTGTCAATCAAGGTCATCATTCTGTTCAACCATATCAAGTGTCTCCAATGACCAACGCTGTTCTGATTTCGATTCATCCGGCTAATACTACACCGATTCCATCATTGACAGCACAATCTTTTATAGCGTTGAATACACAAAGTGTCGCTAGTTCGACTACTAGTAACACAACGACAACCACCATCGGATGTAGTCCAAATTCATCTCGTCGAAGATCTCAAGATAAGAAGATTTCAACTATTCGTGAAGGTTTGATGCGAACGGGTGATTTTGTTGTCGCTGAAGAAGAAGCACATTTGGATTTACCTGTCATTTGGCGTATAGAAGGCAAAAGTCTTTTGCAAAGATTCGAACCATCAGAACAGAATGGAATCACCATCTACATTAATACTTCTTCGGTAAATTTCTTTTGAATTTTTAATTGAATTCATTTCTTATTTTTTTTCAATCACTCAGTATTCGGCCTGGAATCCTACAGTCAGACAAAAATATCTTGGATTAGACGTGAGAATTATGGGATGTAATCGAACAAGAATTGTTGTAGAAAAAATAGGCCTTACTCGTAACAAAAATGAAAGGTAATTCAAACCAGAACTTTAATTTCAGACAATAATAATTTTTAGTCATATACTCCACAGAGATGTTTCTAGCATCAATGAAAAAGAGAATAATTCGTTGCCAACTGATTCATCGCCTTCAAATGTTACTAATTGTTTTGAAAATTTTGAAGTATTAATTCAAACATTGATCAGTCAGGCATTGGATCCGAATTTTATTGCCGAAATTGTCAAAGAAAATGGTATGAATTTTTGTTTGTTTTTTGTTTTGAATTAATATTGATCATATTTTCTCCACAAACAGATGATTATTTCTTATCACATATGCAGGCAATCGAAGAAGTTTGTCATTCACGTAGGACACGTTTTATCGCCAAATTCAAATGGGACAGTGTTATACTAAAAAATTTCGAAACATTTACCAACATACAGATCAATAAGCAAAATAATGTTGGAGACCTTCGATGTCGGGTATGTCATTTCGTAATAATTATTTTATTTTATTTTAATTATTTGAAATTAAAAAAAAACAGTCATGCCATGACAATTGGAGTACTAAGATATTGTATTTTGATGGTGAACCATACAATCGTGATACTTTGGAAAAATTATCTAATGATGCTATCGTTGCCGCATCGACCGATAAGAAAGTTAAAATTGCTGTTTGTGATAATTGTACAGAGAAAATTTTTCTTTTTTCCAAATTATATCATCATAGATTAAATTTTTTCCTGTTATGCAAAGCAAAAGTAAGCAATGTTTTTTTAAAAAATTTTTTTTATACATTGTTGATATTTTTGTATTCAATAACAGGTTGAGGAAATACAAAGCAAAGATGCCAATAAAGAATCCCATATAATTTTACATGAATGTCTTCAGGATAATGTTTGGATGAAAAAAGTTTGTTCAATTATTTATTATGTGTTAAAATTGAAAAAGATTTCTAACTTTTTATTTTTTTTTTCTATTGATGATTTAGATATTCCAAGAGCTTGAAACATTACTGTACACTTGTGACAGTCAATGTTGAACGAGTCTTTTTTTTCAAAAGTCAACACTTTATCTATCGAGTTTCTTCATTTGGATTGACCTTTTTTTGGTGATGGTCATATTCCAGTCACATGCCTTAACTATTCAATTTAATTATCAACTTGTCAACTATTCGGGCTTCAAAATACTATCCGATCTATTGTCTAAATTTGAATGAATTTTATCTCGACACTCTTCACTCCCCTTACGACAATACCAACAACAATATTTTATGCTTTTTTTTTGTAAATACTTTTTTCTTTATTATTAAATCAGAATAATTTTTCTACATGCAAAAATATTCAAAGAATAAACTTTTGTACATAGGTTTTTTTTAAAAAAAATACAGCCATATTTTGTGTATATCCATACATCAATCATCAATTAGAGAAAATATTATAACATTTATTAGAGCCAGGTGCATGTGCAAATCTCATGATCATCATCATCGACAAATCTATATAGTTCAAACAAAATATATGATTTTTTTATTAATAATATTATGATTTTGTAACTAACTGATTTTTAATCACAAAAAAAAACATAAGCCTACATCACCTTAATGATAATCCATATTCTATATAGAATTTTTTTTTTGTATTTCGTATATAAATAGATTTCATCACATATACAACAACAATGATCATCATACAAAATAAAAAAAATATATGCGTTGTTAACATACATATGTATACTTGTTGCTTTTGTCACTTTTTTTTCCTGATGATTTCATTAAAATAAGAATAAAAAATTTCAAAAAATAAATGTTTATCATTTTTTTGTTTTCATAACAAAATGATCATGAAAAATTCCTATTACAATCATGACCATTAAAAATATGATTTTTTTTGACTTGTTATTGTTGGTTAACTATATGGAAACGCTAATGAAACGCCCATTATCTAAATATAGATTGTTGATTTAAAAAAAAAAAATTTTGGGTTTAATTTATCAAATATTGATGGAATATATTTTTTTCAAAAAAAAAGAAGTAGTGACATCTATCCGAATTAATTGTAGCTATAAAACACGTTGCTTCGATACATATATTTCAACTTATCATTTGAACATCAATGAATTGATGAAAATACAAATCATTCTTTCTTTTTTTTTTTTTTTTTTTTGGTAGTAGCATTCATCAAAGTATGTATATGGATTTGTTCTAACAGTTTGATTAAATGATGTGTGTGTGTGTGTCTATGTCAGGTGTGCGTTTGGTCTTTCAATATTTGGTTGGTTGTTGGTCTCGCCGATCATCATTGTCGTCGTCGTTGTCGTTGTTTTTCGATTTCATTTCGTTTCGTTTTTTTTTTGTTTTGTTTAACTCAAACACACCATCAAATCAACCAACACCTCCTCAAAAGGAATAAAAAAGACTCACATTTCTCATGTAGTTATTACAAAAAAAAAAAATTTATGTTCGTCATTTATCGTTTTTTTTTCAAAATCGAAACAATAATCAATTCAATTTATCAATTCAAGTTCTGAATTGAAAATTTATTGAATTTAAAAAAAGCAAACACATTATATTCATCCATAAAAAGCTTTCTTTTTTTTGTTCACCTTTTGCTTCTAATCTTTATCTTCGTTAATATTTCATCATCATCATAATTTGTCTGATCTTTCTATCATTTTTTTTTTATTAATAAGTTTACTTTGTACAACAAAGAGCACGAAAATACTAATATTCCACCGCCTTTTTGATCACGAACACAAAAATTATCGTTTTAATTTCATACAGAATTTTTTTTTACACTTTTACCGGCATTTTCCTTATTTTCCGAAAAGCTATTTTGTGAAAAGATTTGAATAAATATAGTTTTGTATTCGCACTATCATAATTATCATCCATAATGCCTGCCGCTGCCAATGTTGAACGAATCAATGCTGAATCTGGTGGTAATCAACAACAGAATAGCAAGATTGTAGCAAACAATAACAATAATTGTAATGTTGTTCAAGAACCTAACAAAATTGTAAACACAATAATCGAAAAAAAGATTCGTAACCTGGAAAAACGAAAGGTGAAAAATTGTTATTTTTATCAAAAATTTCTAATAAATTTTTCTTTTTAATTAAAGGCTCGTTTACTCGAAACCAAGGATAAAGCTGAAAAAGAAACATTAGCTAAGGAACAACTTGATGCAGTAAAAAAACTCGATTCCGTTGTCGAAATGATCGACATGCTTAAAGAGATCAATAAAAATATTCACGACAATCTCAATGATGTAAGAAAAATTTCATTTTTTTTCATTAATTTGATCATTTTTTTAAATATTTTTTTCAAAGTATGCCAAACAACAAAAGAAACAACAGAAAAAGGAACAACAAGAAAAATTGATCGAAAGAAACCAATGTGAATTGGAACGAATCAAGTTATTTCTTCGTATCCAGAAAATTTTGCCTTGTGTTACATATCTCAAACAACATTACAAACAAGAGGATTCATCGAATAACAATGATACTGATAATGTTTCCAAAATCGTAAGATTCATTTTCATTTATTAATTTGTTCGGTTTGTAATTTTTTCTATAATGATAAAATCTAGCATTTTGATGACAAACATATTGATGCATTGGAAAATCTGGCACAATTTTCAAAAGATTCGAATGCTGATCTTGATGAATTTGCCGAAAAAGTTCATCTGATCCTCGACGGTAGTAAGAAAGAATTTTCGAATGGAATCACTCATTTGGAAATGAAGGAAATGTGTGTCAAAATTATTGAGAATAAATGTCTTGATAATATCCATTCTACATCCAAACCTGAAATTTCAGACGAACCATCAGTGGATTCAAGTAATGATGATTGTTCTGAAGTGAAGGTGGCCGATGTCTCTACTGACGAATCTCAATCAAAGGTAACTATTTTTCTTGATTGAAAAATGTTTAATTATCTTTTTTTTCCAAGACCAACGAAAAGCCTCAGTTAGCCAATGTTGATTCCGAAAATCATATGCAATCTTCATCCGCTGCATCAGCAAAACCACAAGTGGAAACTGATTTGCAAAAGGATCCTGCTGTCATCGCATCCGGTTTTGCTTATCCACCTTTCACAAACGGAAATTGTCCTGTTAATTTTCTCCCAGCGACCAATACAGGAATCGAATATTCCCCTTTACTTTTACACCAAGCTGTTGGTTCGATTCCATCACAAACCTTCACTAATCAGAACTATGTTAACTTCATTCCTAACAAAGTTCCAATTTTCGATCCTTCTGTTCCGGTGGTTTCTAGCAATCAGGCTTCAATTACGGACATAATGCCTTGTAATCCAGTTGAACAAAATCAAGATTCTACTAATAAATTCAATGGTCCGATGAATGATAAAATTGACCTAGCTGAAAACGTGGAAAAACCGGAAAATTTTAATAATGGAGATATAACTAGTCAGCAAGAGAATGATTCCATCAACAAGAATAACGATTCGTCTCAAGTAATGAATGGTCATAGCGGTTACCCGAAACGATCAAATTATCGTGGTCGAGGTGGAAGTGGCGGAAGAGGAAGTTCATCTTTTCGGGGTGGTCGTCCTACTAATCCCAAAAATTTTGGTGGCTATTTTAGCGGTGGTAGTGGACACCAAACTAATCCAGTTAAAAATTTCAATGGAACAAATCGACCATTGATTCGTCAGAATGGTGGTAGTCGAGGATCATATCGTGGTTCAAACGAACGAGGTAATGGAGTTAATCGTAATCATTACAATCCGAATATTAACAATCAACAACCACAAGGACCAAGTGCCGCATTTGCTTTGAAACCATAATTTCATGTTGGAAATGAAGTGTAATATATCTACATCTAAAATACGGAAGATGGTTTTGCTCAAACCATTTAATAATTAAAATGGCGATAAATTTCCTTTGGTATAAATTTTTACGATTTTTTTAAATAAAATTAAACAAAATTATGTTGTAAATTCTAATACGTTTGTTTTGAATGGTTTACTATTTCTGCTTGAATGAGACATGTGTTGAATATAAATAATGATAAAAAAATAAATAAAAAATGAAAATTATCATTTAATGGAAACAATCAAGAAACAAGATCGTTCTTCTCAACGGCTTCGAGATCTTAATCCTTGTTACGACGAATCGCTCATTTCCTTAAAGTGTCAAGAATCCAAGGGTAAAGATCATTGTGAACGAGAAATTGCCAATTATAAAACTTGTACGGATTTTTGGAATCAAGTCTATGATCTTCGTAGATTTATGGGAATTCGACCATTTTCACCCAAAGGAGAAGAACGTCAACAAATCGTTGATTCATTGAAAAGATCAAAAAATCCAAAACAAACTCTTAGAGAAATATCAGAAATCTATAAACATTCAAAGCAATGATACGTTTGAATCGTTGGTTGAATTTCATCGATTACAATCGTAATGTTTCATATTTCACTTCATTAAGCAATCATGTTAATAATTTAGCTCAACATACAAAGACTGTAAAACAGAGTAAAAATCGCAAAGGACTTTTTGGTCATCAAGTTTTGGCCGATTCTAATGGATTCTATATTTTTCGCCAAAATGCAATAACACGAGCCGAATATTTAGTGAATGAAGCCATATCCGATAAACGAAATCGAAAAATTGTACAAATATTTGATGAATTATCTAATTCACTTTGTAAAGTTGCTGATCTTGCCGAATTCATTCGAATCGCACATCCGGACCGAAATTATACCAATGCAGCTGAACAAGCAAGCATCGCAATTAATGCTGAAGTTGAGAGACTGAATACCAATCGTGTACTGTATGATTCATTATTAAAAGTCGTTCAAAATAATGATATCGTACCGACAACTCATACCGATGATTATGTGACTAAACTTTTTCTTTTCGATTTCGAACAATGTGGAATACATTTGGATGATAAAGTCCGTAATGAAATTGTCCGTTTAAATGAACATATTCTTCATGTTGGAACCTATTTCATGTACGGTACAACCAAACCACGAATCGTTTTGAAAAAAGAAATTCCCGAACATCTATGGAAATATTTTTCGATCGATAACGATAAGTTAGTCATTTCTGGTTTGCAAAATGAATCGAATGATTCTCAACTTCGTGAAATTTCGTTCAACCAATTTCTTCAATATGATGATCATCAAGAACAACTGTTATTGGAATTGATTTATTCTCGACTTAAATTGGCTAAGATTTGTGGATTTAATTCATTTGCTCATAGAGCTATCAATGGTAGCATTGCAGGAAGCCCAGAGTTAGTCTGGAATTTAATCGATACTGTGAATAACTTGATACGTCACAAATCGGAAAAAGATTTCAATTATATGCACAAATTAAAGTCAGAAGAAACTGGCAATTTATCTGCTCAGTTGATGCAATGGGATGTGCCTTATTATACTCAGAGTCATAAAATTAAAAAGTTTGGTCATGATATTACTCAATCTAGTCCTTATTTTTCAATTGGTAGTTGCATGGAAGGGTTAAATTTGATTTTTCAATCTATATTCAATGTAGAATTGAAAATTGATGATACCACTCAAGAAGATCTATGGCATCCATCGGTGATGAAATTATCAGTCAACGATCAAAAAACTAACAAAATTTTGGGTTATATTTATTGTGATTTTTTCGTACGCTCTAATAAACCATATAACGATTGTCATTTTACTATTCAAGGTGGATGTGATCTACCAAATGGTAAGCTTATCAAAAAATCAAAAATAATTCATATTAATGATTGTCTAATTATTAAAGGAGAATATCAATTGCCGATAGTCGTTGTATTTCTAAATTTTCCCAACGCTACATCATATTCGCCTACATTATTGACACCATCGATGGTCGATAATTTGTTTCATGAAATGGGTCATGCCATGCATTCAATGTTAGCCAGGACTCCTTATCAACATATAACCGGAACAAGATGTTCAACAGATTTGGCTGAAGTACCTTCTATATTGATGGAACATTTTGCTAATGATCCACGTGTTGTATCGAAATTTGCCAAACATTACCAAACCGGAAAGCCTATTCCAGAAAATCTTTTACATAGCTGGGTTACATCCAAACATTTGTTCAATTCCAGTGATTTACAATTACAAATTTTCTATTCGGCCCTAGATCAATTTTATCATAGTGAAAATCCAATGAAAGGCTGTAATAACACAACCGATGTTCTAAATATGATTCAGAATCAATATTATGGTATACCCAACTCATCGAACACATCATGGCAATTACGATTTGGTCATTTGGTTGGTTATGGAGCGAAATATTATTCTTATCTTGTGTCAAAAGCTGTCGCCAATTCTATTTGGAACAAATTGTTCATAAACGATCCATTCTCTTCCGCTGCTGGTCAAATTTATCATGATAAAGTCCTAGCACATGGTGGAGGTAAACCTCCAAAAGAAATTGTGGAATCAATTTTAGATGAAACAATAACTGCAAATTTTTTAGCTAAATCATTGGTTGATAACATTGAATCCAATAAATGATGATAATAAAAAACGATTATTTCTTCTTTTTTTCAAAAAATAAAACATAATTAGCATCTGAATTTTATTATTTTACAATTATTATAATCATCAATGCTCGTAATTAAATAAATTTGTTTTCTTTTCTCGTTTTTGAGTATGTGATCAGGTTTGCGTGTGTATTGGCCAAACATTATCAACAAAATGAATTAATGCAAAATTTTGAAAATTGATTGATTGACAAGAAACAACGATTTTCGAACAGGTGAATGTATGTGTAAGTGTGTGTATGTGCAAAATTAAAATCCAGGATGAAATACCGAAAATGTTTTTTTTTGTCTGTGTGTAAAATGTAATAACCCATAATAACTAATCGGTTTCTGATATATATCTATTCATAATTCCAGAACAGGAAAATAATAATTATCATAATCGAGGATATTTTTATGATTATTTTTTTTTGTTAGTTAAAAATTAATATTTTACAAAAATAGAGATGTGTTTTTGACTTAATCTCTGCGATAATTGAGATGGATAATTTCAAATTATAAACAATTGTGAATGTGAAATAATGAGAAAATAAATGCCGGCTTCTCATTTATTTTTAGTGGGATAGTAGTAATCAACAAAAATAAATTCATTCAATGGATATTTGCCGATTTTATACCGGTCATAGAATCTGTTGTCGATACCGCAATGCTTTTCATTTCGGTTCTTTCTTTAAAAAATCCTTGAGGAGTTCTGCATTCACGAACAGTTATGGTACAATCATTTTCGGTCACATCAGTAACCATTATGTGATCAACGATTTTATTTTGCCGTCGCCAGAATTCCGGTGGCGGTCCAATCGAAAAATTTGACTTGGGCACTTGTTGTTCTTTAACGTTATTTGTTTTGTTTGGACACTCTGGTGGTTCATTATCATTTTCTTTAATAAGCTTTGTAGGTTCCTGTTTACTGATTTCGTTTTTATTGTCATTTTGTTTTTCAAATGACGTTTCTCCAGAATTGGACTATTTATGAAAAAAAAGAAAATTCATTATCACCTAAAACTTTGATTAATTAAAACTTACATCATCATAATCGCCATCGGTCGAATCAACTTGATCACTATTGTCGGTTGTTCGATCACTTTTCAATTTGGATACTTTTGCTTGTGTGGAAGACTTATCCGCTAATGATTTTCTCTTATTATATGCTGTCTCTTTTACTGTCGAGCTCTTTCGAGAAGATCCGTCCTGGCTATTTTTGTTATTGGTTTCAGCGCTAGCCGACGGATTCGTTTCATTTGTTATAGATGCGGTGTTTGATGATTTACCACGACCATTTGCTTTATTGGCCCTTCTTTTCTGTGCTTTATTGAATGAATCAATTAATCGATGATCCAGTATATTTTCTGTAGGTTCCCAGGTATTGTATTTTTTTGACCATCCTCGCCATTTGACAAGATATTCAACCCTATTCTTTCTAGTTCGTTTTTTCAAAATACACTCTGCGGCGAAGACCCGTTCTCCCACCGCCGATAATTCCATGAGTGCTTCAATTTCTGCGATCGCTTGGGGATTAATTTTGGACCGGTTTTAATGATGACACACGGGTAAACAAAAAAAATGAGGAAGTATAAAAAAAATTCCGAAATCTTTTCCCACAACAATGGCAATCGGATTTATGATTGAAATGTATTTTCTATTGTCATTGAATACAACTGACAAAAAAAAACTTTGAAAATGAACGTTAATATTTGTTGACAAACAATAATGACCGATTCAACAAACACTTAGGTAATCTAATTGATCTTTGTCACAAAATGATGATATTTTAGTAACAATAACAAACAAACATAAAAATACAATCAGAATTTCAAATTAAAGATGAAAATAGTTGATAACGGCGTTAATAAAAAAAACAACAAAGATAGGGATGACATACACATTAACAAAAAAAATTATCCGAAAAAAATCATCTTCGTGGTACAACTATTATTCTTTGGCCTGTTTATAATGATGATGCTGTTGTTTTCGTTCGTTTGTTAATATTAATACGTCTTCGATGGAAATTATGCATGGAGGTGGTAATTGGTGGCGGTATTATTATGAAACGGTCGACTTTTTTTTTGTTGTTTTGTTGTTGTTGTTGTGTTTCATTCATTTCATTTCTGTGTGGTTGGTTTGGGTATCATTCGAAGTGGATAATAATTTTATCATTTTGTACATTTATCAATAACAAAATGCGAAATTACGAATGGAGTCGTTATCATTTTTTTCGTAGTAGTAGTATTAATATCTGTAAGAATCTTATCAGACTGCTACTTCTTTCCATGGAATAAAGGTAAGTATTCACGTTAGGCTATAGTCATAATGGAACAGATGTTATCCAAGTAATATACTTTTTAGCAATGGATCTAATGAAATTTCAGTTTTTATTCATTGTGACTGTAGTAATTTTTTTTTTCATTTCTGCTTACTACTTTACCACTATAACAACTCCACCACTCTTATTCGATTCTTTCGTTCGTTTGATCAAGAAAGAAAAAAAAACGAATAAATGCATTTTGTAGAAAAACCGCGCTTGCTTATGCGCGCCAAATATCTTTTTTTGTACCATTTTATAATTGTAGCATCCATAGAGATTTTTTTTTTTTGTGGTTTTTTCCATACCTCTATTATTGGTTTATCCAGGTTTTTGTCATATTATCATGCCTGATCCAACAAATAGATGAAATATCCATACGATAATTGAAACGATGTGATCCTATCAGATTTTTGTTTGTTTGTTGAATACCATAACAATTCAATTTTTTAAATTAATAACAAAACAAAAAAAACTTACAGCACTTAGCAACAGCTGCATACCTATTTCAATAGGGATAGATAATTACAATATTGATTTTAAATATCAAAAGTACAATCTTTCTAGATAGATAGTTGACGTGTCTGATTCATCAATGGCATCATCATCATGCAATAATAATTTCACGATTTCAATTTTCTCCTTTGAATACACAAAAAAAAAACAACAAGAAGACATACACAGCCGAAACAAGTTAAACTACCTGTCAAAGAAATACATTGACCTTAGGTGACCATCCTTTTCGATTCTATCTTTTTTTTTTTGGTAGAAAAAATCAATTATCAATTGATTTCATTTTTTTCATTTATTGATATTTTTGGCTAATGATTTTGATTCATTAATTAAATGGATAACAATAGAAACACATAAACAAAAACAGAAAGAATTGGATTCATTAATTAATTCAAAAATTGTACGTTTCGTTGGCAATATCTAAAAATATATTTGCATTTGATAATAGAGGGGGGAAGGAAACAAACATAAATCATCATCAGAAAATGTTCCATTGTATGTTGATTATGATGGTCAAACCAAATGATAATGATAATGATGATTATTTATGTGGTGCACAAACACTCACATAAATTTGAAATGAATTTCGAAATTTTCAATTTCATTGTCCAAAAAAACCAACAAAACAAAACAATGTTGATTATGAATTTGCATTTGAAATCATTTATTTAGATTTTTTTTTACCAAAAAAAATAATAATGATAATTGAAATTGGATTGTATTGAATGATTGGTGAATGAATATCAAGAGAAAATAATTAATGAATGATGATGATGATTATTGATGATAATGAAGTTTTTTTTGTTGAATATTTTTGCTTGAAAATAAAACATTTTTTTAGCGAATTTTTTTACCCAGATAAAATTTATAATTTGGCAATGAAATTATATTGACAAGTCTATTGGCCATATCCGATGGTATCATTACCATCGGTATATTATCATCATTTGTTCGTAATGTAGGTGGTGGTTGTGGTCTCGGTATATTATTAATATTGATCGGTGTTGGTCGAAGTTTTGATCGTTGTGAAATAGAACTACTGCCAGTAAATGTTGATGTTAACAACAAACCTGTTGAATGTCTTGATGATAATTGTTGTTTGTTTGGTAATGAATTTGTCACTAATGTTGATGTTGGTGGTGGTGGTAGAAGTGGTGATTGATTTGTTGTTTGTAATTTGTTTGGAAATGTTTCAACAAAATTATTACCCGAAAAATTATATTTATAATAATTATCATTAGAACCGGAAACAATTGGTGAATTATAGATGGAATAATTTGTATTATCATATGGTGCATAAAAATTATTATTGAAAAAATTATTATAACGACTGGTATTTAAATTTTGATACGATAAATTTGATGTTGATTTTGTTGATGGAGCAACATGTGTTACTCGTTGACTATGAAATTGAACTGTTTGTCCACGTGGAATTGGTGTTGGTGGAAAAAATGTTTTGGTTGGAATTTCTCCTACCATTCTTGGTTGATTTTGTTGTGGTTGATTTTGTTGCTGACCATAATTAATCGGTAATGTTGTTGCGACGATTTCATTATTAAATGAGGTGGGAAATGTTTGAGGAACATTTGTCGTAGAAAATCGGGATACTGGTGCTGGTTTTGCTGCTGACGATGATGCTGCTGACGATGATGGTTGTTCTTGAATTCGATTCAATTCTACGAATAAATCTTGATCAGTAATATCTTGATCGGGCATTTCATCAGGTGCACTATATTCAACACCAGCTTGATAAGGAGGAGGAATCTTTGAAAATCGAAATGATGATAGATTCAATGGAACAGTTGTGGGTGGCTGATAATTATTCGAATTGGTTAGATTGTAATTTTGATTTATTGTGAAATTGTTTGCGAAGCCACTGTGCTGTCGTGAAGATGGCAAATTGTTATCATTACGAACAAATGTAAAATTTTCTCGATCAAAGCTGTAATTTCCATGATTTGGAGCCAAATCACGTGTTAAACCTTGATCGATGTTGTTGTTGTTAATAAATCGACTTTGATTTAAATTAAAATCATTGCGAAGAATTTGATTGTTGAAATTTTCAAGGCTATAGTTTGTAAATAATGGAGTTGTTGGTGGTTGGCGAAAATTGACTGTTTGTAATTGCAGTGATGATGTTGGTGGTGGTGATGGTGGTTCTAACTGCGGTGTAGGTTTCAGTTGAAACTGTTTTAAAGGTCGCGGCTGTAATTGCGGTAAGGGTTGATCTTGAAACTGTGGTGCAGGCGGTGGTTGCAATTGCGGTAAGGGTTGATCTTGAAACTTTGGTGCAGGCGGTGGTTGTAATTGCGGTAAGGGTTGATCTTGAAACTTTGATGCAGGCGGTGGTTGTAATTGCGGTAAGGGTTGATCTTGAAACTGTGGTGCAGGCGGTGGTTGTAATTGCGGTAAGGGTTGATCTTGAAACTTTGGTGCAGGCGGTGGTTGTAATTGCGGTAAGGGCTGAGCTTGGAACTGTGATTCAAATTGTGGCTGTAATTGCGGTGAAGGTTGCGATTGGAACTGTGATTCGAATTGGGGCTGTAATTGTGGTGAAGGTTGCGATTGGAACTGTGATGCAAGTTCATTTTGTGGTGGTGATTGATTAAGTTCGATTGATGATCGTTGATCTGATTGTGTAATATTTCCAAATATTATAGCTGGATCAAGATCTACTTTCGAATCACGTTCTGGAAGTTTACCAAATAAAACATCTTCTGGTGGTAACGATTGAAGAGTTAAATCACTGAATATATTTTTAATTAAACTTTCAATAACATCGTTAGAACTACGATATGGTGATGATGCAAATGGATTCGATATGGAATGTGAATCATTACCACTTGTACGACTTTCTTCGGTTAACAAAGAGAAATTATTTGATTGATTGAAATTGGTAAAATTTTGCGACAAACTATTGTCGAAAATTTCTGATGAATAGTTTTGTGTTGCTATTGGATCCGATACAATTTGTGGTTCAGTGATCAATTGTTCTGATGCACTTCGACCATTAAGCTGTTCATTTGGAATTAGAAAATAATAAGATTTTCTTCGTTCAATCGGTTGACTGATACCGGTAAAAATAATATTATCATTTTCAATATTTGTTGATGTTTGTTGTTGTTGTTGTTGTGATGATGATAAATTTGAATTGTTTGTACCCGAATAATTTGCCGGAGCAATTAAAAATATTTTTGTTTGTTCATGATTCAAATTCAATGGTAATGCTTTTTGTAATAACCATTGAAAATATTCAATTGCATTTGATTTTAATAATGGCTGTGATAATATTGGTGTTGGTGTTGGTGTTGATAATCGAAATTGATTTGTCGATGATGTTTCATTCAAATTTAATGATGATTGTGTAAAACCATTTTTATAAAATGATGATAATACCAACAACAACAAAAATATCACGACATTTGATTGGTGAATGTTGAACATTTTTATTTTTTTATTTTGGATGATTCAATGATGATCCAAAATCTAATAAATTAAAAAATTGATGAATCGTTTCACACACGATTAAGACACTAATTATATATTTGAATGTAAACAAAAATTACAAAATTTCAATTGACATTGATTGTTTGATTCAAAAGAATCGTTTGAATTTGTTGATCATCATTGATCATCATCGATGTTATTTGCTATTGATTTTTTTTCTTGAAGATATTCAATAGAAAAAATTTCTCCCAAAAACTGTATCGAAGTTTCCCTCCCTCTATTTGTCTAATAATAAATGAAAGAAAAGAGAGAATCAGTTCACCAATGTGTGTTTTTGGATTCGAATGTTTGAATTATCGAAACAAATATGTTACATATAAATCACCAATAGCCGTAAGGAGAAATCGATGAGAAACAAATCAAAACAATTTTATAAATTTTTTCAAAATGAAACAAAATGATTTTTTCCTTTTTTGTTCATCATCCAACATAAATGACAAAACAAAAAATGATAAAGAAATAAAATGATCAGTCGGTCGTTGCTGTCTCGTGTGTGTCTCAAAGATTATCTCTTCAAATGATAATTTTTCACAGATCATACATTGAATATGGATCGAAATGGAATTATCGAATGAATAAATGAATAAAGATGTGTGTTTATCTCTGGGGAAAAAACGAGAGCAAAAAAAAAGAAAGATTTATTCATAATTTCAAATTTGATTGATTTTCATTTTTTGTAACGATAAAACACAATATTTGGAATTTTTGAGGGGGTGTGGAACGAAAAACGAAAAACACGCAAACCACTATCACCTTATAAAAAACAACAGAAAGATTGATTGAAAAAAAAGAGAAAGAAATTCAAAATGAAATCAAAGATTAACAATTTAGCTAATTTATTATTTTGTAAAATGTCGAAAAAAGTTGCTGTTGCTGTTGTGAATTTATTTCATAAAAAAAAACTATAAATTTTTTTGTTTTTTTTCATGAAAAGTTACATTCGTTTCTTCATTCTCTTTCGTTATTATTATTTGTATCAAAATCAAAATTAAAGAGAGAGAAAGAGAAAAGCCATTTCTGAATCTCTATGGTCTTCTTCGAATCATTGCCATCCATCCATCGACCAATCTTTCATTATCATCATCTTAATAACAAGCCAGACAGAACATTTGTAACAAAAAAAATTTCCCATTTTTTGTTATCGATCATCAACTGATTTATTATGATTTTCCAGTGAAAAAAAAGAACATTATTTCACCATCAGAAAAAAATATCAAAATTTCACAGAAAATAAAGGGAATAAATGATAACATTGACAACAAGATGTTTAACAAGAATATCATTATTATTATTATTAGTAACACAATTGAAGTCGAACGATATTTTATGCCATACATTTTCATTTTGTAAATCCTTATTTGTGAAAAGAAAAATTTATAATTATAATTAATAGCTTTGATAACGTATACGAAAGAAAGAGAGAGAGAGAAAGAAAATTGTAACAAACAATTAATGATGATGATGATAATAACACATCAACGACTATGTGATATTATACACACACATTATTATTAAATATATATCGATTGATGTCTTGATAAACTCTATTTTTATTAACTTCGACATAATACGTGATCCATCATTATCATCATGGCTTGTTCTGTTTTTCATATTTTTTTTACTTCATTCATTCATACACAACAATGGTTAACGAAAAAAAAATATTCATCAATCGATGGATCATCATCATGTTTTGATCCAATTTTTTTTGCTGTTTTGCTGATGTAGTAAATCTAATTTAAACGATGACGATTTATTTCTGACCATGGATTTTGTTTGTTTGTTTGTTTGTTTGCAAGGATATATTGCCGAATGTCGTTTGATTATATGAATTTTTGTTTCGTTTGTTTGTTTGTTTCAAAGATCAATTTGGCTGATAAATTTTCATTATATGGGAATTTGTTTTTTTTCCACCGATATCAATGTTTTGTTGATGTGAAAATAAAAAACAAAAATCATTTAGAATTGCATAACTAAATTCAAAATGAAATTAATTGAACATCTTTGTTTTTTTGGGGGGAAAAAAATGATGATGATCATGAACAATTCGATTCGCGTATCATTTGATTCTATCTATTCAATCTATTGGGTAATTTTGTTTAGATATTTTCATCCATTAACACCTTTTTGTATCGAAAATTAGAAAATTAATTGCAATTAAATGCGAGAAAAACTAAAAAACAAATCACATCAATTATTCAGTGTTAAAAACGTGCGTGATTCTTCAGCCACAACAACAACGACGAAAATCATGTTACAAAATTGGAAAATAAAATTGATCAAATAAGTTCAACAAGAAGATGCAACAGGCAAACAAATTCTTTTCGTTGATGAATGAATGAAAATTTTCCAACAAAAAAAAACAAAATTTCTGACCTAGTTTATCATCAACATCATGATTTACTCGATAGACAATTCACTATCGTTTTTGTATTGAATTTTTGATAATTTTCATTATATTCTTTCATTATATTTTGTTGTTTTTTTAGAAATTGAAGAAAATGTCCAAAATTTTCAAAATGAATGAATGCAGCAGACACAGACTGCTGCTATAGTTTAAAAAAACAAAATGACAAAATTAATTAACCTTGTAAGATTGGTATCAATGTGAAACGATGATTATTATCAATATAGATAATGTGAATGTTTGCGTTGTTGATAAATTAATCAATCAAGTATAAAGGGCGAAGAAACGTAGTGAGAAGGGAAAAAAATTATAATTTTTTTCTAATAAATTTTTTTTTGTTTTTGGATAAAATATTTTGCATATGACATTTCCTTTCGTCGTTGTCGTCGTCTATATATCCGAGCTTTAGTTCCTCAAGATGTTCATCATTGATTATAATTAAAATTGTCATCAATTTGACGGTCAATCCAAATTTTTTTTTTGAATGACCTTTTAATCGTTTGTTTTTTGATATGCTGTGATCACACATCGTTACGCTTTTTGTTTTGTAAAAACCAAAAAAAAAGATAAGAAAAAAATTAAATTTAAAATTGAAAACAGAAACGAAAACAATTTCGTAATAATAATGATAAAATGAAATTTCTTTCTTTATCTTCATCTTGAGATCATAAAAAACAAACTTTATTTTACTTGATTTGTAATCAAAGTAAGTTAAAACAACAACAACAACAACAACAACAGAGTTATTATCATTGTAAACTGCATAATGTTGTTGTTGTCGTTTTTCTACAATTGATTATCATCATCATTATTATTATTATTATTATCAAATAAATTGATTTTCAATCAAATTGAATTTCACCTGAAAAAATTATAAGATTTTTTTTTTGTTTCTCCATTATCCAAGCTGTTGTTGTTTTTGTTTTTTCAAATTAAAACTGCACGACCAAAATCAAAATCGAAAAAAAACTAGATCAATATTGGATCAATTATCTGTGTGTGTGTGTGTGTGATAGAGATAATGTGAAAATTTGATTTATCCTTTTTTCCCCTTTTCTCATGATGATCATGATGATGATGAAAAAAAACGTAATTTAAATTAATCAATGACCGATCCGATAAAATATCGTTGAATCAATTGTTGCAAAGCAAATCAAATTGCTTTATTTAAGAAAAGAAAAAATGAAAAAATGAAAACATCATTTAGGGATATTCAGCCATCATATTCAATGAATTAATTAATCTTAAAACAAAACAGAGCAAAAAAAACTCATTCAAATTTCGAATATTCAAAATGGCTGGCAGCCAATGTAACGAACAAAAAAAAAATTCCTTTGAATACAAAAAAAAAATTTCAAAAATGTCAATGATTGAAATGTAAAAAAAAGGGTTGGCTTTTTTCAAAAAAAAAGATTGATTCAAATTATTTGGCTTAATATTTTCATGAATGTCATTTCATTAAGTTGTTATTATACGATCAATTTATTGTTTTTTTTTCGATTTCATTTGGAATCCAACGATTAAAAAAATTTTTTTTTTGTTTTATAAATATCAATTCGAAGGCCAGAAGAAACGATGAATGATCAATGATCAAATCGATTAGGATTATTAAAAAAAAAAATGAAACAATTTCAATCGATTTTTCTTTTCTTTGCTTTCTCACTGAAATATTCACTAAATTCGCACAAAAAAAAGGAGGAAACTAAACCATTTTCAATATCATTTAATAAATTTTTTCTATGAAAAAACAAAAAAAAAATTTGTTACATCTTGATTTTCGTTTTGGATAACATCAGGAAACAGTTTAGAGTTTCTCATAAACAATTCAAAATTTCAAAAAAAATCCAAAGTCTGTTGGCAATTTAATCATATTATCTTTGATTAAATTTGCCCAGAAGTGTGAATGGTAATTATCCAGAACAAGAAAAACATCCGGAAACAAACAAGCGAATTTGAATATCAATGTTTTTTGTTTTTGAAAATTTCAAATTTTAATTATATGTAATGGATAAAACATCATTTTCACTTTTATTCCAAAAACTAAAATGACAAATAATTTATGACAGATAACAGAAATGGCAAGTCATTTTTTTTAAATATGTTGTTTGATGAGATCAAAGATCGATTAATAAACATCGATTGATTGATAAATAGACAAAAAAATATATATTTTTATCCTTAGAAACGAGACAAGTTGATATTTTTTTCCAATCGAAATATTCGATGTCAAGCGATTATCTGGTTTTAATATCTTTAAATTTCTACGATAATTATATCTAAAAAAAATCATTTTTTGGTTTAATTTTGTAACGTTATTTTTGGTTTGTGTGTGAAAAATAAGTTTGCGCAGGCTTGAATTGAATTGTTGATAAAAAATTCGATATTGTTGTCGATTTGGCTGGTTTGATATTTTACTGCTGCTCTATATATCGTTTAACAGTTTGGCTTGAATATTTAACAAAGCCTGAAATAGAAAGGAAAAAATACAAGTACAAAATATCAGTGTCCTTTAATTGAAAGTTTTGTTGTTTTTTAAAGAAAATAAAATAAATTTTCATCATCATCATCATCTATTATAGTAGTCCAAATTATTGAAATGACATTTTTACGTCAATTTATTCGTTTACAACAACAACAACAACATAAAACATTACAATGGATGAAATTACCATTAATGTTAAGTCGATGTCAATATCATGGTTATACAAATGAACCAACACATCCAATACCTGGACGACAACCAAAATCGATGACCGCTGATGAAGCTGTTTCTGCTGTAAAATCCGGTATGTGTACCCAAAAACACATCGTTTCATATTATAATTGAACAACGACAACAACAACAAAAAAGGATTTCATTCGAAATATGTTTGGGATTTTTCTTTGAATTAATTTTCTTTTTTGATTTCCATGTGTGTATTTTACATACATAAATGTATTTAACATCACTTTGTTGATGATGATTTTTTTTAAATGATGATGGATCAAATAGACCTTGATTCAATATCATCATCAATAGGAACATAAACAACAACAAAACAAAAACAGTAAAAAAAATGATCAATCATTCCTTAAGACATTTGGTTTTCATTTAGATTTTTATTATTATTTTGATTACAATTTTGTTGTTACGATTGCCAAATTCCTTTGCTCTATATTTATTAAGAAAATAATTTTCGTGACTTTTGATTTGTGTATTTGTATTTGAACAAAATAATATTGCCATGTAATTGATCCTTAACGGTAAACTTAATATAACAGCAGCAGCAGCAGGCCAAATATGTTCGACCTTCGAAACTCTTCCTACTAATAATGATCATTTTTATTTATTTATTTGTAAAAAAGATTGTGTGAAAAAATCGTTCACATGATCATCACCAACAACAACATTTTCTTAAATGGAAAAATATATAATTTGACCGAATGTTATGCACACACATTAACCCCCTACCTACGAATTTTTTCAGCTATTTTTTTTTGTTCCCTTTTTCAAAAAAAAAAAAAGAAATTGAAACAAAACTTGTTACATTCTGAAGATGATTTGAATTGCAAGACAATTATTATTATTATTATTGTGTGACCACATATTGTTTTCGAATAAAACAACGAAAAAAAAACATGATTAGCTTGAAGCCCTTGAATTATAAATCATCAATGAGAGCAAAATATATGAAAAATTTGTAATAAAATTAGTGAAAGATGATATATATGATGATTACAATGAATGAATGAATGATATGATTTTTGTAAACTTAATTTTTCATTTCTTGTTTTGTCTATTTTTTTTGTTAATTTTGAAATCATAGGTGATCATGTATTTATACATGGTGCTGCAGCCACACCAAGAGCACTTGTACCTGCATTAGCTGAACATGGTAAAAAAAATAAACTAAAAGATGTTCGTATCCATCATATACATACAGAAGGTGCAGGTGAATATAATGCTCCTGAATTTGAAGGAATTTTTCGTTCCAATTCATTATTCACTGGTGCTAATTCACGTGAAGCAATCAATGCTGGTCGTGCTGATTTTACTCCAATTTTTTTGGGTGAAATTCCAAAGCTTTTTTATCAGGGCATAATTAAACCAGATGTTGCTATGGTAACTGTTTCACCGGCTGATGAACATGGTTATCATTCATTGGGAACTTCATGCGATGTTGCACGTGCTGCATTAATGCATTCAAAATATATTATCGGTCAAGTGAACAAATTTATGCCACGAACATTTGGTCATTCAGTTGTACATCAATCACATTTTGATGCCTTAGTTGATGGTCCGCTTCCAATGCCGGATCATGCACCGAAAAATTTAACAGATACGGAGAAAAAAATTGGACAATTGATTGCTGCAAATCTTGTGGAAGATGGTGCCACCATGCAGATGGGTATCGGTGCCATTCCGGATGCTGTACTTGCCGATTTGGTTAATCATAAAAATCTTGGCATTCATTCTGAAATGTTTTCCGATGGAGTTGTTGACCTTTGTAACAAAGGTGATTGCATTTATCTGATTGATTCTACAAAAATAAATTTAATGACACTTGTGGCCTGATTTTTTATTCTATTATATTAGGTGTAATTACTAATTCGGAAAAGAAATTACAAGTTGGACGAATTACAGCATCGTTTTTGATTGGATCGAAAAAATTATACGAATTTGTCGATAACAATCCTTTTATTGTTATGATGGGAATTGATTATGTCAATGATGAATTTAACATTGCCCAAAATCCCAAAGTGACTGCAATCAATTCATGTATCGAAGTGGATATCCTTGGTCAGGTTTGTGCTGATTCTATTGGCACTCGTGTATATTCAGGTATGGAAATCACTTATAAATCACTGGATAATGAATGTGTTTTTTATTATAATTTACATTCATTTATTTATTATAATTTAATGCAGGTTTTGGCGGTCAAGTTGACTTTTTACGTGGTGCTGCTAAAGGTTTAGATGGTAAAGGAAAAGCTATTCTGGCCATGCCTTCAGTTACTAGAAAAGGTGAATCAAAAATATCCATTAGCCTAAAACCCGGTGCTGGTATTGTAACTACACGTGCCCATATGCATTATTTGGTTACAGAATATGGTATTGCTTATCTATTTGGTAAAAATTATCGTCAACGTGCACATGCTCTCATACAGATTGCCCATCCAGATCATCGTGAAGCATTAGAACGTGGTGCATTCGAACGACTTAAATGTATGCCATCACCCGATTAAACAAAAACATTTGAAATGGTTGAATGAAATATTAGGTTGTCTATGAGCAAGTAACATTTAAAAATCAGATCCGTATCATTGATTAAATTGTTTAGTTCAAATTCGAATTCTATGTATGTGTACAGTATTTTTTTTTAGTAATTCAAAAAACCAAACAATTAATGAGAAAAACAAACAAAACAAAATGAAATGAATTGTGCAATTTGTCTACTCCGCTTTTATCCCGTTAAAAAAAACTAAAAATGTCAAATTTCCAAAATTTACAAAAAAAGCAAACAATTATTACTTCTATTGTTATTATTAATTGAAATAAAGTTTATTTTAAAAAATTTTCACAAGAAAAAATTCAATATTCGTGTGTTTGTGTGTGTGTTCTGTTTACAAACTGAAGCGCCACGTCTTTCTGTTGCTAACGTATGATCAGCTGATCACAGAATGATCAATTAAATGAATCTTCAAATTCTTTATTAATCATGGTAAAATTAGAATCCATAAATCGTACACGTTCAGTATCTTTAGGAAGATCAAGAGATTTTGAACGTCATTCACGTTATTGGACATTTTTATTTGATCATTTAAATCGTATTATTGATGAAATCTATCAGAATTGTGAAGAAGATGAATCTATTGATGAATGCCGTGAAGTGATTCTTAATCTACAAAATCATATTCGTGATTTTGAATCTTTGATTGAATGGTTGAAATTGAACAAAGATCTTGAATCTACACCACAACGACCAAGTTCAGTATCATGGGAAGTACGAAAACGATTACCGGAAAAATCAATTTTTTCATGTTATTTGAATGACGAAAAAAGTAAGGTAAAATTTCATCAGAACGACGAAGAGCTTAAAGTGAAAAAAATCGATGCTGCTGAAAATGATGATGACTCAACGATATCATCAAATTCCATTATCGGAGAGAGCTTACTTATCAAATCCGATAATTTTGAAACAATACTTCCGAAATATGAAAATGGGTATTGTTTATGATTGTTTATAATTAAGAATTTTGTTGTTAACAAATGTCTTTTTTTCTAGCAATGATCTTATATCCAGTGTTCATTCGGACCATCAAAGTGATATGACACATGTAAATAAAAATGATACAATTTACAATACGAGCAAAAATCATCGCTATAGTATGCCGAATATTGTTTCATCAAAACCGTTTCTTGATGATGATGGTTTTCAAGTTGTCCGTTATCGGCAACGAAATAAGGTCACCGAATTGAAAATAATCGACCATAATGATAGCTCACCAAGTAAACATAATGCTAATTTGTCCATTCATCATAATAATCGAATGGACAGTGGTAATATGGTCGGCGATAATCGCGCACCATGTCGTGTTCTTAAATTTCATGAAAAATTCTCATCGCCATCACGACGTCGCCCTGTTGGTGATACGTTAAAAAAACAAGAAGAAAAACAGGCAAAAGCACAAGAAGCAAGGGAAAAATTGTTGGAAAAAAGAGCGGAAAAATTCAAAGATATATTCAAAAAAGTTGAAGAAATCAAAGCTCAAAAAGAAGAACAACAGATACAGCTAAGATTATCTATGGAGATGAGATTACAAAAAGCGGGAAAAAAACGACAAGAACAAATAAATAAAATTGTTCGAAAAGCTCATGATGAAGATGAAAAAGTTAGTGAAATATTGTTTATTAATTCATTGGGAGCGGATACAAAAAAGCATGAAATTTTTAGCAAAGAAAAAGTTCATGAATCAAGATTACAAGATTTACAAGAAGAACGACAAAGAAAATTGGAAGAAAAAGCATCGAAAGAAAAAGCATTCGAGGAAAGACGAAAAGCAATCGAAGCCGAAAAACAGGCCAGAATTGAAAAACTTAAAGAACAACGAAAGCTAAAAGTAATGAAAATTCAACGACAATTTCAGGAAAAGGAAAAAGAACGTCTTGAATTAGCATTTCAAAAAGAGTTGGATCGAAAATCAAAGATATCAGCGCTAAATGCATTACATGCTGCCGAAAAAGAAGAACTACAGAAAAAGATTCTGGCCAAACAAGAAGAAAGCAAACGAAGACATGAAGAAAATATGGAACAAATTCGTCAAAAAGCATTAGAATTATCGGTGAAAAAATCTTCAAGTACCAGTGATGAGGCATTAGTCTGTGTGCCTTATGATACGGTTAAAATGTGTGCCCTCTGTAAAGTAATTATCAAATCAGAAGTTTACCTATTTGGACATTTGAGGGGTAAAAGACACAATGACGCTATAATCAAACAAAATGATGGAAAAATTCCTAGTCCAGAGGAATTGGAAAATTTTAATCTAAAATTTATAATTGATGCTCAAGCTCTTGGTGATGGCAATGATGATTATTTGAAATCATTCCAGGATTGTGACAGCGAAAAATTGAAACAAGCGAAGAAAAAATCCAAAAAACTTAAACAAAAATTGGTTAATAAAGCTGTAGATTTTGAAAAAACATTTAATCTTGAAAAAGATGTTCAAAATTCAGAAATTGAAAATATTTCAAAAGAATCAAAACAAAAACTTGCCAAAATAATCAAAGATCTTGGTACATTGAATTCGAATGATAGAATCAGTGGCCAATGGCCGATAGATATGATTCGTAGTTTTGAACGATTCTTATTTGAACTTGATAAATTATTTAAAACTAATTCATTAAATGCTCTGTATTTTTATCGAATCGGTGGACTATCGTTGTTCACCAAAATTCTTTCACGAATAATGAACAGTTCTGCTGAGCGTCCAACATCATTGACTGATAATGCAAATACCAAACTGATCGTTTTATATAGACAATTATGTCGATCGGATTTTCGAATCTGTAGGTATTTTTTTCGTTCTCAAAACATAATCACTGTTCAAGAGATTTTTTATCATCGTATCAATGTGAGCTATTATCTGATTGTAGCTTTTATCACAACTAAAAATTGTCTCTCTATATCTATTTAGCTATGCGTTAACAGCTGTAACAATAATTCCAATGTGACATCGTTTCCTTATGATCCTGTGGTTGGAGCGTTATGTGAACTATTTTCCACATCATTTGATCAGATTTTTGCCCATTATTCATGTAATAACGATAATAACGATGATGAAACAACGCGATTTATTCGTACACATCTTAAAGAAATATTCAAGTAAACCTTTATCCATTTTATGATAATCATAATTTATCATTTTTTTAAATACATAAATTTATAGTTATCTGGTACTCATAGGCGTTGTGGACAAACTTTCCATGATTTTAACATCATTTCGTGGTTCGATAAATGAATTGCCTCAGCAATCATTATTTATCAAACAGATAATTACATTTTCTAGTTCTTTGGCTAAATTGCTTAACTTATCATCGTCCGATGATTTCCATGAAATTGCTTATGGCGTCAATTTGAAACATGATGGAACTCAATTCATGTTAACGCTTAAGGTTACACAACTTTGCGGTACTGTATCATTGCTATATGGATTTCTATTACATTCCGGTGCTCCTGTTCGTGAAGAAAAAGTTCCGGCAATTGTGCCTGATCATACATTGAATGTTGCATTAGAAATAATACGCTTTTTCAACTATTTAATGTTACTTGATATTAACCTAATTCAGGTAATGATCAAAAAAAATTTATTTCAATATGTTTCGACATTTTCTTAAAAATCTTTAATTAATGATATCATTTCAGTCGATTTTAGGAAGTGAAGGACTTTCTTTACAGATACGACACATTTGTAGCTATTTGATTTGGTATTGCTCACATCATCTGAACAATTCAGATTTGCTCAATGAAGTCATTTTGTTGATTGGAAATTTTGTCGTGCTTAATAATGATAATCAAGTGAGTTTCATCTGACTGATGCATGATCATTTTTGGTATGACGACATTTCATTTTTTTTATCGCATTTATCAATTAATAGACATTGCTGCAATCAGGACAAAGACCAACCGTCGTACAACAATTATGTTC
Organism: Dermatophagoides pteronyssinus; assembly: GCF_027571235.1. Lineage (NCBI taxonomy): Eukaryota > Metazoa > Arthropoda > Arachnida > Sarcoptiformes > Pyroglyphidae > Dermatophagoides > Dermatophagoides pteronyssinus. Next base: position 4,605,073 of record NW_027461525.1, read on the forward strand.
ACTGCCATTCGACTATTTTAGCGATAATCGTTTGAAACAGATTCTTTTTCCCACACTGATTGTTTGCTGTTTCAACAATGATGATAATCTAAATATTTTGAAACAGGAAATGTCTACAACAATGTTGTCGAAATTTATCGATCAGGAAATCATGAACAGTCAACTGGATCAATTGGAAAATGATCGACGACAGAATAACATAAGTAATCATTAGCATTTAATTTTTTTTTCCTGCTAATGATTTGTGTTTTTTGAAATTCTAGTCGCCAAAAAATGGTCATTACCGATACGGTTTCCTAAGCACAAATGGATCGAAGCAAAAACATATTTCCAACGTTTTAAATAATTTTTATTTGTATATTTATTTTTTTCGGAATTTATTAAAATTTAAAATAATTTAAATGAGGAAATTATTATAGATGGTGTTCCTAATGCGAATCTTTCTTTAAAAAAAAACTAAACAAATCATTCACTATTTTCACATAGAATTTGCCCACGAATTTACCATAAAGACCAAGATTCATTTTAGACAATGAGAGCTTTAATTTCATCATAAAGCACAAGGACGAATGCACCACCCGTACCACGGAAAACGTTTGACAAAGCGCCTTTGAAAAAAGCTTTCGGGCCTTCGGTTCTAGCAATTTTGACCCAACAGTGAGCAGTATTTCTGTACATTCTATCGCCAGCTGAAAGACCAGATTGCATCATCATACGTCGTCGGACAGTATCGAATGGATAAGAAATAATGCCAGATACAGTTGTTACAGCCTGAGCAATCATCCAGGAAATGACGATTGGTGTAGTTTTAGGATTAGGCAACATTCCTTTTGCAGTATCGAAGAAACCAAAGTATGCGGCTCGGTATATAATGATACCTAAATATTGAATAAATATGAGTACACTAGTTACAATAGCTCTATTTATAGATTGTATTCACCTTGAACGGAGACGCTGAATCCTCGATATAAACCCATTAAACCATCACTTTTGAAAACTTTAACAAGACAATCGCCAAGACCTTTGAATTGTCTTTCATTTGGTCCTTTACCGATATCGGCACCAAGACGGGTACGAGCAAAATCAAGTGGATAAACAAAGCAAAGTGAAGAAGCACCAGCTGCTCCACCAGAAGCTAAATTACCGGCAAAGTATCGCCAGAACTGTTTTTTCTTATCGACACCATCCAAGAATATTTGCTTGAATTTATCTTTAAACGCAAAGTTCAAAGCTTGTGTGGGGAAATATCGAATGACATTGGCAAAGTTGCCTCTCCATAGTGAAAGAAATCCTTGCTCCTTTGGGATTCGAACGAAAGCGTCGATGATACCTGATTTTCATAAATAAAATATTTAATAAGAGAAATGAATAGATTACTTTATATTATCATACCTTTATAATGTTTATCTGCGGCGATTTGCTTGGATGCATGTTGAACTTGAAGCAAAAGCTTGACACGTTCGATTGGAGCTACGGCGGTTTTTGAGATTGCGGCCGAAACACCACCGGCAATAAAATCCTTGGCAAATGATGTAGCGTCGAATGGCATTTTTATTATTCAATCGGGAGATTTGACTTAAAATTCTAGATTAATCAGAATAATTTGGAACGAAATGTGAGCAAAAAATTTTTTAAATTTAAAGATCACTGATGGTGCGGGTGTGCTCTGTATGTATGGCTATGAATGAATGGGAACAATGTGAATGTTAGTGATGTTTTGTATGTATCGGTGAATGAGTTTAGGGTATAAATGTGAATGTCGTTATGACTCGAATAAATTTAAGGCAAATGAATGAATTTGTCTCTTTATTTTACCTTCAAAAAAAAACCACAAATGTACACACGAATACAAGACGGCACAACCGGTGGCGGAAAAGACAGAAGGCGATACTAAAACTATACACAATTTCTTTCTAACTGATTTATAAAGAAATTTTTTTTTTATTTGGTGAGTTGCATTCAACAAAAAACAGGCATATACGTTGAAGGGCATTCAGTGTCATTCATAATTTAATTGCATGCATGCTTTTTTAACACCACACACACACACAAATACGAACGGATAGTTTTTCACCAATGAACCAGACCAAACCAGCACGACCACTACGAATCAATGTCGATCATGCGCCATCAAATAACAAAACAACAACATGATATTAATGAAAATTTAACCAATTTTTTAATTAATAAATTAGCTTCATCAAAAATATGGCTATCCGATTCATTGCCATTGATGATAATGATTTAAAAAAATTCATTCATAATTTGTTATCATAATGTTTTTTGTATCTTAGATATGCAGATTTATTATTGATAAAATAAAAATAAATATCGATTAATGGTCATCGATTTGAAAAGTTTCGAATTTTAATCTGTTGTTGAAACAAAAAAAAACAATTTGCTTTCGAAATTTTTGATTGGAATTTTTTTTTGCTTTTAAATGACAAAATGATCATGACCTATTATAATTGTTTCTTTTGTCCCGATGTTTTTTTTTATTAATTGTGTATGAGGTTTTTTTTTGGCCACTGTTCAATTGGGAAGTCTTAAAGAATGGTATTCTTTAAGGAAATCAAATGAATAAAAGATTTTAAAAATAAACTCAATCATCATTCTTGATCTGAATGTCAGGACTTGCGTATTTGAACATGTGTAGTATGACATTTCGAAGGTAATCGGATATTTAACAATTGAATAGTAATTGTAAGGAATTCATATGGATAGAATGTGTGTAATTCATGATGTAAAGACATGATTACATGTTTTTGTAAGTGACAAAGCAAAGAACGCGATTAAACAATTCATTTGGAAAAAAGCATGATCATTTCTATTCAACCGAATTGAATAATTGCTGACGAATTTTGTCCATTTCATCACAGATATTTTTCATTTGTTCTCTATTCATAACAAAAGACAGCTGACCATTTGTTTCATTATTATCGACATTAGGATTGTTGGTATCAAAATTTATCAGGAACTGATTGTTTTCGGAATCTAGACGTTTACATTCAACATGTTTGACGGAGGTGATCAATGCTATTATATTGTTGATGATGAAAAAATAATTTTTAAAAATCATAACAATGAACTAGCAATATTATTTACCATGTGACTGTTGGTGTTGTTTATCTAATTTCATGGCCAATAAATTCTTCACGATTGCTTGTTTGAAATTTTCTTCCAGATTAGATGAAAGTCTTTGTAGTATTTCATTGGCACTTTCCGTATCGATATCAATATGTGAATAATAATTCATTTGACGAATGAACTAAATAAACATAAATAATGGAATAAAATAACAGAAAAGAATGAAACATACCTGTTCAATCACATATAAATCTGTCATATGGAAATTACGTTCACAAAAACAGACCAATTCTTTTTGAGGTCCAATATACGATGAATAATCAAATTGACGAAGAATAGAGATAAATTTTTGAATATTAGAATCTAAATTTGATTCCTTAAAAATAGAACAAGTTGCCATCAAATGAAATTGGTTAATTTATTTATAAGAAACATACCTGTTCAGATTCCATTTCTAATATTTAGGTTAATTATCGACAATTAGAAACAAAAAATAATAAAAATTTAGAATTTCGATTCTGAAATTCGAAAACGTCATTTACGTATGGTTGTTGAAAAAAATTCTATGATCAAAAGCGAAATCACTATTTTTTGTGTTGTCGCACACAGCAATGTTTGCTATTTTTTTTTTTTTTTTTTTTTTTTTGAGCAGTTTTCACGCGAACCTTTCCACACCAAAATTTTTTCGGAAACATCTCAGAAATTTGATTGAATTTTTTTCAAATAGCGGGAATTATTCGATTCTGGTCAAAGTTAAATAATTTAGTCTTTTTTAACAGTACAGTTCACGGGTAACGTTACGCAAATTATTTATCTCTGTGTGTATTATTCTGATTTAATTTTGTTGCTATAGCAGATGAATTTTTATTATAAAAAAAAACATGGATAAAAATATTTCGGTAAAAAATCAATGAAATGATAATGATCCTTATGCAATAGATGTTTTTCTTTTAATTTCAGATAAAAGTCGAAGATCTTAACAATCAAAATGAAGAATGTATTGAAGAAAATATTATCATGAATGAAAATGCTGAAGAAATTTTAGCCATCAATAATAATTCCAATATACAATTGGAATTTATTAATGTTAAAAACATAAGTCAAGATGGTGTAGAATTTTTGAAAGATTCAGAAAATCTTGTCATCGAAAATGAAAATCTAAAAAAAGAATTGACTTCAACTCAGGAAAAGTTTGCCATTTTGCAATCACAAGTACAACATCAAGCTAAACTGATTGAATTATTATTACGACTTGATATGGTAAAAGCCGTCGAAGAACCTGATAAACGAGAGATGGATGATCTGCAACGAAAAATACAATTATGTTTCAATCTAATTGATGAATGTAATATAAAATTTAGCGAACTATCCAATGAACGACGAAGAGTGTTGATTGTCAGCGATAACGAACCAGGTAATCCAAATTCAAATGAAAAATTTACTTTTAATTTGTCTTGTTTTTTGGGTCCGAAAAAGCTCCTTCAAAAGTCGAAAAACGAGCTGCTATTTGGAATCATTTCACCGTATTGGCCGATACTGATGGAGAAAAAAGTGTTGAATGTAATTATTGTGGAAAATGTTTCGCATATCGTAACATGAATGCAAGCAAATGCCGGGAACACATTAATGAAAAATGTGATAAAGCACCGGATGAAATCAAAAGCTCAAAACCTCGTCGTTATAATTCGCCACCAACTGGTTCGAAATATACTGTTTGGAATTATTTCATCAATTCTGAGAAAGATGGTAAAATTTCCATCAATTGCATATTTTGTGGTAAGTATTTAAGTTCAATTAAATTTGTTATTTTCATTAAAATCGGATAATGAACATAAGGTATTGAATATTCATCGAAAAATGCCACTAAATGTCGAGAACATTTGGCGTTCAAATGTCGTAAGATAGACGAAGAGGTACGAATCGAAATGCGTTCAACATTCAGTCAGGATTATATTGATTCTTACAACAAACAAAAACGTTCTACAATATGGGAACATTTTTGCATCATCAACGATGATGGTAAGTAATTTTGAATTAATTGTAAAATAAAACTATAATATCATAATCTGTTTAAAGATAAAACTGTCATACAATGTATCTATTGTTGTATGAATTATGCTAACAAAAATGCCACCAAATGCCGTGAACATCTTCTTGAAAGATGTGATAAAATACCGTTAAGTATAAGACACAAAATCAACAATTCCTTCTATGAATCTCCATTGAAAACTTGGACCCAAATCAAAATACCAATCTGGAAGCATTTTTCGTTGGTCTCACATCAAGGTAAGTATTATATGATATCACTTTGTTGGTTTAATCATTCTTATTTTTTAAAAAAAATAGATCGCCGACAATACCAATGCAATTATTGCAAAAAAATTTATTCTTCCAAAAATGTCACTAAATTTCGATTACATCTTCTTTATAAATGTGAACAAATACCGGACGATGTCAAGTCTTATATAACTATGGAGATGACACGATCATCACTTAAATCGTGTACCAATAATGAAGATGGCGATTATTATGAAGATGAATCCCATCATTTTCTTAAAGAAGAAGATGATGATGATGACGAAGAAGAGGATGAAGATGATGAAGATTATCCAACAGGATTATGCACCATTGCCACAGAGCAATCTCAAAACAATATTAACGATATTGATGACAACAATGAACATCATTCCAATAATTCTGAACATGATAATGACAATGATTATGATGATAATGATGGGAAAGAAGGAATAGCAAATCATACAAGATCTTCTCGATTCAAACGAAGAAAAATGAATTGATTGTAATATTTTTTTATTATTAAAAAATTTCGATACTCTTTGGTGTTTTCTTTTTTAAAAATAATTGTAAGATAATATGTTTATCATATAATAAATCAACTAAAAAATTATAATATGAATCATACCATCTTTAAGCCATTACTTTGTTTAACTGAGATATATTTTTACCAATAATGAAAAAAATGTTTGTGGTCGAGTTTCATTTATAATATCATCATCATCTTTGATTAAACCTATATTTTGACATTTGTTTGAATTCTTATATTCACGACAAACATAGTTCAATGTTTCACCAGAATAATTTTGTATTAATCTTAACAGATTATTAATCAAATCATGAGCGCATGTTTTTAACTGATTTCGAAAACAGGTCAAAAATTCATGATAATTGCTAATTGTTTGAAAAAAAATGATGTTTAGATATTTTTGACAGAAAATTTCAATCATTTAAAAATTCTTACCAACAAATTATTGGAATCTTTTCCTCTTGTCCATATTGATGAATGCCATGAATTCGTTGAACAAATTTATTATAACAATAATTTGGTTTCTGTGATCGTTGCTGATTTAAGCATCGATTTGAACGAATCTGTACGTTTCGTCGTTGTTTACTTGAACAAATTGCTCTATTCTTGTTCGATATGGTTCGAATCAATTCCATAATTGCTTGATTAGCCGAATGAGAAAGACATTTGTTCGAATGATCACGAAGACATCTTTCTTTGTCTTTGTAGATTCTACATTGTGGAGATTAAAATGAGCAAAAAATTTACAAAATTAATTGATTAATAACCTGCAAAATGTATCCATTTCAGTTTCTGTTTCAGCCATTGTTTCATTTGTATAAATGAGAAAATCTCGAGCACATAGTTCGACCATTTCCTCTTCATTTTCACATTCTTCTTCATAGCTTTTTTTCTCTCTATGACCATGAACTTAAATCAATGATATTTAAAAAAATAATATAAATTTTCAAAGAATATAATATTATCAATTTACCATTCGTAATGGATATCAAGATTATGATCAATGAAATGATCCAATTCAATTCCGTCAAATTCATTGCAAAATTCAAATAGGTAAAACAACCGAACACAAAAAAAAAAGAAAAAAATTTCAATCACCAAAACAAACTTTAAATATAGTCAATTATTGTCTTTGTCGTCTTTTTATTCCACTTTTGACAACTTATCATTTCATTTATTCAATAAAAAAAATCACTAAAACATGTCTTCAAACGATTGGCTTATATTGATAATATGTGATGTTTAATCGTATTACAATCAATCGATTTCCTTGAGAATCGACATTGAAAAAAATTGTTGATAAATTTTGAAATTTGTGAGAAAAAACAAAAAACAATCATCCAATCAATTGCCAGTCTAATATTTTTTAATCATGGTTGGTGTTCAATCGAATGGAATGAGTTAATTTTTGTTTTTGTTTCATTCATTCATTCATTCGTAATTGGAATTCATATTTAAAAGAATATTGACACTTAAGGATTTCAATGTAGAAAAAAAAGAACATACATTATTAGAGTGTTTGTATTGATTTCATTTTCTTTTAAACAGGTTTATATATTTTTTTAAGGAAATACAACTGAAAAAAACTGGCCACCACCACATACCGTCGTTATCAACAACATCATTCATCAATTCAATTCATTGTCAGTTTATTTTTTATTACAGAGAATAAATTTTTAATGGAAAATCAAAGCTAACTACCTCGAAAATGGTTTGGAATTTTGATTTGATTGAACGATAATTAGTTAGTCGATATCCTAATTCGTTCATTACATCTGAACAATCGTATTGTATGTCAAGTAAATCTTCATATGAAAGATTTTCTCTCCATCCAATCGTTTGCTGTGATTTGATATTTCTATATGTTGAATGTGGATTTAATAGAAAATCATTAGCCAAAGTATGTTTTCGTATCCATTGATCAAGTGAAGGGTTGGGAACAATTTCTAAAAATTTGAACAAACTATTTGTTGATTTCCAAATATCGCCAATTAAATCTTCATAACGTAATAATATGATTGATATGTTTTTCATTGAATTTTTAATCATTTTTAATGATTCGATATTAGCTTGAATACGATCACATAATACTCGAGAATCTGTACAATTTTCATTATGAAGACACCATGATAATTTATATCTAGAACTCATTACAGCTCTAGGATCTCTAACAAGAAAGATTATCTTCATGTTATTTACTGTGGGCAAAAAAAACTAAATTATTCATAAATTTTGAACTAAATAAATATCATACTTGATTTAGACAAAATTAACGATGATAAATTTTTTAATGTAAAACGTATAGTTTTGATAATTATAGCCGAACTTGATTGACATATTATTTGATGAATTGTTTTGTTAAACAAATGAATATCATCATTTTCATATTGATCGAAACCAACGATTTTCATTAGTAATCTATTCCATTTTAAATATTGAATTTTCCAATACATTGGTTTCAAATATGAATTGGAATCAAATTGACAATCAAAAATATTGTCTATAATTTTTTTATATTCATATGGATTACGTTTAGCTCCAACCAATGGTTCAAAACTATAATAACTTGATTCAATTGCATAATGTAATAAATCACCAAGAAAAGTTGATCCGCTTCGAGCCTCAGATATTAATAATATTTTTGCATGATCAATTTTCGATCCACTGATCATCAATTTTTGAAGATTAATATCAATCGAATTTTGATTATCTGAACATAGTTGAATTGGATTTTTATGTTTTTCATTGGTAAAAAACCAAAAATAAAGTATCAAAATAATGACAAAAATAAATTGATAACATTTCAGGCCAAAATGTATTAGAATATTTTTTAAACATAACATTTTTGATCAATGTCAAGATCGGAAATGATTTTTTGTTTTGTTTCAAAATATTCAAGGCTAAAAAAAATCATCAATGGAATAATCATCATGTTGTTTAGACAACTGTGTCAACAAATTGAATATATTTGATCAGCATACATTTGAAAAATTTTGACCAGAATTTTCAATGTTGACGTCACATCATTTAATAATAATAATAATGATAATTAATGTAATTAAATGTTTTTTTTTACCTTTGATTGTTTAATTGTGCAATTTTATTACATTTTTAATGAAATTAATTAGTTTATTTAAATCAGATTTTTACAACAAAATCAACTGATTCTTAATTATGAATACTATTTTATGATCTTTAATTGATTAAAATCAAATTGAATTGAATTGTATTAAATTATTTTCTAAGCGTTGTAATAAATTTTAAATAATTTTTTTTTAAATAATAATGATAACCGTTTTATAACAATATAAGATTAAATGTTTATTGAATTATAGACATTCTTGAAAAATATTTAAATATATAAATTCATTGGTAATTATGTTATTTTTGTTGCTTTTCAGTCATTAATCTTTTTTGTTATTAACGAATCGATAATGAAATTTTTATTAATTTTTTTCGTAACTTTTTACATTGTAAATCGTATTTTTTGTGCAGTTCCAGAGGATCCTCAATATTGGAGAAAATTGACTAAAAAAACATTGTATTATTCGAAAAAGTTTGTTCATGCTAATGAAATCAAACAAGCTAAAAATGCTATTCTTTTTCTTGGTGATGGAATGGGTTTTCCATCCATTTCGGCTGCTCGATTACTTAAACGACAATTGACAGGTAATTATGGTGAAAATTTAGCTTTTGAAAAATGGGATAATGTAGCAGTTATGAAGGTATGTAGATTGTTATTTAACTTGAATTTGTTAATTTTTTTTTAAACTTTTGAATTCAAAGACATACAACATAGATTTTCCAGTTCCAGATTCAGCCGGAACTGCAACTGCATTTTGTTCCGGAGTGAAAGCAAATTATGGCACGATTGGTGTGAATGGAAGAGTGCCTTTTAAAAGTACAGATTGTTCATTGATGCTAGAAAACGGTGCGGAAACGATCTATGAAAAGGCTCTTAAATCAGGTAATATAATTCCAAATGATTCAACAATCATTCAAAAATCAATAATAATGATCAACAGGTAAAAGTGTTGGATTTGTTACTACGGCAAGTGTAACAGATGCAACACCTGCTGGAACATATGCTCATATTTCGAGTCGTCATTTTGAATCAGGATTACCTTTTGAAGATAAAAGATGCAAAGATATTGCTCGACAATTGGTTGAAGATCATAAAGGTTATCAAGTAATGCTTGGTGGTGGTAGAAAACACTTTCTACCCGAAGGAAAAGAATCTGGTGGAAGAAAAGATGGACGTAATTTGTTCGAACAATGGCAAGAAGATATGAAAAAACAAAACAAAAGATATAAATTTGTTTCAACAAGAAAAGAATTGTTAGCTACTGATTATAACAAAATTGATTATCTGTTTGGATCATTCAGCAGCAGCCATATGAAATTTCATAAAGAATTAAAAAATGATTCCAGTGAAACAGAACCAACAATAACAGAGATGACTGAAGCAGCTGTGAAAATTTTAAAAAAGAACAAAAAAGGATTCTTATTGTTAGTCGAAGGAGCCAAGATCGATAAAGCTCATCACCTAAATCAAGCATATTATTCATTAAATGATCTATTGGCATTTGAAAATGCAATTATGAAAGCACAATCAATACTTGGAAATAAAGAAACATTGATGATAGTCACAGCAGATCATTCGCATAGTTTTACACATAGTGGTAATGCCTTATTTACCGAAGATGTTTTTGGTTTCAGTAGTTATCCCGATAAAGAAGGAAAAAATTTTACCAATTTAATTTATTCAACCGGACCTGGATATAATAGCTCAAGAGAATTTACAAAAGAACAAATCAGTAATAATTTTGAAAATTTGTATTTAAAATTTTAATTTTTTTTTTAATAATTTTTATCAATATTCCAAAAATAGAACAACCTGATTATAAACAATTATCGGCCGTACCATTAGATAGTGCTACACATGGTGGCGATGATGTTGGTAAATTAAATTATTTTGAAATGTGGATACATTTTATATACAAATAATGGATTAATGTGATTTTTTTTCTCTCAATAATAATATATAGGTGCTTTTGGAACGGGACCAGGATCAAATTTATTAAGAGGAAGTCAAGAACAAACATACGTAGCTCATTTGATGGAATTTTCAACATGTATTGGTGAATATGCAAATGAACCACATTGTTCCGGATGTAAAATACTAATATTTTCAAAAATACTTATACTGATCGTATTCATTTCACATTTGATTCGTTTTTCTTTTGATTAATTTTCATATCCTTAAAAGCATCTGTATACCAATCAGGAATAATGCAAAGATTACCTGAATGTAGCAATTTTTTACATGTGATAATTGTTGAATATCGTTCTTTACTAAACAAATAAACCTTAGAAGGATCATTTTCATTTTTCATTAAATTCTTTGCCAATGATAAAAAATGTTCCAAAAAATTCCAACAATTTTTATGATTCCAAAATCTAAATGCTTGTTGTGCAATACTATCAACATTCATTGTTTCAATCGATGTAACCGTAGTAAGATTATATTCTTTGTATCCGCAAATTATTCGATCAATTGCTACCAATTTACTTTGAGCCCACCATTTACATGATTTATGACGATGAAAATTATCATTCTGTATAGGACTATCAATTTTGTTTGTCGTTTTTATTTCGACAAAATTTTCCATACGAGAAGAATCTGTTTCATTTTCTTTCAAACAATCTACTTCGGCTACATATAATAATGAATATCCATTCGGATTATTAATAGAATTGATTTTCGATTTGAGTACAGCCGAATACTCATGTAATGTTGAAGAAAAATCATCACAATTACTATATGTATCCTCATATTTGGACTTGGTTATATAATGTTCAAATCGATAACCACCATAAGAAGCCATATTTAAACGTTGAAAATTTCTTTCATTTTCATCATGATCATTGAAAAATGGACATATATAAATTGTTCCTTTGAATTTAGAAAATCCAATATGCCATTCATCGTTTACAAATGGTGTACACATAATTCGTGTAAACACTCCTCTTTGAGTGATGAAATCGAAATCTAACGGTTTGGTTTGATCACCTCTTTCCAAGGAACGGAGATTTTTTAAAATCCATTTAAGCATTTCATCCAATTTATCAAGGCTAGCATTCGACCAATTGATATGTTTAAAATGATTATATCCTTCGGTTAAATCTAAAGAGATGTAATCGCATGACTGAGGTAGATGAAGATATGATAAATTAGATTCATCGAATCGCATCTCTCTAGATCGAGTTTTTTTACATAAATCAGAGGAAAAATGACCAATCTTTTCGGGAAGTTGAAACGAAGCGCCATCATTTTTGTAATCCATACAATCAGAATCAAGAGTCGGTAAATCTTCATAATTTGTATTGTATAATTCTTGAAACAATATAAACATTTGATAATTATGAAATTATATTCATGATATGATGATTACCTTTAAGTGGTGACATTTTATCTGATTTTTTTTCGATCTTTTAACGTTTTTTTTCCTAAATCACTATACCGGGAAAAGATTTTTCAATTTTCTCAAAATTATTATTTCAACAAAAAAAAAGAAAAAAGAAATTAAAATTTGAAAAAAAAGAAGTAGCACATTTGTATACGACGAAAACAACATGTGTATACAACATATGGAATATGCTGCTTTGCGAGCTCGCTTCTTGCATATATACATGTAAATGGATAGAATATATATAGAAATCTATATTAGCAGAATATAGAAGCATTATCACTTATCAGTCATTCAAAATTGATTTTGAAGAAAAAATTTTAGCGAGAAAAAAAATTATTATCATTATTATATGTATATTGGTTGGCGCCTAGTTTTTTGTTTCGTTTGTTTGTTGTATATTTGTTTATATACTAAATGGATAATATTCAATGATATTGATACATTTGCTCATTTTTTGTTGTTGTTGTTGTAACTCATTTCTCATTTCTAATCAACAACACAAATAAATAAAAAATTTGTTAATTTTCCTAATAATGTGACAGTGTTTTAGAACTAAAGAAAAATATTGTGGGATGTATTTATAGTTTTCTGTTTGTGTGTTGGTGATTAAAAAAAAATAAAAAAGAGACAAAACAAAATTTCAAGCAAGTGTTCATAAGTCATCATCATCATGTAATTAATATATACATTACATCTGAAGCAAAAAAGAAAAAAGAATACACACACAACCAGGAATACAAAAGCGATGTCATGTTCATTGTTTTTGTGAGTTTTATTGAATCAATGATGATGATGATAATAATGAATATAATTGTTATATATTCTGGTTTTTGTTAATTGTTGTTGAAGAATTAATTGATTTTTTTTGAAAATAAATTTTTGTTCATTCAAAATCCGGTCGCCTCATGTAAATGTGAGTATTTTGGCTTTATTGACAAAAAATCTAAATCAAAATTTTTTTCCTTATTTCAACTTTTACTTTTATATGATTTTTTTTCTAAAATTCTATTTAGTTATATCGATGAATGAATTTATATTCGAAATATCATCGACAACAATAAAGTCGTCGTCGAATAATTTGTATTAGATTATATTATGCCAAATAATCGTTATATTGGCCATCATCATCATCATCATAATCATCGTCATCAACAAAATAATCATCAACAACAACAACTGCATCAAATTCCTACAACAGCAACGATTTCTAATCCTTATGGAATCACTTTGATTGCCTCTAATCCTCCTATGAATCATAACGAAGAAAATCATTTGAATGTTGAATATTATAATTGTCCCACTAATCAACAACAACAACAACAACAAGATCATTTAAATAACACAATGTCACAAACTGCACAGATTGTTTTATTACCTGCACAAAATCTACAAGTATCAAATGGTTTGATGAATGATCATCATTCACCAACTTTTGTACAAAAAACGACAGTCGCTGAACCTGTACAAATGATTTTGCCAACAAACAACGATTTGGTTGGATCATATCAGGTAGCCGCAGCAACGTTTCCTAATGTCAGTGTTTTAGTACCGACAACAATATTGATAGCAAATCAAAATGAATGCATATTAATACCACAACAACAAAATTCACCGAATATCTGTCAACCTAATCTAAGCTTACAGGTTGCATCGACAAATAATCCACTATTTTATAACTCTTCAATCGATTCTCCATTTGAAGGTAAGTTATATAGTTTATAATTGAAACATTTTGATTAAAAATTTCTATTCATTATTAATTTCAGCTAATAATGTTGAATATGAAGAAGTTATACAACAACAACAACCTCAAGAAGAACAAGAATGCGAAATCATTGCTTTGGACAATAATATCAATGCACAGGCTATACTTGCAGGAATAGCGATGAATGATCGAAATGAAACTATTTTAAATCATCAACCTACTCAATTGATTAATAATAATTGTCAAATAATTGGTATTGTTCATAATGGTACTAATCAGGTTAGTATTCTACAACAGCAACAACAACCACAATCTAGTTTGATGAATTCGACATCAGTCGATCAAACTATCCAACAAGTACTATTGTCGAAATGCATGGATACTACTGATAATAATAATAATAAACAAAATCGAGAATCAATGGAAATTCATACGAATGACTATCAATATGATATGAATGAATTTTTTACTTCAATTGTTGAGCCATCACAAACATCATCATCATCATCATCAACTACGCTAACATCATTTTTGAAAGAAAAATCCGATCCTGATCAAGCAAAAGAATGGCTAAAAGATTCTTTCATTGTAAATAGAGCATTAAAAGCTTTGAAAAAAGCCAACAACAATTCGAATATTCAACAATCTCATGACCAGAATAGAACCGTCCAGATTATCAAACGAAACAGTCATCAGTAATTTCGTATTTTTTTTGGTATGGAATGATAGCCAAAACAAAATATCATATTTCAAAGCTGGCCAAACGCCAATTCTTTTCTTTTCGAAAATCACCACTGTGATAAATGAAAAAATTCAAAGATTGTTTCTTTTCTCTCTCTTTCATTCTCACTCTGAATAAATATATTAAATATTGTATATCTTTTGAAAAGGATATTTTATTTTTTAGATAAAAGAATATTTTCAATGTGTCCCTTTTATATATTGATAACTCGACTCAATTTCTGAATTCGATTTAATAGAATATCGCCATGTTTAATGCATGCTTGATACTGATGATTTTTTGCATCCGGTCTATTGGTCTCGACAATACCGTTGACTTTATCGATTTTACAAAAAAGTCTTCCAGCAGCGATAAAACGAGCCAATTCTTGATCGATAAAATTGACAGTCACACCGAAAGCATCGGCCATATATTTAAGTTCCAAACTTCGATACGATTCCAATAATTGATTATAGGCAAGGATACGCATTTCGCGAATGTAGAATCGAAAATGTGGCTGAAACAATCGATCTTTTTTCATAAAGTATTCGATCCAGCAAAGTTTTTCAAAAAATTTACTATAATTGCATTCGTATAGCGAGAATAAAAATTCTCGCAATTCAGGATTACCATGAAGTACTTCCAGGATTTCAGCACCTTTGATGACATTTTTTCGGAGTTGAACTCTGGGCAAAGAAATCATTGCAGTAATGACAGTATAGGCTACAAAAGTTTTGTAATCACAAAGTTCATAGCAAGTGAAAGTCGAAATTGTGTCCAAAAAAAGTGATGCAGCTTGTTGAAAATCACGAATAGTGATGCAATAAAAACCTTGATAGACACGTAATCGATTTCGACGATCCCAGTCGCCACCTTCTTCAATGAGTTCTTTCGCTTTTTCAATATTGGTAGCAATTAATTTATGATCCAAATAAAAAAGACCGATACGAATAATGTGAAACAATAGGTCTAAACGATGTCCCAACGACACTGTTTTATCATATGTTTTTCGAAAAGCAGACATTGTATTTTCTTTATCGCCAATCAAACTATAATATTCAGCTTTGGCAAGATTAGCTTCACGAACTTCCATTTCACCGAGATTTTTTTCCGCATCTTCGATAGCAAAATCAAATTCTTTAATTTTTTCATCATTTTTCTTTTTCATTTTTTCATAAAGTTCTTCGTTAATTGGCCATTTTAGAGTTTCACAAACCTTTTGGAAAAAATAATTCTATAAACAATTTATGAATAAAAAATGTTAAAAACTAACCATTTTATAGAAAGGTGCCATGTCATTTTGAACAATGGCATCCATAAGATTCTGTCGAATAGCCGCATTATCTTCGATGGTCAATAAAAAAAGCCATTGAGCTAATTCCAAATTTGGATTTTTAGCTAAACTTTCATCTTCAAGATTTTCAGCAGGCATTTTTGATTACGAATGAAACGATTGAAAGTTTAAGATTAAGACCTTTTTAAAAAATAATCAAAAAAAAAAATTGAAAAAACAACTCAAATGAAAATGATTCAGCGAAGTTTGAAAACCGTTCATAAAATCTATATATGCATAAATTGCATCAAAATCACCAGCAACGACATCATTATCGAATGCAAGAAAGTAGCAGTCAATAAGAAGGGAAAAAAAATACTCGGAACAATAGACAGCTACGCTTCTTGTTGTTAACCATTCTCATCATTAAGCGTATTTAGATAATTTGGAATTTTTTTTTCTAATAATAACAATAATTCCATCATTTAGTCAATATTTTTGAGTTTTAATTTTCATAAAGAATCTCAAAAAAAAAATTTGAATGTCGAATAATCCTTTGGTAAGAGAGGTGATAATGGATTCATCTTCATCTCGATCATCATCACCTGTCAATATGCCCAATCATCTTAATGCTGAACAGATTGCTCGGCTGAAAAAACTTTATCCATATACCGATCTAGATCAAATACCGAAGCAATGGTCTTCCAAAGATAAAGCCAATTATATAACATTATCGGAAGATGGCCTAAAAGTTCTTTATAAAGGTGTGGGTAAAACGCATAAAGATGCTGCCGCTATTCGAGCTTCGAATCCTATACCTCTTTCCTGTCTACTTTATTATTATGAAGTTAAAATCGTTTCAAAAGGTCGGGATGGATACATGGGTATTGGTCTGGCAGCTCAAGGTGTTAATATGCAACGTTTACCTGGTTGGGACAAACAGTCATACGGTTATCACGGTGATGATGGCCATTCATTCAATAGCTCCGGTACTGGTCAACCTTATGGACCTACATTCACCACAGGTGATATAATCGGTTGTGGCTATAATCTAATCAAAAATCTTTGTTTCTACACTAAAAATGGCCATAATCTTGGAGTTGCTTTTGTGGATTTGCCTCAAGTACCATTGTTTCCAACAGTTGGCCTTCAAACGCCTGGTGAAGAATTGGAAGCGAATTTCGGTATCAAGCCATTTTGTTACGATATCGAACAAGATATATTCAAGTTAAGAAATAAGGTGACAACCTCTATAAATCTTTTCCCAGTGAATCACACTGAATGGCAACCAATGATTCATAATTTGGTACAATCATGGCTCATACATAATGGCTATTGTTCCACAGCACAAGTCTTCTCGGAATATACCCAAATTCCATTTGTCGAAAACATTCAGAATGTAAAACAAAGGCTCAAAATACAGCAATTAGTATTGAGTGGTAAAATCGGTGAAGCTATACAAACAACAAATCGGCTTTATCCAACAGTGTTACAAGATGATCATAATCTTTTATTCGCTTTGAAATGTCGACAATTTATTGAATTTGTATGTGGAAACGATGATCTTCCATTTTCGGCCAATGGAAATGATTGTAATGGAAATTCAGAAATAAAAATGGACCTAGACATTAATTCTGATGATAATGAAGATCTACCAAGCAATTTCCCCAATCAATTGGAAGATAATTCGGTACATAATAATAATGATGTAAATCATACATCAAATAATATTCATTCGTCTAATGATAACGTTGATCGTTTCAAAATGATTTTAATGTTTGGTAAAGAATTGAATTCTTTGGCACAAAAATTGGATGCCGATTCAGCATCAAAAGAAATCAATAAGAAAATGTTAGAAGAAGCATGGTTTTTTATTGCATTCTCTGATCCTAGCGAAGCAACTAAATATCTAAATCATTTAGATCGTGAAACCGTTTGTCAACGTTTAAATAATGCCATAGTCAATCTTAGTTCAGGTACTCAAAAAGTGGCAATCGAAACAGTGATAAAACATACAAAAGCATTGATAGGTTTGAATAATTATTGTGGTGCTTGGATAATGGATAATGTTTGATTAATCAATTTTGTAATCATTATCATCATCATCTTCATCATCATCATCATCATCATCATCATCATAATCATCGCCATAAATAGTCTTTTGTAATCATTTGCAAAAAACATTTTTTTTTGTGACATTTTACTCTTGATTAATTTCAGTAAACAAACTGAAATTCTTTTTTGTAATTAAAAGAAGAAAAAAATAATTCATCTTAATATTTTTTATTAATAATAATTAATGATACAATTTGTTTAATAACTATACAGAAGATTGAACATTAAATAAAAAACAATGTTATTCAAAGATCTTTCTTTTTATGGTAAAAAATTTGATTAAATCGAGCAGTTCGAGTTTGAATAGTATATTCATTATTATTATCCATTAAATGTTTGATATTGATTTCCGGAAAACGTTCTTGTAAATAATCAATGTCAATATTTGGAAATCGTTTCAATAATTGTTGACAATAGAATTGTTGTTTAGATAATTGTGATATTCGTCGTTTTAATCGATTTTCATTAAGACGTCGATTAAAATTGATAACATCGGCACCAAAACCGGGAGCATTAAATTTTCTCCATTCATTGTTCATCCAATATGGTATAAGATGTTCGGAAGAGGCAATCATTCGCCAACGGCCAAATAAATCTCGACGAAAAACTCTACGTCTTTCAACCGGATTACTGTCACCAACTTCAAGCTGCCAATAAGCTCGATTTCTTTCCTTTACAACTTCTTCAATATTTTTCATACCATCTTCCACTTTGAACAATCTTTCTGGACTAATCATATTTTCTACTTCATCTTTAGCAGCTTGTTCCATTGTCATCAACATGTTTCGTTCTTTATATAATATGTACCATAATTTATGTAAATCACTATTACTCTTGATACGAAGTTCTTCGATTCGCCAACCTCTTCCTATTTAAATAAATAATTAATTATTTTAATCGATTAATCTATCAATTTATTTTACCAGATTTAACCTCTCCTTTAGTCCAATTTTCAGGAACATCGAAAAAAGTCATTAATCGTTTATTGATTTCTTCCGAACTTAATTTAGTCAAATCGGCTGATTCTTGTTCGGATGTACTTGCAACAGTAGATGAATTACTGCTTAAAAATTTTACAGTTGAATTCAAAAATCCTTTCTGAATCAAAAATCGCACTTTTAATAAGGATGCCATTTTTAAAAAATCAATGAAAAATTAATTTTGCCAAAAAAAAGGGCATGTTTTCTTCGTGATACGTTCTATTTGAACATTATTTGAAGAACACATGTTCTCAATTTCATCACATCTTGAAGCATTTCACATTCTGTCCTTTGACAATTTTTTTTTGCCCGTTCCAATTTTCATTTAATAATCTTCATTTATCATGGCTGAAAAACTTGGTGATTTCATGGGAAAATTCGGTGGTAAGGCTCCATCTGGTCTTGGTCTTGGTGCCAAATTATTGTTAGCCGCTGGTGGTCTTGGTTATGCTGCTACTCAATCAGTTTATACAGGTTTGTACAAATTTTAATAAAATTTTTTCGTTGAATGATAAAATTATGTAATTTCGATTAGTTGATGGTGGTCATCGAGCTATAATTTTTAGCCGTATTAGCGGTGTTCAACAAGGTGTTTATGCTGAAGGATTGCATTTTCGGTAAGTAAAAAAATCTCTAAACATGAGCTAAAATTAATTTTTGTACCTAATAGCATTCCTTGGTTTCAATGGCCTGTAATTTATGATATTCGATCAAAGCCGCAACAATATTCTTCACCTACTGGTAGTAAAGATTTACAAATGGTTAATATATCATTGCGTGTTTTAGCTCGTCCGGATGCTTCAAAACTTCCACATATATATCGGGTTTTGGGAACAGATTTTGATGAACGTGTTTTGCCTTCAATTTGTAATGAAGTTTTAAAAAGTGTTGTGGCTAAATTTAATGCTTCCCAATTGATTACTCAACGTCAACAAGTATCGCTTTTGGTTCGTAAACAATTAATTGATCGTGCAAAAGATTTTCATATTATTCTGGACGATGTTTCTCTTACCGAATTGAGTTTTGGCCGAGAATATTCACATGCTGTCGAAGCTAAACAAGTTGCCCAACAAGAAGCTCAACGTGCCCAATTTTTAGTTGAAAAAGCCATACAGGAAAAACAACAAAAAATTGTACAAGCTGAGGGTGAAGCCGAAGCCGCTCGAATGATATCCTTTTCACAATAATGACAAATTTTTATTTTCAATAATTTTTATTTTCAAATGGTCTTATGATGAACTTTAATGGCATTTTTTTCATAGCTTTTTCATATCTGATTTGAGGTCTGATATCTTGGCGTTAAAACTGTAGGATGTATAATCAATTTTAATGCTGTAAAGGGCAGACTACAAAAAAAAAATTATCAATCTTGACCAAATGGTTTTGGATGGGGAATGTATTCATAGTTATATATGATTCATTCTTATCCTGGTTGTTGAACTAGATTGATAAACATTCGAATTGGATTTAATCAAAAATGATTTTTTTATTTCTTTAGTAATCTGATGACCATGTTTGCTTCACTAACAAATCAAATCATTTGAATTTTTATTTTCCTGAGCTCTGTTTTTTTTTCTCTCCGATTTTACTTAGGTGATGCCATTTCCAAGAATCCAGGTTATCTAAAATTGAGAAAAATTCGTGCTGCTCAACACATTGCCGAAACGATTTCACAATCGCAGAACCGAGTTTATCTGGATGCCCAATCATTGTTATTGAACATTGCAAGCAGAGATTTCGATATCAAACCGTCCGAAATTCAGGGCAAAAAATAAATAATCATAATTTAGTCAGATATTTTTGCAAAATAATGTAATTGAAAAAAAATATCAATTCTGTTTATTATTCTAAATCAATCAATAGCTACAAAAATAAAAAGTTTGTTAGATTCTTTTTTCTACAGTAAAAATATAAATAAAAAAAAATCCAATTTTGATTTTTTACTTCGTAATTTGTGCATTTAGCGAGAATTCTATCTTTCTCTATAAAGTTTTTGATTTAAATTAAATTGGTTTATCATCATTGCTACTAACACTACTTTCTTTGAAATTAAGATCCAAAGATTTTGTTGAAATAAGGGAAGAATATGGCGAAGACTTTTCCAAATTGGACGATTCTATTAATGAATTTCGAAGATCACAGCATTCAAGTTTAACAGCTCCTAGACCACTTCGTCGTAAAATCATTGAATTAGTCATTGACCATTTATTATCTTCAGGTGTATAGAATTCAACTGCATTTAAACTATTACTACCATCATTTCCGCCTAGAGCATAAAGTAATCCATTTATTTCGACTAATTCATGAGTGCTTCGTCGATTTTGCATTGATGATATATTTTCCCAAGCGTTTCGTATCGGATCATATCGTTCGGCACTAGACATGCACAATGTTCCATCATTGCCACCGACAACATAAATTTTGTTATCCAAAACTGATGCACCGCAACTACTTCTTCGGCTTAACATCGGTGCTACTGCTATCCATTTTCCTTCCTGTGATTATTTGAAAAAAAGAGAATAATATTAATCGAAATTAAAATATGAATAATAAGTTAATATTAATAAATACCCTTGGATCATAACGTTCAACTGAAGCTAAATGATTAGCGCCATCAAATCCTCCAATCACATATAGACTGCCATTCAATGCCATCAATCTAGTATAACGACGTTTAATTTCCAATGAATTAACGGAAAACCAAGCAGACATTAAAGGATCGAATCGTTCTGCGCTGCTCAAGCAGTTGATTCCTAGAAAAAAAAATCCATTTTTTTCAATAAAATAATTAAGTGAATTTGAAAATTACAGCTACCATCATATCCACCGACGGCATAAATAATGTTGTTGAGTTCGGCAACACCATGACAACTACGTTTGGTTCCCATTGCAGTTGTATCAGTCCAAACATTTGTCAATGGGTCAAAAAACTCTACAGAAGACAATGTTTTTGATCCATTATTATAACCACCAATCACATAAATATATCTGTTCAAACAGGCTACACCAGCTCGAGATCTTCGTTGATTTGTGGGCGTGAATTCGAGCCAAGTATTATCTCTTGGATCAAAAAATTCACATTCGTTATGTGTGGTAAAAAGTGAACCACCGCCGATAGCAAAGATAAATTCTGTCAAACCAACCGGTTTACGATGTTGTGTTCGAGGAGAATTGCCCGATCGATTTTCGAAACTCAGATGATATTTCATGGCTTCAATGACTAAATCTTTAGCTTGATTATTCTCACGAACAAATGGTTCAACAAGTATCTGATTGATCAAAAAATTTCGTTCAATCAATGGAAGTCTTACATGACTTAAAAGGGTGGAGAAATGTATTTCTCTTGATTTAGAATCATGTTTAATCCAACGAATAGTTGCATCGTAAACAGTTTCTTCATCGGCCACATTTAAATGATTATCCGAAATTAAACTAATTATGTCTTCGTATGAAAGTGATAAAAATTCTTCAGTCAATGAAACTTCTTGAAAATTATCGAGAGCATATTTAAGCGAACAAACTTGAAGCTCTTGACAACTATGAGTATCAGCAAATTTTCTTATGCCCAAACAATTGGACGGTTGTAATTGATTTCGAAGAAATTGGCAGCATGTTTCACGAATAATTATTAATTGTAATAAACTTGAAGCTGGTAATAGATTCAAAACATTCGCTTCGGTGATGGTCAATTGACCCGTATAAATAAATTCGATTAATAATTTCATTGCAATTGGATCGATTTCACCGATTTCTATGTGCGACATGCTTTTTTCCATCATTTCAGCTAAAGATACCAAACTTGACTTAGGAAAGGAAAATTTTTTTTTCAAATCATTACTTACAATTAAACATTGCATTAAAATATGCACTGTTGGCAGCCAGAACCACTTTGTGAGCAAGGATTTTTGTTCCCGCAACTTCCAAAGTAATATCACACAGTTGTCCAATTTTTCGCATTTCGTTCATCGCCGAAAACACTGTAAAAATGTGTTCAGTATCTTCAAAATTCATCTGGGTTTTATGGCAAATATTATCCCTGCTTCCTGTCAAATTTTCCATCATTTGAATCGTGTTGGCAGTTTTGTTTGGACATCAATTTCCGTAGTCAATGAAGAAAGGTGGAAACGTGTTACTTGAACCATTCAAAAATGAAAACTAAATTTTTGTGGTTCGATGATTCAAGACTGACTGTTTTAATGTCTGATTTTCATTTTTCCATGGTAACATGACCAAGCAAGCACCTTTTTTTCTTCTATAGGAAATTTATTTGTCTACAATAATTTCTGTCTGTTCTATGAAAAGTATCTTCAACTATCGCATTTTATTCTTGACATTTATTTTGAAACATTAATTCAGCAAGGCCTTTATATCTAGAGAACCAAAAACGATTCACATCATAAAGTGAGTGAGTACCAACAAAGAAACCGTGTCTAGGCGGTGTCTCGATTCAATGAAGGGGGAATTTAATTTCATTTTTCAATATCTGTATTAATGAATCAACAAATATAACATTCCCTTTTACATTCAGAATTCAAGGTGAATGCCCCCAATAGCAACCATATTGGGTATGCGTATATGTAATATTGAAACATTGTATCACAATATATATAGCCTATGGTATTATCATTTTTTTTTATTCAATGCCATTTGGATTTTGGTACAAATCATCGAGATATATAGCATCATTTTGTTCCAAAATTATTGATCATGTGACTAATATTATCATCATAAAACTTCTATTCTATCACCCATCGATTAACTACTTTTAAAAGTGGATTTTTTTTCCGTGACAAACAAAAAAATGGCTTAAAATATTTATAAGTGTTAGCTTAAGTAACCACAATGAAAGATAGATTTGTTAGATAATAGATAATTTGGCCTTGTTCAAAATGATGGCAACTTATAAGTTTAGGGCGCCAAAAAAGCTCATGTGCAAAAAAAAAAAAAAAATTTCTGTAACGACTTGATCGGATTCATTGGGTTCCAATAGTGTTTCATTTCGCATGTATACAACAAAAAAAAAATTATCAACAACAATCATCAGGCATGAAGTCGGGATCGGAAACTAAATTTTTAGATTCATTGATGAATTCACAGCTTGATTTAGATGATTCGAAGCCAAATTATGTCACTGCTTCAAAAACTTTTTCTCTCTTCTCAGTTGAAGATTCTAGTATGAAGTGAGTGGAAAAATAAAAATAATTTCATTTTATTTTTAATTATATTCAAATTAGGAATGTTATGAAATTTATTGAAGATCAATCGATTTCGGATAAATCTGATCGTGTTTCTATTGTTTCAATCATTGGTAAATCGGCTCTACAATCTTGCAATGCCAAAGCCACTTGTATACCCGAATGGATTGGACAAAGTTTGTTCAATTCTAAACTTCATGATGAAACCTTATTATTTAAAGATGATGTACGATCTTCAGCCATTTTTTTACAATATTAACCGATAATATTTTTTTTCATTAGTTTGTACAAATCGATGGATATTATGATGTAAACAACCGAATGATTCTTCTTCATTTGACATCAATTTTAGATACATGTGCCGTACTTGATATTTTTGAAAATTTGGAAAAACAATTTATTGAAAAGGTTAATGAAAACATTTTTACTTATTCAAACAAACAAAAAATTAATTATTTTGTTCAGGGCTTCCTTACCATGTGGCCTGATCTGCTGACCGATCTGTATAAATCAATACTTTTGATTTTCTACGTTAGTAATATCGTCATTATAACAAACCCCTCGCCTCGATTCGATATTGGTTGCATCAACATGTTAAGAATAATTGATTCGACTAAAATCAAATTACAACCATTTGTTTCGGAAATGTTTAGCTCTTTCAATAAGATTTCAAACAATATTATGAAAAACATGTTTATGCCACAACTTTTATTCATTTTTGAAGCCTATGATGGATATGATTATATAACGGAATCAAATAACAAATTCTATGTTAAACAACTTGAAGAACAGATTGTCAAATTATTTCGTAAAACTCGACTAATCAATTCGTTGTTTACTATTCCATCATTGAATTCGTTTGTTTTTATCGTTACTAAAACATCAACAATAATCAATTATGATGAATATTTTTTCGAAAATATTTTAAATCGTTGTTTGAATGATAATTTTGGTAATGATCAAAACTGTTCACTTCAATATCGACAGATGGTCCAAGAAAATTTGCCATTTTCAAATTTCATTCTTCCTCACATCAATTCTCTTGTGAAAAATTCCAAAGATTCTGTCAAATCTAATGAATTAATCAAAGTGAAAACATTTTTCAAATTATTCATAGCATTCAAAGAGCTTTTATTTAAACAAACATATTCAGGCATTAGCAGTGAGAAAACAAAAAATTTGCAAAAGATTTTAGATTCACTTCATTCAACATTGGACATCGATAATCGTTTTTCCGAAAGTAGATGTTCCAAAATGGTATCAAATGCTGTCAATTACTACAAGGATAATTTACCGTCCCATTACACACGCGAAACTCATGAACGAAAATTATTGTTAACACTACAACATTTTACTATGCAATCAAGAGGTCCAGCTATCTACAAATACATCAAAATAATTCAAAATGAATGTACGTCATATTGGACCAATGGACATAAAATGTGTGAAGAGTTAAGTCTGACTGGAAATCATTGTGTCAATAAAATTCATCGATTACCACATGATGACTATTGTACTGACCAGCCTTTATCTGAAACAGAAGGATCTGCAGCTGAATCTAACCAGAACAATGTTCCAGTAATGCCACATAACAGTATGGTGAAAATAATTTCCGCTTGTGATTGTGGTCGTCGTCAAAGTAATCGCGAAGATCCATTTACAATAAAAGCGGCAAACTATGATTTTTATCTTAAAATGCGATACAAATGTCACACATGCCGTAATATTGCAAGATATAAATTTCATGTGTACGACTCGAATATTGAGATGGAGAATTTAAGTTCTAGTCAGAATATGACTGGAACAAAAAGTGAAAATTTGCGTGATAGTCCAGTTATGAAAACATTCAACGATACTGTATTATCTCAAGTAGCATCTGAAGATATTGATGACAAGAATGATGCAGATGTCGAAGATTCTGTTGAAACTCAACAGAATGATATATTATTGAGTATCGATAATCTTTCAAATAATGAAGATTCTATTTCATCAAATAATGATGATCATGATTTCAGTGCCATCGATGATGTTAAACATTCAAGATCTAATGAAAATGATGAATCAAATGAAAGATCGGTCGATTATAAAAATGATAGTTCACAATATGGTGAATCTCAATCATCAGATGATATAGAAGAAGATGAAGAATTTTCTAATGAAAAAGAATTTCTCAGTGAAGACGAAGATGATGAAGAATTTCTTAAAGAACAACATTCTCCAACAACTTCATCTTCAGCTAAAGAGATAATCGATTTGAAAACATTACCGACAATGATACATACATTGTTGGGTGTAGACAATAATTTACCTGCTCGCTTTGCTTCTTGGTCATTGGTTTGTTTTGGTTCGTCAAGTATCTATTCACATAATCTTGGCATACAAGATCAACAAGGATTCGTCAAAGGTTCTCATTATTTGTTACCATGGAATGTTACGGTTATTTTACAACATTGGAGAAATATGCCACCGCTGTGGGAAGGTAAGCGACCTCCCGGTATCAAACATAAGAAAAATGTAAAAGGTAATTTAATTTCAATTGATGGTTACATCAAGATTTTTGTGAATAATTATATTTTTATGCATAGATGGTACACAATTTACTGTGAAAATTTTCATCGGTGTTGAATATGAATGTTTTAATGGTCATCGATTTATTGCATCGAAACCGGATCAAATTCTTAAGACTAATACATACAAATTTAGAGAAACAGCCGAATCAATTGCAAAAAATGATATGCCATTGTATATGCATTGTGTTTGCAGGTATGTTTTTCAATCTTATTTTCATATTGAAACTTATGAACAAAAATGATTTTTTTTCTTCAATATTTCAAGTCGTTCATCTAAACCATGTGTTGCACAATTGATGCGAATTCATATTGTCACACCGAAAGCTCCAATCAATGTGACTTTAAATCCTATGATTCAGGTTACGCCAAATGCTAGTCTTTTGTTTTATCTGGGCAACAAAGAACCAATTCGATTAACACAATCAACATATTGGGTATTACGTTTACCAATGATTTATGGTACAGATATTGATGGAGCATTCAGTTTTCCTAAAGAACCATTACCATATTGTCGCCTTTTAAAAGGTTGTTATGGTATTGCCGATCAGATTGACAGCCATCACAATCATCATCTTAATCGTAAATAATCATCATGTATGAAACTTTTTTTTTGTGCAAAATTTGAACTTTGTTATTTGATTTGTTTTCGGATTTTTAATTTGTGCGCAAGATTTTCCTATCTATATATTAATAATGTATGTGTCTGATATCATCGTTCAGATATATAGATGGACCTAATTGAAATCGTTGAAAACATCGTATGTTGGATATATATTATTTGCATGCATGTGACGACGTTTTCATAACAAAAGGCAATCCCGCGATTGAAGAAGAAAAAAAATCACTCAATGTGCATGACGGTGTGTTTGTTATTATGTGATTATTATTGCGTTTCTGTTAATCATATGATTTTGCCTTGAAAAAAAAAACTGTTGTCAGCATAAATGTTAACTCTCTGTTGTTTTTTTACTATGGCTCTGTTTTCCCTTTTTATTTATCATGAATGAATGAAAAAGGTTCTATGCGCAATATCTCTGTGTGTGTATATGTTGATGTTGATGATGCCAAAATATATGATGAAAAACAAAACAAAACAACAAACAAACAAATAAAAACTAAAGACATTGTCAACAAGATCAAAACATTTATGCGAATAATAATAATAATAATAATAATAAATGAAAAAATATTTTTTTTACGTTGCTGCCAAATGAAATATTTGTTGTTTTTTTGTTGTCATCATTCAAGTTCATTCATTATAATTTAATGTGTTGTGGATTTGAGCAATGAATTTTTAAGTCCACCTTTCTAGTCTTACCAGATTATAATTCAAATCATGGAAGTAAAAAATTTGATTAATAAAAAAATTGAAAATTTTGTTCATAGAATTAATTTGTCAAGTGTACAATCATTTTTTGGTGTAAATTTATTTCGTAATCATATTCCATCATTGAATAATGATGAAAATCAAAATTCACAACAATCACCACCACCGTTCAGTTTGATCTCGAATTTCGAATCTCAATTGATTGCATTGCAAGGTATTCTAATATGGGAGAAACCACGCGATTCAATTTTAGCATTGATCTTCTTTACATGTTTTTATTGGTAAAAAATATTAATAAAGTTTTTAAAACAATTATCTAATCATTAATTTATCATTTGAAAGGATGTTCGTATTATTGCAACCACGATTAATATCAGTTGTGGCAACTTTAGCATTCTGTTATCATTTTTATGAAATGTGGATTCGTTTTGTTTGGCCAGAAATTCGTGGTAATTTTTTTTCACATTAACACCTTGTTTTGTTTATTTCTAATTTTTATTTTTCATTTATACAAAATGAATAAAGCTCCCACGGTTCCAATCAAAGAAAGGTATGTGTAATAATTTAAAAACAATTGTAAATCTAATTGTATCACATTTTGATAATAATCATTTAGTTGGACGACTGTCAATCCTAATGTAATGTGTGTTCCAGAAATCAGATTATGTTTTGCTCGAATAAAAAAATCAATAATAAATGTCATTGAACGAATCATTGAATTTAGGAGAAAATCTCACGGTATATTTTGTTGTTATTCAGTGTTATTTTTTCTTTGTTTCTATTATATTGGACATTTCATTCCCGGTGTTTTGATCACATATTTGACAGGTAAGATTTGTTTTTCTTCTTTCTTCATTATATTCTAAATTTTTATTGTTTTTTTTTCTTCTTCTCTTGATTGTCAAATACACATGTAATATATATTCAGCTATAATACTATTTTTAACACCCGGATTTTTGGCACATATTGCGCCTAAAAATACATTGACAACAATCGTATTCAATAATAATGGTGACGACGATGAACATTATCAAAACGAGGGACAACAACAGCATAATGATGACAATAATGATGAACATCAATTACAGCAATTAAAAAACATTTCTTCCAAATATTCTAATAATTTAAACGACAATAACCTTGAATTATTAAGTTCAACAACATTGAAAAAGAATTTATTATTTGGTTTTATGATTAATGATGATGATGATGATGATGAAACGAATGAAAATCATTTTGATGAATCAACATCTGAATCAATAACTGATTCAGATTTTGTTTTGATTTCGGATTCCGAATTGAATGATATGTAGAGAAGAAAAAAAATTATTTTTTTTTGTTTCATATTGATTCTATTATATAATATTGATTGTTTTTTTTTCTCTTTAAGTTAAAGTAGATTTTTTTTTGTTTTTTTGTTCATTCTATTTATCATATATTATTGATTGATTGTGAAAAAAAAGTTGTAAATGATAGTTTCATTTGACAAAAACAGAAAAAAAATTTTCTTCAAAAACAAATATGGATTGAATTCAGTATTTAAAAAAAATGATAAATGAATGAAATAAATTGAATAAAATTTACTTTTTATTTTGGAAAAACAAAACGGAAATTATCATATGGAAAGCAATGACACATTTTTTATAACCAGAAAACACAAAACCTGATAACAAAATCCTCATTGTCCAAATGCAAAAAAAAAATGAATAAAAACAAACGAAAAAAAAAGATTTGAAAATCGGGTTTTCATCATTTTTGTTTTGTTTTGGCCTTTTGTCATTTTTTTCGAACATAATATAAACAAGGAAACGACGAATAAATTTTCACCTACATTAATGATAATATTAACAAGGGGAAAAATTATACCATTGTATTTTATATTTATTGCCATCCCTAATCGAATGTGAGAGAAACGTAGAGATAAAATGAAGAGAGAGAGAGAGAGAGAAAGAGAAAGAGAAAAAAAATCATCAAAAAAAAAAACCAAAATAAATAAAAAACCAGAAAAAAAATATATAAAACGAATATCACGATAACCCGAAATGTGCATGTTCAGTTCTGAAATTTTACCCATAACATTTTATTGTTATGTCTGTATATTATTCACTTGTTAATGGTTACTGTATAGAGATTCCAGTTCTCTTTGAAAATCTTTCTTTTTCTTTCTTGGACTTTATTTTCATTGCTTTGGTAGTAGTTATTGTTTGCTTGTTTGTTTGTTTGTTGAGCGTCTTCGTCGTAAAAATTTCAGCATGTATTTCATCAAAACTGCAGTACATTCAGTTTAGTTCAATGTTGATGGATGTCCATCATGATCGTTTTATTTTGTTTAAGTTAAATTTTCCTCATGGATCATCATGTGTATTTTGTTTGATATGTTAGTTTGTGTGAGGAAATGATATTGTCTTTTTCGTTAATAAACTGTGAACAAAAAAATACTGTTTCGGGTCACCTTTTAGATTAGATCATTAGATGTTCGAAAATGTGACTTTAAAAATTTTCAATGTTTATTTTTTTCTCTCTTTACAAAACAACAATCAAATCCATTGATTCAACTGAGAAAAAAATACTGGTGCTTAATAATATCATCAATTTGTGATCATGTTTCATTGCTATCATATATGAATCTTTCGACGATTTATCAATTTATCATATGGAATCCAAAAAAAAATATATAAATATCCTTTACGGTAAAAACAATAAAAAGTCATTGAAAATAAAATAATGACGATAACGACAATGTACTTGAAATAATTATAATCAACAATGTATGTATTAGATGTTTGAGTGTGTTGGAAATGATATCCAAAACCAAAAATAAAAAAATCAAGATCTTGTTTTTTCGAGATAATGGTTACGGGTGGTTTTTTGTGATAATGATGATGATGATCAGTAACAGTAATGTATAAAAACAGAAAAAAAAACATTTGTCACATCAATAACAAGCGAAATAACTGAATAGCAACGGTGAATCCTTTCGTTTTGGTTTTGATTTTATTCATTCGTTTTTTTGTTGTTGTTGTTGTTGGTTAATTACATTTAATTGAAAAAAAATTCTTCAAGATCACGTATGATGAAACCATGAAAGAAAACATTTATGAAAATAATATATAGTTGTATTCACTTTGAACTTGTTTTTTTTTGTTGTTGTTTGTAAATGTGTATTTTTGTTTGTTTGTTTTCCGTCCTCGAATGTGTGTGATGTTTGTTATGACTTCTTGTGAAATCAATATTGAACAAAAACATCGAATCGAATGGTTTTTGTTGATGGTATATGAAATGTGAATAATTTAAAAATAACGATGGTGATGATTATTATTATTCTTCGTATCCAATTCAACAAATTTCACGGTTACAATCACATTACGTTTTCTCTCATTTGATTCGATATATTCAAATTGTTTAATCATCATTGAATATTTAAACATTCAATACATTCAATAAATTGGTTGGTGATTGCTGAATCATCATGTTCATCAGGAATTTGTTTGGTTCGAAAATTCGAACAATCACCAAACAACAGCAACGACAAAACCAAAAATACATCGATACAATTTCTTTTCTTCTTTCTTTTTTTTTGTCACACACGATAATAACATATTCCAAAATCTATTGATTGATTGATTGATCGATTGAAAAAAATGCCAATGAACTGATAGTAGTGATTTTATAATTAGTTTTTGTTTTATTTTTTTTCGTTTTGGATTTTTTCGTTTTTCGTTTTGGTTTTTTTTCGTTGTTGTTCTTCAACCTAATTGATTTTTTTGGTTTCTGATTATATTCATCCAACACGAAAGAAAACAACAAAATGGCTCGTAGTAATCCAAGAATAATATTCTTATATCTATTATTTCCGGCCATATCAATAATATTCATTTATTCATTTATATTTGCAAAATTTTCAACATTTACTCAACCATATATCAGGTATGGTCAAAATTATTCACCATTATTATTTATAAATGATAATAATAATAATAATAATAATTACAACAATAGCAATGATCATCATCAACAAACTGTGATAAAAAAATCCTCTTTACCTTATTATAATATATTGAAAATGAATGAAGAATTTACTAAACTTTTTAATCAATCATCATCAACAACAACAAATAATAATGAAATCTGGAGCAAAACATTAGAACAACGTTTTATTCATCAACATTCACGATTTCCATTGAAGGTATGTTTTTTTTTTTTGATTTCAAAAGAAAAGAAATTCTTTTATTTTATGTGTTGTAAAAACAATCTTTGTTACATGTGACCTTGATTCGGACAAGGTCACAAAATGATGATTTTAACAATGATGATTAGCATAATTGTTTCCAGAAATAAATATGATGATGATGATGAATATATCATGAATAAATGAAAACAAGTAGCAACAGCAGTGGTTGGTGGTTAATGATGATGATGTTCCATTTTTTTATTATTATCATCATTTTTTTCTGGATAGTAACGGTATTCATATATCAAATAAGATGTTGTTGTTGTTATCTTTTTGTTTATTTCCACAAAAAAATGTTGAAATTTTTCGATGGAAACAATGAATTTTTCTTTCTTCTTTAAATTTAGTTACAACTACCTATGGCTATTTATAAATTTAGTTATTTTTTATTCATATATGGTTAGAAGAAAAAAAACGCCAAACCATCATGATAATGTTAATAATTTTATCAAAAAACATGAATAATAATAATGTCATGATGATAAAATCTTTTATCGGAACAATGTTTTTTTTTTTTGGTAATAACATAATTTCTATTAATAAACATTTGGTCAGTTGAATTTTTTTTATTCATTCATTATGTTCATTATTGATTTATGATCGAGTGCAATACATCAGATAATTATGAATATTATTATGAAAATAAGTACATCATGAAATGGTTTTTTTTATTGTTCAATTCAACAGGTAATCATTGTGCCAAATTCACATAATGATCCAGGATGGTTAAATACATATGATCAATATTTTTATCATTATACATATTATGTGTTGGAAAATCTGGTCAAAAATCTAAATAAATATCCAAACATGACATTTGTATGGGCAGAAATGTCTTTCTTTTCACGTTGGTGGGATGGGTAAATTTTTTTTTCAATGATTATTTTTTTTGGCTTATTTTTTCATCATTCAATAGTTTTCAATTTTAACGATTTTATTGATTTCTTTTTTTTTGACTTTTTGATTTAGATTACCATCGAATAAAGTGAAAGAAAATATTAAAAAATTATTGAATGAAAATAGATTGGAATTAGTTACTGGTGGTTGGGTGATGAATGATGAAGCTTCTACACATTATTTCGATATGATTGATCAATTGATTGAAGGTCATCAATTTATTCGTACTGAATTAAAAATTAACACTCCATTACGTAATTCTTGGTCAATCGATCCGTTTGGTCATTCAACTACATTTCCGTATTTATTACAAAAATCTGGCCTTTCTAATATCTACATTCAACGAACACATCATGTTTGGAAAAAATATCTATCCGAAAAACGAAAATTAGATTTTTTCTGGAAACAATCATTTCAAAATCCTTCTGATCGTCTACCATTATGTCATATGTCACCATTACATTTATATAGTTTTAAATATGCATGCGGTCCTGATTATAAAGTTTGTTTAGAATTTGATTTTCGTAAAATTTATGGTGAAAATTCAGAATCTACAGCCACCTTTTTGAATGCAACTAATATAGATAACAAAGCTAAAAAAATAATTAAACAATATTCAAAACTGGGATCATTATTCACACATAATGTAGCACTAGTATTACTTGGTGATGATTTTCGTTATAATTTCGATATTGAATGGCAACAACAATATAAAAATTATATGCTACTTATGGACTATATTAATTCGAATGGAAACAAATTTAATGATACGGAAATAACATTCGGTACTGTTGATGATTATTTTGTTGCTGTCAACGAACGATTGCCAATAAACAAAAACAATTATCCAATATTGGAAGGTGATTTTATGCCATATGCCGATGTTTATGTGGATTCAGTATCCAGTTATTGGACGGGTTATTTTACTACACGTCCGTATTTTAAATCATTAAGTAGAGAACTACAACATTGGTTACGGTCGACTGAAATTTTCTATAGTCTTACAAGAAATTTTTTACGTCAACATTTGAAAAACAATTATTTAAATGTTTTGCTTGATCGAGAATATAATAATATTACTAATGCTAGACAAAATTTAGCTCTTTTTCAACATCATGATGGTATTACAGGTACTTCAAAAGATTTTGTTATGGAAGATTATGGTCGACGTTTAAGTCATTCAATTAATAGTACAATGATAACTTTGGCCAAAATTATTCAATATTTAAATTTAGATAACGATTTAATTAACAATGTTAATAATACTAAACAATTTATTTTCACTACATCATATCGATCGAATTGGCATACAATTACCAAACAACATGTACTTCAAATTCCTTCCGATCAAGATGGATTACGATTATTGGTACTAAATTCACATACACAATTACGAATCGAATCAATCAAAATATTTACTAATGATCCATTCATAAAGATTATTGATATTGAACATGGAAAGAAAATTCCATTTCAAATCAATCCAATATTTATAAATGGTTCAAAATTTTCATCAAGAATTTTTGAAATTGAATTTTTTGATCAATTATATCCATTATCGATAAAAAATTATAAAATATTAACAAATGAAGAAAATCTTGATTCAAAAGTTACTATTTTTAAACATCCTTCGGAACGAATTAATCATTCAAATGATCAAGTATTTCGATTTGAAACAATGAAAAAATTTCAATTAGAAAATGATTATCTTATTGTTACATTAAATTCAAGAGGATTTATTGAAAAAATACATTTTAAAAATGATAATTTAACAGAATATTTTGATATGTCATTTGTTGCTTATAATTCTGAACCAAAAAGAAGTGGTGCTTATTTATTGAAATTTATTCATCAAAATCCTTATCCGAATCTATTTTTTTCACAAACACCATTTATCAATCTATTTAAAGGACATTTAAGTTCGACTATAATAGTCAATTATACTGATATTGCATATTCGATTAAATTGTACAATATTAAATCTGATATTGGTGCTGCTATCGAATTAAAATTATTGATTGATTTAGAAGATAAAGATAATTATGATAATCAAGAAATTGCCATTCGTTTTCGTACTCATATTAATAATGTTAATCCAGACAATGGAAAAAACAAAACCTTGTACAGTCGTCAATTTTATGTTGATTCTAATGGTTTTCAAATGCTTGAAAGACGTTTTATTGATTCAATCAATATTGAAGGAAATTATTATCCAATGACTTCAGCCGTATTTATTGAGGATAAAATACGACGATTATCCATACTATCATCACATTCACATGGTGTAACTTCTCCACAAAATGGAATGATTGAAATAATGCTTGATCGTCGCATTGTAAATGATGATAAACGTGGACTTAGTGAAGGCATTATGGATAATATTCCCGTACAATCAACTTTTTGGTTAGTTTTTGAACATAATCATCATCAATCATCATCATCAGACGATAAAATATTACCACCAATTTTATCTCAATTAGCTGATTCATTATTGTTATATTTAAATTATCCATCAATCATAATGTATTCATATCGTACTGAACAAGAGATGACTAAAAGTTTGACAAAAAATTATTATCGAAATTGTTATTTGATTGCACCGAATGTTTTATGTAGATATTTTCTTCTAAATTTACGTACATTACCAGCTAATAATAATTTTAATCATCCATCACAATCAAGTTTAATGATACTACATAATAGAGTTGTATTACAATCAACAATCGAATCATCATCGTCAGATGATTATTTTCCCAGTGGTATTTGTTATGATTATAATCATAATCATAATGATAATAATAATAATTTTGATGATGATTCACCACCATTAGTTGGATCATCTGAATCAGAAACTGAAACTGAATCTGAATCGGTAAATGTATTGCCAAAAAAATCATCATTAACACATCTTTTCAATGATTTACGTATATCAACAATACAGAAAACATTATTAACCGGAATAAAATGTTCAAATCAAATATTAAACACAATTTTAGAAATTAATGTACAACCATTTCAATTAGAATCATATAATGTAACATTTTATTGATAAAAACAAAACAAAACAAAACAAACTGCCTTATATTTCACATGTGATAATAATAATAATAATAAAAATAATAATTTTTAAAATGATAATCATGTACATAATTATAATTATAATTATTGATCATTATTAATCAATTATGTTTGAATTTATAATACAGCCTGTTGTATATCAATATTGACCAATTATAATCACATTTTATTTTTTATTTTTTAAATATTTATTTTCACAATTGTAATTTCAAACCGGACAAATGATCTCATCTCTCCTAATTGATTTGTCATCAACAACATGTTTCTCTTGCTCTCTCTCAATCATTGTTTTTTTCCTTTTTTTATTACCCGTTGTAATGTAATGATTTTAAAATCTATATTTTTTTTTCAAATTCAATTCAAAACCTAATAATAAAATGAAATTTGACAAACAAAAAACAACAATTTTTACATTGAGAAAAAAAAATTTGAAATTATATTTACTTTTTAAAGAAGACATGTGTGTGTTTCGTTAATGTTTTCATTCGTTATTTGACACATTTTTTTTCTCTCTCTATCTATCGTTTTTGCCCACCAAAGAATTCACAATACAAACACTTGTTGTTGTTGCAGTATTCAATATTCAAGAAGAGGAAAAAAAAATACAAACACAGAATTGATTGAACACCTGCGCATAATTTTTGTTTTCACTAACGACATGTATTCCACACTTACTGATTGATCATTGAAAAAAAAAAATTTTTTTTTTGATCATTCATCGGTTTGTGTGTGTTAATGTGTCATGTTTTAAAGAAAAAAAAAATTAGGAAGAAAATCATTGCGGGTAATCACATACACACACACACAGTCTTATGGCACTATCAGGTAGGTTAATGAGTTGTAATTACATTCAATCAATATATACACACAGGTGTGATGATGATAATAATGATGATAATGAGATGTATCATCGGGTAAAAAAAAGGTGACAATCACCATTTGCCGTTTGTTGTTGTCAAATGACAATGACAAACATTAAGGAAATTTTTCTTTTTCTTTTTTTGACCGGAAAGACCAACAAACAACACAGGAGGAACATTAACCAGAACAACGAAGAAAAATTCAATGGTCATTTGGTTATTTGAATTTATTTTTTTGCGAAAAAATTTTATTTATTTAAATAAATTTGACCACACACTTCTCTCTTCTTTCTTTTTTGGTCGTTGTTTGATGATCTACTTTTGGCATTTTTTCGGAACCCCTTTTTTTCTATTTATTCAAACAACCAAGAAAAAACTTTGTCTAATTTTTTTCTGAATTACTTGTGTCAACAACATCAACATTCTAGCTAACCGTCACCGCAAACATTTTCTTCAAATAATTTTGCTGAAACCATCATCAGAATTCTTTAGAAAAGAGAGAGAGAGAGAGGTACCATTGTTGTTTCCGTCATCCGGTACCGCGAATAAGAGAGAAAATGATTTCGGTAAATAAAAAATAAATAAATACCAAAGTGTGAAGTGATTTTGCCCCAATAATATGACAGAACAATACACACACACAACATATTTATGTACATATGAAATTAACGATTGATCTTAACGTGGGTAATAATCTTTTTTTTTCTGGCTTCTTTAAATTTTTTTCTTCTTTTCACATTTTGATAGTTGTTGTAGAAAAAAAAATTACCTATGGGTCAACAACAAAATATCATTTCTGGACCATCATCCATTTAGCAAGAAGAGTGAAAAAAAAAGTTCAGTGAAAATCTTTACCATTGATTTTTTCTCTAGTATTCGTTTTGGTCCATCCGCGCTTTTCGTCGGTTTTTTTTCAGCTGGATATTATTATTATTATTGTCAAATGTGAAAAATCTCTAGGAACATTTGATGATGATGATGGTAGTTGTTTTTTTCTTGTATCTTACATATTTAAAGATTAAATCGTTATAGAACACACTATACTATGGTTATAATTCTGTATGTGTCATATCTCTTTCTCTTTCTCTCTCCGCGTGTGCTATACCTATCTATCTATGATTCAACCAAAAAAAAAGAAAAGAAAATTATTATCGTTAACGTAACAGGCCAGAAAATTTTTCTGATACTATGTTGAATCAGAAAATTTCATTTCAGTTCAGTTTACATTTGACATTCATCGCGATTACACTTCGGTTCGATTCTTCTTCTTGATTTTTCATTTGTTTTTTTTTGTTTGTTTTTTGAATCAATTTGGAACCGCGCAAATTTTCCATTTTTATAATTAGCCAATTCCACAACTGTCATCTGGAATAGATTTTTATCAACGATTTTTTTTCATGCTTTGTTTTTATTTTTATGTTTTCACATTTTTCATTGAACAACGACAATTTGAAACAAAATACTTTTTTTTCTGGTTTAATTGAGGAAACTTGTTTGTTTTGTGTTTTATGTATCGGCTACTGGTTTTATTTTTTTTTCTTGGAATTTCATGTATAATAATATCAACACATGGTGACCAAAGTGTTATTTGATTATATACCAAGTTTTTTTCACTTTTCATTCATATCGAAAAAAGGACAAAGTAAAGACAAAAAACCAAGAATTTTTCTGTAATTTTGAAAAAAAATTTCAATCCAGACAATCATCATTCAGCAAAAAAAACAATGGCCAAATTTTTTTTATTCATAAATTTATTTACAAAATTTTTTTTATTAATCATTTTATTTTGGTCAAATCAATATTTAAAATATGTTTCAACTAAATTACCGTTAATTGAAGATTATGCTATGATTGTACCAAAAGTATCACAACAAACACGTAAGTAATAAAATTTTTCATTCACCTGTTGCATCTGATGACAGTTTAACACTTGTTGTTGTTCAGGTCATTGTACCTATCATGTTCAATGTCAAAACAAACGAAAATCAAACGAAAAAAAACAAACAAACAAATTCTTTGTTAATCTGTCTTTTATTTATTTGTTGTTTTTTATCTTATATGAATTCTTCTTATATAGAATGTATTTTTGATAAAGACGTTTATGAAATTGGTGAAAAATGGAAACCAACTATCGAACCATTCGGTGTATATTATTGTATACTTTGTGAATGTATAGCTGTACAAAGAAAAAATATTGAAGGTAATAATAATCGTGTAGTGGCCAAAGTACATTGTAGAAATTTTAAAAATGATTGCCCAAAGCCTACATGTAAAAATCCCGTATTATTACCTGAACGTTGCTGTAAATCATGTCCTGAAGGTTTGTTGTTATTTAATCATTTTCTATTTATTAATTACCAATAATACCTGAGGAATATATCAAAATAATGCCATTTTTTTCTGTTTTTCGCTTGTTTGTTTGTTTTTTGATCAGATGTCAATAATATTGAAGATTTAATTGCTAGTCAAAAAATGGAAGAAGCTTTACTTATGAAAAATTTTCGTAAAAAATTCTATGCCATACTGTCACCGTCATCATCATCATCATCAACGACAATTTCATCAAACATGACGACAGTAGCAACGAGAGCTTTTTTCCATTTAAATAAACAACGACTAGCATTCATTATTAAAACTACAAGGTTAGTTGAATGAAACCATTTTTGATGATTTTTGTTGTTGTTGTTCGCTAATTGACAATTTTTTTTACTGTTTAGCCCAAATAAACCTACTTTTGTACGATTTCAAGATCTTGATGATACAATCATTGAAGAATATATTGTACTTGGTAATAAAAGTACTGGATCAAATAATCAATTTGTTATTTTTGGATCATGGAAAAAAGTTCCAAAACCATATCGTGCTATGATTCGTAATCGACATCTAAAAATTTCATTATCATTTAATAATGATATTAATAAAAAATCTTCATTGATCGGTGTGATTCGAAAACATAATTCTGCTACACATTCAGCGATTTGGAATGATCAAGATCTTTATTATGAACTATTAGAATCGAATGAATTTGGCAAGAATAAAATATTTCGTGATATGTTGAATGCAACATCATTTGTTTCATATGAAGATCATAATTCATTAGATCGTAAAGCAATGATGGATCAATCAGCATATCCATCAATGAATTCAATTAATTCAAATTATAAATGTTATTATGAAGCACAGATTTATGATGAAGGTGCACAATGGAAAAATCAAAATGATGATTGTGAAATGTGTTTCTGTCAACGTGGACGTGTTAAATGTGAAAGTGAAGTATGTTTAAAACTTAGATGTAAAGAACAGATTCGTGTACCTGGACAATGTTGTCCTATTTGTAAAAATAAATTATCACATTATACATCGAACAAAAATCAATCATGTTATTTTGAAGGGGAAAAACGATATCATTTAATTGGATCAAGATGGCATCCATATATTCCACCATTTGGTTTTGATCGTTGTACAATATGTATGTGTACTGAAAATGCACAAATTAAATGTAAACGTAATGAATGTCCACCATTACCATGTGCCGAACGTGATGCTTATCGAGAAAATCCAATGGATTGTTGTAAAAAATGTCGTACATCAACAAGATCAATGGAATCGATGTCAGATCAAGCATCAAATGATGATAATGTTGAACAAGCTCTTGCAACAGGAAGCTGTCGTTTTAGGGGAAAAATTTATGGAAATGGTGATGAATGGAATCCAGCTGTTGATCCATATGGTGAAATTAGTTGTATAAAATGTCGTTGTAAAGATGGTCTACATAAATGTCAACGATTAAAATGTAAACCATCACCACCAGGATGTCAGAAAATTCTTATCAAAGGTGAATGTTGTCCAGTTTGTGCGGATGAACAGCCAAAATTATTATCATCGGATAATACATTTATGACCACCGGAAGAAGACGGATGTCGACCAAAACATCTCGAATACGATATTGAATCAAATTCAACAACATTAAAAAAAATTCATGATAATCT
The DNA here is from genome assembly GCF_027571235.1 of Dermatophagoides pteronyssinus. Classification (NCBI taxonomy): domain Eukaryota; kingdom Metazoa; phylum Arthropoda; class Arachnida; order Sarcoptiformes; family Pyroglyphidae; genus Dermatophagoides; species Dermatophagoides pteronyssinus. The sequence goes on from NW_027461525.1 coordinate 4,646,400, forward strand.
TTTGTAAATGTTTTTTTTCCAAGTTTTTTTATAAATTAAATTTTATATCTTTTTTTTCACCTAATAATCAAACAACAACAAATAAATTTAAATATTAAAACATTTGATTTTTGTACCACTAGATGGATATACTTGTGTATTGAAAATTTTAACATTGATCATAACATGGAAAAAGAATCGTCGTGTGGATCCAACCTTGTCTTATGGAATGATATATACAACACACAGAGTATTAAGCGCGCGACTCACACTCACAATATTATTATTGTGAAGGAGGACGACTCATTTGTTGGTGTCTTGTCTTTGTTTTCGTGTTTTTTTTTCAGCTAGCAGCATCCGAAAAAAAAATCCATACAAATCCAAGATAAATCCAAAATAATGGGCTATATATACACACACACGAACATATAACAAAAAAAAATCAATATACGCCATATTTCTATATATACATTAAATACTTCTTATAGTAAAGATTACTCAACAACAAAAAAAAATTATTAAAGATGTATGCCATAATATCACACACACACATCAAACATAAACATCACTTCGACAACAACAACAACAAATATTAGTGAAATAAACAACAACCGAATAATAAAAAAAATATATCGGGTAATTGTTTGTGTGTGTGTTATACGTTTGTTAAGGAATTATCTAAGTGATTCTTCATATGTTTGTTTGTTTTTTGTTTCTTAATATTTGAATTCAATCAACGAATCATTTGTTTTTTGTTGATATCTTCTCGAAACATCATCTTCGATAGATTTAGATGATCACCATCGTTAAAATGATTGATGTTTGTTTTATTAATTTATTTCATTTCATTTTTTTTCTAAAAAAATTAAATGACTAAAATTCAGAGGTAAGTTTATTTGAATTCAATAAGGATTGATACAAATCGATATCTTCATTCATAAATTCCATATATTCGAATGTCAAAAATTGACAAACAAAAAAATTGTCAATCTAAGATTTAAATTTTTAAAAAAATCTAAATATCAATAATTAAAACTATGATAGATGGCAGCATTCATTTCGTAATCTAAATATTTTAAATACAAATTAAATTTGAAAAAAATGGGAAAAAAAAATTTATGGCGCCAAAATGAAAATGGTTTTTTTTCACTTCTTCTTCTCGCGTGCGAAGGACATTGCATTCATAATAACACACAGTGAAGATACGATAAACACAACAGTGTATGCGCTTCAATATATGCTGTTTTAGGATTTCATAAATTTTTCTTGGAACAATTTATAAATTTTGGATTTTTTTTCTTTATTTTTGATATGATTGATTTATTTAGATGGCTAAAAGGGGTCGAAAATCGGACACAAGTCCAAAACCTAAAAAGACGACGACGACGAATAATAATAAGAAAATCAATACCACCGGATCATCTAAAGGCCGTGGAAGAGGTCGTCCATCAACGACAACTAAATCGACAAAAATAACTGAAAAAACATTGACCAAATCATCGGATGATTTATCAAACGAATTATTATCGCCAATAACAAATACGACCAAAGCCAATAATAATAAATCATCAAATGTCAAAATTAGTAAAACATCCAAAACAGTTTCGGAATCAAAATCTAAGAAAACAGCAATTAACAGTAAACATGAAGATAAACTTGTAAAAAATGAAATTCCTGTTATTACAAACAATAAAAAAACATCGATCATTGATAAATCAAAGCCAAAAAAAGCACAAAAAGTTACGAAACCATCATCGACCACCAACACCACCACCACTAAACGTGGCCGAAAACCAAAATTGAAAGATGTTGAAAAGAATAAAGAATCAATTTCGAAGAAAAAAACAAATCGATCAAAAGCCAAACAAGTAAATTTTGAAGATGATGAAACGGAAGAAGAAGATAATTATGAAAATTATGATCAACCTAATGAAATGTTGAATAACATCATTCAAGTACCTGTAAAAGAAACAAATATTGAAACCACCGGTGATATGTCTTTAGCATATGGATTTGATAAAATTGGTGGTAGTAAAACATTAAATACCCTCGAAGAGAATCCCATTATACTTGCCAAATCATCATCATCTTATGATCATCATCATTCTGTTAATGCTCACCATTTTGATCATTCTAATGAACAAAATTATCTTGGTTCATTGTACAATAATAACAATATGAATCTAATTTCATCTTCATCCACATCAGCCTTTTCATCTGTTTCAACAGCTATGCTGCACAATCAATTTGGTGCAAATCATTTAACAACATCTTTGCCAAGTTACACTATGACTTCATCTAATTTACAACATCATGGCCATGATATGAACAGTGGGCCAACATCTTTAGTTAATATACCTGTTTCTCCGACAACACCAACTGCCCCTGTTCCACCAACATCTCAACATCTTCATCATCATGGTCACCAATCATTACTTTCACCACCACAAAATCAAAACAATGCATCCGCAGCAACCATCGCTAATGATCCGTCTCATGATTTGCCAAATGAATTATTACAACAAGGTTGGCGAAAAATATGGAGTAAACGTGAAGGACGATTTTATTTCTATAATAAAAACACTAATCAATCAATATGGGAAATGCCAAAATTGTCAAATATTTTTGATCCAATGACTGATCCATTGGGAATACAATCAGCCAATAATCCACCAGTTAGTCAATTTCAACCACCAATTCATTCCGATCATATAGCACCACCAATTTATCAAACACTTAACCCAGCATTTACACCATTTGCTCAACACAAAAATGATGTGATGAGCAATGATAAAAAAGTTATGATTGGACCATTTGATTTTGAAATTGAACCCAATTGTTATATTTGGGAGGGATCGTTTTTTTACTATTTTCATCCACATCCGGACATTGAATTAGCCAGATTTAATTGCGTTCACAAATTACGACAACAATATTGGGAATTATGTCGTGCTCGACAAACAATCGATCCTCCAAAAGATTCTTTTACCAAATGGATTATCGAACGTAAAATCATCGATAAAGGATGTGATCCTATATTGCCATCCGAATGTATAAATGAATTATCTAATTGGCTTTATCAAGAAATCATGAACGATATTCCAATTAAATTGATTCGACCAAAATTCAGCGGAGAAGCTCGTAAACAATTGTCAAAATATGCTGAAGCTGCAAAGAAAATAATCGAAGCTCATCCTGTTTCCGGTCAAAGTCGAAAAATTGTCAAATGGAATGTAGAAGATGCATTTGATTGGATAAGAAAAACATTAAATGCAACATTTGAAGATTATATCGAACGATTGGAACACCTGAAAAGACAATGTCAGCCTCATATTATTGATGCGGCAAAATCATCTGTTGAAGCAATTTGTCTAAAAATATATCATGTTTCAGCGGAATATGCTCGACGAATAAGAGAAATGAATCTTGAAATTGCTAAAAAAGAAGATATCAGAGGTAGATTATTGTTATAAAATTGCAATAATAAATTCTAATTCGATTTTTTTTTACTAATTACAGAATATTCCATAAGAATGAATAACAAAAAGATTGCTTGCTATCCAGCCTATCTTATGTATCCTTGTCCAAAACTACCCCCAACATTAATGATCACTGAAAAAGAGACTGTAATTCTTCGTTGTAGTAAGAATGCCGAAATTTTACGATTGAACACCAATTATCTTCAAAAATTAGAAATGTTATATTATTTCAATTGTCGCGATGATCGAAAATTTAACTATTTCTTAACACGTGTTTGGTGTCTTTTGAAAAGATATCAGGTAATGGATCAGTTTTGTTTCAAATTTGATTAATAATAAATTTTTATCGTTATAGAGTTTTTACGATAAGAATGAAGGCCTCTGTTCACAGAACTCTCTTCCATTATCCGTTTTCGGAGCTTTAAACAAACATTTTGGCGTTACATTTGAATGTTTTGCATCACCATTGAATTGTTATTTTCGACAATATTGTTCATTTTTTCCAGACACTGATGGTTATTTTGGTTCCAGAGGGTAAGTTTTTTTTAGATATAATATATTAACTGATTGATTATATTCCTGTTTCCTGTTTGTTTATTGATTCTTTTTTCTTTGTTATAATATAGATCGATACTTAACTTTTATCCAATATCCGGTTCATTCCAAGCAAATCCTCCTGATTCAGAAGATTTGATCAATGCTACTATAACTCATTTTGAAAAATTATTGGAAAATTCTATGGAACCACTATCTTTTATCATATTTATACAAGAAAAACCGGAAATATCAGAGAAATTAATCTCCAGGCTAGAAAGTAATAAATTTAAAAGGATGCATTTGACTTTACAGGCATCTGAACATGAATATAGGCATGGTTTTCAACATGTTTGCAATCCAAACGAAATTCGCGTTAAATCTCTTTATAATACAATTGTTTATTTCCTACAAAACGATGCCGGATTTCTTAAATGGGGCCCAACACCCGAACGTGTCGAAGAACTTGTCGAATCTTTCAAACTCGACCGTGACAAAGAGGTAATAATTTTAAACTAATAATTTCATTTTGATTGATTATTACTATAATTTTCATATACAGTTATCAATCGTATCACCATCATTCACATCGACCAATATTAATCAAAACCAACAACAACAAAATCCACCCCAACCACAGCAACAGCCACCAATGGCGTTGCCGCCAAAATTAGAAACTGAAATTCGTCCAAATGGCATTTGAATTTCATTTGTTTTTCTTTTTCTTTTTTTTGAACATCTCATATGTTGGCACAATTTTAACTGAAATATATTTTATAGATTAGTTTTCATTGTGTAAAATATGCCTTAATATATTTTGTTTCCATCATGCAACCTTCGATTATTTGATTTTAAAATTCATATTTTCATTTTATTTCCACTATATAAATATTATATTATAAAACCATTATTATTCTTTATTTAACCCTTTGTTTTGTTTTTTCATGTTTCTCATTTGTATTTATTATTGCATATTTGAAAAAAAACAAACAAACAAATCTCATTTTCATAATGAAATTTTTGTAAACATTGTTTTTTTTCTCATTGACATGTTTCCCAAAATGTAATTTTATCGTAAATTTTGTATATTATTTATATAATAAAAAAAGGAGAAGAATTTTACATAATTTTGGAAAAATGATCGTTTTTTTTTGAAAAAGGACAAAATAAAAATATCAAATGACGATAATCGATATGAATTATTTACGTCATGGAGACAAAATTTATTTTAAATTTGAATTTTTTTTCTTTTAAAAAGTCATTCATCTAATTTATTTTTGTTTTTTCGTATAAATCATTTTATATTCGATCACAGAAACAAAACAAAAAACAAGTTATTATTATTCATTTATGAAATCAACTTTTATTCATTCATTCATTTGTCAAAATATGCTTATTATTCATTCATTCAATTCATTCATTGATTTTTTTTTCTTTTCAATTCTGGTCAAAATTATTCATGTGTATATGGTGATAAATATAATCATAGTGATTGAAAGGTAGTAGAAGTTTAGTCAATAATCATTTATGTAATAAATTATATAGAACAAAAAAAAAAAAAAAAAGAATATAAAATTAAAATAAAATGGTGTAAAGCCAGAAGTTTATTTTATTATGATTATCATTATCATCACCATCTGAAATCTATAGGAAAAGAAAAGAAAAGAAATGATTCAACTATAAAAGTTGTCGCAAACAAAAAAATTTAACGATTGATTATTACAATTGAATGTTGGTCGGTGGTGTATGGTGTGTCTATATGATCCATACAAATATTCGTTCAAATGAATTCTGGTTGTTTTTTTGCACATGGGTGTAATTTATGATGCGTGCGAGTGTACCAGAACACACACACACCATGAATGTATAGAGAATTTTCAAATCTCGATTCTTCTACATTTTGTTTGTGTTTCCATACTGAACAACAGATCGTAATTTTATATCGCCATCGACCGTATTATAATATACGGTATATGGTCGTCATCGTATTTGCCTACCACAAACACAAACTAAACACAATAACTTATAAACAACCAACCAACCAATCCTCTTATCATCATCATCATTATTTATAAAAAAAGGGCCTAGAATATATACGAATGTCAGTAAAGAAAACAAGAATTAAATGATTGTTTGTATGTTTTATGTGTTTGTTTGTTTCGGGTTTTCTTTTTAATATTATTAATATTTTTCCTTTTTTTATATAATATATCTAGTTACAATCTTTGACTCTTTCCGTTTGAATATGCTTTTTTTTCTTGTGTAAATGTAAGAGATAAACAACAACAACAATGACGATTTAGACGTAATGGACAACAACAACAACAACAATGGCAATAATTAAAAGAATTAAAGACATTGATTCTTGTAACAAATTAAACTGCCATCATCATCATCATCATCACTGAAACGAAAAAAACAACAACATTGACAAATATCTTAATCATCAAAAAAAAAATTGATTTATTTTTCTTCATTTGCTAAAATCGTTTTTTATTCATCCTTAAAAATTGCCTCGCAATTAAAGATTGCAAACAAAACAAAAACAAAAAACGGAAATCAATAATAATCAATGATCGACAATCAAATCAAAAAAAAAAACAAAAACAAAATCAATTTCAAATTCAAGATAATCATTTTTATTCTTTGTAAAAAGAATCTTTGCCTGTTTGTTTTTGTTTTCATCATATTTTCATAATTATTTTGATATCAGTGATAAAAGAACTTCAATAAAAACATGTCGAGCACGAAAAAACAATATCAAATAATATGATTATAATAATAATAATAATTTCATTAATTTTTGATGATTTTCATCTACACCAAAAACAAAAACAAAAAAAAAATAGTGCCCGATGTGTCAAAGCCAATTATATTCTTTTTAATCTTATCGGTTTGTTTAATGAAACCAAAAATAACTATGTTTGTTTGTCTGTCTGTGTCTGTGTGTATTCTATCATCATGGTGTAATGTTATTAAATGTATTTGTAGAATACATGTATGAATATTTGATGATAATGATTATCACCCTGTATATTTACATTATATAAAATTGTCCGAAAAATTCTATTTATGCTGATGTGACATATAAAACACAGAAAATTCAATTTAAGAAAAAAAATATATAAAAGTATTAATGGATATTCAACAACAGAAATAAGAAATGATTTCAAATGAAATGATAATGACTAAACAAATTGGCATTAACGATTATTGTCATCTTTATAATTGTGATTATGAAATGTCACCATCATCATCAACAACAACAACAATAATATCATCAATGAAACGTTCAATAATTATTTTATCGTATAAAATTCAATCATCATTTTTAACAATCATTTCAATATTGGCAATATTTAAGCTAGCACAATCACAAGGTTTGATTTTGGATTTTTTCCTTCTTTTTGGATAATAAATATAATAATACAAAACGAAAAAAAAAATCATTTTCATATAAATAAATAATTCATAATTTTTATTTCTTAGTTTGCCTGTTTTGAATGCATGTATTAAGAATTGCAAAAAAAATTGTTTCTTTTTGTTTTCCATAGAAAACCGATTCAAAAGAAAAAATACGATCCACAAATTCATTTCACAATGATATGAATTAATCATTAAGTGAAAAATACCTACCCTAATTGGAATAGCTGAGAATTTCTTTTTTCACGAATTATTTTCACAGTTTAAATCAATTTATCTTTTGCTTTAGCATCTCTTTTTTTCGAAAAAAAGAAATTAGTACAGGAAATGTTCTGAAAATTAATTTTATTTTGTTACAATGATGCTTGTCACATGTCATTGTTATTGATGATGATGTTTTAGGTTTTTTTTTCTCCTTTTTGATTTATGATTTTTCTCATTATTTGGAATTTTTTTCTTATTTTTTTCCTAATAAAGTTTCAACAGCAACAACAATGACAATGACACCATCATCATCAACAACCAATTTAAGCTATAATTTGGGAGAATTTACAAATTGGTATGATCATTATAATCATCATTCATCAACAAGATTGGTTACAAATCATAATGTATCCAATACACTGCCTTCAAAAAATATAACCGATAATGATGAAGAAATTATCGTATTACCACGACCAGTTAATATGTCAGTGGTATTGATTCAATGGTATCCACCTGAAGTTCGATTACATTGGAGTTATGATCGACGAGCATTGAAAAATTGTCATTTACAATCATTTCAGATTATTTATCATCCATCTAAATCAAGGTAATTTTAAATTTTAATTTTAAATTTTATTTAAAATTTCAAATATTATAAAAGATATCGAGTGATTCAAGAAGTACCACCATTTTTTACCAATCTAACATTGGATCGTTTACAACCGGGTACAGAATATTCATTACGAATAAATGCAGTATCCGAAACAGGCCAAACAAATCAAAGTAGATTAGTACAATTTGTTTCACCCGATAATGGTATGGTGAATTTATCAATTTATCTTACATATTTGTATCATAAATTCACATTTATTTAATGATGTTTTGGATGATTTAATTTTTATATTTTTTGCTCCAATAGAAACACGACGATCACATCGTAAATTTATAAATCGTCCGATACATACATATCCGGATGAAATGACCGATGGTATGATGGTACGTGAAGATGAAGTAGTAATTGTTGTTATTGTTATTGCCGCATGGATTGGTTGTATATTTATATTTTTTAATAAATGGGGCAAAATAAGAATGCTTGAACCATATCAACCACAATATAAAGAATCATTTCCTAATTCAATGCATTCATTACATCCAAAAACATCAAGAATGAATACATGTACATCGGTACCACCAAATATGATTTCATTAGAAAGTCGTGGTAGTTTAATACCTGAACGTGATATAATGTTTCATCATAATCGTATGATTGAAAGTGGTCAATTATATCAATGTGCATCTGGTACTACTTATCATCATCCAGCATATAGGCCAAGATTAAATTCAGTATTTGTTGGTAATCCATATCATCGTAATTCATTATATCCAGAACCAAATATGCCAAGAAAAGTTAAAAGTGCAGAAGATTTAAAATCATTAGTTGTCCAAGTAAACAATAATGTACCGTCCACATCAACATCAGTCCTATAAATTAATTATTTTGATTTTTTTTTCTAACCAAAACAAAAAATTCTGTCAAACTACTGTTATCGTTATTTTGTTATTTTTGATCGATGAGAAGTTCAAAAAAAAAACCTACGAAATAGTTCATTATAAATGTTGTTGTATTATTTATTGAGATTCAAATGTTTTTTTAGCTCGAATTTTTAATTATCTTTTTTTTTCTACTAATATTTCACACACACACACACACACACACACAGAAAGATTAAGCATAATCTGTAGCAATCAATCAAAATCTCATTCATTTATGCAACAATCAAACAATTATCACCATTATTATTATTATTATTATACATTCTATACATTGTTGTTTCATTCATTCATTCATATAGCAGCCATCATATTTTTTTTTTGATAAAAAAGGGTTTAGCTCCTTTTTTAATTACATTATATATACTTTATAAATAAATAAATAAATATTGTTAACTGGACTTTTTTTTTATTGTTTTGATGTTAAATTATTATATTTCTTACTATTTTATTCATTCGAATAATGGTCTTTAAATCGATTTAGCAATATTCGTTAATTTAGTTTTCGCCATTTTTTTCGATCCTAAATGATGATGATGATGATAGGGATAAGAAAAGTTTCTTCTTCTAAATCATTCGACCATGATCATTATCTCTGTTTGTTTGTTTGTTCTTTCAAAATGAAAATGGAATGGCCAATAATAACAACAACAACAAAGAATAATGATCCAAACTAAATTCATGAATTTGTTTGGGTTGTTTATTATTCTATTTTTTTTAATATATAGACTTTAATTTACACTTGAACAAAAAAAAACATCCCATTTGGATAATGTCATTTTCCTTTTTTTTTGCGTAAATGATTGTGATTGGAAGCGATATTTGTTTTACTATTAATTTTATTTTTGCCGAACTTAATCAACAAAAAAAGAAAAAAGATAGCTAAACATTCGAAACGCGCAAACGCCTTAGAATCCGAATGTATAAAGTTATTTAGTCAAGCGTTATGTTGATGATGTCAAAATAGAACATGAGAACTTTTATATCCATAATATTTCAATGATATAATTTTTTTCCCATTTTTTTGTGGATCAAATCTCATGAAATAATAAAGTGGAAAGATAAAACAAGAAAATCGATTGACAGCTGGTTAGTATGTCAAATGTCCTTTTCAATTATATATGTCAAATAATGATATACAATCGTATATTAGAAACGGAACGAACGAATCGAAAACCAAAATCAAGTGTGAGTGGATTAATTGAAATTTGAAGAAAATTTTTTATTATTATTATTAAAAAAAACATGCCAACTGCTGCAAGTAAGTTTTTAATATTAATGAATTATTCATTTATTAAACTGGATTCTTTGGGTTTCTTTCTTTTTTTTTGTTTTTCTCACCCGAAACAAAACAAAACAAAAAAAAAGAACATTTTGTCTATTATTTTTGTTATGGTTCGAATCTACTCATTCAACGAATGAAAATCAACAATAAAAGTGCAATGAAACATGCCAATGGATTATTGAATGAATTTCGATTATCATTTGCAGGTAATTCTCAATTATGGCAAGGTGCAACGGCTAATATTGTACCTGATTCGAATGTATGTGTATAGTTTTTTGTTGTTGTTATTATTTTCAATGATCACAAAAATTAATTAAAATTATGTTAATTTTTTTCCAAAGAGTATCGTTTACGGCGTTGTTTATACACTTGATAAAGATGACATTGATAATCTAGATCGACAAGAATCTGGTTATGAACCAATAGAAGTAAACATAAAATTATATGAAATAAATGATCAACCTATGATAAAATGTCGTACATATGTACAAAAATCTAATTATGCTAATGTCAATGTAAACGAATCTATTCCAAGTCGATTATACAAAGAGATTATCATCAAAGGTGCCAAAGAAAATAATTTACCCGAATATTATATTGAAAATGTTATTAAAACATTTAAAGATAATGGAATTATTGAATGTGGCCCATCTGGATTGAATGAATTTCTCAAGAATTAGAATTGTAATAAATTTTTGTTTTTTGTTTTTTAATTAAATAATTTTGTTGTTGCAAAATAAAAAGGGCGAAATTTTCATTATATTTTTTTTGTGGAATCAAAAAAAAAAAAAATGGCAAATAGCTTGAAAAAAACAAAATTAAATCAATCTGGCCAAAAGGTTTGTATTTTTGAAAACTATGCGGCGCTATAGTTCTTATTCATGAAATACAAAAAAACTTGACAAGACAAACAAACATCGTCTGATATGAGTCAATGCGTTCAATGTCAAACGCCGGTGCTTATCATTCGAATTGATTATTTTTTTTTGTGTGTACTCGCTAATTTTTACCTGATTAAATTTTTTTATTATTATTAGTCAACTAAACAATCCGGTAAAAATCGTTCGAAAATGGGTCGAAAATTTTTTGTCGGTGGTAATTGGAAAATGAATGGATCTCGTGCAACAAACGATGATCTTATCAAAATATTAACAAACACACCGTTAGATCCAAATACTGGTTAGTGTTGATGTAATTATTATTGTTTACTATAACTGTAATTGAATGTTTGTTTGTTTTTTTGTACCTTAGAGGTTGTTGTCGGTGTACCAAGTATCTATTTGGCCGATGTTCGACATAAATTATCCAAAAGTATCGGTGTTGCTGCACAAAATTGTTATAAAGTAGCCAAAGGTGCTTTTACAGGAGAAATAAGTCCAGCTATGATTAAAGATGTTGGAGCAGAATGGGTTATTCTTGGTCACAGTGAACGTCGAAATGTTTTTGGTGAAAATGATCAGGTATTTTCAAATAAAATTTCTGAAAAAAATCCTTATTTAATTTAATGATGATTGTATTTCTAAATAGTTGATTGGTGAAAAAGTTGAACATGCTCTTAATGAAGGATTAAGTGTAATTGCATGTATTGGTGAACTTTTCGAAGAAAGAGAAGCCGGAAAGACAACTGAAGTTGTATTCCGTCAAACGCAAGTTATTTCAAGTAATTAAATCTTTTCTTTTTTCGTCGATAAAACAAATGATTTTAATTAAATTATTATTTGTATTGAAAAATTTAAACAGAACATGTAAAAGATTGGTCAAAAGTTGTTCTTGCATATGAACCAGTTTGGGCTATTGGTACAGGTAAAACAGCCAGTCCACAACAAGCACAAGAAGTTCATCAACAACTTCGACAATGGTTTTCAACAAATATTTCACCACAGATTGCTGAAACTATTCGAATTATTTATGGTGGATCAGTAACAGCTAGTAATGCAAAAGAATTAGCATCACAAGCTGATGTTGATGGTTTTCTTGTTGGTGGTGCATCATTGAAACCGGAATTTGTTCAAATTGTTAATGCTCGTCAATAATGTTTTTTTTTCTATAAAAAAAAGAATCCTGCTAATATGATTTACTTTTTTTTCCAAAATAATCCAAAAAATCAATGAAAATGATTTTCAAATAAAAATTCTTTTAGTGTTTAGTGTGTGAAAATATGAAAAATTCGAAAATTTGTCCGCTGAAACAAAAACGTTTTGCCAACCAAAAATAAAAATCCCTATCCAATAACGGGTGTGAATTTCCTAATTACAAATATTTTATTTTATTTTTATATAGAACATCGTGGTTGTATATCGGTCGCACATAAATGAATGAAATTCGTATATTTTTGACAACGATGATGATATACGCTTGCTCAATTTTTTTTTTGGATTGTCCCAATTAAATTGAATGAATGATTTCCTTTTCTAACCAGAATTGCATCAGCCAGTTATTATTGTTATTTTTTTTTTGAATATAACTACAAGAAGCGCGCAAGACAGAAAAAAATGATTTCAACATGAATGAAAATAAACGTGTCTGTGTCGTGTATGTATGTCTGGCGTTTTTTTCATGAATTCGTTTCGGGTTGTTGTGTTGGAAATATGTTGCGAAATTGATGATGATGGTTATATATACGAAAAATAAAAGGAATAAATATGGGCAAATAAAGCGAAATAGAATGAATGAATGAATGAATGAGCACATGGTGGTAAATTTTTTTTACATCATACACGCACAAATAATAATCTTCTTTGAAGATCCGATCGCTTATAAAAACCGACAAACATAAAAAATAAATTGAAGATCTAGATCTTTTTTATTTTCATTGAAAGTAGTCCAAATGATATTAAATTGATAATGATCATCATAAAAAATTAATATCAAAAAAGCTATAAAATTTTAATAAATAAATTTTTTTCTTTTTCTTCTCTTTTATCTCATCAAAAGAATTTTTCATCTTAGCTTCCAATCATTATTTTATTTTATTTTTTTCCATAATACATTTCGCCATCATCATAATTATCAATTATCACATAGCTCAAATATAAAGAGAGAAAGAGAAATTGCGAGAAAGAAAGAAGCATTTTTTTCAATTGAAATTTGAATTTAATTTGTCTCAAGGTCCATTTCATTTCGTTTCGTTTCTTGATGGGCCATCTGTGATGTTGTTTCTCTCTCCAATTTTCATTTTCAGTGTTTGTGCATTTCATTATAATCCATTGGCCACTTTATATCATCAGCATCGACAATAATGAATAGTTTCTCGCCAAAGTGAACATTTTTTTTTGTTTTGTTCTCTTGTTGAATGTTCTTTCAATTAAAAAAAAAACATTTTCTTCAAATCATCATCAAGATCATTATCATGACCATTTTGTATGCTATGTATTTGTTATTTTGTTTGAATGAAATTGGGCTGCCACAACCATTAACACCACCTGTTCATCATCAACGAATTGCCTGAAGAACAATAACATTTACACGCGCCAAACATATATTTTCAATTTTTCATTCATTCATTCATTTATTTTATGCATAAAACTATAACGTTGATTTTGTTGTTGAATTTGTTACATTTGAGAAAAAAAACGAAACAAATTTCTACCTGTTGTTCATTCGATATAGATTTTATGATACAAAATTCTTTTTTTTTCATAATTTCAAACATAAAATTTATTCATTTAGTTTTTTGGTTTGTCATGGTAATGAGTTTGTTGGTAACAACAACATAGTTTTGTGTGTGTGTCAAATGTCTTATTCGAATTTTCGAAAATTATTTTCGAAAATTTGTTGATATTTTGTTTGTTTGTTTTTGTTTTGTTTATTGTTTTGGTTGTTTTGATTTTTATTATCCAAAAACAAGATTCTGATCTCGAACATCATTACCATCGGTTATCATCATCAATCATCATTATTAAACATTCGAATCTATGACAACGTGTTGTATGTCGTTGGTGTTCATTTAGACATTTTATTATTTTGTTTTTCGAACAAAAATCGAATCAAATTTCCCAAAAGAAAAAATTTTAATCATTCAAACATCAAATGTTATTGGACATCAATAATCATCTCTATTGATATTTTGTTGTATACAAGAAGAACAAGATTTGTTTAATAAATTTTTGTGCCTTCATAGTTTTTATCTGTTGTTGTTACTATTTGTTTTTTCTTCTTGTTTGATCAATTGATCATTTCCTGTCCTCGTTTTTCAAACAAAAACAAAACAAAAAATATTTGGCGCGCTCATTTTGTATCTTCGTTTATATATATGTGTACAGTGTGACAAGATGATTTTCTTAAGAAATTTTTTCAAAGCGTTACTTAGACGCAAACGTATCGATTCATCACATATAAGTGATACAAGATTAAATCGTTGTTTATCCACATTGGATCTTTCCGCATTAGGTATGATTTGATAATGTTTTGATATGTTATGTTTTTATTTCTATTTTGTTTTTCAAAGGAATCGGTAGCACACTTGGTCTTGGAATTTATGTATTGGCCGGTGATGTTGCTAGCCGAACATCTGGTCCAGCTGTTACGGTTTCCTTTTTTATTGGTAAATATAACCTTTGTTATTCATTAAATCATAAATTATATGATGGCTAATAACAATAATTTATTTTTAGCTGCAATTGCTTCAGTTTTTGCTGGTCTTTGTTATGCTGAATTCGGTGCTAGAGTTCCAAAAGCCGGTTCTGCATACGTTTATTCGTATGTTACTGTCGGTATGTTATTCTCAATTTGATTTTTTCTCATTTTAAATTGATTTTTTTTGTCATCTTTTCTCAAGGCGAATTTATGGCATTTGTTATTGGCTGGAATTTGGTTCTTGAATATGTAATTGGTAATTATTATTTCTTATGTGATTGAAAATAAATTAAATTTTGTCTTATTTTTTTTTCTCATTGGATACGAAATAAATAGGAACGGCTTCTGTTGCTCGAGGTTACAGTAATTATATTGATTCATTGGTTAATGGAACCGTGCAGACAAATCTCCGTTATTATATGCCGATCGATGTTCCAGGACTTTCAGCATATCCGGATTTTTTGGCCTTTTTGATAACATTTTTATTGACAAGTAATTATTTTTATTTTTTTGTTGATTGTATTCATTATTATAACATTTTTTTTATCATGACAGTTATGCTTGTTGTTGGAGTGAAAGAATCTACTCGTTTTAATTCTATTTTCACTGGTATCAATCTATTGGTTGTCATTTTTGTTGTCATTGCTGGTTCTTTTCATATCGATTTTCATAACTGGAATCTATCAAAAGATGAAATTCCACAGAATGCTGGTAAAGGTGGATTTATGCCCTATGGATTTTCTGGAATGATGTCCGGTGCTGCCACCTGTTTTTATGGTATGATTTTAGTGATATATGATAAGAATTGGTTTAAGTTTGATTATATTTTATTTTAATGGACAGCATTTATTGGATTTGACGTAATTGCCACAACTGGAGAAGAAGCTAAAAATCCTCAACGTTCCATTCCTATAAGCATTGTTTTGTCATTGTTATTCGTTTTTTTTGCTTATTTTGGCATCTCGGCTGTACAAACTTTGATGTTACCTTATTATCTTCAAACCGAAGAAATAACCAAAGGCGCACCATTACCATATGTTTTCGAATATGTAGGCTGGCCAGTGGCTAAATGGATCATTTCGATTGGAGCATTGACAGGTCTATCGACAAGTCTTCTTGGTGCAATGTTTCCATTGCCAAGAGTTCTTTATTCGATGGCCAGTGATGGTGTCATATTTCGATCATTTGCCGATATTAATCCACGAACACAAACACCTATTTTAGCTACATTAATTTCAGGAATATTTGCTGGAGCTATGGCTGCTTTATTCGATGTTAAAGAACTTGCTGATATGATGTCTATTGGTACATTGTTAGCATATACATTGGTTTCAATATCTGTATTAATCTTAAGATTTAGTCATGAAAATGATATCGGTGATGATATTAATAGAAATATAACAGTCGAAATGAAACCATTACGAACAAAATCCAATTTGAATGATAAATTTAATAATCGAAGTATGATTGCTAAACTATACAATACAGATCGAATGGAAGAACCTACACTCCAAACATCAAAAGTATCAACCAATTTAGTAATGTTCATTAGTAAGTATTGTACATTTAAAAAATAATATTCATCATAATTAATTTTATATTTAAAACCCACTTCATAGCATGTATATTAATCATATTCGATGCATTGTTGGTATTTCTTGAAGATCGTCTTGTCGAATTGGAAATAGCCTCTTTCGTAATCATATTGATCGTATTCATTGTACTTGTATTATCAATCATTTCATTAGCCATGCAACCAAGATCAACAAAAAAACTTTCATTTCAAGTTCCATGGGTACCATTAATACCGATATTAAGTATGTTTGTTAATTTTTATCTTATGTTTAAATTATCAACAACAACATGGATACGATTTGGCGTTTGGATGGTTATGGGATTATCAATATATTTTTTCTATGGTATATGGAATAGTAATGAAAGATCATCAACATCATCATCATCATCATCATCATCAAAACGTTATGAATCACGACCAGATTCATCGAATTAAATTCAATTTTACAATTTAGTCATCCACCGAAATGATTTTAACAAAAATTAATTATCCAAATGAAAATCAATTCTATGAAAATGTTCTTTATAATAATTGTTAACCCTCTTCAAAAAAAACCAAGAAATTTTATAACAAGTTTTTATCATTTTCCAAAGAATTTATAAAACAAAAATTTTTTTTCATATAAAAAAAAATTTCAAAAAATTTTGAATTTCATTTAAAAAACATCAGAGGTCATCAGTAGTATCGTTCCGTGAATATTTTTTTTCAAATAAGGTAAAAAAACGGGAAAACTATTGAAACCAAAAGGATTTCAGCAAAAAAAAAAAAAAACATTTTGCGCTGGCGCTTTTCTATTCAACAACCTCAATCCTATAGTTTTTTGATTGATAAAATATACAAAAAAAACGACGACGATGAAAAACAACGGTGTGTTCCAAATTCAAATTGATTGGCACCCACATACGAAACAACAACAACATAAAAACACATTTATGCATGACAGCAAGGGCGAGTAAAATAAATAAATATCAAAAAATTCAAATTCAAACAAGCCTCGCCACTAACAACTTTCAAAGAGCTTGCTCTCTTTTTTTTTCTCTCTCTCTCTCCCCTTCGGTATAAACTTACGGGAAACAAAAATTTTTGTATACACAAATCTCATATACAAATCATCAATGAATATAACCATCATCATCATCATCATCAACATTGAATGGTTTTGAAGTTCGATGGATGTATATATGATCATGTAATAATCAACATACAACACATACATACATACAAAAACCAATAGGATGGAATATATGGGAGGAGTGAAATAAAGAAAAAAGAAGAAAAAGAGTGGTAACAAGATGATGATAATTTTTTTTCCATAGTTTTTTCTTTTGATTCTTCAAGCACAGAAGAACAAAATTCCAATCTTTCGGGTTTCTCGTTTTCCTCTCTCTCTCTATAGCATTTTTACGTCTTCTTTTTTTCCCACTTAGTTCGTTCTCTGTTTTTTCGGCATAGTAGTTACGCGCTTGCGGATACCGAAAAAAAAATTTCGGGTTTTTTTTCATGGATTCAACGACCAACAACAACATACATTGAGAGATGGAAAAAGAGAAGAAGAAGAAGAAAACACAACAACAACAACAGAAAAAAAACATGCATGTTATAACATGCATATAGCTTAATATCGAAAAGAAACAAACAAACGAACATCATCATAAAACGATCCATCGACCATCGACGATCCACGATTTTCGTTTTTTTTTGCAATGCTTCTAGTTTTGGTTTGGTCCTAGGACCCCGAAAATTCAGAATGGACAGTATACATGTTGTTGTTCGATGATGTGTTTGTGTAAGTGGTAAATATCAAAGATATGATATCGTCTATAGCAATAGAGAATTTGACTCATTGTGAAAAAAATATATTTTTGTATTCGTGAATATAGATAAATGAAAATTGGAATCTTCTTTTTGGCAAAGATCATCATCAACAACAACCAAAAAAAAGCGTATATTCATCGGGTTTATTCTTTGACTGTTTCGTTTTTTTTTGGCTGTTTCGGGTTTTTTGGATCACTCTCATTTTTATTTAGTTCTGCCCAGAATTTTTTTTATTATTCTTCTTTGTTCTTTGCTGTGTTTGTTTGTTTGTTTGTTTATTTGTGTTGGTTGGTGTTTTTAATTTTTCAATCTTCAAATCATCCATTTGATGACTGACTGACTGATAATCCACAAATTTGAATAATCATAATTGTCACTAACTCTTTGACTGATTGATTAATTGATTTGTTGACGCTGGTTTCGTCGCTAATATCATTCGAATATCAACCGAATTGAATGATTTTTACGAATTCTGTGATTATCAATTATCATCATCATTCGTTAACTGTTTTATCATCAAGGTTTTTTCTTTTTCTTATTCAATAAATATAATGTATTCGTAAATGTCAAATCAAAACGATAATAATAATAATAATCGATCCAAAATGAAATTATCTCATCATTATCATCATAATTATAGCCACCATCACCATCATCATGGTGGCTATAGATATTGGCTAATGATAATTAAATGCCTTGCTATTATTTCATTGTTAATATTTGTCGAATCTTCATTAGCGTTTAGCAAGGGTAAGTCATTTTTTTCCATCAAATAACCATCCATAATAACCATTTTTGAAAAAAGAAAAGAAATGGAAAATTTACCGTTAATGGAAATTTTGTTTGTTTTCCCCAATTAATTAATTAATCCATTCATAACTTGGTTGGATGGCCGGCCATATATGGACATCTGCCATTCCCTTTTTTTTCCACAAAATATGATGAGCTTGTTTGGATTATATTTACAAATATTTTTTTTTGTGTGTGTTTTCAATATTAAATATTCTTCTTGTTGTTGTTGTTAACTTGAAATTAATATCATCATCATCATATTGAGCTGCGGTTTTTTCCTCTATTCGTTTAACACATTTTTCACTCATATTTCATTCATTCATTCATTGTGTGTGTGTTTCGATGGTAACCGTTTCGGGTTTTTCTCTCTTCAATTTTCTGCATTATTATCATTTGAACAACAACAACAACAACAGGGAAAATTTTTTTTTCCAAAAACAATATCCATAGAGACCACAAAAAAACCAAAAAACAAAAATGAATTGATCATCATTTTGAATCGATTTTGAAATGCAACCCACACACACTGGAAAACAAAAACTTTTTCTTCTTTCCTACTTTCTTTCCATATCAACCAACCAACCAACCAAATTCAATTGATAATCAAATTTATCGATAAATAATCATTTTTAACAATAATGATGATGATAATAATAATCAAATTCAGATCGATCGATGTATGGATAAACATTGTTTTTGTTATTGTTATTTGTTTGTTTGCCTGAAAAACAATTTGTAAGAAATTTCAATATAGAGATTGTTGAAATTCTGTTTATTCTTTCGATTTTTGATTCTTGATTCTCGATTTTCATATGGTTCTTGATTCAACCATAATCATTCTGTTGTTAACGTCATCTTCATTATACAAATGAGAAATTAGAGAAGAAGAGAGAAAAAACCATAAATGTCATCATCATAGCAAAATAAAAATGAGAGGAAAAAATTTTATTTTTGGACACTTTTAGAATCGGTAAAACTTTATCAAAGTCAGTGTGTGTTTTGAATGACAGTATTATTAAAATGAAGAAAAAAATTGTCATTCTCAACAAACAAGCAAACAGAAAATTTGTCTTGCTGTCGGGTTTATTATTATCATTATTATGGCTGCTGAAGATATTTTCGTTTCGTTTTGTTTTAAGCCAAAAAAAAAGATTTGTCAAGTGAATGAATGATATTTTTGTTAAACAAAACACATATATCCTACCATTTTTATTATTGCAATCCATTTATTTTTGAAAAGTGCAAAAAAAAATAGCTCAATATAAATTTACCAAATACAAAACAAAGTCGTATCATTTTTATGCATTCTATGCATTTGTGAACAAACATATTCTTGGTTTGTTTGTTTTGTTTGTTCGTTATTGTCATCATCATTGAACAAAATGAATAAATCTCTCACATTCATTCATTCAGTCATTCATTCGTTTATTTATTCATTCATCCATTACAGTTCTGATAATAATAATTCTGGCTATGATATGGATTCTGGTTTCTTTTCATTCTTTCACTCTTTTCTCTCTCATTGATTAAAAATAGACATTCAAAACATTGAAAATATTTTGTTAATGTAAATTGAATATCGTTAATGATTTACTGAGAATCTTTTTTAACAAAATCTTTTGCTTTTCATCTCCATAATCAAGGTGTTTGTGTGTGTGTGTGTGGATAATGAAACTTTATCGATTCATCATTGTTTTTCTTTGGTAATTTTTTCGATAGGAAAATGCCAATTCGAATAACCAATAATAATAATGAATCCCATTCTCGGATATCTGCTTGATAAATGAATTGAACAATCATTTTTTTCCTTTATCTTTCCGTCAATTTTTTTTATTGTTATTATTATTTCATATTGCCCATATGATGCATTTGAAAAAACGAAAACTAAAATAAAAACAAAAACAAAAGCAAAGCAATATTGATTATCATTTTCAATTCTCACTTGCCCGGGTTTTTTTTTTGTTTTCTTTTTGCCAATATAGAAACTTATTGAATTAATTGAATTTATTAATATTATTATATCCATATAAATGATAATAATAAACGTTATTTTTTTCCAATTTAATAATGATAATGATGACGATAGCAAAGATATTTTTTTCCAATAAAAATATGTCGAAATAAAATGTTTTACACATCAATTTAATATTCACTTTATAAAATTTAACTTTATTTTTCACAATTAAACATCAATATTAAATACAAATATTAACCACCAATTAAAATACGATAATTAACCACCATTGAGTTGAATTCCGCCGATTAAGTCGATAACCGATATTTACCAAAAATACCACCATGTAACCCAACTATAATTCAACCAACGTTTGCCAAGTTTGATGGAGTTTATATATGTTTTTCCATCAAATATTTCCAGTTCCATCCGATCAAAACATCCATCCAATGCTTAGACTGCCGATTTCCGCCATCAATGTTTTCGTTTCGATATTATTCAGCATCCTGTTTTTTTGATCTTCTAAATTATTTTGTTATCAAGTCCAACTCCATATTTGTCCATAGTCCAATAGTTCATCAACAAGATTTGTTTATTTTCGATATTCGATTTCCTTCCAATAAGTTTGCTGATGATTTGTTTTGATTTCCAATTCCCGTCAATTTTTTAATTTCTTCACGATAAATGTTTTGGTATTGTTTTAATCCATATTCCGCGGCATCCTGTTATATCTTCATTATTTATTCAATTTCAATTCCATCCTGTCCACAGCCCGAATTTCATCAACAAGATTTGTTTAATTTTCCATTTCCTTCCAATAAGTTTTGTTTTAATTTTCCAATTCCCATGAATAATAATTTTTCCACGACATCTCCCCGCTAAAATTGATTTCCGCAAATTGGTTTTCGTTGCTGGTTTCGTTTCGTTTTGTTTGGCACGTTATGTTCATTTATTAATGTTCCAAGTTATGCAATTAACTTTTACCACGACCTTTACCACCTGATTTACCAATCTTATGTTTTCCGATATGTCCAAAATAAATGATCGTTCCAACCGTTAAACCAAACAAATCCATTACTAACAATACGATATCGATAATTTGTGCCAGGAATTTCCAATTTCAATATTTTCCGGTTACCACTTGTCTAATATTCTTCCAATAATTAAATTTTTCTGTTTGTTGTCCATAATTTCCCATTTTTTATGATCGATTCCAATTCCAACCAATTTTAATCTTCCATGACATCCTCCCGCTTAAATAAATTCCCGCCATTCGTTTCGTTTTGTTTTGTTTTAATTTATTTTATATCTTCTGTTTTTCAATAGTATTCAATATTCAGAAAATTTTCGACCTCCAATATCCGTCAATTCTTCATTTTCCAAAATTGCCGTCATGGCTTCTTTGTCCATTATATCATTCCATGATTGTTCCAAATTTATATTCGTATCATTTTCATTTTTCCTTTTCCCGGTTGGTGTATTTAACATATGATTTTGCAGCTCTTTAACTGATGTTTGCTCTTGTCCATTATTTGTTTGCTTTGCTCCTCTGTATTCTTTAGGATAAATATTGTGTTGTCCATAGTATGCTGCTGGTTTTATCATATTTTTCTGTCGTACAGAGCCATTTCCCTGTTGTTGTTCAATACGATTGTTTTTCAATTCATTAAATTGTTGATTCTGTTGTAAACAGAACATAGTGTTATGTTTTCCATCGCATAATTCACATGTTTGCTCCATCTTGCAAAATCTACTTGGATGTCCTTTACCAAAACAATTCCAGCATAAACGTTTATCGATGATAATATTACGTTTTTCTTCCAATGATAATTGAGATTTACATTCTTTTGTATCATGTGTTTTGTTGTTACAAAAATGACAGAACATCCATTTTCTTTGATCATAATTATAATTATAATTTTCTCCAATATTTATGTTTCTTTCATTTGAAGCATATTCATTTCGTTTTTCAGTTGTTACTTCAGGTGGATCGTAATACATTTGCACTCGTTTTTGCGCCAGTTTTAAATCTTTTTCCAAAAACTGAAACAATTCTTCCATTGTTAATCCGTCCACATATCCCAACGATCGCAAAGCCGAAGAAGCCAATTTATTTATTACGTATAATTTTAATGTTTCAATTACATATTCGCTAGATGATGCTTTTACCAACATTTTGTAAGCATTTCTTGCTTTGACCAATAAGTTTCTTGTTGAAATAATATCAAATTTTTTTTGATTTGGTGTTTCCTTTAAAAATTTAGAAAGAACTCTTGTTTGGATTTCATATTCATTATAAAAATATTCTTTCAAATGATTTTTTGCCGTTTCGTAGTCACCACTTTCCGATAAACCTAACAACCATGTTCGAGTTTCGTCATCCATCTTTTGTCTCAAAATTTGAAGTTTTAATGCGTTTGATATATCTGCATTATCCACGATTTGTAAAAAAGGTTCGAAAAATTCATGAAAATTCAAAAACTCTCCATCGAACGGTAACAATAATTTTATTTGTCCAGAATCGAATTTTGTTGTTGTTCCTTGATCTATTGACGTTGTTGTTTCATTGAATTCATTTTTTATGTATTTTGAACAAGTTTGGCTTGGTGTGTTTTGTGATTTTGGCTCAATATTTTTTTCTTCAATTTGTTTTTCGATATTTCCCACCATTTTTAATATTTTCGAATAATTTTCAAATGTTTCCTTCGTTTTCCATTCATAGTTTTCTTCCTCATACGATTGTTTTAATTCTGCACAAGTTTCCGATATTTTCTTCTTTAATGATTCATGCTCGTTAGCATACTCTATTAGGCGGTGAGTTGCTACAATTACCGGTATTTTTGAAAACTTTTGTTTTTGTAATTCTTTAATTATATCGTCCATTTTTCGATAGATTTTTCCTTTTAGAGATTCCATTTTCGACAGTTGCGACGTTAGTTCCATTTTTTTTCAATTCTTTATTATCTGCCATTTTAATTATAATTTATTTTATAACCACTGGTTTTTGTTTTTAAAGTTGTTTTATTATGATTATTTAATATATTATGTTTACGACCCACAATATTCTTAATGATTTTCACCAATTATCACGGAAATATAATTTCACCAAATTTGTTTATCGATTCACTAATGTTGTCACAAATTTTTTTTTTCTTCACCAATGTTCACAGAATTACAATTTCACCAATTTTGTTTGTTGATTGACCAATGTTTTTCACTATTTTTTTACCAATATTCGCAGAAGTACAATTTCACTTATTTTGTTTATTGTTTCACCAATGTTTTCACAATTTTTCACCAATTATATTAGAAGCACAATTTGATCTTGCTGGCTTGTCGAAATAAAATGTTTTACACATCAATTTAATATTCACTTTATAAAATTTAACTTTATTTTTCACAATTAAACATCAATATTAAATACAAATATTAACCACCAATTAAAATACGATAATTAACCACCATTGAGTTGAATTCCGCCGATTAAGTCGATAACCGATATTTACCAAAAATACCACCATGTAACCCAACTATAATTCAACCAACGTTTGCCAAGTTTGATGGAGTTTATATATGTTTTTCCATCAAATATTTCCAGTTCCATCCGATCAAAACATCCATCCAATGCTTAGACTGCCGATTTCCGCCATCAATGTTTTCGTTTCGATATTATTCAGCATCCTGTTTTTTTGATCTTCTAAATTATTTTGTTATCAAGTCCAACTCCATATTTGTCCATAGTCCAATAGTTCATCAACAAGATTTGTTTATTTTCGATATTCGATTTCCTTCCAATAAGTTTGCTGATGATTTGTTTTGATTTCCAATTCCCGTCAATTTTTTAATTTCTTCACGATAAATGTTTTGGTATTGTTTTAATCCATATTCCGCGGCATCCTGTTATATCTTCATTATTTATTCAATTTCAATTCCATCCTGTCCACAGCCCGAATTTCATCAACAAGATTTGTTTAATTTTCCATTTCCTTCCAATAAGTTTTGTTTTAATTTTCCAATTCCCATGAATAATAATTTTTCCACGACAAATATAACAACAACGACAGCAAAGCCTGCAGGTCTAAATAGAATCGATTTACGTTGGTTTCATTGGTAGATTTTATTTGTTTTTTTCGTTTCGTTTCGTTTCGTTTCATATGAACACAGAATTTACATTAACTATTCATCCGTCATCATCAATGACGAAAACAATTTTGAAGGAAAAGTTTTTTTGAAATTAAAAATTTTCTTCTTTTTTTTTGGCTGTCGTCATTGGATCCTGGTTTTTTCTCCAAATGAATTCTATTATTCGGAAAGTGAATAAATTTTACGTTTTTTTTTCATTTATCAAAAAATAAATTTCAAACTTAGAAAACATTGATTTGATCAAATTTCACTTTTTTCATTATTTGAAACTATTTTTTTACTTTTATCGTTTTTGTTTTCATCATTCATATGGCACCGAATGAATTTGAAACAAACGAACAAAAACAAACGAATAGTGTACCTGAGCATTTTCTTTATTGTTTTTTTTTCGTTTTCTTGTCAACCAAAAAAAGAAGAAAGTTTTCAATTTAACACAATTTGTTTCACTGGATTCTTTCATTTTTTTTTGTTGTTGTTTTGTTCCAATTCAATAATTCTTTGAAAAATTATTGTTCAATAAGTTCATTCTTACATCATTCTTCTCTGTTGACAACATTCAAAAAAAAGAAAAGAAAAGAAAATTCTCAACTTAATTGAATATAAATAAGGAAATGTGTTGGAAAAAAAACATGAAGAAAATTTGGAAACTTTTCAAATAGATTCTACCTACTAATATTAGCCATTATTATTATTTTAGTTTTTTTCTTTATTAATGAATAATTACCAAAAAAGAAAGAAAGAAAGTTTTTTCTTCTTTGGTACACTGAATTTATGTTTGTTTTGAGTGGTGTGATGTGTGTGTGTCTGTATGTGTGTGTGTGTGTGGTAAGTGTCAAATGAATAAAAATGGATGTTAAAAGCAAGACTTTACTCAAATGTGTGACCATCTTTTTTTTAAAAAAACATTCGATTCGAATATGTTTTCTATAATCATGTTATTGATATGCTTTTTGTCATTTGTTTTTCTTCTGTGGAGGTGTGGTTTAACCATCATCAAAACCAATTGATTTTTAATTTTAACTTTTTTTTTTTTTTGTTAATCATCAATCAGACTATATTTAAACCGGAAAATTGTCTATGAGAAAAAAAACCAATTGCCTTTGCAATTAGGCTATCATATTGTTGTTGTTTTGTAGCAAAAGTTTTGTTTTGTCTTGTTTTTGATCTAATTCATTCATGATTACCATAGGGTTGGTTGGCCAATTACCATTTGTATTCAATCCAAAAAAATGGTTATAGTTAAAAATCTATGTGTAAACTTAGAAGTTTTTCCCCTATATCTTCATCATGATCTATAGTTAACCCCTTGTTCTATTCTCTGAAATGTTTGTTTGTTTGTTCTTTCAACAACAACAACATATAGTTCAGGTTTATGTTTGTTTGTTTTTTCACATTCACAGCATTCATTCATTGCTTAATACAAGAGAACAGGAAATGTTTTCACAAGGAAAGGAAAAGAATGGAGAAATTTTCTTGTTTTTATTCTTTCTTATCTTCCAATTTTTTTTTTGAGCCCATAAAAATCTATATAAATTCCCAAAACAACACACACGAATCTTTCTATTTTTTCTTTTGATTATTTTTTTTATAATGGTAAATCATTTTCTTCCATCGATCGATCGATTGGTTAATTTTTTTTTCTTTATTCATTATATTCATGTTGGCTAAATTGTTGTCCAAACACAGAAATTTTTTTTTCCAATTCAAAAAAAAAAAAACATTCATTTTGCGTCATTGTTTAGAATTGAAAACTTTATTCATTTTTTAAATTAAATTTTGTTCATACAACGAAAGTTCTGATCACATGATGAAACAGAAAAGAAAAGGAAAAAGAACCGTATTAATTCCATTGAAAAAAATTTAATCAAAATAATTAATCCTACGGTGTTTATGAAGTAATTATTTTCTTTTTTTCTGATCAAAATCATTGTTATTGATAAATGAATGAATGAATGGAAAAAAAATATTAATTAATTGGCTGGTATTAATAACATTTTTCATCAGACAAAAAAATGTACCTTTTTTCTGGATAAAGGTGTCTGTATTCGAGCAATTTTCATCACCATCCGAACTAGACAATACACTTGATAATCTGGAAAATGTATGCATGTGACGTGTGTGTGTATTTTGCATCAATGATTTTGTTTTGTTTTTTTCTTGCTACTGGCAACAAAAACGATAATTTCCTTTTTGTTTTGTTTAATGGATAAAATAATAATAAAATGTGTTCAATGTGCTTGAATAATTTGGATCGATTTGGGCAATTTTGTCGATATCGTTTTATTTTTTTCACAAGGAAAATAAATTTACAACATATGTTATGAATTGGTTTTTTGGACTTTAAGTAAAATATATAGCCCATCATATATTTTATAAGACATTTTAAATGTCAACAACTGGATAGTTTTTGAACTTTTTTTTTCTCTTATCAACAACAACAAAATGTTCATGAAATTCATTGAAATTTTGGATTTCATTTTGGATTTCCCTTCTGATTAATAATTTTCATTTTTTACAAATGAAAATGATTACAACAATTCAATGCAATCATTTTCATTTTGTAAAAATGAACACTTCTTTATTTTTTGCAATATTTGCTTTGCAAGAAACATCTTTTTCTCATTCTAAACAAAAAAAAAGAAGATATTACATTGATCCTTATCCAAATGTACTATTTGTACATCAGTTCAATGTACGGTTATAATAGAATCGAATGATAAATAGAAATTAATTCCAATGAAATAAACATTGTCATCTTTAACAATGACAATGACGACGACGACGATGACAACAACAACAAAAATCCAATGATAATGAGAATATCAATGATTAACAGAAGCAAAGAAAAAAAAGATGAACACCATCATCAAACAACAACGACATCAACAACAACTTTGTAATTCAATTCCTAAAGTATGTTTATTTTGTGTGAAGAATCTCTTTCACGCTCGTTTGTTTGCTCGCTCTCTCTCTCTAAATACAAATAATCATCATTACATAACTATGATGTTCATCAATAATGATAATTTAAGTAAGGGAAAAAAAATGATCGGTATTTGAGAAATTCCGATGCTAAGAATCGAATTATTTGGACAATCACTTTTTGTTTTGTTTTACTTACTCCCCCCCCTTAACAACACATTTTTTTTGTTTGATTCTGGTTCTTCATCATCATTATGATTGATCAATCTATTTACTAACTATCTTTTATCTATCTATATATAAAGAGATAAAAGAGATGACTTTTACTATTGAGAATAAATTGTTGTTGTTGTTGTTGTTTTTATTTGTTTTGAGATATCCAACAACAAAAAAACCGATTGGAGAAATACAAATATTCCATGTCTACACACACACTAAAACGATCCAATTAAAATTTGGGATATGGCATCTTTCTTTTTGCTTTTTCACATTTCACTTTTTTTTCTTCTCTCGATCTCGTATTGTGATCGTTCAATTTCTGGTTATTTCTGGTATTGTCAAAAAATGTATTGTGAAAATAAAAAAGAGAAATTTCCTTTTTGGAATTGTTCCGTTTGTATATTACAAAAACACACACACATAATAATAATAATGATTACCACATACATTTATCAATTCTTCTGGTACTTTTTTTTTGCTTATTATTGTCATGGTGTTTTGTGTGTGTGTATGTTTCTGGTACCGTTTTTTTTCTGGTACTGTTCCATCTCATTATATAATTAGATGATGACCTATTCTCGAAAAATAGCACTGTGCACTCACACAACAATTCTCAATGACATAATGATATAATGACGATCCAACAAAAAAACAACAGAAAAAAAACTCTACGAACATCAATCGACTCACACACACACGGAATGTTGATCAAAAAGAATAATAAAAATGAAATTAAAAAAAGTCATAGGGCCTATTGTCAAAAAATTCCTCACTCTTCTTTTTTCTGTTTTGTTTTGTTTTCGATTGCGTGTCATTTATTTTCTCTCAATGAATGATGATGATAATGATGATGATGATTTTTTTTCTTTCTCATCTTCGATTCTTCTTTTCCATACAAAAATACAATTCACCTATCATATTTCTATCTATTATACTTTTTTTTGTTTTGTTTTGTTTTTTTGTATTGGATTTTTGTCTTTTAGTTTTTTTTTGTTGTTGTCGTTGTTGTTGTTGTTATCACCATTATTATCATCAACATCTTGAAAAATTCGTTTGCCATTTTACTTATTGTTGTTGTTGATGTTGTTGATTACTTGTGTGAATTATATTTGTGTGCAGAAAAAAAACACAGAACAAAAAAAGATGGAATAAAAATGTTAATGCTGTCCCCTGTCCTGTCAACAGCCATCATCAAGTGATGGAACAATTTTGTTTTTTTTCTGGAAAACTAAAATGACAAAGAGATAGAGAGGGAGAGAGTCTGTTTAGGTTCGGGTTTCTATTATTGTTTTTTTGTCTTTTACAAAATTCAAATACCCGAATTCCGTTAATAATATTCAATTGCTTCATTTTTTTTTGCACAAACGAATGTGTATTCATGCATTTGTCATTTCATCAACGAATCATTTGATATTACAACAACAACAACAACCAGAAAAAAAACGCATAATAATTATTTAGATAGGGACAAATAGAAAGAAGGGGAGGTACAATTGCACTTGATAATCATCATCAACAAACAGACAACAATAGTGATGTCCTCTTTTTTTTATTATCATCATCATCATCATTATCATCATTCATTTAATTCAATTAATTTGATCATATTGCCAAAAATGTTGTTCAACATTTTTATTATTACCATCATTATCATTAAAATTTTATATCATTTGACCTTACTACTATAGTTACAGAGTTCATTTTGTATCAATTTTATTCAATATGATGATAATAAATTTCTTTTTTTGATGGGTTTTTCCCATTCGATCGTTATCCTTATTGGCATCAGCTTTTGTTGTTGTTGTTGTTGTTGGAAATGCCAAATATCATTGTTATTGGGAAAAAAGAAAAAGAAGAAGGGAATCTTTTTACAATGAAAAATAATCTGTATATGCATTTTCATATGATGATTATTGATCCTAAGAATCAATTAAATCGGATCATCATCAATAATTTTTCTTCCAGAATATTCTAATAACGATATTTATGAATGGAATGGAATCAAAAAAATGAACATCTTTCATAATCTTAGATTTAATCTTGTTTTTATTATTATTATTATTATACATGATGATGATAAGGTGGCAGCAACAACAACAATGACAACAAAAAAAATTTTTTATTATGATTAAACATCAAGGACAATAAAAAATTCGGTTGCCGTTACTGTTACTGCTACTGTTACTGTTACGGTTGTTTGCTTCTCATTTCATTGTCGAAATTTATTCGGTAACCATGTTGAATTGATTATGATGATGGTGAAATATAATGAAAAAAAGAAAAATCCATTATGATTGTAATAATAATAATAATGATTATAATGTTGATAATGTTCATAGTCAGAAACATAGCCGAAAGCCGTTGTCATTGGCATTTTCTCCAGTAAAAT
The DNA here is from genome assembly GCF_027571235.1 of Dermatophagoides pteronyssinus. NCBI lineage: Eukaryota > Metazoa > Arthropoda > Arachnida > Sarcoptiformes > Pyroglyphidae > Dermatophagoides > Dermatophagoides pteronyssinus. Next base: position 4,677,240 of record NW_027461525.1, read on the forward strand.
GTTCCAACGAAATGAAATGTTGATGATGATGATGAACAATATTATTAATAATAATGAACGAATTGAATTGAAAAATGATTTCACATGCGCTTCCCAGAAGAAAGAAAGGAAAAATGTACCGAAACCACCACCACCACCACCACTATCATCATTACACCGTGTTGTTTGGTCATAAAGAATATTCTCTTCTCTATAGTTTGTTTTTTTTTTGAATATAAAATATTAAATAATAAATTCAGACAACCAAATAATAATAAGCAATAAGTTAAACAAACGACAAATTCCTGTACATTAAAAACATGTTGTCGTTTGTTTGTTTGTTTGTTTGTTTGTTTGCCGGTGATGGTTGGATTTATTTGTATTTTATGTTTTTTTGCTATCCATAGGTTCACTTTTTCTCTTTTTTTATGGAAAAAAACAACATAATAGATATGTAACGAAGTGGAAAAAAAGAAGCCACAAACCTAGGTTTTTTTTTCTTTGAAAATTTTTTTCAAAAAAAATATGAATGTTTTTTGGAGAATAAAAACAAGCCATGGGAGTGCAAAGATGATGAGAATAAAATTCTGGAAATAAAGAAAAACTTTTCAAGTAAAACATTTCAACCATAAATTCCAATAGTTAGTAGAATATTCAGTGCAATTGAATGAACAAAAATAATAAAAGACAAATTCTAAAAACATTTCTGAAATGGTGATTTCAAAAAAATGAAAAAATGAAATTGAAACGTTCAAAACTTTAAAAAACAAACAAACAAACATCTACGCTTTAAGAGAAGAAACGAAACCTTAAAAAGAAAATTTAAATTTCTAATTTTATTACGCAATATATTATATTATGAATTGTAACCGTTTGTAAATGTTTAAAAAGTTAAAAAAAAAATTTTCCATTAGCTTCTTTCTCTCTATCTATATATACCCTTCAATGTCAACTTTCCTGCATTGCATTTTTTTTTTCAGTGGGCAAATTCTATCCATATTTCTGTTTACACACAATATATATGCACACAATGCAAATGAAAACTTATACCTGAACACAAAACAATCATTTTTTTGTTGGCTGGTTGTTTGTTGCTTGATTTCAAATGTTTACTAAATAAATTATATAAAAATTTTTTTAAAAAAATTTAATAAAATATAAATGATATACATTAATATTATTTCATTTCATTTCATAGGTAAATTAGTAAATGAAAAAGATTGAGTGAGTGAGAGAGAAACAGAAAAAAACGGCAATTGAATCGGGATTTCTACAATTACATTTCGCAAACAGTGAAAAAACAGTGCCTTATTGACATTGTGAAACACCAATCAAAAAAAACAAACCTAAATCACTCGGGGTTTTTTTTCCCAATTTGTTTGTTTGGTTGGTTGTCGAGAATTTCAATCAAACAAAAATGAAATGAATAAATAAATAGAATGACTAAATTACAAATAGGAAAATTGAATGAAACTAAACGACCAAAACCAAATATTATTATTATTATTATTATTATGTTTTGTATATGAATAAATAAATAGACGAAAAATTCATCGATTTTCTCTTCTCTTTATCTCTCTATCTCTATCTCGCTCGGGTGATGCATTTCACAGAATATATCTTTCTTTTTTTTTTGTTGTTGTTGTACCGAGAATCTCATGAACTTAATTTCATTTCACTGTGTGTGTGTGTGTGTTATCAGTAGTTTTGTTTTTGTTTTTTCATTCATTCATTCATCATTTATTGATGATTAAATTTTGGTTGTTGTTGTTTAATTTATATACATATATGTGTGTTTGTAAACATGTATAAATTCTTACATTATCTTTTTTTGTTTTGTTTTGTAAATACTTTTTGCATTTACACACGCAGAGAGAGAGAGAGAGAGATGAACTTATCAATCGAATTCTGTTTTGGTTTATTCATGAAACCTTGGTGCAAAAGAATTGAAAAGAATTTCTTTCGACATTGTCAGATTGCTGTTGTTGTTGTTGTTGTTTTCCTTGGTGACCACCAAAATTACATACTAATGTCTTTTCTAAACTAATCAATATACTTTCTTACCCAAAGAAAAAATTTAATTCATTATCCACTTTGGTAATAGTATTGTATCCATACAAACAACAACAACAACAACAACAACAACAAGATGGACATCAATATCAAATCTATCAATAGGTTTCTTAGCTATGATGCAAATAAGAAATTTAATCAAAAATCTATGATTATAATGAATTTAAAAGAAGTTTTTTTTTCCATGGAATTTGAATGGAATCAAGCTTTTATCCATCTTACTTAACTTGATAATAAGATTTATATTATCTTCTTCTTCAACAACAACAATTTCTCCATTGAACAAGAATTTTGACTTTGAAATATTATGGATGTTTTTTCTGTTTTGTTTTGTTTTGGTTCAATAGTATCTATCTTGTTAGTATAGCAATATACAACCAAAAAAGAAAACAAACATTGAAAAAAATACAACACTTTCAGATCTTGATCATATCGTTTTCTATGGTAACAATTCAATGTAATGTTGTTGTTTTTTTCATCATCTATTTATTTTGCTATTTGCTGCTTTAATCGATTTTTTCTTCTTCTTCTTCTCGTTACTTACCAATATACCAGAATAAGCAGAAAAGACTTATGCTATTTGGCCTTTTTATCCAAACAAAAAAAAAGCATATACAGAAAATAGAGACTTTTTTTCAAATAGCAACATCATCATTGGCCATTTGGGCCAAAACGAAAAAAAAAAATTCGCTTAAATAAATTTATATTCTTCAGCCATTGATGAGCTTATGATTATGTTTGATTTTTCCAGCAAGACTCACTACATATTGACATTGTAACATTGAAAATAATCTTCAAGATTAAAGTTTTTTTGTTTTGTTTTGTTTGTTGTTTTGTTGCAAATCGATTTGAATCCAGTCATATATAGGAACAGAGAGTTCAGCATATGTGTGTGTATTGTTTATCATCAGAATGTGTAGAAAAAAAAAAGAAAAAAGCCAAATGTCAAATACACCAGATTGCTACAAAATTATGATGAATGATCACCATAAGAATAATAAAGGAGAGGATTTTTTTTTGGATTTTTCTTAACAGAAATGTTACAACAATACATATGATACTCAAACACAATGTACAGAAAGAGATTAAACGAACAGGTGAATTATTTTAAGTAAAACATAATAATAATAATAATTTATCTGGTTGGGTTATGAATATTAAATTATTATATTCTTCTCATTTTCTGTTCTGTTCTGTGTTCTGGTCTGGTTTCATTGAAACAGAAACATTTTTTTGGTTGATTATCGAATCTTTTTGTTTGGGATTCATAAATTTGCTGCTGCCATGTCAGAAGTTTGGATTTTTTTTTGGTGCAAAAACTTTTATCCCAAAAACTGAAAATCATCATTAAATTATATCAGCATTTTTTTGGTGCTATAATAATGATATACGAAAACTTTTTCTTCTTCCATCTCTATCTATATCCCATAAAATTGTTGTTGTTTTTTTTTGTTGCAAAAAATATGATTGCAAACGAAGAGGGAAAAAAATCAATGTTTTTTTTGTCCAAAATGATTGCAATAATCAATCCCTTTTGTTGTTGTTGTTGATTCTGGTTATTCACAAACACACACACATTTACCAGTTACGATAATCGAATTGAATTGAATTGGATTCAATTCAATTTAATTTTATGATGAGCAATAATATTAACAACATTGGCCAGTATTGACAATATTGACCAAATTCCATACAGAATGATTAGAATTTTGTGTGTGTGTGTGTATGTTTTCCTATTTATCCAACAAGGAGAGAACGAATTACTGTCCAAATTTTATTGCATATATTCAATTGAATTGAATTGCATGTTTGTTTGTTTGAAGCGGATGAAGGGGAAAAAAACAACCGAAACGTTTATGTTATTATCATGGAATGAAATTGGGATTCACCACACACACAACCGAATTTCAATTTGCAAAATAACAAATTTCTTATTTGTATTTCTTAGAATCGGGTGTTTGCTGTCTTAATAATAATAATAATCAATGTGTGTGTATGTCTGGCACATTCAATTCATGGTTAATGTGATTTGATCACTTGGTAACTGGTAATGTTATGAAAATATTGCGTGTATCTGCATGTATATTTTTCATTCAATTAAAACCAATCTTATGACATTTCCAACAACAACAGAAAAAAAAAAGTTTGTTTGTTAATTGATTTAAATTTATGATACAATAAGAAAAGCCTGAAGAATAGTGTTGTTGCAATAATAAATCCCTGTGTGTTAAAATTAATAAAAAAAAGTAAAATTTTCACCCTTTTTTTCTTTTGCTGTCGCTATCAATTTGAATATTCAATTAACATTGTCTTTGTTGATATTTGTGACCAGAATTTGTTTTAGTTTGCTGAAACTTTTTTGAAACTATCACTTGACAAATTTTAAATGAAATTTATTATTTTTTTTGTTTTTGTTTTTTTGCTTTTTGCATGGATTTAAATCTCATTAAAATTTCAACCAAAACAAAGAGAAAAAAGAAAATGTTTGAAAATCCAAACATAAATTATAACAATTCGGTCGGTCGTTCAACTAAAACAAACGAAATAAAATGAAATAAATGAGCATAGTTGATGAATAGGGATACTGGATTTATTTCATTTAATTTAGGTATAAAAATAAAAAATAAAAGTTCACTTGGTTAGATGAAAATCATAAATTTCGTTGTTGTTGATAACAAAACATTCATAATTTTGTTTTACCTTGTGGGCAATCTCATTATACATTCATTCATTTATGTATAACGTCTGTGAGTGTTTGGTATCCTGTATCCTGTATTTCAGAGAATATTCTCGATTTTGTTTCTCTCCCCCCCTTGAATGATAATGATGAAAAATCATCTTGATTTTGTTCATAGAATATTTTTTCAATGGGGGGTTTCTCCATAGAAAATAATCACATTATGAAGTGCCAAACAAAAAAATATTGCTGAATCATCATCATCATTGTTCGGAATATAATTCGTTTTGCCAAAAAAAAGAAAAGAAAAAGATTTTGTTATTCAAAAAAATCTTCGATTATGTAGTCGATTGGGTTGAATGTCAATCGTGTGTTCGCTAATTTAAGCAATTTTTTTTTGAATTTTAAATTTTTTTATGTTGTCGAATGATTCGTGTTTATCGATCGATTCAACTAACAACAACAACAACAACAGAAATTCACTTTATTTGCAAAATTCAATTCAATCATGATGTAAACTTGTTTGTTTTTTTTCTTTTCATTCAGGTCATTCTGTGACAAAACAGAATTTTTTTTCGCTGGGTTATTTCCGTTTTTCTTTCGTTGTTTTCACACACCAAAAATTTTCGATTAATAAAGTCTATGGAATTTTCGTTTTCGTTGTTTGAACGAATCTTTGAATGTTTGAAATTTTAAAAATAAACTTTTTTCATTGTTCTTTTGGGTGGGCTACTGTTTTTTTTCTCTTGGTTGTCAATTCTTCAATTTGATTGAATAAATAGAAAATCGACGTGTATAGATCGAAGGAAAGAAAGAAAAGCAAAAAAATCCACAACAAAGCTAAACTAAATTGTTATTCTGGATTTTCTTCATTTTTTTTTTGCTTGAAAAAATATTCAATGTTTGTCATCAGCAAACAAATTTTTATGTTTACCAAACCTGTACCCAAGGATTTTAGTTATTTTCAAGGAAAAAGAAATGCAATTTTCGCAGAAATATTTTTTCTGTATTCAAATTTGATTGTAATTTGATTTCTGTTTTTTCCTTTTTGTTTGATTATTTTAGTTCCAAGATTTGATCTCAACAAACCTGAAGATGGTTTTCATGCTATCGTCAAAGAAAATGATCGTACAGTAATCATTTCACCAAGGATTAAAGTTGTCGATGGTTAGTATTTAATCTATCAATCAATAAAAACATTTTTTTAATCATAACAAAAATTTTCATTCAAAATTCCGTTTACTTCTTATTATAGCTGAATTATGTAATATTGAAATTGTAAACAAACATCATAATGATATACCATTCGAAATACAGATTACCGATCAGCTTAATGGTGAAGCTATCATTATCGCTAAACGCGATCTTAACTGTGAGAAAAAACGTTCTTATCATTTTACAATGCGAGCTGTATCATGTACTGGACAATATTCAGCCAAGTAAGCTAATTTTTATGATTAAAATAAAATTTTTCCCCCCATTAACAATATAAAATTGAATTATTTTATATTTCTTCATCCCAATCTCACTAGCACTACTGTACACGTAACAGTTGAAGATGTTAACGAATTTGCACCGGTTTTTCGACAAGATTCTTATGTTGTTACAGTAAATGAAGGACGTATTATTGATCCAATAATACAAGTAGAAGCAATCGATCATGATTGTAGTCTAAAATATAGTGAAATTTGCAAATATGAAATTATTGGCGGTGACAAACTAAACACACCATTTACAATTGATTCAAATGGAAATATCAAAAATACAAGAGCATTGTATTATAAAGAATCACATAATCATATTCTTGAGATTGTTGCTTATGATTGTGGAATGAAACGATCGAAACCTGCCATTGTTAACATTAAAATTAACAAAGTATGCACATTAGGTTGGAAAGGTAAGTGTACAATAAAAAAAAATATCATCAATCAAATATGTCAAACAAATAACAAAAAGAAAAACCTGGGGACAATTTACCATTTTATTAATTTCTATAATAAAATTAATCAATTTTTCATTTTTTTTGGGTTTAGGTATACCTGAACGTATGGAATATATACCAGGATCTGGTTCAAGAGTTTTGGTTCCGGATGCTGAATTACAGTTGTGTGATTTTCCATGCGAAACTGAAAATGTTACTGTTCGTATGTCATTGGCTACACATCATATTGGTAAAGGTTGTGATCGTGATACTTATTCAGTTGAATCACAAAGAAAACTTTGTGGTAAGTTTTATTCATAATCATCATCATCATCATCATTCTTATTTTATAAATTTGCTGTCATTATTTTTGTAATCGATTCGAATTACTTGATTTTTTTTTATAATTATTATTATTATTATAAACAGGAGCTACTGTAGAAAGTATCGATCTACTTCCATCACCAACAACCGGTTCAGAATGGATGCGTGATTTACCTACTGACGAAGGTCGTGAAAGTGATCAAATTTATGAATTTGATGGTACCAATAATGCTGTTATTGTTCCTGAAAATGTTTTCGATCATAATTTGACTAGTAAATTTACAATTTCTTTTTGGATGAAACATGAACCACCATTAGATCAATCGAATAAACACATTAAAGAGCACATTATTTGTAATGCAGATGATCATAGTAAGTGTTTCAATTGGTCCATAATCTATAGATCAGTGTTTCATTTTTTTTGGTTATGTTTTTTTTAATTTGCAGAAAAAAATCGCCACCACTATTCTTTATTTGTTCGCAATTGTCGTTTGATATTATTGCTTCGTAGAGAATTTGATGAAGAAAAACATACTGTTTTCAAACCAGCTGAATATCGATGGAAATTGGCACAAGCTTGTGACAATGAATGGCATCATTTTGCAGTCAGTATGGATTTTCCGGATGCAACACTTTTTGTTGATGGTATAAGATTTCATAATAGTTCATCTAATCCAGAAATTGTTGATGATTGGCCACTTCATGCTGTAAAAGATGTCAAAACAACATTTAGTGTTGGTGCATGTTGGGAGGGTAAAAAATCGAAAATGAATTTCCATTTTAGAGGATTTCTTGCCGGATTAACATTACTAAGAGGACAAACAGAAAATGCAGACATTTTCAAATGTCTTCATCATTGTAAAGAAGGATTACGACAACCAAGTTCAGATTCAATCGATACTGGTATTGATATTCTTTCAAGTGGTGATTCTACTTCAATTATGGTTACAGGAAAAGAATCGATCGATGTTGAAGATGTTGTTTCACAAATTTCTTATATTAATTCAAGAGAATATCCAACACCTGGTAGACGTAGCTTAAAGATTTCCACCTGGGTGACGTATGTGATTTTTTTTTGTTAATATTTCCACTAAGATAGAAAAAAATAACTTTTTTTTGGCTATGATTGTATAATGATGTTCATAGATGTTCTAATGGTAAAAAGATAAAAGTTCCACAAGTGGACACCTACGTTATGGTAATGCCTGCTGATCCTCCAACCATTCTGATTAATGGAACACCTAATTTGGCTCGTGAATATGAATCATTTATGCAAGGAATTGAATTATTTTCATCTGTTTCCATATATATCAATCAGGAAAATGAAAATGAAAATAATGAATCGGATAATGATATTAATGAAGATAATAATGATGATGATGAAATGAATAATGTTCCACCAAGTATAGCAAAACTTATTGGTGAACATAAATTAGATAGTTGTAGTATTAAAGTCTATCCACCATTAAATCCGGATCATGAATACTTTAGACTACCGAATCAAATGATGTTAAATCTTAATATTCGATATAAAGAAACAAAAGATGGAATAATTATCTATGGTAAATTTTTTTCTTATTGTTTTTCATTATTATTAATATGCTTACTCATCAAAATTATATGATTTGTTTTTTCATTTATAAAAGGCGCGGATTCTGTTCATAATTACAACCAAATAATTCGACAACTAATATATTTTAATCGAAAACCGGCATATTATCTGAATCGAGCATTTAAGCTGACATGTTCAGAATTAAATAGACGTTTTAGTAGTAATGATTATATACAAACATTGACCGTAATACATCCAAAAATTGAACCAATGGAATCTAGATCATCATCATCATCATCATCATCCGCATCAGCATCAGCAAGTGGTATTGGTGTACAAACATTTGCAGCACATTCTCATATCAATGAACATAAGGTCGAATTAAAAGAACCACTTATCAAAAGTACAGCTCATTTTTTCGATAATAGCATCACAGTTGATCCTAATGATAGTTTTGTTCGAGCAACACCAAGTATGTATTATATATTCTTGATCTATTTAGTCTATTTTAACTATTATATCCATCCATATTTATTCATTTTATTTTCTTTTTCTTTCCTTTTTAAAAAAATAAATAATGTTCAGGTCACGCAGTCACCATTATAATTGTAGTTTGTGTAGGATTTCTTGTTTTTATGATTGTTTTGGGCGTCATACGGATTCGATCGGCTCATCATCGTAATAATGATTCAACAACCGAAGATCAAGAAATGGCATGGGACGATAATTCATTGAATATTACTGTTAATCCTCTTGATGTATGTATTTTGGATTGTTTTTTTTGCTATCATTTTATTTTTTAGTTAATATGTTCAGTAGAAACAAAAAAAAAATGATTTATCATAATTTGAATTTAATATATTCTTTCTTTCATTTCCCTTGATTATAGCAAATTGAACAAGAAAATGAAAATTCACAATTAAACGATGATGATGATGATAGCGATAGTTCGGATGATGCAAGCAGTTATCATGAAGATTGTGAAACAAGTGAAGAAGAAGTGGACAAAACTAATAAAAACCGTTCAGAATTAGAATGGGATGATGCTAATTTCTAGTTTTTTTCAACAACAGAAAAAAAATCAAATTTTCAACAACCATCGAGCATAAACAGCCTCTCTTCATTTTTAACACATAGTACATTATATATCACTTTTATCGATATCTATATCAATTTTATTTGTTGAATGCAAAATTATTATTATTATTTTCGTAATAATTTCGCTTGATCATTTTTTTTCTCAGCTTTCTTTTTCCTCTACTGTTTGTGTGTTTGATTGATCAATTTCATCTCTTTCTCTCTTTCTCTCTCTTTCTTATTACACTTTTATCTTATTTGTAAATATCACACAAAATATATGATAAATTTGACAGCTTCAAAATGATGAAGAAAAAAAAATTCTACAATTTTAAAAGTTTAAACCAGGAAAATTCTCGATATATATAAAAAAAAATCGATTCTCAACCACAACCGATAATGACCACCATCTTATCTCGAACGATATGATTACGTTATGATTGTATTTTTTTAAAAAAAGCAAAAAAAAAAAAAAATATAGAATATTCTTCGTTTTATTTTAGTTTTTTTTTCGTTTTGGTTCTGATATTGAATTTTTCTTTTTTCAACCATTATCATTACAGTGAAAAAACAAACAAACAGAGAACAACAACAACAAAAAAAAACAACTCCCTTGTTTTGTTTTGTTTCTGGATAGAAAATAGCATAAAAATCTTAGGGTTTTTTTTGCCTGATTATTCTCTCTCTCTCTCTCTCTATCGCTAACTATCTTAACGTTTGTTCTTCTTTGTGCCATATTCATCGAATGATATCATTTAGATAATGATGAGATTTTGTATTTTGTGTTTTTTTTTATTTTATTTATCTAGTTCAATTACCACCATTGACATTTAACATACACATATAGACAACATACACGGACAAATAAACAAAACGAACCCATCCACCACCACCAAAACCACTACAAGCACCACCAGCGGCCATGTTTTCTTGTTTAATATTTGTTGTTTTTTCATTCTGTTCTGTTTTCTCTTTTGGTCTAGTTATTTTATTTCACTATCGCTTATTTTTTTTCTTGAACGTTATTTCACAATCGTTATCGGTATATTCATTTCCTTCTTTCTTTCTTTTTTGTTTTATGCCTTGTCTTATCCCATATTTTTTTTTGTTTGTTTGTTTTGATGAACACACACACACAAACACCAAATAAACATCTTTTATATAGAGAATCGTGTTATTTTGCCATTTATATGTTGAAAAAAAATCCCATTTGATTGATTTTTAATCAAAAATAACAACAACAACAAAAAAAACTGTGTGAGTGTGTAAATCGAATATTCTTTCTTTTCTTTTCTTTTTTTTCTGCTATATCCACCTCATAAACAATGAATTTTGATCGATCCATTTCCACTCTACCATATATGTTTTACGATTGATATTTTGTGTTTACTTTAAATCTCCTGTCACATATCTGATTAATCATTTTCTTCGTAAAATTCATTTTTTTTTTCTTTCTGATAATTTCTAAAATAAACTTATCACACACACACATTAACCGGAAATATAGGTTCGAAGAAGATTTTTAGTTTCAACTTACATACACACATCACACACGAACACTTACAATTTATGTTTGTTTGTTTTCTGTTAACATAAAGAATTTTTTTTTGAAATTTTTGACATCCGCACACAATTATGCAAACACCAAATACACAGAAAAAACATTATTATTTCAACAGAGAATAAACAACAACAACAGCAAAAACTAAAACAGGTCACATTCATTCCATTTCACATTATTAATTAATAATAATAATTTATAATGATTATTATTTTGAAAAATAAAAATAAAAATTTTAATTTTGACAAAAAAAAGAATGGTTTTGGTATATTTGTTCATTCGATGATTCGATGATTTTGGTTGATAATGAAAAAAGTTTTTCAGGCTAGTTATCATTATTTTTTTGGTATGTTTGGTTTGGTTTGGTTTGGTTTGAAATTAATCTAATCTAATCATTGGTTCAGCAGTTGATTATCAATTTTTTTTTCGATATAAACGATGCATTTTGCGTTCGTTAGTTGCACACGTTGTCATCATTTGTTGATAAATGAAATTGTTCAAATGCGGAGAATAAAACACAGAAAAAAAACAGAATAGAAAAAAATGGTTAATCGGATATACGGAAATCAAAAAACAAACTACTAGACCAGTTGAAAATGAAAAAAATGTTATTTTTCAATTTCCGAAGATTTTGTAAACATCATCAACAACAACGACGTCGACAACAACAACGTTTTATTTTCATTTATTCATATGGTTGGTTGAAAATTGTTACAATTTTATTTTTTCTTCTTGTTTCATTATACATTGTTATTGATGTAAGTTAAAAGAATTTGATTGAATAATTTTCTTTTATTACAAATAAAAAAACTTTACAATAAATATACTAAACGGAGCCGATTTTCATTTTATCCTTTTGTTGATAGATTTTTCTAATCAACAATAATTTATTTGAATTAGTACCATTGAAATCTATTACAAACATTGATGATATACAGAAAAATTCACAATTTGACAATAATGTGGTCAATGTCGATGTCGATGTCGATGTTGTTTACACATGGGTGAATGGAAGTGATCCAAATTTATTTCATTCATTATTCAATCAAACAAATCAATTATTTATTAATGAATTATCTCAATCATGTACAGCAGCTCCTGTTTGTGATGATCATTATTCTTATTGTATTCATTTGCCTATCGTAATTGTTCGACCTAAAATAATAACCCGAACGAATAATTTTCCAATGAAAAATGTTATTCGATTTGAACATGACAATACTTTATCGGACAACAACAACAACAGCAACTATACAATATTGTTTTTTTCCGATATAAAATACGGTTTGTTTTTCATTATCTCTTTTTTTTGTTTTTGTTTTTCTTCTTCTTCTTCTTCGGGATTCTTAATTAATCAAAAGTTTTTTGTTTTTTTGTTTTGTTAACATCATTATTCTTTCTGTTTTTACTATAGTTCGTGAATTTTATTCCGATTGTATTCGTATTATCGATGGAACAATTTATAAATTTTCACCAACATTTATAATGTCGACAAATGATCAGAATAACAGTACAATTAAATTGGATTCATTGTTAATGCTTCGAACAAAAATAACTTCTCTTAACAATCAACAAAATCATGATCCATTATTCAAATATTTGGATTTTATTGAAAGATCCGATTTTCAATTTCTTAATTTAAGTTTAAATGAAAATTTAACGAAAATTTATTTATATACAAAATTGAATCCAAAAATCAACATTACAAACATAATTACAAAACTTAAATCTTTGACAGATTTTGAATTACATTATCCAATCAATCTACAAATTACAGATCATTTATTTTTCAAACGTCAATTACAAACAAACGAAAATATAGCCAAAAATCGATTTTTTGACAATGATGAATTAAAATATTCGTTACGTTCATTACATCAATATGCACCATGGATTCGTTATATTTATATAGTGACCAATGGGCAAATTCCCAATTGGCTTAATTTGGAACATCCTAAAATACGAATAATAACACATCAAGTATATTTATTTATTCGCCATGATTTCTCATTCTTCATCATATTTTCATTTTCGTAATTATAAATCTTATATTCGTTCGTTTGTTTGTGTGTTATATATAGGAGATTTTCGTGAACCAAAGTCATTTGCCAACATTCAGTTCATCGGCAATCGAATCTCATATCCATCGTATCAAAAATTTATCAAAATATTTTCTCTATTTCAATGATGATATAATATTGGGCAAATCAATCTTTTTGGATGATTTTTTTACAAAAAGCAGAGGATTTCGTATCTATCTATCATGGCCAGTGCCTAATTGTGCCAGCGGTTGTCCACTCAATTGGCTGAATGATGGTTTCTGTGACAAAGCTTGTAATTCATCACGATGTCTTTGGGATGGTGGAGATTGTTTGAACAATACAACAATGCAAACACAAACCCAACAATCGAACAATAACGAAATCAATCAAAAATCAAATGTTCGTCCATTCTATTGTGCTACAAATTGTATAACTAATTGGCTGGGAGATTCTTCCTGTGATCAAGTTTGTAATAATACTGATTGTGCATTCGATATGGCCGATTGTGGTGTGGATAATTTTCAACAATTTTATCAGATCATAATTGAAATCGATAAATACGAATATTATTATCCATCGAATGCTAGCATAATCTATTTGAATTTTACTAAACTTAATGATTATCGTTATGATAGTCGATCATTTCCAATTAAGATTATCGATATCAGTTATAATGTATCATTTATACATAGTGCCGTTTTAAATGAACATTATCGAATTTTAACATTAATGTTTGAACAGAATATAGTGAAAGGTGATTTGAATCTAAACTTAACAGCATCGTTTCGGAAAAAAATTTTCAATTTTAACATTTTCATTCACTGTGATGTTATGATAACGAAAACGTTAATAAATTATACATCATCATCACCATCATTTTTCAATTTAAGTTTAATGATTAATGAAGAAAAACTAAGATATTCGAATATTCTTGAGGAAAGAAAACGACGTCGTTATTCGAAACATCATTCAACCATATCGTGTGGAAATGATTTACAAGATATTTCAGATGAAATTAGTTGGAAATTTCATAAAATCGACAATCATCAAGGATTTGATTATGAACAGAAAAAATTTTATTCCAAAGTAAAAAGCTTATATCATCAATTAATTTGTGATGCAAATTCAAATTTAAATGAAATGAAAGAAAAATTATCCGAATATTTTCAAAAAAATTCGGATGAATTTGTTCGATTTAGATCAAGAAAACTTTTGGATGCTTATGCTGATTCATTGATATATGTGAATCATATTTATAATAAAGAATTTGGTATCGAAGTACGAAAAGTTCCAGCTCATATGGCACATTTTATGGATCGAGATATAATGTTTCGATTACATGATCGTTTTGGAGATGAATTTGAAAAAACTTCATCACATAAGATTCGAAACAGTTTTGATATGCAATTAGCATTTGCTTATTATTATTTCTTAATGAGTGAAACAAAAGACGTGAGCTTCGAACAAATCATTACCAGTTATGATATCGATCATTCTGGGTATGTATTTTTTTAGGATTTTTTTTTGTGTTCTTTTCACTTTATATTAATAATAATATTGTCATCAGAACTTTGAATCGAAATGAATTACAAACATTGGCCCTTCAAATTTATCATAGAAATAATGCTTCAAATGAACTACAGAATCATTTGAAAGAATGCTGTACCAGCTGTGATTGGATCAATGATACACAATCAATGGTAATGTTACTTATTGAAAGAATTTTGATAACTATTTTTTCTTTTTTCTTTTTTTTCTTTCTCATATTTATTAAGAATTCAATAAATTTGAACATTGAAATTCTACAAAAGTGTTCATCATTGATGGAGCATGTTGTCAATAAATTCGGCAGAATAAAAGTTAATAAATATGAAATCATTAATGATGATGATGTCGCATTCAAGATGTTACGTTCAAATCGAACATTACTCGAAATGGAATTAGATGAATTACGTATTAAGCGGAAAAAATTCATTTGTCTAAATGACAATTTTGATCATGATAATCATGATATAAAGGAGAAAAAAGAATTAAACAATATATTGAATAATTTTTATTTAAGTTTATTTCCATATCCATCACCATTTGAATTGAATGAACATTTTCAAAATCCATTTCTACATATTGATCAATATCGAAAATGGAAAAATCATAACAATTGGATTTATGATAATTTTTTCAAATTATTTTTTACATTTAATACAATGTTAATTATTTTAATTTTATTATTATTTAAACTTATCAAAAGAAATCGATTTAATTAATTAATCAATGAATGTTTAATTTTTTAATCATTATCATCACCAGTCTACTAACTGGAATTTATTTTTTATTTTTCTAATTGCAACATTATTATTTATACAATAAAAAGAAATTTATAAATCTGTTTCATCAATTTCCGTAAGGAGATTTTTTTCTTCAAAAAAATTTTTATAAAATTCTATTGTTTCACGTTTACGTTGTACAGTTATGTAGGGATTTTGTGATAAACCTAACAATACTAGTTCCATAAATTGTCGAACTGGACCATGTTGAGGAAATCCGTTCAATAGATTATCTAATAAAACGTGATCATAAAATGGTATCGATTCTTCGTGATCCAAACCTATTGAAATTGTTATTTTTTTGAAAAAAAATAATAACATCCGAATTTTTTTAATCATTTTTTCAACACAATTACCTTGTTCATTATCGATTGGATATTTCCACATTTTTCCATCATCAGTCAATTTGATCATTTCTTCGAAAAAATTTTTCGGTGGCCTTTCAAGAAATAATTCCAATTCTCGTTCAGCCAATTTATGCCATAAAGAATTTTTATAAGTTTGATCGGTTAGATATATTCCTTTGGGATCGAAAATTGAGAGACATTCATTGGAAAATAAAGATTTTGATCGCTTTCGATAAGGTCTAGATTGATCCGAAAAATCCGAAAACGAATCTTGAGGAAGTTTAATTCTAACCACTTTAGAAGTGGTACCAATTTGATCATCAAATTTTTTCGATTCAGTTTTACTAGACAAAATTTTGTAGCTTATGCTTTCAGTTTTATCTTCTTTTGAGGTCATCATATTTTTTCTAATTTCAAAATTACAAATTTAAATCAAATTTTTCAATTTGAATACAAACTTACGCTGCTTCGGCAGTTTCTTTTCGTTGTTTTTGTATCGAACTTAAAAGTTCTTTTTCTGTTTGTTTGGACGAATGTTTAGGCATGCGATTAGCAACCCTTCTGGCTGCATCGACAAGTCTTTTGTCCAAACCTCGAGCCAAACTGTCAACAACAACAAAATGATTAAGAAACGATTATAATCATTTTAGAAATACTTACATTTCCATTGGTTCGAGATCTTCAACAACCTCAACCTTTTCTTTTGATCGTGCACTTTGTCGCACATGAATCTTAGGCTTAGCAATCGTTTTATTGATCGTATCTTTATCATTCGGACTAATTGATTTAAATGATTCAATCTTTTTCTCTAATGATTTTAATTTTTCATTCCTATCATCTTTAACTTTAATTGTACTAGATTTCGGAGATTTTTTTGCTTTTTCTTGAACATTATCTTGTTTATCATTTGTATTGTTTTTGTCACTTGATAAAAAACGAATCTCTTTTCGTAATAATGCTGACCGATAAACCCTAAATGAATGTTTAAGAAACATTATAAGAATTAATATATTTTTAAAAATGTTATCCACTAAGAATTTTAAATCAATTCTGTTCAATTGAAGTTAAAAGATCTGCAGATGTGCATGCCATATGTGTGTGTGTATATGATATATATACATTGGAATACGTTTGGGTAGTATCCAAAAGGTGAAAATAGAATAAAAAAAAAGATGTGTGTTTTTGTGTGCGGTGCAATGTGTTGATGATCTGTCGCGTTTTTCTTTCCATTGCTTACTTGTTTCATGATCATTGATGGTTGCGGCGGCACATGCCGTTGTTTTATTACAGTTGTTGAGTTGATGCGCGCATTGTTTTTTTTTCTGGATATATCATCACCAAAAACGTATATCTTTGTCGATAATTTATTTCCGAATTTCTATTAATCCATGTGCTTTTGAATAAATTGCTTCATAATAATTAATCGATTGATCGATATATTTTTCATCCTCAATCCTTTTATTCGACCTAATAAATTTTGATCAATTGACGATTTTGTACGATTCCTTAACTATTTTCTTTAAGTAATTTAAAAAAACGCCACAATGGATATTGTAAAATTAGCCGAGATTTTCAAAGGTACTCTTGATGGCAATTATAATCAAGCAGAAAAACAACTTGATGAGGTAATTATTAATTTGTTGAGTTGATTTCACTTGACTTAGATTATCTATTTCATAGATTCATAAAATCATCGGTTTCTTACCAACCGTACTTCAAATTGTTATGGAATCAAACATTGAATTGCCGGTCAGACAAGCAGCCGTTATTTATTTCAAAAATGAAGTTTTCAATTATTGGCAAGAGAAAGAGACGAAAAATAATCATGTGCCATTCAGCATACACGAACAAGATCGGGCTTTAATTCGTAATTCAATCATCGATGCTTTGGTACTTTCTACTGATGTCATTCGAAATAGTTTAGCAATGGCCCTCAATTATATCATAAAATATGATTTTCCAGAAAAATTGGTTGTCACCGATAAAATTGTTCTCTATTTACAGATGCCTGATCCAAACAAATGGATGGGAGCGTTAATTGTTTTGCTAGAATTAGCAAAAAATTATGAATACAAAACTAATATTAATAAGGCACCATTGTTGGATGTTATGAAAATTCTAGGTCCAATCCTTTACAAAATGATGATGGAAATTCTTCCAGATAATTCAGAACACATGGTGTTGATGCAAAAAACGATATTAAAAATTATTTTCATAATTACTCAATATTCATTACCATTAACTCTCTTTACTGAAGAATTTTTTACAAAATGGATGGAAATCATTCGACAAGTTTTGGATCGTCCAGTGCCTGCAGAAGTTAACAATTACGATATCGAAGAACGTTATGAATTACCATGGTATAAGGCTAAAAAATGGGCATTGCATATTGTTGTTAGAATATTCGAACGTTATGGCCCTTCAAAAAGTCAAAGTAAAGAATACAAACATTTTGGTAGCTGGTATATGGAAACATTTTCCATGGGAATGATTCAGGTGATATTAAAATTATTAGATCAATACAATCAGAAAATGTATCTACCACAACGAGTTTTACAACAATGCATCAATTATTTAAATACATGGTTAGTATTTGAATTCCATTTTACTATATTTGCCATTTTCTTTATTTTCTTATTTTTTTCATTTAAAGTGTGGAACATCTTTTCACTTGGAAATTATTGAAAACAAATATTTCTCAAATAATTGAAAAAGTCATTTTTCCATTGCTGTGTTATACGGATGAAGATGATGAACTTTGGCAAACTGATCCAGCCGAATACGTAAGAAAGAAATTTGATTTTTTTGAAGATTATGTTTCACCGGTCAGTGCTGCTCAACAATTTTTATGTACTTGTTGTAAGAAACGTAAAGATATGCTCAAAAATACTATCGGGTTTGCCATTCAAATTTTGAGTTCGAATGTTAGCACTTCACAACAAAAAGACGGTGCTTTACATATGCTTGGATCAGTTTCGGATATAATGTTGAAGAAAAAAATGTATCATCAACAAATTAACAATATGCTTGCTTATCATATATTTCCTTTTTTCAATTCTGATCATCCATTCTTGAGAGCAAGAGCTGCATGGATTTTACATTTCTTCGAAGATTTCGAATTTGACAATGATCAGACATTGGCTCAAGCGGTAAATTGTTTACAGTTTGCTTTGCTTCATGATGGACAACTTCCAGTCAAAGTGCAAGCAGCAATTTCACTTCAAATTTTAATTGTCAACCAAGAAAAGACTAGGCCATTGATAGCAACGAATTTAGATGCGATCATTATAGAATGTTTAAATATTGTGAAAATTTCCCAAAACGATGACGTATCGAATGGTCTTCAAAGATTGATTTGTGCTTATGGTGAAAAAATTTTACCCATTGCGGCCAAAATAGTAACTAGTTTAGTGGAAATTTTAGAAACCATATTGAAAACTAATGATGAAGTTAATGATACTACAATAACAATAATGGGATCGTTGAACACAATCGACACTGTACTCATGTTAATCGATGATCAAGAAACTTTAAGCATCATCGAACCAATGGCAATGAAAAGCGTTCTTTTGGTGTTGAATGAAAATCTAAAAGAACTATATGAAGAATGTTTCAACATTGTAACTACATTGACAGATAAACATATTTCGAATGATATGTGGAAAATTTATGGATATATCTTTCAAATATCAACCAAAGATGATGGAGTCGATTATTTTGCTGATATGTTACCTGCATTACATAATTTTTTAACCGTTGATCCTGATGCATTTATCAGTGATCAGAATAGGATCGTTGCATTATTTGAAATTTGTAAATTCATTCTTAATTACGATTGCATCGATGATATTCACTGTAATGCAGTTAAAATGATTGAAGTTTTCTTATTACAATTCCGCGAAAAAGTTGCCAATATTATTCCATCATTTTGTGAAATTGTGATGGATCGATATTTTCATTTGGATGATGATCTCAAATCGACCGAACTAAAAACACTTTGTCTACAAATTTTATTGGTCGTATTGTACATAGATGGTGGTTTATTTTTTCAGGTTATCGAAAAATTACAGCAAAAATATCCGAATAAAAATATTTTAGATCATATCCTTGAAGATTGGCTTTTGGATTTGAAATCATTCATTGGTTTACATGATCGTAAAGTATGCATATTAGCATTATGCAAATTATTTACATTGCCTACGAATATGATGCCACCTAAAGTTCGTGAATTGGCTCCAAAATTTTCACCCGAATTATTAAAATTATTTGATAATTTGAAAGAAGCATATAAAGCCAAAGCAATTGCCGATGCTGTAAGCACCGATACCGATAGTGAATATACAAATTCTTCTGATGAAGAAGATGCCACTGAAGATGATTTGAACAATACAAAAGGTAATTAATTTCTTATATCAATTTTTTTTTGGTCGAAATCATGAATATTTTATTATATAGTGGATGACATGGATGATGGTGAATATTTGGAAGACGAAGATGATGATGATAGCGATATTATCGATGATGATAATGAAAATGAATTGACAGAGTTGGAAAATTTCGAAACAACCCTTGACAAAGAATATTCACATGACGATGAATACATATTGTTCAGAAAAACGATGGAATTTTTAAAACATCAAGATGCTAATTTATATAATCTACTTTTTGGTAATTTAACTCCACAACAAATCAGCACGTTGGAGGATGTATTCGTTCTTGCTCAACGTCGCCAGGATGCCGCTGGTAATTAATAGATTTTTTTTTTAAAAATATAATTACAATGATGCTAACTTTGAAAAAAATTTTCTTTTTAGAATCGCGGAAGATTGAACAAGGCGGTGGCTATGTCTTTTCCGAACAAACTATACCAACAACTTTTAATTTTGGTGGAAATTTTGCCATCAATCAAAATTAGCTCTGTTTTATTTTTTTTTAGATTCATTGATTCAAATATAAAAAATTCTAAAATCAATTATATATTTTCAAAATGATATTAAATTTATTATAATCGATATATTATTAAATTAAAAAAGAATTGTTTTGAAAAAAAATCAATTTGTTTTGGTCTATTTTCGAAAAACATTCGAAATGGTATCGATATACAATCGATGCTGATGTCCATTTCATTCACGTGATTGTAGAATATAAAAAAAACTTGCCTTTGTTTAATGCTTCGAAATGCGCTACTTTGATTGTATAACTTTCATCGCAACTATTTTCTATGCTTTTCCTACCTTTTTATTTGTCTCAATGCAAATTCATCTTCCGCGCGTCTCACATGTTTTGGGCTGAGTTGAACGTTTTTTTTTTGTCTGGTCCTTTATTTCAATTGATTAATTTTTTCATTTAAATTGTTTTCAATATGGTAAGTTTGAATGTTGACGATATTTACAATAATTAATAATTACTTTAATTACTTTTTTCTTGTAGACGATCAGCAAAAATAATAAAATGATGCAGTACCTCAATTATAGAATGAGGGTAATACTGCAAGACAGTCGAATATTCATTGGAACATTCAAAGCATTCGATAAACACATGAATGTCATACTGTCAGAGTGTGAAGAATTTCGTAAAATTCGAGGAAAAGGAACTAAAGGCATTGAAAGAGAAGAGAAACGAGTACTTGGATTCGTATTGCTTCGCGGCCAGAATATCGTATCTTTGACAGTTGAAGGTCCACCACCACCAGATGAAGGTCTTCCACGTGTGCCTGGTGTCATTCCTGGTCCAGGATTAGGACGACCTGCAGGACGTGGTATTCCAGCTGTAGTTGTTCCACCCGTTGTTGGTGCTGCACCAGGTCTTCAAGGACCAGTTCGAGGTGTTGGTGGTCCTGCTGCAGCAGCCATGACACCGCAAGGTCGTGGTATTCCATCTGTTGGTTTGACCGCTCGTATACCAGCACCACCTGGAATGCCAATGCCTCCAGGTATGCCACCAATGCCTCCAGGAATGGGTCGTGGAATACCACCGGTTGGTGCACCACCACAACCTCCACCTGGAATTCGACCACCGCCTCCTCCTGGAATGATGCGTCCACCACCACCGAGTGGTCCACCAATGCGACCACCACCAATGTAGATCACAAAACATCAGTCCATCATTCAATTCGAAAAATTTTTTTCTATCACATTTTTCATTATTTTTTAAATAATTGTATCATATTATCGCATTTTTTTCGATAAAAATCATTTTGTTTCAAAGGAAAAAAATATGATTAATAAAAAAAAACCCAAATCGTTTCGACATCATCATCCTTAAATCATTGAAACCGAAAAAAAAAGTTTTTAGGTCAATCGTTGCGTCACCAGATGGTGGCAAGAATATTAGAGGAAAAAAAATCTGTCGCCATTCGTTTCACGCGCACATACATAAATTTATACGGACAAACAGTGAGAAAGAAGAGAAACAACAGAGTAAGATGAGATGAATGTTGGGCATTATAAATAATGAAAAAAAAAATAATAAAAAAAAATAACAACAATAACACCATCATATTGTGTTGTATATATTTACTGACAAAAACATCATCAACAAAATCCAGCAACCAGAAAACCAACAATAACAACAAACAACAACAATAACAATAGAAAACACAGTGAAACACAATAAACAAAACATTTGGAAAAAAAAATCCATTTGGTTTCAATTTTTTTTTCAAATTTCAATTTGTATGTTTTTATAATAATTTGCTTGATTTAGCTATTTTAGTGATAAGGCATTTTTTCTATCCATCTAACTATCTATCTATCGGTGAGTATCTTGTTTTTGTAGTTTTCTTTTTGTTTGATTGTTTCCTGGAGTTTTATTTTTCATTGTCGTCATTATTTTATTAATTTTTCTGGTGTTTTTTTTCCTATACTCACTCGTATTGTTATTATTATTATTTTTCGGGCTCCTTGAAAAGATTCGATTTTCTCGTTTCCACGGTATTTTTTTTAGGTGAAGCAGCAAAAAAATAATAATAATAAATGAAAAAACAGAATATATTTTCATCGTTATACGAGATATGTAAAAACCTAAAGATAAACATTCATTCGAAATCAGTTTAATTTTATTTCATCATCATCATCTATATTACGATTACAATTCAATCCGGAAAAAAAATATTGATCTTCAAATGAAATTACCATTCTAATTTTTGATTTTGGATTGAATCCTTGGACAATTAAAACGATTAAAAACGACAACAAGGATTCGTAAACAAAATAATTTAATATTCGACCGGGTTCAATTCGATATCTGGATAATATCTAGCTTGTGTCGAATATATTTGAAATTTAAAAAAAAGAAACAAACAAACAACAATAACAAAAAATTTATCAATTTTATCTGTGGTTGATTGTGAACATTGTTCAAGTTTCGCCTTTCAAGCTGGAGAAATTGCCCGAATATCTTCGTGACACAATGGACTGGTTTATTGGGTGAGTTGTTGAAATTTTATTTTACTTTCTTTATAAATTTACAAAACCAACAACAAAATTTATCATTTTTTTTTCGTCCAGATGTTTAGAAGCAAAAACAAAAAAAAACAAGTTCAAATTTTTGAGCATAATAACAGGTGTACGATCAAATTTAACTTTTCCATTGTTTTTTCAATGTACAAAAATTATTATTTATTATTACAATCAGCGACAGTTTGTTGCTTTCATTCATGATTTATGAATTTGAAATTCTTTCTCCCTTTTTTTTCCTTCATTTGAATATCTTTCGATCGATCAATGATAATTTTGTTTCATTATAAAAAAAATCGAATTGAAACATATAGCTTATATGAAGAAGAGAAAAAGAGATGGAAAGTATTCGACACAAACTGTTTTTTATGATGATGATGTTGATTTTGGATTTGATGTATCATTTCCTACTTTTTTTCTCTCTCTCACTGTTTTTTTTGCTATGTTTTTCTATCCAAACATAATGTTGTTATCATTGTTTGATTTGGTTAGATTTTTTTTTAAAAAGAGAAATATACACAATGAAATTATTAAAAATGAAAAAAAAATATGCCAAACATTAATTTTTTTTTCTGAAGAGATTTCATCAACAAAACGATTGTAGGCTACATTGTGAATATAGATTCTTTATCTTAGTGTAAATCATGAAACATAATTAATCTTTGAAATTTTTTTTTAATGATTACTATGTTTGTTCTTAATTTGGTTTGGTTAGTTAGTTTTTTTCTACTTTTGAAAACAGCTTTGCAAATATTGTTTCTGTATCTAATAAAATTAATTTTTATTATGATATTCTTTGTGTTATATGATATACAGGAAAACCCGGCGAAAAGACAAAGATCCGAATCCATCACAACAAGAAGATACTAAACAATATCTTCATAGTGCCATGCTTGAATGCACAACATCGGAAACCAAATTAAGAGAAATTGTCAATCTGGCCGAAGGTTTGGATTATAATGAATGGCTTGCATCACATAGTAAGTGTTTTTTGTTGTTGTTGTTGTTGAAATATTAGATTCCATTCCATGTTTTATTAATTTTTATTTTGTCATTTTGTTTTAAAGCAATCGCTTTTTTCGAGCATATTAATCTACTTTATGGAACAATTTCCGAGTTTTGTTCAATGTCTGGCTGTCCGGATATGAGTGGTCCATGTAATCGGTTTGTAACATGATTTGTTTTGTTTTTTTAAATTCCATTTGTTTATTTTGACAATCTTTTTTAGACAATACTTATGGGTGGATGAAAAAGGTAAACGAATCAAACTAACTGCTCCACAATATGTTGACTATGTAATGACTTACGCCCAAAAGGCGATTAATGACGAGTCAATCTTTCCAACGAAATTTGGTAATATTTTAACATAACATTTCTATCTAAAAAAACATTTCTAATTGTTTTTTTTGTTTCGTTTTCAGATAGAGAATTTCCCCCCACCTTTGTATTGACTGTCAAGAAGATAATGAAATTATTGTATCATGTAGTGGCCCATATTTATCATTCACATTTCAAAGAAATAGTTTTGTTAAATCTTCATCCACATTTGAATTGCATTTTCGCTCATTTGATCTTGTTCAACGAACGTTTTAAGCTTATCGAAGAAAAAGAAGTAGAAGTTTTACATGATCTAGCTGTAGCATTGCGAGTTTATCCATCAAGACAAACATTGATGACCCATAATCCTCATTCTAATGAACAGTCGCGTTTACAATCAGAAGCTGGATCAATTAATTACTTAGACAAACAAGATGAACGTCGATGTATGGTTGATGATACCAATAATAATATAACAATGGCTACAGATTATTGCAATCAAGACGTCATCACTACACAATGTCGAAGCATTAGTGCATTAGATGATTATCGAAACTTTGATTATCAAACAACGGATGAGAATCTAGAATATTTAAATGATCAAAAAGAAAATCAAAATGCAACCAAAGTGAGCAATATGTTTGGTGTTAATTCGCCAATGTTGGTTGATGAACAATTTGTTGAAGATTCAATAACAATGTTTCAAGTCAATTCTCCCGAACCAATGATGGTCGAACCGATGATGTCATCAGAAAATATGCCCGCTAAGAAATGTACGTTTGATATACGAAATTCTCTTAGAGAACGAAGCATCTCAGCAAATGCCGTACTTGCTACATGCAAATCATTAGAGACATTTACCGCTTCTCCAATCACACGTCGTTCGAATTCGGATCGTACTTCGGCAAAAAGCAATTCCGCATTATTTTTCTGTGCTACTAATGAAGACAAAAAATCGCTATCATTTGATCGTAATGATAATTTATTTCAATCAAATACAAATTTTCCTAATACTGAAGAAACATGCTAAATGAATGAATGGATAAACTAATAATGAGATAATTTATATTCATTTGGCAGTTATTTCTTTTTTTGATTCGATTCGATCTCGATTTGTTTCGACAATAATATTTGTTTGCTTAATTGTTTATTTCTTCTTTATCGAATTTCGTATTCGTCACTCACTCTCATTATGCCTTATTCGAAATTTTTTTAGTCATTTTATATTATTAAACGTTATAATTCGCTTGATGGTCGATTCTTTCTTTTTCACTCTAATATGATATTTTTTTGAAAAAAAATAACGATAGTGGCGATGAACGAAGAAGAAAAAAGAAAACATTCATATCATTATCACCATTACTTATTTAAGCCCCTTCTAATTCCTTCAAGGCAAATTAAAGAAAAGAATCATCATTCGTAATAATGTTTTATTTGTTATTGCTGCTTATTTGATTATTGTATCTAAAATTTATCGCTTTTATTCGCTATTATTATTTGGTCAACATTATCTGTGATTTCATTGGATTATATATTGATTCTAATCAAATTATTCTATTGAGATGATATTATATGATAAAATTAATTAATTATTTTCATCAATCATTGAAACAAAACAAACAAACAAAAAAAGAGAAAAGAAAAATATTCATGTGCAAATTTCCGTTCGAATGTTTAAATTTGATTTGCTCGTTTTGAAATTAAAAAATGATTGATTTTTATGTAAAACGGTAAACAATATATGATTCTCTTTCGATATATGTTCTTTTTAGAATTTAAATTGAATAAAATTCCAAATGTTTTTTTTTCTTATTTAAAAATTGTGATATGTGTGTGTGTGTTATATGATGTATTCGCTTAATATTTTGGGATTCACTGCGCATACTGCATTCCAGGATGCATTCTATATATGTTCTATAATGTTCGTATAAAGAATAGCATCCTCATATATGTTTCAAGAACGTGAGCTATTTTATAAATTGTTTTGGATTTTGGATATCAATGTTTCAGGATAGAAAACAATCAGATTATCATTATAATCATGATTTTGTGGTTTTCAATCAGATTTTTTCTATTTTCATCAATTTTTCTGTTGTTTTTGTTTTCAACGGAAGCTCATTTTCATACAAAACGATTACACGATGATCTTTTTAGCGATTGTAAGTTTGTTTTTGAATAACAAATAAGATCATTTAGTAATTATCATTATTTAAAAAAAAATTTCAAGATAATCGATTAATAAGGCCATCTAAAAATCATTCATACAAATTAACTGTAAATATTGGTCTTAAATTGACACAAATTATAGATATAAATTTGCGACAACAAGTAATGACCACTAATATATGGTTGGAACAGAATTGGTATGATTATAAATTAACATGGGATCCAAATGATTATGGTGGTGTTGATATGATCAATGTTCCGGCTGAAAATATATGGCTTCCAGATATAGTTTTATTTAATAATGCTGATGGCAATTATGAGGTAACATTAATGACTAAAGCAACAGTCTATAGTACTGGTTTGGTTGTTTGGAATCCACCGGCATTATACAAAAGTACATGTAAAATTGATGTTGAATATTTTCCATTCGATGAACAATCATGTTTGATGAAATTTGCAAGCTGGACATATGATGGTCATGAAGTTGATATTCGTCATGTTAAACAAGAAGAAGGTTCAACTTATGTTGATGTTGGTATTGATCTTAGTGAATTTTATAAAAGTGTCGAATGGGATATATTGATGGTTCCAGCTAAAT
Source organism: Dermatophagoides pteronyssinus (assembly GCF_027571235.1). Classification (NCBI taxonomy): domain Eukaryota; kingdom Metazoa; phylum Arthropoda; class Arachnida; order Sarcoptiformes; family Pyroglyphidae; genus Dermatophagoides; species Dermatophagoides pteronyssinus. Next base: position 4,704,655 of record NW_027461525.1, read on the forward strand.
ATAATGAAGAATATTATGAATGTTGTCCTGAACCATATCCAGATATTACATTCAATCTAACAATGCGTCGTAAAACATTGTTTTATACTGTCAATTTAATTATTCCTTGTGTAGGAATTACTTTTCTTACATTAGTTGTTTTTTATTTACCATCGGATAGTGGTGAAAAAGTAACGCTTGCCATTTCAATTCTTGTAGCATTGACTGTGTTTTTCTTGCTTCTTGCCGAGATAATCCCGGTAATTAATTATTCGATTCATTAGATAATTAAATATTGTCATTGATTATTTTGTTTTGTAGCCAACAAGTTTAGCAATTCCATTACTTGGCAAATATTTATTGTTCACCTTGATACTCGATACACTTTCCATATGTGTCACAGTGGGTGTTTTAAATGTTCATTTTCGTTCTCCAGCTACTCATATAATGACACCTTGGATTCGAAAAGTTTTCATACATATTTTGCCCAGAATTTTGCTAATGAAACGACCATCTTCACAAGATTGGCATGCAGAATTAGCAGGTTTGAAATGTTTGATAATAATAAAAATTTTTTTTGTCATTGATTTTGTTTTTACAAATAAAAGCAATTGCCAGGAAAGGTCGTGGTAAATCTAAAAAAGAATCAAATGGTAATCGTGAAACATCAATGAAATATAGTGGAAATTTTCATGATTCAATTGATTCATTTCAAGAATCAATTTGTATGTCCGGTAGTCCGGATCAACCTGGTCCATCAACATATTCAACACATCAAACACAAGAACTAAATCAATTATATGAACAAAATTATGCTCATCTTAGACAAATATTCAATATGGTCGAAATACAAAAAGCTATGAAAGGAATTATTCATCTTGCCGATCATATACGAAAAGATGATGAAGATAATAACGTAATTATTTATTGATATTTATTTAATTAAATCACACTTTATTTTTTTTAAATAAATATTTTTAGATAATTGAAGATTGGAAATATGTGGCAATGGTTTTGGATAGACTTTTTCTTTGGATATTTTCGTTGGCCGTATTCTGTGGAACATGTGGTATAATATTACAGGCACCATCATTATATGATACACGTAGACCAATCGAATCGGAACTTTCATTGGTTACTCCACAAATTCAATCACAACAATCAAATAATTTTTAATTAAATCATTTTGTTCATTATTTAGTTTATGTTCGATACACATATTTAAGTAAAGCCAAAATAGTATTAAAAAATCGTTTTTTGTAAAAATCATTAAAGACAAATTTAAAAAAAAACAAACAAAACAAAAAATGAAAAGTTGTGTCGGTGCTAAATGTTGCAAAAATTTGCTTGCTAATTTGACCAATGGTTACACTAATGTTGAAGGAATGGATGATATTTTCGATGCAATAGTCTTCAACATGTTTTTTACTATTGTTAGTCTTTAAAATAATAATCTACTATCGAATAATTGTATTTAATAACTTCTTTTTTTTGTTTGCTTACAATCACCAGATTTTATTATCATTTTTGGCATTTCTACGGGCAATCTATTTCACAAAAAAACAAAATGGCCGAGATTGGCCTAAAAAGTAATTGAAAATTTTACTTTTTTACATTTTTAAAAAATTATTTCATCAATTTAATCATTTCACATTTCATTTTCCAGTTGGTTAGAATTTATATATAGCGATCGTGAAGTGGATTTGTTACATGAAGAAAATCCAATCAAGTATTTTCATCCAGATGCTTATCTTCATAGTAGTTTACATGATTTTACAGATTTGATTACAAACAGATATATGTTGAATAAAAGTGATAAAGCAATTGCGATTATCAATACAAAATATCAAAATATAAGAAAAAGTCATCAAGAAAAACTGAAATCTGTTGGCCAAAAACGTCATTGGATATTTGATTATACATTTATTAAAGATGAAGATATTCTTAAACATCGTGGCAAAGATGCTATCCATTATTTATTATTTCAACGTTATATTATCTATATTTTAGCATTATTTTCGTTTGTTTCAATTGTAATTCTAATACCGGTCAATATGATTGGTGGTAATAGTTTAAATACCTATTATGAAATGTCAACAATCAATAATGTTAAAAATACATCATCATTACTTTGGATACATACATTTACAACACTAATCATTGTACTTGTAGGTGTTTTTATGATGAAAAAATTTTCCGATTATATTGTTTTACCGTTAAACGAAACGGATGGAAAAACAATTTTGATACAGAATCTACCGAAAAAAGCTCGTAATGCAGATAAATTGAAACAATTTATTGAAGTTAATTTTAGTAATGTTGAAGTTACACAAATTACATATACTTATAATGTTGAACCAATCAACAATTTATTAAAAGATATTAAAGCATGTAAATTATCAATAGATTATTGTAAAGAATATGAACAACATTTTGGTTATACGTTATTAGTACGACCATTTATGTTTGGTTTGATTTGTCCAAAATGTCCATTATGTGGAATATGTTATTATCAACATCGATTGTATGATTATCGAAAACAACTTAAAAACGAAGTAATTAAAACATTAGATCAACCACAACATGCTGCATTTGTTCAATTTAAAACATCAATGATGGCTAAAAAATTATTGGAACATTTTGAACTTACACAACATACACGATTATTGAATACAATAAATTCATGTTCACAAAAATTTTGTGGTTTTAATTGGAAAAATACTAATGTTGCTGATCCATATGGTTATTTTCAATGGATAACACAACCGGCACCATTTCCCGAAGATATTGAATGGAGTGATATTATTATAAATAATCGTACATCTTATATTTGTTCAATCATATTGAATCTATTAACAATTGTTATATTTTTGTTTTTCACTACACCTATTGTGGCATTGAATTTTTTACAAGAAATATTTATTTTCGGTATGGGTCCAACAAAAGTAGCCGATATTGAAAATAATAAATTAAACATTGGCTTCATTCAGGTAAAAACAATGACAAAAAACTTTTAAAATGAAATTAATTTTTTTTTATAAATAGATAAAATGGGTAAGATATTTAAGCGCATTAATAATGAATGGTTTTGCATGTGTTATACCTAATCTAATTATGATAATCGAATTATTTGTACCACAAACAAGTAAATCGGAAAAAAATTCTAAAATGATGAAAATGGTTTATCTTTATTCCATATTAATGGTGTTAATATTTCCTTCGCTTGGACTTATGTCGTAAGAAAATTTTTTCTTTAAAATTTGATTAACAGTAAATTAACGTTAATGTCGTTTTTCTTTTTACACACACACATGCCTGCTGCAAAATATAGTGGACAATTATTGATCAAAAAAATATCGGAAAAAACATTTCCAAGAGATTTTTATAAATGTCTATTTCCTGCAAATTATAGTCCATTTTTTATTTATTATGTTATATCATGTATATTTATTACAAATCCAGCACAATTATTACGTTTACCTGAATTAGGATCATATTTATATAGTTGTATAATTTATTATCCAAAAACGGAAGCTGAATTTGGACGTGCACGTATGGAAACAAATTTTCAATTCTGTTATAGTTCAAATTATCCACGTTTTTTATTAATATTTACTATTGTTGTTACATATAGTATTGCTAGTCCTATTCTGGCACCGTTAGGTAAGTTTAATATATCATTTTTTTTTTGTTACATTTTTTAATGAAATTTCTTCTTTTTTTTCTTGATATATTCAATATTTTTTTCATTTCCGATTTGGTATATGTCATTGATTGATGAATTATTTTATGGATGGGGGTGGAATATTGACGTTTGTTTTTGGTTGCTTGATATATATTTTTTTCAATATGCAAAAAAACAAAAACAAATAGGATTATTGTTCATGTTATCAAAACATTTATTGGATCGATACCATATTTATTATTTATATAGTACAACACAAGTGATCAATGCTAACATTCATCAAAATGCAATATTATTTGTATTAATTTCATTTTTTTTTACATTTCTACAATTAACAACATATACAAATACTCGTAATGAATTTTCATTAACATTTAAACCATCGAATATTTGTATTATAATATTATTATCATATATAATGTTTTTATTGTTTGTTTGTTTTAATTTTGATTCATTTTCAAGTCGTTCGGATAATAACAATAACAATAATAATCAATCGACACAATAATCAATCAATTAATCCGATCTATAAAATTAATATCCAATGTGTTTCTATAGATCAACAAAATCAATAATTTTAATTAGAAAAAAAACAAGGAAACACAGTTATAATTATAATGAGCAAAAAATTATTGTGAATTTTTTTTTAAATAAAAAACAAAAAACATTAAATAAACCAAACCAATCCAACTATCCTTTTTTTTTCTTGTGTCCATTTAACCATTAAATGATGATGACGATGATGATAATCATCATCCTGTACTGGTATTTATAAATATAGAAACAAATAAAAATTATTATTAATCGATTGTGTGTCGGTATGTTTTTAAATTTGAAAAATAAAATTTTTTCTGTCGTTTGGTCATCATCATCATCATCGGCGTCATCAGATGATAATATTGTTTCAATTGAACGAATGTGAAACAAAAAATTAAGATTTTTTCTTTCTTTTTTATCCAACATCAATCAATCCTGTGACATTCATTCATTGATTCATTAATGTTTAAATAACAACAACAACATTTTGTTTTAACAGAAAAAACTGATACGTCAAATCTTGCGATTCGCGAATGAATAACAAAAAATTCATCATTACCATGCATACATACATACACAAACATTAATATTCATTATACACAAAATGAATGAATGTATGTATGTAATGATGATGATCATAATAAAATATTAATAAAGGTAACAATTTTTTTAAAAAAAAGAAGGAATGATAAACAACAACAACGAAGACGATGGAATTAAAAACCAATCGTATTTGCACTTTTTTTTTGTTGGTTGGATGTTCATCATATAAAATAACATATAAATAACATTGAAATTTTTCAAAACATTTTGGTAAGTGAAAATTTTTTTTTTCATTTATTTAATTAAATTTTGATTAATATTCATTAAATTAATCAATATCTCTAATGAATCTCAATATGTGTGTGTGTGTGTAGAGTGAGCAAAAATGAATTTTATAGAAAACATCTTGAAAATGTTGATGATGATGGTGACTAATAAACCAATACAGAGAAAAATAAATCAATAATAATCCAGTCTATAGGATCGGTTATTATTGCTGTTATGACATAATCGTCATACCATTGTCGTCATTATTTGATGAATTTCTCATCAAATATATTTGGTCATCATCGATCATCAATGATGATTGAGAAAAATTTATTTTTCTTTCCTGTTCTATAAATATCACAACAATATCCAAATCAATATTGATTATAATCTTACAAAATTTCCTGTTATTACACTCTTCACAATAATTGTGTGATATGATACAGGTGTTTTTAAAATCGAATTTGTAATTTTATAAAAAAAAAACAAAATTTTCCTATTGTAATCATCATTAATCTTATCAAAAAATCGTCATCACATTTTTTTCTTCAAATAAATAAATAAAATAATCGATAAATTCAATGTGATCATCATCATCATCGGATCAATGATGATCGAAAATAATTGCCCATTCAATAAAATAATAACATTGATTTTTTCTGAATTTCATTATATTTCATTTTTTGTTTTGTTTTGTTTTGGTTATGTAATCCATACGGTGAAATTGAAACGAGTGCACAAAAAATGAGTTTTTGTGTTCAATGTCTATGTTATTAAATGTCTCTCTCTCTCTCTCTCTCTCTCTCTTTTTTTTTGAATGAGTTTGAGCACGTCTTTCAATTTTTCATCATCATCATCATCATCATATATTTCAACCATTCTCGTTTGGTCTTCAATTCAATTCATTCAATATTCCTCTTGAAGAGAAAAAAAACCATCATTATATTTTTGTTATCATTATCATATCCAAATAAATGCAAGCGGTTGTTTGTCTTTTTTCTTTTTTGCTTCATCCATTCACCACCATTTTGGTGTGTGTGTTTTTGTGTGTATGAGCTCACCTGTCCTGTTTACATCAAATCATTGAGATAACCACCACAACAACAACGACGACAACGACAATAACAACAGTAAAAAAATAATAATAATATTAAAGCCACTACATGTATATCTGGTCAAATCTGTAATGATGATGATGATGATGGTCGAATGAAAAAAAAGACCGAGAGCGAGAGAGATAGAGGGAGAGAAAACTTTCATTTGAATCATCGTGAAAACAACCAACCATTAATTTCAACAGAATAATTTTTTCCCTTCTTGAATAACATGTCATTATTTATGTTTTGTGTTTTTTATATCGGTCTCATTTTTTTTGTTTCATTAAATTATTAATTAATTGATCTAAATATGATTAAATAATCCATCCATCCATATGTTTATTATTATTGTTTTATTATTGTTTTAATGTTTCATCATCATCATCTTGTGATTTCCTATATAATAATAATTCCATATATTAAATCATTGAATCATTCCACATCATTTATTAGTTTTTTTATTGTTGCCATCATCATCATCATTTTCATCAGTAACAATAATAATAAAAAAAATTGCTTTTGCCTTTTGTTTTTTTTTTCAATTCTTGTGCACAAGATTTGCCATTTATTATTTATTACTGTCATCAACAATTTCATCATCATTTTTAGATCATTAATTTATGGTCCAAAAACAAAATCATCATCATCATTTTGAAAAAAATATTTAAATCAAATCTTCCAATTTGACGACGACAAGCCTTATATATTAGTTATTATTAAGTTTATTTGTTAAAAAAGAACAACTCAAATCCAAATGAAAAAAAAACAAAAACAAAAATGATTTATAAATCTTGCAATTCTACTATATAGCTAGATATTTGATTACATTTTCGATAAGAAATCCATTTGTTACATTTTCGTTTTGATGATTATCAAAAGAAATCAATTTTTCATACATCCATAATAGTGGTTGCCAATATCAAATTTACCAAACAAAACAAAACAAAAAAAAATGGCCGAACATTCGGATCTGGTTTCTGAAATGACCTATCTAGAAAAGCTCAACACTGAAGAACGATTAAAATTAGCACGAAAAAGACGATCTCAACAATTGAAAAAATGGTCACAACGAGAAAAAGATCATACATATTTAAATAAAAGAAAACGACCAGATGGAAATCAAATTGATACGGCCAAAATTAAAAATAATAATAATAATAATAACAATAATAATAAAAATGGATATAAAGTTCATTTTGTACCATCTGTGATGTTGTTGGAAGCTGCCACTCGAAATGATATCTACGAAGGTTTGTTTCTTAATTTTTTTTTCCCGAAAATTAAAAAATTCATTTCTGTATTTTTTTCTTTCATTGTCCAATAGTGAAACGTTTACTCATGTTGGGTGTAAGTCCTGATTCGACCAACGAAGATGGTCTTACTGCTTTGCATCAATGTTGTATTGATAATTGTGAAGAAATGATGCGTTTATTAATCGAATTTGGGGCCAATGTAAATGCCAAAGATAGTGAACAATGGACACCATTACATGCTGCTGCAACTTGTGGTCACTTGAATTTAATTAAATTATTAATCGAAAAGTAATATTATTGAAAATGAAATCTAAATTTTCAGAATTTATAATTATGATTCTTATCACATAGCAATGCCGATTTATTAGCTGTGAATGCCGATGGTAATATGCCTTATGATATTTGTGAGGATGAACAAACATTGGATTATATTGAAGCCGAAATGGCCAAACGTGGAATCACACAAGAATTGATTGATCAAATTCGATTGAAAACAGAAAATCAAATGCTTTTCGATATGAAAGAATTGATTCAAAATGGTTACGATATTAATTTGAAAGATGAACAAGGCGCTACGCCGGTATGAAAAGAAATTGTTTAAATTCATTCATTGATTTAATGTTTGATTCTTTATAGCTTCATATAGCTGCTGCTAATGGATATTTGAGTGTCATTGAATTTTTAATCGATAACAATGCTTCAATAGATGAGTGTGACATTGATTTATGGCAGCCAATTCATGCGGCTGCTTGTTGGGGACATGTAAGTTTTTCATTCAATTACTCTTGGTGTTTGCTTTCATTACAGATATTTTTCCAACCAGATTGATGTTGTCGAATTTTTAGTCCAAAATGGTGCCGATTTGGAGGCCAGAACAAAAAACGGTGAAATTCCTTTTGATATTTGTGAAGATCCAGATTTAAAAAGTCGCATTTTACAGCTTAAAACGGAAATCGATGCCAAAAAAGCCGTAAATTCAACCAGGTTACGAAGATCACATAGCACTAACACTCGTTCACATTCTATTCGGCGGACTAGTATTCGCGAAAAGTCACAAATAGCGAAAAGAGAAGCCATTGAAGAAGCGAGGATATGGCATGAAAAAGCTGGTGAATCTGACGAAATTAAAAAAGATGATAGCGATCTTGATTCAGACACTCAATTCTATAAAGATTTTAACAGAAAATTAATGACCGAATCACCAATTGATGTTGATTCAATCAAAGTCAGTATGGATTCAAATAATACTTTTCACATCTCATCACCATCAACCTACCATTCAGAAAATGGAAATCACAATGACCTTATCAATAATAATACTTCAAACTATTCAAATCAATCAATCACACAACCAGATATACGAACTTATAACACCGACCATCATCATCAGCAAGTTGGATCCAGTCATCAATATGATTTGAACATTTCGAATGAACCTCAGGACAATCATTATCCTAGTGCAGAATATGCACAACAGAATAGAAAATCCGATCGAATGGATGGCAATGATTCTCAACAAAATACCAAGAATCATGATAGTTATCATCCTGATTTAAGTGGTTATAGTCTGAACAATAATAATACTGGGACAGGAACGTTAATTGATCTCAAGAAACAACGTTCAGAAAAACATCGAAATAGTTTGAATAACACCTATTCTGATCGATACAAATTATTTGTAGTCGATCATCCTAATAACACTAACATTCAATCAACTATGTCAACCAATCAAACATCAATCAATCATCAAATGAAACCAACGACAACAAAACACTATGACCAGAATGTAAATCTTCAATTACAAACACAAATGGTAAATGTTTCATCATTGAACAATACTAAAACGCCTTTCTCAGCGTCTATGATGCAAAATGATTCAATGTTTGATTCACCAGATGCTACAAGGAAAAAATTTCGTGGAAATCCAAGTGAATTGATCGGTGAAGAAGAGAAAAAAGGTTGTTGCAATATTTGCTGATCAACAAATAATAATAAGATAAATATCTGCCTATATTTGTTTTATCATTTCATTCCAATCATTTAAATTATATAAAATTATCGCTGTGATAATCACGGTTAATCAAATTTTTTTTCACACAAAAAAAAAGAAGTTATCGTGAAGCGTTATGACATTCGAAAAAAAAATCATGCTTGCTTACATGTTCATTAGGTCATTTATATATAAGATGAATCAATCAATTTTTACAATTCACAGATGCTTTGTTTTTCTTTCGAAAATGTACAAATAAACAATAGAACATACAAACAAGCAAACAAACAAAAAAAAAAATGACAGTATTACCAAGGATTTTTTTTTCTACCACATTTACCCCCTTTTGCTTGTTATTAAATATATATTTAACATGTGTTTTATATAAATTTTAAAATAAAATTATTTTTTCAAGTGAGCTTAAATATTAGCTTTTAAAATTGTTTTGTTTTTTTGTAAATTGCCAAATGAGAAATATTATATAAGTAATAATAAAAGAATTATAATGTAACAAAACAAAAAAAAATCGAATCTAAAATATTATTCATTTAACATCAATGATTTTGTTCAGAATAAGAAAATCTCTCTTTTTTTATGATCAATTATTATATATAGGACAATCTTTGATGTTCATCTGGTTTTTGCAACATTATCACATTATAATATTATTAAACTTGAATATAACATATCATATAATATTAGTTATAAATTGATTATTTGATGTTTTGTTTTAAATTTATAAAAAAAAATTTCTTAGTTTTACTATTAAAATGTTTGTATGAATAGAATAGTAAGCGATGAATGTGATGAATTTTTTTATATATTTAAAGAACAGAATAAATTACATCATTGAAAAAAGATTACTAGAATAGCACATCGGTTTCTTATCAGGATGAGGCACTTCTTTGAACGTTGTATATTTTGGAATCAATTCATCGCCTCCAATGAAATTGATGAATGCGCCTAGATTGCCCATACGATCGCAATAATTGGGAGCGGAAAAAACTGTAATACATTTACCACCATGAGCCTGTTTGATGAGGAAAAAAATGAAAATTGAATTTATTTGATGATCGAATGAAAAACTTACCACTTCATAACCATTATCTTTCACTTCATGGCTTCGAATGATATAGTCTAAATTATTCAACTTTAAAAAGCTTTCTGTAATATCTGGTCCAAATTGACAACCAACACCTCGTTTGCTTGGTAAACGTCCTTTCACCGGCATAGGATCAGACCATAAAATATCGCACATTAGACCATCTTCAGGTGGCTGTCTAATTCGTTCGATATTACGTATATCATCTAATGTGATATTATCTTTGCTGAAAAGGCCTCCATGCATGACCAAAACTTTTTTGTTCAAACAATGTGCCAATGGAAGACATTCAAAAACTTCAGTAAACAGATCATACATTTGTTTTGAATATTTTTCTTTGACTTCACCTTCAAAACCGAAAATTTTGTTCATAGTTTCACTTTCATGATTGCCACGAGCTATGAACAAATGATTTGGATAAAGAATTTTGAAAGCAAATAAAACTAGGATACATTCGACTGAGAATGAACCTCTATCAACAACATCACCATTGAAAAGGTAAGGATTATCTTCACTGGGATAACCGTTCAATTTGAATATATTTAACAGATCATAAAATTGCCCATGAATATCGCCGCAGACTGTAAATTTTTTTCCTTTCGGTATTTCAATGTCTACCAATGTTTTCGACTTAGAAAATAGTTCTCGTGCATCCAATATCAATTTGTAAGCATATTTCCGATCTAATTTTTTCTCGTCTTTAAATGTGTCTAATAGTTCTTCAACAAATTCTTTTGTAACTTTTCCATCCACAATTTTTGGTCCATCATATTTATCATCGATTGTCATCGATTCAAAATCTATGGATTCGGCCACCGATCTTTTGATTGTATCCACAGAAATTGCTTTTTCAAACGCTTTTTGATTGACGATTTTTTTGCATTCTTGACATTTAATCTTAGCATCCTTATCGTTTGGACAAAATTTGACAACAGTTTCGAAATCTTTTAATGCTTGCTTAAAACGTCCATTAGCCATTTGTGCTTCGGCTCTTCTATAATAGCCTTTAATATAATTCTTATCAATTTCGATAGCACGGGAAGCATCGGTAAAGGCATAACCGAAACATTCGGTTTTAAGATAAGCAAAACTTCGATTTCCATAAAGTATAGCATTATTTGGATCTTTTTCGATAGCCATCGAATACAATTCGATTGCATCTTCATATTCTTTTCTTTTGAAATATTCATTAGCTTTACATTTTAATTCGTCAGCAGTCAAATCTTTGAATTCGGCGAATTTAGTGCAATTCTTCACAGTATCACCGTCAGTATTCATGGCAATGAATTTTTTGAATAAATGTCGATATATTAATTGTTATGGCCCAAATTACAAGAAAAAATTATAAGTTTATACAGCAAACAAAAAAAAAATGCTAAAACATGCTGATCAACAATGCAATGCGATATATCGAATACACAGTCTGCCCAATATGATCATGGTTAGTCATATGATTCTGATTCTGAAACGACATCTATCGATATTTGTATGATTTAATAAACAAATCATCATTTCATTCATGATATTTGAAATTTTTTATTTTTTATTTTTTTTCATTGCACAATTTGAGTGTATAATTTTTAACATAAATAATGGAAGATAATTCTTTACAAAATTCATTCAATACAATTAAACTTTGTAAAATTTTTGTTTCCTGTTCATTATTATCATAAAAATGATCCGGAATTTTTCCCGAAAGAAGTTTCATTTTAGTTTCATATAATTTATCATGAAGATTATCAATACCTTTGACTGATATCTGTAAATTTTCAATCAATTTATGTAAAATGTTAAATAAACTTTCATCACTATTTTTTATAAGAATAGTAGGATTTAGAAAACAATTATTAATATATTCATTTGGTACAAGAGAAATTTTAGCCAAAATTGAGAATAATTGTATCTTGATTTCATATGGAAGTTCGAGCAATGAATTCAAATTATTAAAAAGAATTTTAACAAAATTACAACGGTCATTATTGCATGCGTCATCATTGAAAGTTTTCTGTTTTTGATCTGTATTCCATTTGATAAAACTGGTGATTATAAACATATGAAATCCCTTTACAGCTTCTTTTAGATAAGCTTCAAATTCAGATTTTTCTTGTTGAATATCGAATTTAAGCTCATCAGGCATCAATGATATAAACAAATATAAGATCTTAATCATATGATCCAAATCAATATAAGAGGTTTGGTTTTGGATATTCGACAGATGATGTATTTCATCTGCAACCGTATTCATCTGATCGAGCACATTGATTGAATTAAATTTGGATGATATTTTTGTCCAGATGTTTGGTTTTTCTAGCATCGACCAATCAATATCGATTATTTCAACATTATTTTGGCAATTTTCAGCTGAAAGTTGTTTGATGACAAGATCGTTGATGATTTCAAAAGAAGGTCTCGAAAGAATATCTTCAAATAATTGTAATGTTGCTGAACTTAGTTTAATGAATTTGATTCTATCGCCTTCTTGTTCAAAATCACGTTGAATAATGTCGGAAATATGACATCGTTCTAGCAATATTGTTCGTAAATGTTTTTTGTTCGCTTTTTCTGGCATAATAATCACAGAATGATTTTTATCATTGTTATGATCAGATAAAATTAGAAAATGGCATATCAAATCAAACAGTGAAGAATTTTCAATATTTCGTAGGCAATTGGACATCAATACTGTTGCACGTAAGACATTGTCAAGAGCATCTAATTCATTGGCAAAACCATCGCCAAGCAAATCAGGAAGAAAACAAGCCCATAAAAAGTTTTTCTTAAATTCATTTAAAAGATTACATTTTAATATTGAATTGTCAATCAAATTTTGAATCACCAGATCAAAGAAAATGAACCATTTGAGAAATGATAAAAATTTTCGTATAGATGTCGAAAACAATGGAGAATCATGTTCTTGAAGCAACAAAGAATTAACAGTCTCAATTTCTTCAGGTTTAAGTGAATGTGGTATTGCATTATAATGAATGATAATCTGATCGACAATCTTGCAAGAAAATGGAGTATCTTCTGCAATAACTTTGGCTGCATTTTCATCCAATATCTGAATCAATCGTATGATGGAATCACCAGCATATTTTGATATTTCAGCATCTTCACTATATAACAGAGATAATAAGGAATTTATTAACGGAAAAGAATTTATTGAAAAGAAATGTAAAAAATCGGGATTTTTGATCAATTTGATGAGCGATGTCAAAAAATACATTTCGGTCGATTCATATGGACTTGCCGGTATTTTGCCACAAATAATGATTAGCTTATTCAACGAGGAATGTACAGATTTGTGTGGAATCAAAGTAATTTTTGAATCATGTAAAAAACGTGTAAAAAATAAGAGAATATGTGGACATATTCCGATTGGTGTATCGGTTTGAGCCACAATGCTCAAAGTTTCCAGAATATTGTTTTGTAAAATATATTCAATCGTTGGACATAAAGCAGATGAATCTTTTTTTCTTTTCATCCAATCTAATTGTTCCGTTATGATAATTTCGGTCATTTTGATTAATTTGTTGGCAAGATTAGTTGATTCAATATGCAACTTTTCTGTTTGAGTGTTATGATCATTTTGACGATAAAATGCAGTGAATGAATTCCAATGATAAAGGAATTCTTCAAAAGAAGTAACTGGTGGGGCAAGAACATCCGATAAAGGACTATTAGAAATAAGATTAAACATTATAAGTTGACTAAATTGTAAAAATCGAGAAAAAATTTTGATTTGTTACAAATGATACAAATTGCCTGAATCCACTTTGATGATTCAATTGAATCTATATTTATACACGTGTATCGAAATAGCGTTTCCCGTTTGTTAGGAAAAAAAAGCTCATTCTGAATTCTGAATTTATTTATTCTGAATTCTGTTTTTATTTTGGGGCCAAAAAAGAAAACCGCAATGAATGATCAAGTTACGAGTTCAGATGAAACTACCACAGAAGAATCACCATTAGTAGATCAAGACACGGATAAAGATGCCTGGTCTGTACAATGTTTTTTTTACAATTTTTTTTAACAATTCACCTTTGTTTTGATGCAAATAGGATTTTAGAACTTGAAACGGCATTGTTATCCGATTGTGATATTAATGTGATTCGTAAAATGTCCAGTCAACAATCAATACCAAACAATTTACGCTATGAATTTTGGCAGGTAAACATGACGATTAATTCATGAATCTGTTTTAATATATGTTTATACAGGTTTGTTTAGGTATCAAAGGGCGTGTCAAAATCTTAGAAGATATATTTGATCTACCTGAGCAGAATTTGATACGAAATGATTGTCGAAAACTAGTCGAAAAGTTAAATAATTCTAGTTCTGAAAAGTTGTCAATATTATCCGATCTCGAATCGATTATAACGAATTTTTCCCGGCTAAATCATTGTCCATATACTTCGAAAAACGGATGGATCGATCTACTGGAGACTTTGATTCATCTAAATGTAAAACGAGATGAATTGTTTAAAGTATTTGAATCTATCGAACTTCGTTACATTACCAAATATTACAACTGTTCCAATGACGATTCAAAAGAATCCAAATCAATGTATATGCAACCATTCCATCTATTGCGTCTATTTTTGCTTTATCATGATCCAGAATTGTGCAATTATTTTGATACCATTAAATTAACTACAGAACAATTCGCCTCAACTTGGGTACCACATTCAGCCACATTTATTTTATCGATTTATCTAAAAATTTGTTTTCATTTTCAGTTTCAGAGTCTGTTTTGTTTCGACATTTGCAATCCAAATGTTTCATTGAATCTTTTGGACGCCTATTTTACTTATTCGGATTCATTTATGATATTCTATCTATCCCTAGTCATGATCATCAATCTAAAGTACGGTGATATTTGTTTTAATTTATATTAAAAACTATTTTTGTTTTTTTTTAGAGATGATCTTAAGATGAAAAATGATAGAACCGAAATCATCAACATCTTATCGACCATACCTTCATCGATCACCGAATCTGATATCAAAGATATGTTTTTTATTGCCGAACAACATTTTCTACAAAAAACACCACTATCTGTGAAAGTAAGTCTGAAATTTATATTTCAATCTATTTTGTAAATCCATTCGATTATTAGGATTTTCAGAAATTACTTTTTCAAGTTCATTCCCAAACTGATATATATGATGATCTTTGTCATATTGAGGATTTATCCACTTTATTATGTCTCCCGATATCGATACATGAATTGTTGAATAGTTGCCAAAATGAAAATAATCTTAGATATTTTGTTGTTGATTGCCGGCCACCTGATCAATACAATAATGGCCATCTTTTAACAGCATTCCATCTGGATTGTAGTCTGGTAAGTGTTGAAAATAAAATTTCGTTAATCTGGCTAAAATAAATTTGAAAAATAGATGTTGAATGACCCATCAGTGTTTGCAACAGCCGTTCAAGCACTGTTAGCATCACAAAAACAAGCTATTGAAGCAAACGCGATTGCTGGAGGTGAACATCTTTGTTTTATTGGAAGTGGCCGTGACGATACAGATGATTACATTCATATGGTTATCTCTTCGTTTCTACAAAAACATCATAAATATGTTAGCTATCTTTATGGCGGTTTTGAAGTACTGCATAAAACAATCATGGAAAAACATTTAGATCATTTATTAGTAGATCACAATAGCAAACATTGTTTATGTTGTGTAGCACGAAAATCCTTTCGTTCGATTCAAAATGACCATTCATCATCATCATCGGATTCTAGATTTCCGAAAGATGTCGATCATTTGACCTCGGTATTTTTTCAAAAATTTTCCACTGCCGTTAAGCCTAAAATCAGCGAAATGAAAGAAAAACTAGTAGAATATGTAGTCAACCCTAATCAAAAACAAGTGATCAAACATGTTAGCTCGGAAAATCTAGGCAAACGTTATAAGGGAAGCAAATTTAGTCTGGATGATTCGAATACAGATTTAGGTAACGAATGTTTGTTTGAGATTATGATCATTTCAATACAATATCTTTATTTTATAGATGAAGATACCAGTGATATAAATGCCGAGAATGATCTATCCGAAATCAATATAGAAGAATGGAAAAAACAACAAAATCTAATTGGATGTTTTGAATGTTCAAAAATTAATTCGGATAATAGTAGAATTCCTGGGTATGTCATGATGAAATCTTAATAAACTTTTTTTGATATTTTTTTCCATATAATAATAGCTATCTGGCAGTGACCAAAACGAATCTTTATTTTTTCAAACATTCCAAAAATCGTGAAGGATATGGACAAATAATAGTACAAAGGCCATTAGAAATGATATATCAGATCACCTCAAAACGAAAATGTCCAGAGATCATAACGTTTAAATATGGACATTCAAACAATGATGGCAATGAATCGGTTTTAATTGCCAAAGATAGTCTAATTCTTGTCGAACCATTTGAAGTGATTCGATTAATTAAACAACAAGTTATCAATTTATTGGACCAAAATCATCTTAATTATAATCAAAAAGATTCATCAAAAAAATAATTATTATTATTGATATAAACGCCATAGATTACAAACAACACATACCTACCACAAAATTCAATTTTTAATATATTAATTTTTTATAAAGACTATTATTTAATGAAAATAAAGTGAACTATTTTTTTTGAAAATATAGTATTTATTCAGTTTGGTTGTTTGTTTTTATTTGTCTATTGATGAGTGCAAATTCGATAAAATGTGTATTTTTTTGTTGATAACAGTCGATCCACAATACATTAACATATAATACACACATAAACGTTGTTTACGTTGTGTGATAAATGTAATTATTGTTGTTGGAATTGAAATTTTCTTAGTATTTTTTTTTACCTTATTTCTAATTTCTGATTGTTTCGAATAAAAATGGCACATTTTGGTATGTTTAAATTACAATGATAATATATCTAAATATTATTTGATAAATGTTGTTTATTTACAAAATAATGATGATTCTATTCATAGATGCAACTCTTTTGAAAACAAATATTGTATCCAGTGAAATTAAACAAATAGCTGAAAAATTGAAATTAAATTCATTATCAATTTATAATGATAATGATGATGCCAAGGTAATATTGAATTGTCAATTGTTTTTTTTATTTGGTCATTTTATATTCTATCTGTTCAATATAGATTCGAGATTTATTACTCATATTGAATTGTATAGATTTAACAACATTGGCTGGTGATGATACTTACAGTAATGTATCTAGGCTTTGTTATCGAGCTAAAAATCCATTGAGCAACAAAATAATTGAGAAATTGGCTCTATTTGATAATCATTACCATAGTAACAATATCACAACAGGTGCTGTTTGCGTTTATCCATTAAGAGTTAGTGACTGTCGTCAATATTTGGATAGAATCGATTCCAATCTACCAATAGCTTCTGTTGTTGCCGGGTTTCCAAGTGGTCAAAGTCCAATTCCAGTAACATTGGCTGACATTACTTTTGCCGTACAATCAGGAGCAAATGAAATTGACATTGTTATCAATCGATCTTTAGTGTTGTCCGGCAAATGGCAAGAATTATTCAACGATATAAAAATCATCGCACAGCATTGTCATGAGAAAAATGTTCATTTGAAAGTGATACTCAGCTGTGGAGAACTTGGTAATTTACAGAATATTTACAAAGTATGTAATGATTATCATCGAAATTAGTCAGCCAAATAGCAATAATCTATTTCTGTCACTGTCATACAGGCATCAATGTGTGCAATGATGGCCGGTGCTGATTTTATCAAAACATCCACTGGAAAAGAATCTATCAATGCTACATTGACTTATGGTCTTATTATGATTAGAGCCATTACTGATTTCTACATTGCTCGAAATATTCGTGTTGGACTTAAACCGGCCGGTGGTATCAAAAATGCTACCGAAGCTTTATGTTGGATCAATTTGGTGCGGTTTTATTTAGGACCAGAATGGCTCAATAATAAATTATTCCGAATAGGCGCTAGTTCTTTACTCAACAATATCGAATTTGAAATTTTTAAATTGTTATTCAATCGAAACCCCACCGTAAGTGAATTGACAATATAAGAAAAAAAATCAACAAATCAAAATTTATTTACAAAAACAAATCTTTATTTTTCGCAATCATTTACTTTAAATTATAATGATAAATGTTTAGTTAAGTTTTTTTTGGAATTTTTAAATGTTTACAAATTTTTTTTTTTGAGAAATGTGTTGTGTGGACATTAAACGAATCGAATTGAAATGGATATGAATGAAAAGGAAACAAAAATTGATGTGTAAATTTTCTGTCTTTTGTATGTGGTGTGCAGTGTGTCCAAACATTGATTTAGGCCGAAGAAGTTACATCACCTTCAGTTTTTTCTACGGCTTCAGAATCAGTTTTCAATTTCTTTGGTGTTGTTTCTTCAGTTTTGTCACCTTCATTAGAAATAGATTTCCTTTTTGGACCATCTACTACATCGTCTGTTTTTTCGGATTCTTCTTCTTTTTCCTCTTTGGATTCGGATTTTTCTACTTGTTCTTTGTCTTTGTTACCATTGGCAGGTACTTCGTCGGTTTCTTCGGCTTTTTTTCCATTGTCATCAACATTTTCGCTGACTTCTTCAACATTACCATTTGCTTCTTTTTCAACTTCAACTTCGACAACTTTTTTCTCTTCCATCGATTTCTACAAAGATATATAAATTATAACTTTTATTGTTAATCATTAAAAAAAATGACAATTTCACCTTTGTTGGAGTAGTTTCAACCTTCTCAACCTGTGGTTGCGGTTCAACTTCGGGAGAACTGAAAAAAAACATCAAATTAAAAAAAAATAATGATAAATAATCAGAATACTTACTCAATTTTAGTGCTAGGCATTATTAAAATTAAATTGGTATTACCAAATCGAAAAACAGTGAAAAAATCAAACAAAAGAACAAGTTGGTTGACAAGCCGGTAAAACGTGCGTGTGGTTTTCGAAAAGTTTTTTTTTTGCTGCAAAAAAATTAACACGAAACGAACACTTCAACAAACAACGATAGAATGAACGACTTCCGAGCCGTACAATTGCATTTAGAAATGTTTTACCATCAATGTACATGTATATTGCTTCGTTCACCATTGTTTATTGATCACGTGACCATTGCTTTTAGCCAATCAAATTGAAAGTTTGAAGAAAATCTGCGCTAAAAAATTTCTTTGTTCATTGTTTGGCCTTGACCACTATCACATCATAAAATGAGTAGCTGTATACAACATTTTCGAAAATAAAAATAAAATAGTAGTAGTAGTAGTCGTGGTAGTAGCAATATATATTGTACAAGAAAACAAATAAACGAAAAGACAAAACCCGCGCGTATATGACAAACTGGCGCCAACTTGATTTCGATGTTTGAAACATGCGCAATGTTGATAACGAACAATGGTTTTTTTTTTTGCTTTTTGATAGAAAAATCCAGACCCTAGCTTTCAGTGATTGTAAATTCTCTCTCTTTTTACAAAACTGGCTTAACCTTTTGGGACAGCCAAAAAAAAACGAGAGAGAGAACCAATGCAAACGTAAAAAAGAAACTAAGAGAGAGAGAAAGGTAGAGACAAAGTATGAAGGTAGAAACAAACAAACAAAAAAATATTGAGAAAAAAAACCATCCTTTCATCGCGAAAAAAGCAAGCCGGTCGATTTCGCATGGATTTTTTGTTTGTTTGTTTGTTTGTTGGATAATATCGAGAAAAAAAATGAGATGGATGAATGATGAATGAAGCAAGTATCATCATATAAATGAAAAAAAAATTGTTCATGGATTTAGGGGATATAGGTAGTAGTACATTGCTAAAAATATACCCAGAAAAAAAGTCCCCATTCTATTGTCCATCTTTGTTCTTCTTCGTTAATTATCCTTCAATCCCCCTTTCAAACCTAAATAATCATTGAAATATAGTGAGTGAGAGAGAGAGAGAGAGAGAGAGAGAGAGAGAGAGAGAGAGAGAGAGAGAGGAAAAAAATGAAAGAATAGAATGATACAAGAATAGTTTTCATTTATGATGATATAAAAGATATGGAACAATCTGTGAATAGCTCTTTTTTTTCTTCTGAATACCTGGATTTAATGAATCCAATCATTCATCTTTTCATACATCTTGGTATACCTGATTTGTTCGAATGAATAGTATGACCAAAATCTTAAAAAAAAGGTGGTAAAGCAACAAGCTTTCAAACAAGTTTATTACCAGGTATACGATCTTTCTCTTGAACACACTTATCATCATCACGATTGAATGAACGTCATACACATAAACACACATCCAATGATTATATCCGGCCTTTATTGGTCATTGGACTAACAAAGAACCGAAAAAAACAAATTTTGTGAGCAATGAAGTTTTGACTTATTTATTTGTCAAAATAGTATTTTATAATTTAATTCCTCCCCCAATATTTACACACACACACACATAACCGATGATCAATGTATCATTTTTGATGATTTCGTTTTTTTTTGTTGTTTCTTTGGTAAAATCAAAGAAAAAAAAAGAGAAAAATACATGATCAAAATGATGATAAAATGTTAAAGTAAAAAAATTCGAACAGGTTTTTTTTCCAGTTCGAATTCGATTTTTTTCTTCATCCAAAACTGTTACCCGAAAAGATAATGTTACTTTTTTAACCCTACACGATCTACATTTATGTATTTATAGACATTCGAATGTTTATTTTTGGAAGGGGGTGTATTACAACAAAAAAAAAACTTTGTCGAATTTCAAAATAGAAAAAAAAATTTCAATTTATTATGACAAAAAAAATAGTATTTTACATCCAAAAAAAAAATTGTAGTGGAGTGATTGTTTTCCAAAATGTGATGAAAGAAAAAGAGTATCGCAAAAATTATGTCCATGTTTGGCGTATACAAAAAAAAAGAAAATTAAAAAAAATAAAGCTACCATTTGTTCGATTTCATTGATTGAATAGAAGAATAAAAATACAAAATTTACAGATCAAACTTATTCAATTGTCCAGTGGATATAAAATAAAATGGACGATGTTCAATGGATTGATTATTTTTATTCAAACATTCACCATTCATACTAATAATATCTGATTGATGATCATCATTATCGGCATCCGATTCTTCTAATATTGAATCTAATTTTGGTGCACTTTGTGATCGTTCTAATGGTTGTTTAAAATATTTTGATCCATTGACTAGAAATTTTTTCCTTATCGGCAATGTATTATTTGGTGTTTGTTGTCGTAGATAGATTTCACGACGAAATTCTCTTAAAGCATTATAAAGACGTATTCTTAATTCATCGGCCATTTGATTTGCCTGATTTGAACGTTTACATAGTACAGCATGACAACGTAATTCGGGTTTTCCACGTTTACCGGTATGTCGATAAATCCAAATAAATACACGTGGATGTGTATTTGTATTTGTTACATAGGTAATTTTATTCGACCAATATTCAATATTACCTAATTCACGAGTATATACTTTCAAACCCGAATTACATATTGTTATCTTCATTTTGGTTAATGCTTTTTTTCCTTTTCTACGTTCATAATTTTTCCATAAAATATTCAATGGTGATTCAACAAATTGATCACCTTTTGCCCAAAATGTTGGTACATTACCCAGATACGTTACGTGATATGATAGATCACCACGATTCAATGTAATTGAACGTTTTTTCCAGAATTTTAATCGTGATTGTACATCGGTTAACCATACGTTTAGATTTTGATTTGATGAAAACCATTTAGAAAATGAGAACAACTTTGAAACAGATTCAAACATTATAATTCTGTAGTCATTTTGATGATAAACTTGATGACATCACACTGTGTTAAAATGCTGATGATCATCAAAGAATTTATTTAGCTAAATGATTAATGATTAATTCATCACTATTTCATCATCATGTTGCAAGCAACAGTTACAAACGAACGATCAAAATATCGATGGAATGATGTTGAAGAATAGCAACAACAAAAAAAAACAGTGAAACAAGATACAGAAAAACGTGGCTCATTTGTCTCACTACGTACTGCTCACTTTTGCTTCGTTGAAAAGATGAAAAGAAAGGCCCTAGCTATAGTTTTCGTTGATTGCACAGTTATTATCTAGTTCATTTGGTATTGACATGTTGATTGGGAAAAAAAATGCTTCTTTATTATCTTGTCCTGTTCATTCACTCGCAACCGTAAAATAATTTTGATGAACATAAATTGTAACATAAACGTTAATTACGTTCATAAATGACATTACAAGTTGGATACAAAAATGGATCAGAATCTTGAATCTTCAGATTTTTCATAATGTCTTCATCTACAGGTTTGTTTTGAATATTTATTTTATTTCTGTTCGAGAAAAAGCATTCTTTGAAATCTATTTCATAGGTAATATCAAACAATCGATGAATGAAGATCGTAATGAAAATGATCACGATTTTCAAACAATACCATTTAATCCGAATAAATCTCTTTCAATTGAACAGCAACGTCTTCGATTACCGATTCACAATGTAAGATTCTTTTTACTCATTTCATCATTTTGTGTTTAATTTTTAATTAGTTTAAAAATCATATAGCATATCTGTTGGAAAAATATCAAGTTCTAATAGTGATTGGTGAAACGGGTTGCGGTAAAAGTACACAATTGCCACAATTTTTATATGAATTTGCATATGTCAATTTCAATGAAACGTATGGAAAAACTCAAATTATTGGCATCACTCAACCAAGAAGGATAGCCACAATATCATTGGCTGCAAGAGTGGCCGAAGAAATGAATGTCGATTTAGGTGCTGAAGTTGGTTATTCCATTCGATTCGAAGATGTTTGTGATGAAAAATCGACAAAAATTAAGTTCATGACAGAAGGAATACTCATTAGAGAAATGATGAATGATCCACTGCTTACTAAATATTCGATTATAATCGTGGATGAAGCTCATGAACGATCAGTGAATACGGATATTTTGCTTTCATTGTTGAAAAAGATAATCAAAAAACGAGCCGATTTAAAAGTAATCATATCATCGGCAACACTAGAAACCGAATCGATATGTAATTATTTCAATACGATTGGAAAACAAAAAATTGATAGATCCACTGTCCTATGTATTGATGGCCGAGCATTTCCAGTCGAAATAAATTTTCTAATCGAACCAACTGCTGATTATGTAAAGGAATCTGTTGAAACTGTGATAAAAATTCATGAAAATTTTCCTAATGGTGATGTTCTTGTATTTCTTACTGGTCAAGAAGAGGTGGAAGAAACCGTAGAATCTATATTTGAATATTCCAAAGATTTAAAAAGTAATCATGACTATTTAGATTTATAATAATTGTTGATTATTCTTTTTTTTCAATAGATAAATATGAAAATTACAAAAAATTATTGGTATTTCCATTGTATGCATCTTTGCCGACCAATGAACAAATTAAAGTATTTCAAATTTTACCTCGTCACATTCGTAAAGTAATTGTTGCGACAAATATTGCTGAAGCTTCGGTTACTATACCGGGTGTATCTTATGTTGTTGATTGTGGTTTTGTAAAAATACGCAATTTCAATTCTAAATCTGCCACCGATTCTTTGATGGTAGTACCAATCACTAAAGCATCAGCTCAACAACGTTCTGGTCGTGCTGGTCGTACAAAAAGTGGCTATTCATTTCGATTGTATACTGAAGAAGAGTTTCGAAAATTGGCCGATTTTACTTCGCCTGAAATTGAACGAGTTTCACTTTCATCGACTATTCTTCAACTCAAAGCATTGGGTATTGATAATATTGTTAAATTTGATTTTATTTCACCACCACCATCCAGAAATATTATCGCTGCATTCGATGTATTATTTGCATTGAAAGCCATCGATAATAATGGATCATTAACCGATCCTCTCGGAATGCAAATGGCCGAATTTCCTTTGAATCCAACATTTTCAAAAATGCTTCTGGTTTCTGAAGATTTTGGCTGTAGTGAAGAAATTTTAACCATTGCTTCCATGTTACAAGTTCAAAATATTTTCACCTATCCACATGGACAACGAGCTCAACAAGCTAGACGTGCCAAACATAATCTATCCGTTGAAGAAGGAGATTTAATAACCTATTTGAATATTTACAATCAATTCATAAAATCTGCACAGATTCGAAGTTGGTCAGATAAAAATTATCTTCATTATAAAGGTCTATTACGAGCTGTTGAGATTCGAAATCGATTGAAAAGTCTATTACATAGATTTAAAGTTCGACTAATATCAAGCACCGACGTTGAATCCATTCTAAAATGTATTGTTGCTGGATTTTTTACAAATGCAGCACAATTAGATGAAGATGGCATCTATCGAACTATTCGTGGTAATTATGAACTACATATACATCCAACATCCGTATTGTATACTATGAAACGTTTACCAAAATTTGTTTTGTTCACCGAAGTAATTCATACAAACAAAGATTATATGAAAGATATCAGTGTCATTAAGCCTAATTGGCTTTATGAATTGGCACCACATTATTATGAATTTGGAACAAAAAAATAATCATAATATCGAACGAATCTCAAATTTATTATTATGATTCAGGAATGATTACATAATACAAAAGGTTTTTTCAAGTCATATTTTCAATCCACACAATTCTATACGAATAAATCTGTTTCGGTTTTTTTTTGTACAGTTACAAAAATATATGTTAAATCACAAAAAAAAGGTTATATTGTCAATCTGAGGAGAAAATGTGTGTTTGTTTATGATTGTGAGTTTGTGTGTGATAAATATAGATCAAATCTTTATTTCTAATCATATGTATGATGATTAATGGGCAAAGGAAGAAATCTTTCGATCGTTTGATCAATATCAGTCTTCATTTATTTCAATTTTTTCGCTGATGTAGATACAAATCTGATTATGATAGTTAGGCAAATTTTTTTTCCTGCATGATATCATTTGAGTGTACCTATAAAATGGATAGATTCCAAGGTTAGCAGATTTTTGTTTTTTTGTGAATATTATAACTGTCAGAAAAAATAGATCAATATAAAAAATTAGTATGGGCAAAATTTTAAGAATCAGTTTAATTTCATTATCAACAGTACTTACTTTATTGAAAAAACCATTTTGCTGATGATAATAAGATGATCGTTGATGACCATTGCCACTATTATTATCGTTATAAATTTCCGAATGTTGTTGACCAAGTGTTCCATATAAATTATGAATCTCTCGTTGCATTTGTGTACGACTAGCATAGATTGGTTGCTGAGTTGAATTGGTTTGTATTTCGACTACCTGGAACGCTTGATTATTGTTATTGCCACCAGGATTACCGCTAGTAGATAAATTCAATGAGCTTGAAAATGTAACTCGATTTTGATTCTTAAATGATGGATTGTATTGTTCAACGGAATTCAATTCCGGTACGGATTGTTTCCTTTGTAATGCACTTGAAGCAGCCGCTTTAGCTATCTCATTCATGGTTACTGCTACATTATGTTGTTGTTGTTGATGTTGTTTATGTAATAATGTTTGAGTAAGTTTGTCAACAAAACTTTCATTATTCAGACTACTGGATACGGTAAAGCCATTATTTTTTTCGATTGAATTCTTTCGGCTAGAAGATCGAGAAGCTGATTGACTACGATGCGAATGACGATGTTTTCCTAAGCATAAAAAATGAGCAAAAAAAAAAATGTTATTATTATTATTTAAATATTAATAATAACAAATTAATAATGTACCTGAATAGCCGGAGGTAATATTATCATCCGGAATCGATCGATTTGATGAATTTCTTCGTTTGGAAATTTTGGCATTGTTCTGATATACCAACGGTGATTGGCTCAATTTTGTATTCAATGTTTCCAAGAATTCACGATTTACGTTTGAAATTTTATTATAATGATGATGTGATTGAGATTGATAGTGATTATTATTATTGTTATTTGAGGATGTATTCTGCGATGATATTGAAGGTGTAGCAATTGTTGTTGCAATAGTAGATTCAGCTATGAATGCTTCGGGTGGTGGTGCAGGTAATGGTAACTGTGAACCATCATCAGAATCGATTGATTTGAATATATTTGATGATGATTGTTGTTGATTATAGCTTTCAAATATTTTCTTGACAATTTTGTAATCATTTTTATCTCGTTCACTATAAGGATTTGATTGTTGTTGTTGTTTTGATTGATAGTTTTTATCTTCGATCAATGTTTTATCGGATTGTTTGGCTACGCTACATGAGCTTATATTAGTAAAATCGGTATTTTTCAGGGTGAAATTAATATCATTCATTGATTTGGTCAGTACATTGATCTCATCATAAAGTGAAGAATTTTTTGCAACGTCTAATGCCATAGCATCATCATGATTTTTATTGCTATTGTCATTATTATTATTATTATTAAAGTTGTTATTTTTTAACGTTCCTAATGTAATTGCATTAGGATTTGATAATGATGATGTTCGACGTACTGGTGGTGCAGGCGGTGGTTTATTTGATTTTTGATAAATTTTTTCTTCACTTTTATAAATTGAATTTATCATAGTAGAATTTTGTGAATGATCACTAGTGGTAAACATAAGACTTTTCTGTAGATCAGTATTGGTAGGCGTTATTGAACCATCGGATTCATGACTGGGTAATAAATATGTTTGATTTGATGATGATATGGATGATGTAGGATTTTTATCATAAAATGATTCTTGATCATCGGTTTTGTTTTGGATTTGATTGTATGAACTTAAAAATGGATTTGTCGATGTAATTTTTATTGTATTCTTTTCCAAATTATTGCTAGATGATATGGTATCGATCTGAAATTGAAGATCGTCGTTATCACCAATTTTTTTCAAATTATTATCCGAATATGAAACATTTGATCCATATACAGTTGATGTAAGCTGATTGAAACAATTAGAAACTTATTGTTATGGAAAAAAATTTTAAAATTTTTCTTACCGGATCTGTTGTCGAAAAATATTTGCTCTGGGTTTGATGATTCGGTGTTTGGTGGTGCTGATGGTGAATATAGTTTGAGACAGAATTACTTGATGAAGAATTATAACTTGAAATTGAACACATGCTTGATTTTCTAGATCCTAATGAACTTGGTGAACTAGGAGGTGTGTGAAGATTCCAGGAAGTAAGACTAGTATCATTTTTATTCAATTTAAGATTCGAAATAACTGTTTCACTTGACATGGGTAAATCAAATGGATCGACAGTTAATTTCTGTAATGAATCCATTATTTCTTGTATATGTGATATTTCACTAATCATAGATATTTCTTCTTCGATTATTGGCCCTAAAAATTTGACTAGCAAACAGAAATGACTACGTTCTTCAATCAATGCTCGACGTACGGCCTTTTTTTCCAAATCTTCAAGCATTAGTAAACGTTCATTACATTCCATTTCGGAATCCAATGATCGTGTCAATGAAGATGTTGATTTATGATGATGACCACCACCGATCGTACCATAAATTCCTTTACTATTTAATGAATCGAAAAAATCAAATTTACTTTTGCTAAATGAACGTGAAGAATGTTTTTTATTTCCACGAATACTGCCAGATGTACTAAGTGAATCACAATAATGACGTTTTTTGAATTCTTGTCGAAGACGTTTCAATTCTTTTGTACGTTCTTTATCCAATGCTATGGTTGTTTTTTTCCATTCTTCAACTCGTTCTTGTAACGGTATGATTAAACAATCCAGAAAAGAGCTACTGAAAGATTTTAATTTTGCTTCAACTGATCGTTGTCGAAGACATAATCGTGTTAAAGCAGTACCGATTTCTTTAGTACCACCACGAGTTGTTGTTGCCATATCAGCTATCTTTTGAAATGAATCTAAAAATGCTGTCGATGCAGATATCGTTGATTTAAGATGAGTATGAAATTTGGTCGCTTTCAAAATAAAATCATCCCATGTTGAGGATCCATTCTGTAAATGATTAAATAATAGTTACATTATAAACATAAAATATACCAAATATGAATGAAAAATGTCATTGACATTTTTTGAAAAAAATGGTCATTTCTAAATAAACATGACAAACCTTTAAATCATTGATAATGATTTGAAAAAGGCCACCAAGAACATTACAATCATGTTCGGTTATTGTTGATTGTTCCATCATTATAAATTAATTTTTATTGTTCAAATCATTATCCCAAAACACACAATCAAGAAAATCAATCTCTGTTGAAAAAAGCGGAATGAAGGACAATGTTTATTTTTCAATCTTAGAATAAACACAAATGAATATTTAGAAAATTATGTGAAAATAACGGAAGACAACAAGGCAACAACATAACAGACAATTCAATATGATCAAATTCAAAAAAGATGTATTCGAATGTTGTTAATATTAACATTTAAACAATGTAAAGGTCGATTCATACTAGAAAAAAGAATAGTTTTCTTAAGTTAAAATGATAAGAAAAAGACAGAAGAAATTATTTTTCTTTTTTTTTCAAGAATCTAATCGACAGAGATTCGTCCGATTAAACAACACACGAAACAATCATTGTATTTTGGAGATCCTACGACCAACACGCACACACACACCACACGGACTTTTAAAAACGGTAATACACAACATATATGAAACATACGAAACAACAACAAAAAAAATATTGAAAATGAAATAAAACCAACAAAAGGACTTTCCACTTTTGTCGCTGGATTTTTTTTTTGGTTTCTGGTTTGGTTTTTTGTTCGGTTTTTTCTCTGGGTAGTTGACACACACACACACAAGCATATATAACAGGCAATGCACAGACACAAAGTCAGATACTGAAAAAAATACAATAAGAATCCAGGCACCGTTATAAAATGAATGTAATGTTTAGTTAGTGGCATCTATTATAAACACACACACACAAAAATAATTTCGCCCATAACCAAAAACAATATTGAATATTATTATTATTATTATTATGGTTCTATCCCATTTATTAAATGAATAGGGTCGTTTCGTTGACGGATCCATTTGTCTTTTACATTCTTTCTTTTTTCTTGTTGGAGTTACTATTTGAAAGATAACTACTATATATATACTCTCCTCGCAAAAAATATATAAACATTTTTTCCTTTTGATCATTACATAAACATATCTACTATATATACAGAAGTTATGTTTTGTAATGTAAATGCACAGAAGTATTTTGGAAACTTGATTTTCAAAAAAAAACTGAATATAAAAATCAATATCAGAATGTTTTCATTTTAAAAACAAAACAACCACGACAACCGAAATCAAAGAGAAAAAAAGAAAGAAAACAAACATGAATCGGTAATGATGATGATCCCGAAGTAAAAGAATTCCGATTTTTAAAAATATATAACCATATGCTTTTGGATAGAAAATTACAGCATGGTCTGTGTGTTTGTGATATCGTAACACCATTCGGTAATTAAAGATATTTACATAGTAATGGCCATTTTCTATTTCTCGAAACACATCCAAATATCAAACAGTGATTAGAAATTTCCAGTTTGTTTTCTTGACAAAAATATGCAACAAATTAACTGAGAGAAGAAAATTTCCTTTCCAGACATTAAATGATGCCAAAAATGCAATTGGAATTGAAAGAATATTTTAAAATCGAATACAAAGAACTGATTTCGATTCATGAATATATTAAATTTACACACATATCACAAGAATGACACGAATCGTCAGAGACAATAATAATTGAAAAAAAACAGAATCTAATTTAGATTAACTAAATATAGTAACTATAATATACTATAGTTATGAATAAATAATTTAGAAGAAGAAGAAGAAGGAAGTATTTGTTTTTGTTTTTTTGGATAAAAATAAAACTTCATATGAATATCATCATCATACTACTGTGTGTGTATATAGTTGACCTTATTTATTTATTTTTATTTATTATTTATTATTTATATAAATATTTTGTATTTATAACAATCATCATGTTTTTATTACTACAGATAGACAAAGGAATAAATCGCGATTTTAATGTTGCGACCATTTTATTGTTTTAATATCGATACCTTCTTGTATCATTTCCCATAATGGACTCATTTCTCTTAATCGTTGTACATGATATACACATTTATCAATAGTATATTGCACTTCTTGTTCAGTTGTAAAACGACCTAAACCAAAACGTATTGATGAATGTGCCAGATCATCATCGGCACCGATTGCTCTTAAAACATATGATGGTTCTAATGATGCCGATGTACAGGCAC
This sequence comes from Dermatophagoides pteronyssinus, assembly GCF_027571235.1. Taxonomy (NCBI): domain Eukaryota; kingdom Metazoa; phylum Arthropoda; class Arachnida; order Sarcoptiformes; family Pyroglyphidae; genus Dermatophagoides; species Dermatophagoides pteronyssinus. Next base: position 4,735,349 of record NW_027461525.1, read on the forward strand.
TTCCCGAAGATAAAGCTACATCTTTTAAAGCCATCAAAAGACTTTCACCTTCAACATAGGCAAATGAAAGATTTACACATCCAGGATAGGTCATTTCAGGATCACCATTACGAATAACATGAGTAACTTCAGAGGTGATACCAGTGATTAATTTTTCCGATAATTTATCTATCCATTTACGATCATTATCCATTTCTTTCGACGACACTTGACAAGCAGCACCCAATCCGACGACTAGTTGTGTGGGTACGGTTCCACTGCGAATTCCTCGTTCTTGACCACCACCACTTTGAATCGGTTCGATTCTAACTCTAGGTTTACGACGAACATATAATGCACCAATTCCTTTTGGTCCATAAATTTTATGACCACTTATTGAAATCAAATCAACTTCAATATCTTTGATACTGATAGGTATTTTTCCCACTGCTTGAGCCGCATCTGTATGAAAAAAAACTCCACGCTCTCTACATATTCGACCTATTTCTTTGATTGGTTGTTTGACACCTATTTCATTATTAACAGTCATCACAGACACTAAACTTGTTTTATCAGTGATGGAATCTTGTAATTGTTCCAGATCGATTATTCCATTTGATTTGACAGGCAAATATGTGACTCGAAATCCTTCATTCTCGAGATAACGGCAAGAACTAAGGACACATTTATGTTCGGTTTGAGTGGTGATCACATGATTCTTTTTGTTTTTATAAAAATTTGCCACACCTTTGATAGCGATGTTGTTGGCTTCTGTTGCTCCGCTTGTAAATATAATTTCTTTTGGATCAGCTCCTATCAAAGTGGCAACTTGTTCGCGAGCATTTTCAACCGCATTTTCACTTTCCCAACCATAAACGTGTGTTCGTGAATGTGGATTTCCATATTGATTTATCATATAAGGTAACATTGCATCCAAAACTCTTGGATCAATCGGAGTGGTAGCCTGAGCATCAAGATAAAGTGCATGTAATGAGGATGATTTCGATTTATCACGATCATCTAAATTGTTTATGAATTGAAATTTTATTTTTTTTGTTGCAAATTATGATTTGCAAATCATAACTTACTTTCGTTGATGGCTAAATTTGCCTGTTCAAATGTCGTCGAAACATTTTGTGACCAAACATTTATTAATGATCGTGTTGTATTTCGCAACAAACGATGAGTAGCTTTCATAATTTATTAAACTTATCTTATTTCTTTTTTTTGAATAGCCAAAAAAAAATTAAAAACCGCAATTTAAACATGTGACTGCACATGTAAGCATGAAAACATGCATGCAGCGACACACATCTGTTTTTCTCTGAATCTTCATATCTTATTAATAAAAAAATTTGGTGAAGCTTTTTTTTACATGTAAATGAGTAGGACGAAATGTCAGAAAAAAATGCATGTAAATGAGTAGGACGAAATGTCGGTCCCTGAAATTCCGCTGAAAAAAATGTCTGCAGAAAAAGTCAATGTGCGCACCGATCTGCGCAACACGAAATGGCCGCGGTCACATTAGATCAGACCATACCCAAAGAACAAAACTTCAGCCAAAGATTTGGGCGATGGGCGGCGTAGCCGCTCATCTGCCAGAATCTACGGGCTGAAGCAAGTGTGCGTGCTGCTGGCCGAAGGCCGGCAACACACACTTGTTATTATATGTTCAAAACAGAATTTTTCCGACTTGATAAAAAGATAATTTTTCATTCAGAATATGAATTCAAATTTTTTTCTATTTTTTTGTTATTACGGAATACAGTACATGAATAAATGTGTAAAGTTTTATTTTTTGTTGTTAAAAATTGTCATAATTCAAATTTCAGATGATGATCAATGATTAATTACATTACGGAAACGGTTAGACAAGCAATTTATTATTTGCAAAATTTATCCGATTTCATTTTGGCTCGTCTATCCAGTAATTCTTCATGTAAACGTCCTTTGGTTTTTGCTTCTTTCAATGATTGAACACTGTTGTCATTTAAACGTAATTTTTTATCTTGAAAACTTTGAAATTTTTTTACATAATTTATTTCACAATCACGAAGTGATCCTTTTTCTTCATTCGGTATACTTTGTTTCAATTTTTCCAAACGTGTCATTTCGGGATTGATATTTGTACGGATTTTGATGAATTCATTGTCACCAGCTTTTGTGCTTCGGGCTACAACATAAGGTAATTCGGATTCGGTTTCATCAATTGTTATGAAACAACCATTGGAAGCGGAAAGAGCTAATTTGCCATCTTGAAATACCGGATCAAAATGTTCACGATTACTTATGGCATCTGAATGTCCGACAACTTTTCTATGTTTATCGATGGCTAGATATTTATTATATCCACTTTTAATAGCAATCTGTGTTGGTGAAACTCGAACAGCGATGAAAATTTCTTCCGGATCTGGTCCTTCGCCTGGTGTATGAGGGCTTCCAAGAATTAGATTTCCATTATCTAATGCTCTTGCATATTGATAAGGAGTGAATTCAATACAAATTGATCCAGTAATTTGTTCGAAACGATCAACTCGAAACCAATCTCCATGATTTGCAGCATCATCAAAATCGACTGCCGATGATGTTGATGGATTGCTTTGAATGTCATCATCACCATCTTCACGGGCTCGTTTATTTTTCTTCTTATGTTTTTTAACACCTTTCAATTTAAGTTTGCCCAATCTTACACCAGAATATTCTGACATTTTCAAAATAAACAATATTTTATATCTCAGCCGAAATGATGAGCCGAATTAATCACAATGTTACGTCTTATAAGGATAGAAATAATTTCACGTGGTCTCAAAATACAGAATCTCGTCAATATTAAACGAAAAAAGTATGGAAATGAAAAATGAAAATTCAAATACCGATAATCATCAAAATGAAGAAAATGATTATTTTCAAACGATTGGTAGCCGAAAAAAATTGAAAACAATCAAAGTGAAACCAAATCTTCCAAAATGGATTAATGAATCTGTTAATTATTCGGGAGATATCGAAAACAATTCAGTTGGCCTGAACGAAATCGAAAAAATAATTGATGAATGTTTGTCAAATAATCTTCGAAAAAATGGTATCGAAAAATTGTTTCCTGTACAGAAAGAAGTTATACCAAAATTAATAAACACTCTAAAGAAAAAAAGATATTTTCGACCAAGAGATATTTGTGTTATATCGCCGACTGGTAGTGGAAAAACATTTGCTTATTCAATTCCAGTAATTCAATATCTACTTGATCGAATAGTGACACAGATTCGAGTGTTGATCATATTACCCGTACAAGATTTGGCCAATCAAGTTCATAAAGTGTTTCAAAATTTGTGTGAAAATACAACTCTTCGAGTTGGATTGGCAACTGGATCATCATCATCTAATATGTTTTATAAGCCAAATATTGATGGAACTCAAACAATTTGTTTGGCTGATATTCTAATAGCAACTCCAGGAAAACTTGTTGATCTTATTATGAATAATGAAAATGGTTTCCATTTACGAAATTTAGAAATATTAATCATCGATGAAGCAGATCGAATGATGAATGAAACACAATTACAATGGCTCAGTACAATTGAATATGCTGTTCATGGATCAAGTAGTAAATTTTATTGTCCATGTTTGGCTCCAGATAATGGAAATCGACAATGCAATTATAATGTTGATCCATTTTGTGCTTGTTCAACATTTAATACGGGAAAAACATTGTTGAAGATTTTATTTTCAGCAACATTTACAACTGATCCGGAAAAAATAGAAAATCTTTCGCTATACAATCCATTGTTAATCAATATGAACAGCGGACATGATGATGACAAAAATATGACCGAAAAAATAAATCCTGTAGCTTTGCCCGAAAATCTAAAAGAATTGATGGTCTTTTCTGATCAAGATAAAAAACCGCTTATTTTATGGCATTTAGTAAAAAATTTAGGCTATAAACGAATTCTTTGTTTTGCAAATTCAATTACAAATGCTCATAGACTTGATTATTTGATGAAAAAACTACCGGAATTGACTGTTGATGAACTTCATTCAAGACAAAACATTCATAAAAGGACAAAAATTTTAAAGAAATTTGAAAATGGACTTATTCATATATTAATATCGACAGATGTTACAGCTCGTGGTATGGACATTGATGGTATTGATTGTGTAGTTTCTTATGATCTACCACGTAATGAAACTGCATACATTCATCGAATTGGTCGTACAGCTAGAGCTGGAAAACAAGGAACTGCCATAACATTAATTTCACCTGATCAATTAAAACATTTTAATATTATAATACGACGATCACATAAATCATCATCTAATGATCAAAAACAAATGATTGAAAAATTATCCATTAAAAATTCTGATTTAAAACCATTAATCGGTATCTATACTAAAGCATTGGAACAATTAAAAATGGATGCTAAAAATGAATGGAAAAAAGATGCTAATGCTAAACGACAACAATTACGAAATAAATCTTCATTTAAATCATGAAGAAGAAGAAAAAAACTGTATCGATTTACAAATGTATTTTCTTTGCCGCGGTACTGTTTTATTAAATGTCAAAAATTACATGTTTGCCCAAGAACGTACATTACGAACAGACAGAAAACAAGCTGACTCGTTCCTCGTCATCAAAAGTTGCTGTTGAGTTGCTTTAACATGTTTTTTTTTTAATAAAATGGTCATCAAATAATATTGTCCGGCTGTTTTTATCTGAATTTTAAATTTCATTGAAAAGAAAAAATTGTGATTTTTGTTTGTTGTTTTTTTTGTGCAAAGTATTCATTGAAAATTTTTATTAATTAAAAAATATAATAAAATCAATTTTTTTTTCGCCAAAGTTTTTTATTTATTAAATATAACTTTTGTTTGTGTGTGTGTGTGTGTGTGTGTGTGTGACGACAATTAGTTTGGAAATATATCTTTTCAATAGATAATTTTTTTTAAAGAAACAAAAGAATGGATAATCTTCAATCGGCAATATTATCCCGGTAAATTATAAATAAATATTTTCATTATTATAAACTGATTTATTTTGTTTATAATTAATATATAAAAAAGCTTTACAAATGCAATGCCAACGCCTATACGATTACGAGATCTGATAAGACAGATTCGTGCCGCTCGTACAGCCGCTGATGAACGTGCTGTTGTACAAAAAGAATGTGCTTATATTCGATCAACATTTCGTGAAGAAGATAATGTTTGGCGTTGTCGTAATGTAGCTAAATTACTTTACATACATATGCTCGGCTATCCTGCACATTTTGGCCAGGTAAATTTTGGTCAAGATCAGTTTTTTTTTCAATTTTAACACAATTATTGTTGTATATAGCTTGAATGTCTTAAACTGATCGCATCTAATCGATATACGGATAAACGAATTGGTTATTTAGGCGCAATGTTATTATTGGATGAACGTCAAGATGTTCATCTATTAATCACCAATTCATTAAAAAAGTAATTTTTTTCTTTAATTCAATTCATTACAATCAATATTGACCCTATTATTGATCTGTTTGAACAGTGATTTAAATAGTCCACAACAATTCATCGTTGGTCTAGCATTGTGCTGTTTGGGTGCCATTTGTTCGGCCGAGATGAGTCGTGATCTACTTGATGAAGTTGAACGTTTAATGAAATCATCAAATTCTTATATTAAAAAGAAAGCTGCACTTTGTGCTGCTCGTATGGTCAGAAAAATACCCGATTTAACCGAAATGTTTATGAATACTGCTAGAAATTTTTTGTCGGAAAAAAATCATGGTAATTTTTTTTCGTTGTTAATATTTTCAATTTTTCTAAAAATTATCATCTTATTCACCTTTATCAGGCTGTCTCATAACCGGCATTACTTTAATTACAGAGATGTGTGAACAAAATCACGATGCATTAAATTTCTTCAAAAAGGTGTGTGATTTGTTTGAAAAAAAAGATAAATTATTCTGTCAATTTCCATTTATCTATAAAATGCTTTTGGCTCTAACTAACAATAATTTTTCTATTTTTTCTTTTAAAAAAAATATATTTAAATCTACATTCGCTTTCGCTCATTGTTTTATAGAATACTGAGGTATTTTTCTTTTTTATGTTTGGACAGTTTTTTTTCAATTTTTCTGAATTTTGTTCTGGTTTTTTTCCTTTTTTTTATAAAAAATAGACTGTTCACAGCCTTGTTCGAATACTTAAAAATCTAATCATGTCCGGTTATTCACCTGAACATGATGTATCAGGTATTAGTGATCCATTTTTACAAATCAAAATTTTGCGACTGCTACGTATATTAGGACATAATGATGAAATTACCAGCGAAATTATGAATGATATTCTAGCCCAGGTAAATTGAAAATTTTAATTAAACTTTAAAACGGAAAATTTTATAATGGAATTAAATTAGGTGGCAACGAATACAGAAAGCAGTAAAAATGTCGGCAATGCTATTCTATACGAGACTGTGATTTCTATAATGGATATTAAATCCGAAAGTGGTTTGCGTGTTTTAGGTATCAACATATTAGGCCGATTCTTATTGAATACCGATAAAAACATCCGTTATGTTGCATTGACTACATTATTAAAAACTGTACAAGCTGATTACAATGCAGTACAACGACATAGATCGACAATTGTAGATTGTTTAAAAGATCCAGACATATCGATCAGGAAAAAATCTATGGAACTTTGTTTTGCATTAATGAATGAAAACAACATCAAAACCATGACCAAAGAGCTCATTTATTTTCTAGAAAAAGCAGATCCTGATTTTAAATCCATTTGTTCATCGAATCTTTGCATTTCGGCCGAAAAATATGCTCCAGATTCTAGATGGCACATTGACACAGTTATTAGAATATTGAATACAGCTGGAAATTATGTACGCGATGATGTTGTTTCGTTGTTGATTGAATTAATATCGAGTTGTGATTCATTACATCGCTATTCGGTTTGTCAATTATGGTTGCAATTGAACGATGGTGATTTACCGAGCAAACAACCTTTGTTACAAGTTGCTATGTGGACATTGGGAGAATTTGCTGATATGTTGATTCAGGCAAGCGGCAGTGAAGAATTAAATGAATCCGATGTAGATGAAAGTCAAATAATTGAAAAATGTCACGAAATTTTTATAAAGAATCAGATCACTTTAGTTACAGAAGAATATACGATCAACGCATTGATAAAGTTGAGCGTTCGATTTCCCAATCAAACCGCTAAAGTCAAACAGATTGTTGACTTTTTTGGTTGTAGCCACAGTATTGAATTGCAACAACGTTCAGTCGAGTTTGCCACATTATTCTCTCGGCATAATAAACTAAGACCAAGTATTTTTGAACGTATGCCACAGATACCTAAAAATGAACGTAAAATATTCTCTAAGAATGAAAAAATGGAAGAAATAAACAAACCAGACAGTATGGAACAATCAAATGAATTAATAGCAGCTACTGGTGATTCAGCTATGCCGAATGATAGTTCGGCTTTATTAGATCTTCTTGATTTATCGCCTACATCCTTTGTAAACCCATTACCATTGCCAGATACAAACGTGATTACTACAGGTTCAACAAATGATGTACTGGATTTATTAGGTTCCATTGAAAATAATGATACGTATAACACTACACCTGAAATCAATGTATTGAATGAAACATTAGGCGATAGTTTTAAAAAGAATGATCTGAACAATTTGGACGCAATATTAAAATATAACAACAATAGTTCGATGAATGGCAGCATCGATGGTCAACAAAATAATTCCATTTCATTTAATAATGAAAATAACATTTTCGATATGATGGTAAAACAGGAACCGATTGTTAGCGAAAAAATCTCCCCAATCACAGCGTTCGATAAGAATGGATTAAAAATTGTTTTCCAATTCGAACGTTGTGCAGACAATCCGTTAACTATTTCAATAACGATGATTGCTACAAATACTACAGATCAACCTATGAATGATTTTTTGTTCCAAGCAGCTGTGCCCAAGGTATTTTTCACATATTCAAAGTGTTTGATGTTCTTATTTTCAAATATTTTTTTGCAGTCATTCCAACTTCAATTGATGCCTCCTTCTAGTACGATCATTCCAGCAAATAATAATGGCTCAATAAAACAGGTGATCAAAGTAGTCAACCCGAATAAGGTAGGCAGAATTTTGTATAAAATTTGTTAATTTAAATGGAATTTTCAATTTAGGCTCAACTAAAAATGCGTTTACGTTTATCGTACAAATATCAAGACATAGATACAAAAGAACAATGTGATGTAACAAATTTTCCGAAACAAACTTGGCAATGAAACATTGTTGACATCATTAATCGTCATCATAGTGGTTGGTCATCATTCTAAATTATCCATCCACTTGATTCCATTATAATATCATGACAAGTGCCTTTTCTAATTTGAATAAATGTCAATATGGAAGATCATCATCTTATGCATCTAAAAAATGACTAGATTTTATGCTGTAAATATACAACTATCTTTTATTACTGTTTGTAATACAAAATTAATTTATCAACAAACGATTAATCGATCGTTCGATCGATAAGAATTTAGTCATTTGTCATTTTTGTTACAAAAATCCAATTTATCCAATCTTAACCAATCAATCGATCACAAAAGTGCATGTATCACAAAAAGATTTTAAATTAAATGAATAATATAATGATAATCAGATTTCATTTCAAAATATTTTTCAATGCTTCTTCTATGGTCGGATATTTTATCTGAACACCCAATTCTTCCATACGTTTACTAATGACTTTTTGTCCTTGAGTCATCATTACAGCTCTTTCTGAACTGAATATAAATTCAATGATCTGTGCCGGAATGAACAGAAAACTTGGTCGTCTTAAAAGACGGGCAAATGTTTTTGTAAATTGTTCATTGGTGACAATTTCTGGTGCAACTGCATTGATGACACCAGTAAATTTTTCATTCCTTAAGGCTTGTATGAAAATGTTGCAAATATCTTCGATATGTATCCATGGCATGTGTTGTGTACCAGAATCGATTTTCGCTCCTAATCCCAAAAAGAACAACGGATACATTTGTTGAATGATGCCACCATTTTTGCCCAATACAATTCCGCTACGAACAGTTACGTTTCTTGTATGATCATCGCCAACTTTGCTAGCTTTTTCCCAATCCGTACATAATTTGGATAGGAAATCATGGTCACCACCCGTAGAATTTTCATCATAAATCTGTATGGCGTCAGGTCGATAATATCCGACACCAGAAATAGAAGCAAATACTTTTGGTTTCTTTTGACTATCGCATTGATTAATGACTTTAACCAACATTTGATTTGTATGTACGCGACTGGCAATAACATTTTGTTTGAATCCTGGTGTCCACCTACGCATTGGATCCAGTACATTCTGTCCGGCCACATTAATAACTGCGTCTGTACCATCTGGAATACCATTCTGATTCAAATCGTCCTATTAGAAAAAAATAACAAATAAAGAAAACATAGTTGATTGGTGACCATAGCAACTGTGTTATTCTTTTCAATAAAAGTGTTAATTTTCAAGATGTATTCCTCTTGGCAAAATCAAGATCAATTTGATTACGATGAATATAAATTCAATGATGAATTGAAAGCTAATTCAAATCAATCGATTCGAAGTCTGTACGTAGATGATGACGAAGATGAATACTATCAAAACATTCCAGATGTCGAAGATCTACACAATGAAGAATTCATGCAACAAACCGCGATGGCACCGGCTTCACTGAGTTATCCTAAATTGAATACTCTTGAATTGACAAGAGAAAAATCGCCCAGAAATCAACAGCAAACAATATTATCCTCTCAAGATGATAAAGAATTATCAACATTATTCGAATGTTTACTACCCAAAGATCAAATCGAAGAAGAAGATACAACTTGGTCATGGGATTCATTGATGACCGATATTATGAGTAAAATGAAACATTCTTCAGCAATAAAAAATTCCGAAAAAGCTGAAATTACAAAAAATAATTTCGATTGATAATGACACTTACCCATGTTATGCTATCAGGTCTTGGCATACGCGATACAATACAAGTTTCGAATCCATGTTTTTGTAATTGTTGTTTAAGAACAGACCCAATAAAACCTGATCCTCCAGCTATTAAAAATAGAAAAAAAGTAATATCATGTTCATGAAATGTATCTTTGATTTGATTTCTAAATACCAATCAATACTTTTCGGATGTTTGCATTGTTCATTATTAATTATTTAGATTTGAAAAAAAAATAAAATAAAATGATGACAAAAAGTTTTTGTTTTCAAGTTCATTCTATCAATTTGAACAATATTATCTTTTGGATCGCTCCATCTATTGATAATGAAAAGAATTTTCATTTCTCTCGACAACAAAAATAAAATTGAACGATTGAATTAGGATGCCAAATAAACAGACAAAAATAAATTGAAAACTGGTTTGAGTTATTTCATAATCGATGATTAATTGATCATCAAATTGAGAATCACTATGCATAATGTGTTTATAATCATTCATTTATAATAAAGATCAGATTGCCTTTCATTTAACAATCAAATTCGTCGTTGGCATTGATGTTTAATCATTTTTACTTTTAGATCCAATCATAATTTTGATTAGTCAATATTTTTTTTTTAATAAAAACTGTTTCAACACCCAAATTTGACATATATATTAATGACGGCGTTTGATTAGTCAGGATTTATTATCAACGATAACAAATATTGTCAACAAATTGTAGAAATTCTATTCATTAATCTTTTAATCATATCATCGACCTGTTGATCGAACGAATCAATTATGAATAATCAACAGTCATCGACATTGATCAATGATTCCATTGAACAAATTTCAAATGATGATACTTTTACTTCGAGTGGTCAATTTTTCGATTCATTTAAACCAAGGTAATAATTTTATTCATGATTATTCATAAATTTTTTACGATATGAAAATTTTATTAGATTTATGATTAGTTCAACTGACGAACAATCAAATTACGAAGAACTTATCGACAATGAAGAAGACAAATATCGAACACTTACAACTTTTTCCGGTGTTTTTGCACCGGTAGCGTTATCCATGTTCAGTGCCATTTTGTTTCTTCGTTTAGGTTTGTCATCATTTTCGGATGAAGAATTAGTAATTTATTCGCATCTTATTTTTAGGCTATATTCTTGGCAATTCTGGTCTTTATCTAACAATTTTTCAGCTCATTTTGGCCTATTCAATCTTATTCTTAACAGTTTTGTCTATTTGTTCAATTGCAACTAATGGTGCCATTCAAGGCGGAGGAGTTTATTGTATGTTTATTCGATTAATTGTATTGTATATTTTTTTTAACATCTGTTATAATCCAGTTATGATAAGTAGAGCTTTAGGTCCAGAATTTGGTGGAGCCATTGGAACACTATTCTTTACGGCCAATGTTTTTTCCAGCGCTCTTTATTTGATTGGCTGTGTAGAAGGTATTATCCATAATTTCGGACCATCCGGTGGAATATCTTCATTTTTACCATCAAATTATTGGTGGTCATTTCTTTATGCATCAAGCTTAAATTTTTTAAATGTTGTCATTTGTTTGATTGGCGCCTCTCTATTCGCCAAAACATCAGTGTTAATTTTTGTCATACTTTTGGGTTGTGTCAGTTCAGTTTTGATCAGTCTTTCTACTCGTCGAGATTTATCGTTTCCTGCTCCTCATGAAAACCTCCCCTTTCGAAATCAAACGCTCCATTTTACCGGTTTCAGTTTAGAAACTTTTCAAGAAAATTTGAAACGTATGTTTTTTTAATCACAATCAATGTTAATTGCAAAATCATGCGACCTAATTTAATCAAATTCAATAGCTAATTTCACAATTGATTACACAACCGATCATACAACCTCATTTGCCGTAGTATTTGGTGTTTTGTTTAGCGGCGTTACCGGAATAATGGCAGGTGCCAATATTTCTGGCGAACTAAAAGGTAAACTATTCCTATTGATCTAGTTTTTAATCATGTCATCGTTGCATCCTTAAATTTAGATCCAACTAAATCAATACCACTCGGAACGATTGGCGGTGTGATTTTCACATTTATAACATATCTGATTTTATTCTTTTTTACTGCTTTCTCTTGTCCAAGAGAAATGTTGATCAATAACTATATTTATATGCAATCAATCGATTACGCACCAGTATTGGTTGCCATCGGAATTTTCGCTGCCACATTCTCTGCTTCATTAAGCAATCTAATTGGAGCATCACGAGTATTGGAAGCTTTATCAAAAGACAAACTTTTTGGACCATTATTGAATCCAATCAATAAGTATTCGAAACCTGGCAATCCTGTTTGTGCCGTGTTGATCACATGGTTTCTTATTCAATGCATAATTTTTATTAACAAATTGAATTTGATCGCACAAATTACATCTGTATTTTTTCTTCTTTCATATTTCGCAACGAATTTTGCATGTCTTAGCTTAACGCTTACTTCGGCACCAAATTTTCGGCCAACATTTAAATATTTCAATGGAAAAACTGCAGCCTTAGGCATCATTGGAACTTTGGTTATGATGTTTGTCATAAACACTATTTACGCGACTGTTACAATTTTTCTTTGTTTGATTCTTGTCATCATTCTGCATATTCGTTCACCACCTTTTCGTTGGGGTTCTATTACACAAGCTCTCATCTTCCATCAAGTATTAGATTCAAAAATATTTTGCTTAATATGATTTATTTTATTTCAATTTCTGAATCATAGGTCAGAAAATATCTTTTAATTTTGGATAACAGAAAAGATCATGTGAAATATTGGCGTCCTCATATTCTTCTTATGGTTTCTAATCCAAGATCTTGTGTCCCATTGATTCGTTTCGCAAATGATTTGAAAAAGAGTGGATTATTCATCATTGGAAATGTTAAATTGCAAAAATTGGATAATTTCGATATTGATCCGGTCATAAATGAATCACCGTTGTGGTTGAAACTTCTTGATATGCTTTCGGTGAAAGCATTTTTTGAAATAACTATGGCCGATTCTGTTCGAGAAGGATTTCATCATCTGGTCAGAATAACCGGTTTAGGAGCAATGAAGCCTAATACAATTTTTCTTGGATTTTATGACGATCAACCACAAATTGATTTTCTGCAAGACGATCCAAATTTTTTCTGCATAAAAACATCACTTCCCGATAGTGTTCCTGATTTTCCACCTATACGATCAAATGGATCGAAAAATCATTCGGAAGAGTCATATGTAACCATTTTATCAGAATCAATCTACAAATTTAAGAAAAATCTTTGTATTGGTCGTCATTTCAATACCTTTAACAGAGTTAGTATATTTTATTATCAATTTAATCCTCTAATTTTTTTCAAAAATTGTAGGCTAAAATTCCTAATCTCAAAAACAAAATCATTGACATTTGGCCGGTAAATTTTTTTCACCGTACCGGAGAATTGTCCGATAATTCATGGAAATTCATTTTGCAGTTGGCTTGTATATTACAAATGGTACCTGGTTGGAAAAATTCCACCAATCTTCGATTATTATTATCGGACAATTTTAAAAATACAATGCTAATGAAAACCCGATGGGAACAAAGATTACGCATGTTACGTATTGATTGTCAATTAGAAATTATCAATTGGGAAGAGAATACATTAGGTCCATATGAAATCGATTTCATAACTACAACCGATTGGGAGAAAGAAGATTATTTTCAGAAAATCAATTCATTCATTCGATCTTATAGTGAACATTCAAATCTAGTTTTTCTTCATCTCCCTTCTCCACCAAATAATCGTAATGGTTATAAAGAATATCTCAAATATTTGACTTTGATCACCGAGAATCTTCCTCCAACAATCATGGTTCATGGTATTACCGAAGTTACATCTGACTCGTTGTGATGACTTTAAAAATTTTCAATTTTAATTTAATTTAAATAATGTAATTTAACAAATTTTTTAAAATTTTCTTATGAAAAAACAATAATAATAATTTTTTATGGTTAAGATTTTTTAACACTTTGGCTACTGATTAATTCATATTAATGTAAATTTACATGAATTGTGTTTTTACTAGCAAACAAATCAATTATTCCTGAAGATGTGTTTCGAGCATTTTTTCAAAAGCCTGTTGATTAAAAAAAATTAGTTTGTGAAAAGAATTAATATAATTTTGAATAATCATCTATACCTCTATTTCGGCTAATGTTTCGGCTCGTATTTCATTGTTTGGTGCATGTTGTCGTTTCGATACATTATAAACAATATTTGATGAATGATTGTTTGATGATTGACGATCATTCAATGATGCTAATGATGAATCCGAAACTGTAACATCTGAATATGAATTTGAAGGTTTACGTTTGGATATTTCAATGAGTTTAGGTTTAGCTTTGTTCAATATATTTGAATTGATACTGAATTCGCTTGTATTCGAATCAGAACTGTTCCTAAATTTATCCGACAAACTTTTGTATTGTTTTTTAACCAATGAATTATTATTGCTATCAGCGTTTGAAGAACCTAATAATCCAGCAAATGATTTTTTCCTGTTTTGTGGTTTGGTACTTCCACTTCTTTGTCGCATTTCATTTTGCATATTTGATGCTGAATCCTCATTAGCTAATGCCCAGGTAATTTCATCGGTGGATTTGGCTCTTTTTGCCGTTGACCATCTACCGCGAAATATTTTATCATCAACTAAATTACCAAGAATTCTAAGTGGACTACGTCGAGCTTTAGTTACACTTATATTGAAAACATCTTCATCGATCGAATTTTTCTTTAAAACATCATCAAATTTTCCTGGTGGACTTAGTGTATAATCGAAAGTATTTGTTATGCTTGTCGGTGTCGTTGAGGTAGATTTTTGTTTCGAACTTTTCGGAAATATTACTGCAATTACAAACAAACAAACCAAAAAATTCAGTAATAAATTTTGTTTTTCATTCGTCTTACATGATGGAATCGATGAAGCAGCTTTTAACATATGAGTCTTTCTTCGAAATCGAGGACTGGCAGTCGATTTTTTATCATCCATTTTTTTGTCCAAAAAATTTTCTGTCGTTTTACTTCTGGTAATAGGTTTCGGTATGTTTGAAACATTCGATACGGATGGCTGAAATACATCATCATTGTATTCATTTAATTTATTTTCTTCCATCGTTAATATGGCATCGAATTCATTCATTCTGTATATTTAAAAAAAATAAAAATAATGAATCAATTCATGGTTCATGACAATCAATCAATCAATAAATTACAGAATAGTCTCATCATTTTCTCCCAGATCACTTTGAATAGAAATTTTATTATTATTGCTATTCAATTTATATGAATGAATTTCACGATGATATGATTTCATTTGACCATAGCCACCATCGTTATTTGATACCTACACACACAAACACCAAAAAAAAAAATCAACTCAAATGTCAATGATAATAATCCATACATACTTGTTCTTGTTTTAAAAGATTAGCATTACGTAAAATTTCTTCATGAGCTTTTGTTGTTGTACTGTCACAAGAATTATCCGTTTTATCATCTTCTTGGCTATCCTGATATCTTGTTTTTACTTTTCGTCGAGAATTCATTCGTGAACGAAAATCATCTAAACTTTCATTAGGTTTCATTATATCTTTGTCAAAATCTTCATCATGATGTGTTGATTCGGATAAATCTTTTACTGATACAAATGATAATAATAATATTTTTTTTTCAATTAGATAAAAACAATTCAAATACCAAAAATCAATTTACAATTACGTATACATTGATAACGATTGTTTCCAGTAACACCAAACGTATATGAATCGGATGAACTTCGTGAAAATGATGAGGAAACATCTTCAGCAATTTCCATTTTAAAATCATCCGAACCACTTTCACTTGTCGTATCACTTTGTCGTCTTGTGAATGGAACAAACTAAATGATTGTATAAAAGAGTTTGTTGTTTTTTTTTTTTTGGTGAATGAAAATTCTTTGTATTTACCGATCAACAAAAAAACTTACCTTTGTTGCTGACAAATTTTTTCGTAGTTCTTCTTTGTTTGATTGTTTTTCCGAATATTTTTGACATGGACTTCTTCTCATATAACTCATTTTGTTGTTGTTGTTTGTTGTTGTTATTAAGCTTTGAATATATTTTCTATAATAAATGATGTTTTGAGAAATTGTTCTGTCTAAAAAAATAACCGGAATCACAAATAAAGAATTAACAAAATTGAATAAATTTTTCAAAAAGAAAAAAAGAAAAAATTGATTGTACGTTTATTTTGACTATTATTATTAAGTTATTACAGTTAGAATACCACCACCACCAACATCATCATAATCATCATCATCATCATGAATATAGAATGTAAAAAATTTCTTAAAATTTTAATCCAACTAATCAACAGAAACAAAAATTAACGATCCAAACAGCTATAACAAACACTAACTACTGTTTATAGAGTAATCCGTATTAAAAAAAAAAATTTGTCGACATAAAAAAAACCATCATCATCTTCAAGATGAAATTTGTTTAAAGTGAAGTGAAGTGAACGTTTACCATCAACGGGGGTGAGAGAAATTAGTTAAGAAAAGTTAGTTCACTTCACTTTACTTTTTTTTTACCAAGTTGATTAGTTTCGTATCGAGATTTAAAAATAGAACAGAATTCCTATGGTGAATAAAAAAAAATTTTTTTCGTTTTTTTTTTGAACAAATCATCATCATTCAACAAATAACAGAATAACAGCAACATTTATCCTATATTTTGCACATCATAGAATTTTTTTTTCTTCACAAACATTCAAATAAAGAAGCAAGAATCATTCAGTGTTTGTGTGTGTTTGTGTGTGTGTTAAACACTCCATCAACAAAGGTGTAAGGCAAACAACAATTTTGAAATTCGATTCTATTTAGACAATGTTGAATCGTCAGATTTATTCTACAGCAGTTAGTAAAATTCATTTGAATTTTGAAAAATTTGGCCCAATTCCAATGTGTATTTACCAAAATAATAAAAATAGAGAAAAAAATGAAAATTCAAAATAAAAAGCAAAAATCATTGTAACCAATAGATGGCAATCTAATATATATCTAATCTTTCATATATAATCACATCACATGACTAATGCTATTTACTCGATTTTCTTGGTCGCGCGATCATTCCACTCCATTTTTTTTTTTCGTTTTAAAAATATATTCTCCACTGTCAAAATTCTGGGATTGTCCTATTCCCAGTTTTTTTTTGTTGTTGTTGTTGTTGTTTTTGGTATTATGTATGTGCTTTTGCCTAATGTTTTTGTGTCAATGTATATTGTTGGTTGGTTGGTGTGTGTGTGTGTATCAGTTTTTGGAATTGTGTCAATTCTCAATTCCATTAGGTTAAAGTCAAAATTGAATTTGTAAAAAAAAACAAACAATTTACAAATGTAAATATTCTTTATTTGCCATCATTTTATGTGGCCATAAATTTTTTTTGTCTTCGATTGATCTGTGATTTTCATCTTCATCTTTTGCTTGTTATATTGGAATTTCAATTCGAATAATAATAAAAGAATGACAACTACAACGACCACCAATGTTCAAAGTCCAATCAATGATAAAAGTCATTCGCCTTCATTATTAAATCTACCACAGTAAGTATATTCACTATATCATATGTTGTACACAATATAATCACATAAACAAACATCACCAAAGTGTCATATGATTGTTTTCTTAAATATCCCGGAAATATTGTTTCTTTTTTTTAATGAAAATAATTTCATTAAAAAAAAGATGATCAACGACAACAACAACAACATTTTCACCTGTTCTTGATCTTCAAAATTATTATCATTTTACAAAAGAAAAACTTGAATGTCTAGCCATGTCTCTCCTTTTTTTTTGTTTCGAACAATCTACCACCACCTCGACCATTCATTTTTTTTAATGAACAAAAATTCATTCCGTTTCTCTTTCATTTTCTCTCTCTTTTCTCCCTGAAATATCCACAAAGAGCTAATTATGTTATTGAATTGAATTGTTGTTGAATATATAAATGAATACAGAACGCAATTTTAACGTTTATGTGTATACGTTTTGGCATTTTACACACAAATATACTACGCAATCACATTTGTATACACAAACAAAAAAAAATGTGAAACCAACAATTCTTAAAATGAAAAACTTTTGATGATCGCATAATAATAATAATGATGATGATGATATTCAAAAATATATCATCAATTTCACTATTGTCATTGAAATCATATTGTTCAATGTTTGTGTGTGTGTGTTTATATTAGAATAGATAATTTTAAACAGAAACAATAGTTTTCTTTCTTTTTTTTGTATATATTTCAAAAGTGATGAAATTAAAAACAATAAACAAAAACGATTGTTCTGATTGATTGATACACACATATATGGCAACTTTAAATTTTTTCGATACATTTCGTTATGCTTTGGAGTGCGTTTGAAATCATCCAACAAAATAAAATAATTATTATATTCTTTTGTTTGTGCTAAATAGTAGTTTTTTCATTGTATTTTCTTTCTATTTTATATTATTTAACAAATTGAATAGGTCTGAATTGAGCAAATTGATGACAACATCAACGTTGGTCGAAACTGTTTCAATCAATTATGAAGATTTTACTGAAGGATTTCTTACCTGTGGTACCTGTCTTTATACATATGATGGTGATGAACATTCACCAAAATTATTACCATGTTCACATACAATTTGTAGAATTTGTTTGGAAAAAATTTCATCCAATGCAACGTTACGTGATCCATCGGGAAATTTTCGCTGCCCAATATGTCGTGAACTAATTCAGCTGCCTCGTGGTGGTGTAATGGCTTTTCCACCATCATTTTTGGTCAATCAATTGTTGGATTTAGTTGCCAGTCAACGGCGAGAGGTTATTCCTAAATGTTCGAGTCATGTTACCCAAGAGCTTCTTTATTGTGAACCATGTGATCTCGTGTTTTGTAATCTATGCACTGGTGACAAGCATGATAATCAAAATGCAAATAATTCTAGCCATGATAATGATCATGCAATTACCAATCGAGAACATACGGTAAGTGTTATGATTTATTAATTTTTGTTTTCAAAATTCATTGTCATTGTACTGTCATTATGTTTGTCATTGTCAGGTGATACCTTTCTCGATTGCAATAAAACGAATGAGTGAAATACTATTATATAAAGCGCAACAATGTATTAGCAAACTTGATGAATCATCTAGAAATGTCCTCAGCGAAATGCAAAAACTTGATCAGAACACTGAATTATCATTTGAAGATATTAATAGAACATTCCAAGAGGTAATCAATTTTGTAGACAAACGTCGACAAGAGCTATTGAATTGTGCCAAAAAAATTCGTGAGGATAAACGTAATGTGTTACGAGAACAGCTTACAAAAATTGAACTGGAAAAATCTCGACTTGAAAAAGAATGCAATGAATTTAAATATCAAGTCGAAGTTCGTGATATAAGCAAAAAGATTAATGATTTGAAAGCAAAATTGAATTCGGTAAATACGATGCTAGATCCACGTGAAAATTGTTTTCTTCGTTTTGAACATTTACAAAATTCCACGAATAATATTCAAGAATTGGTAAATAATTTCGGAAGCATTCGTACAAGTAACACTTTTCCATCATTGTGCGTCGCAACCATTGGTAAATGTTCTATTCATCTTCGATCGTTTGCTAATGTAATCACTTTTGATTACAATGGTCAACGGCAGAAATTTGGCGGTGATCCTATCCTGGTTACTTTGGTTCATAATAATTCTCAACAAACCATTCCCTGTAAACTTAACGATAATCGTGATGGTACTTATGAGGTACAATTTGTACCTCAAAAACATGGTGATTTTTCAATGAAAATCACTATATTTGGTCGGCCAATCAAAACTTATCCTTTAGAGTTTACCGTTTCTGAACATATAAATCCACTATGTATATATGGCGGCAAAGGATTTGATCAACATCAATTCTTTCAACCGACTAGTCTAGCTATTGATAATGAAACTGGTTATGTTTATGTGTTGGACACAGGAAACGGACGAATCAAAAAATTACTGCAAAATCAATGTAATAATTCGCCATTCAGACTCATCTGTCACATAGAGGAAAAACATTTTGAAAATCGTGCTGCAACGGGCATAGCTTTTTGCGCTAATTCTCGATCTTTACTAGTCACTAATTGGCGCACTAAAAATATTGTTAAAATTGATTGTGATGGAAGATTCATTGAAAAATTTGGTCATTCCGAATTGATTGAACCTACTTGTATAGCAGTGAATCCTAATTCTGGTCAGATATTAGTTGCCGATAATGCTTCTAATGCTATCTTTTTATTTCAAACAAATGGTGAATTTGTCAAAAAGATTACAACCTGGATGAATCCTAATACCAAGAAAACGGAATCATTAGGCGAAATTAATGGACTTTGTTTTCATCCAGAAACTAATGATATTATTGTATCATCGGAAAAAATATTAATCTATTCATCGGATGGTGAATTTATTAAACCAATAGGCAATGAATCATCATCATCATCATCATCTAATAACAAATTTAAAAATCATTTCTACGGTATTGCAATTGATAGATCAAATAATCTACTTGCTGCACGTGCAGAAAAATCCCGTAATATAATTCAAGTGATTGATTATAAAAATGGCCTTGTAAAATTCTCCATCGATAGTAATGATGCTAAATTGAAAAGACCCAGTTGTTTAGCATTGACAAACGATGATCATGTAATTGTTGTCGATCTTGGTAATGATTGCATTAAAAAATATCGCTATTATTAATTATCTAATGGCAATTTATCACTCATAATTTTTCTTTCTTTCTCTCTTTGATGTCTATCTAAAAAATAAGTGTGTTTGTTTTTTTTTGTTTTTTTTCGTTGTCCTGATTTCATTCGGACAATTTTTAATTTTATGTACTTCATTCCATCTCATAAGACCAATTTTACCTTTTTTTTCTCTCTCTCTCTTGTTTTCAACCAAAATCTTTTTTTTAGTGTACTTATCATTTAAATTTAATTTTATGTGGCAAAATTAACCAGCTTAAACTATAAATATGAAAAATAAAAATAAAATTTGTTTCTAAAATTGGGAAATTTTGATTTTGTTGTATTTCTAAAATCGATCGTCAGATGGTGTTGATCGATTATGTTGACCGAATTTTTCATCATTCAATACACACACGTTCACAGTTGGTTGATTTGATGTTGGTAAATAAACAAGTCACAAACGAGCGATTTCATATAACATTTTTTTTTTCTTCCTCTCTTCCGATGACGTTGACATTCAAATCTTTTATTTTTCATTTGGTTTATTGAATTGAGAATAATTTTTTTTGTTGTCGTGTCATTCTTGATCAAAGTAAAAAAAATATAATTCGATTGGAAATCCCTTAATCGTGTTGATTGAAATTCTTTTTTTATAACATCAATGGCTGAACGTCGTCGTCAACGAAAACGTCCAGAGGTATTTTGTTTTTATATTTAAGATTTAATTTGATTTTATTATTGTTTTTTTTCTGGTGAATTTGCTTTTCAGTCATCGGTCAATAATGAAGAATTTGATAAACCAGAAAAAGTAGAATATGAGATTGCAAAATTTCTTCGTTCAAATTTACCACCTAAACAAACTACATTGTTGGGCCATAAAGTCGATTATTTTATTGGTATTTATCTAAATTTATAATTAATCTTTCTTATATAATATTGTGAATTTATTATTTTAGCATCTCGAGCAATCGATTTGTTGATGAATTCCAAATGGGCCCAATCAAACAAACGTAATGATGAGGTTATGTTTCCTTCTCGAGAATCGGTCATTAATTACATGAACGTTATGTTGCGTCATAAATTTTTCCATCGTGCAAAAACAATCATCGTTAAAAAAGAAATCAAAAGAAAACAAGATACGGATAGCACTGATGAAGGTACCAAAAGTGAAACGAAAAAGATAAAAAATGCTGGTGAAAAATCTGCCAAAAATGCGAAAGAACAATCAACAACAACATCACAGGAAAAAACATCGAAAAAAGAGAAAAAGAAAGTCAAATTAGACATGCATATGGAACAAATTTTTGTCGATGCTAATGAGGTAAACTTTTTGTTTTCTTGCCTATTGGTTTTAATTTGTATGAAATTAAATTCAATTTTTTTTAAATCAGCCATATGTTTGGATATATGATTACATCCCAATGCGTACATGGTTGATTGGTGGAGGTTTAGTAATAGCCGCTATCGCGATATGTCTTTTCCCATTATGGCCTCGAACTGTTAGAAATTATGTTTACTATCTGAGTATAGCTGTCGCTGTTTTCCTATTCTTCATCATTGCGTTAGCGTTATGTAAGTATTATCATAATGAATTTGACATGGAATGATTATTTTTTTTCTCTTCAAAATCAGTAAAAATGGTCGTTTTTGCAATTGTTTGGACATTAACATTTGGTCGTCATCATTTATGGATTTTGCCTAATCTTACTGAAGATGTTGGATTTTTCGAATCATTTTGGCCATTATATAAACATGAATGTAAATCAAATAGAAACGAAGAAAATAATGATGATGATGATGATACTCAAAAAAATGAGCCAGATGATGATACGAATAATATGAAAGAATGTAAACCGATAAATAATAAAGAAGATAATGAAGAAACCGATGATGACGATGATGATGATAATGACGAAAATTGTAATGAAGATTCTGACAATAATCTAAATGATTCCATTACCGATACTAATCGTTGTACGAAAAATACTAACGGTTTTGAGATATTGGATACAAATGAATGTGACGAAAATTGAAAATAATAATTTTTTTGATTGATACTTTTTTTTTGCTTGTATTTCTGTATCCTGTTATTACAATTATTTCCAATTTTTTTTTATCTATAAACACCTGCATGTGATGATCAAAACTGAAACAAACATGAGAAAAAACAAAACATTCATTTCGAAGCACACTTTTAATTATTCTTTCTGTCTTGTGTATTTCATATCATCTTAATTGTTGGATATAATTTTTGAAAAAAAAATATATATTTTAGCCTTTCTTTAAAATAAAAAGATATAAATTAAATCATCAACAAAAACAAAATTTGATTTTGATTTTATTTATTTTCAATTCAAACTAATTTAATATTTTTATGAAGAGCAAAATAATAAACGATAGCCATTAAACGTTGTATTAATTTGATACAGATGAAAAAAATTTCTATATTCGAAACGATTGAACTGTCGGTATTATGGTCAATATAGTCGGATGTAACCACCATAATAATTTGTATCATAATTGTAATCATTAAATATAGAAAACATATAATTATTTTTGACCAATGTTTCGATAATAATGATTTTGTTTTACCATCGCGTAGAATATCTTTACGAAAAAATTGTAATAAAATTGATAATGTTGCCGTAAGTATAGCTAAATCTTGTGATAAAAATAAATATAATTTCATTATAAATGTATTATTGGATTGATTATTCAATCGCAATGATGATAATGTTTCGGTTAATATATCGATTATGATCAACAGATTATTATGTAATGGCATTTTTTTTTTGTTAAAGAAATTTTTTTTTTATTCATTTGATAACAAACAAAATTTGAAAGTTTAAAATTTTTTGGGGTTAATTTCTAATAATTCTGAGTTATATTTATTGAAAAAGCTGGTTACTCTCTGTTTGGTTACTATGGCAATATACGAAAAAATCGAATCATCAAAACAATAATAATACTTTTTTCTCTCTCTAAATGAATGAATGAATATAATTTTGAACACAAAGCTTAAAATTTCAATGAAATTTTTTGTATTTATAATATAAGTAGGTGTGAAAGTAATGAAGAAATGATTAAGAATTTTTCATTTCTTTTCCTTCTTTTTCAAAGTTATTGAATTTTTTTTATATTTAAAGTTTCAAAGTTGATGATGATGATGATGATGATTGTGGTATTGTGTGTTTTTAATTCAAGTGGTTTATTCATTGGGGGGGGGGTAAACTAATTCGTGATGCAAAGACGATAAGAGAAAATTCCATGAACAATTTGAACGATCCCACAAATGGCAGCACAAACCTAAATAATTGAATTTTTTTTTTAATATCCATATTTAGGAGAAAAAAGAATCATTTTTTTTCATAGATAATACTTACGGAACCAGCTTGTATATAAGTGTTACGTTGTGGATCAGCAAATGCAGAAGCAGCAACCCAAAGTCCAGCAATCAACATAAGAATACCCAATATGAAATGAAATATGAAATCAAAACTTGCTTTGGGTAAAATTGTAGCACTACCCAATGAAAGCAATGCAGCAATTAACATTAATGTAACCGTAATCCAATCGGCAAAGCTAACCATCAATAAGAATCGATCAGAATCTAAGCTAACTTCACGATTATAATTATCGAAATGCATCAAGGCCATAATGAAGGCGACCAATGAAAAGATCTTTCAATAACAACAAAAAAACATTGTAAATGACCAAATAAAGAATTTATTTTTTCACAGAGAAAAATAAAAAACAAAAATCAATCAATTACCATAATCAAAAATTTTAATAAACCCAATTTGGATGAAAGATAACCCGTATTGATGACAATTACCGATGAACGAGCTGTTGTCGTTGTCGTTGTTTGTCGTACTTGAACAGTGGCAGTTGGCATTTTTGATTTAGAAAGAAATTTATTTTGGTTTTTATCTTTAAAAAAATTTGTTTAAAATATCTGGTCGATAAGAATTTGAATTCAAAAACAAATAATCAATTCTTTGGTCGAAAAATGATGATAATGTTTTTTTTTTTTTTTGGTGATGCTTGTTGATGATCGTAATGATGTTTGCGAATGAATTGAATCAATGAATGAACGGACATTGAAATAGCTATTTTTTCAACAAAAAAAAAGAAGAAGAAAGATTTTCCTTTCTTGTTCTCAAGTTTCGTTTCTTCTTACATTCATATCCACATATGAAAATATAAACTATTTTTAGGAAGAGAAAAAACGAACACACCAACATTAACAAAAATTCATAACCAAGTCAGTCAGTAGTGTATTGCATCCTTTTTTGTTTTGTTTCTTTCAACAAACATCCATGGATTTTCATTTCATTATTTTCTGATGGATATATCAATGTGTGTTTCTATGTGATGATTTGTGCACAATTGAATGAATAATATGGAAGATTTGGTGAGAATGAATTAAAAAAAGGAATTGGCGTTTTACACCCCCATTCTCAATCTGTGTGTGTGTGTGTTCGTTATGTGCTGAAACCTTGAAGAAACAATTTTCATCGTCGTTGTTGTTGCGAATGACAAGTAATGAAAACGAAACATGTTGGATGTTTTGGGTGTGCCCATCTGCATAGTCATCATATATCTATCTATATTCCATTTTGCAAATTAAAATGAGAAAATAACGTCGACGACGACGACGACTATTATTGGAAGCAAAGTAAATGTTAGGTTTTGAAATTTTCATTGATTTTTGGAAACAAAAAAAAACGCAGTGTAGAGAATAATAACAATATATAATGCCGCATTCCAAACCCGAACCATTTTATTTTTCAATATTCAAAATGTAAATGTAAATGTAAATGAATGAATGATGATGAAGCGATGACGTTCTTCAAACATTTTTACTCCTACACACACACATAATTAAATCAAAAAAAGAAAATCTGGTTGCTTATAAACAATTTTGTTTGTGTTTCAACAAGTATTTTTTTCTTCATCAAAGTTAAGCTCAGAATATATGTTGTTTGAAAAAAGATTTCAATTTGGCGCCATTGTCATAGCAAATATTCGTGATGACAAGATTTTTTTTTATAATGTTGTTCAGAAATAGAAAAAAAATAAAAGAATCTAAAATAAGAATATAATGATTAACTTGGTTGATTTAGTATAGTTGATAATCCATTTGTTTGTTTGTATTTTCCAAAAGTTTCCTAAATGCATAATTCTTATTCGAGAATTTACATATGGTGTAAAAAGTTGAAATGAGAATCTGAATAAATCAAAAGAAAGAAAGAAAAATTCTATTTTAATTTAGACAAAATTTTCTATTATTTCTTGTCTAAATCGTTTGTTTGTTTTGTTTTTTACTGATTCAATAGTGAATTTCTTAAGGCGAATTCGGAATCGAATGTTGAACGTCTGAATCCAGAAAATCTTCTTTAAGAAAATATTTAAACGTTTATGAAACGTATATATGAAGAAAACAACGAGGTTAGGTTGATGACTAAGATATTTATTTTGGGAAAAAAAATCAATTTTTTTAACTAATATTTATCACTGATAATTAAAAAACATTCAATTTTACCAGAAGGTAAATGATAACCTCCGTCCATACCAATCTTATTTCAATGATGATTCATTTATTCATTGGAATGCTTAAAGGCAAAATTCTTTAGAATTTCATTTTTTTTATCACTTTCGTTTTTTTTTCGTAAATAAAACACACCTGTTTGCAAATGAGAATTTTCAAATGAATCAACAGGCGATTTTCTCACGCTTTGTTTTTTTCATAATCACTAATGAATGATAAGATTTTTGATTTTTGATTCAAAAGATAACTGTGTGTGTGTTTTACGGTTGTAATAAATTAACATAAACCAGAAAAAAACAAACAAACACAAACCTGGGCATATTTTTTTTATTATCAACGTTTTGTGTAAATCCTATCCCAAATCATCATATCTGTATATGTTGTTTACACATTGATTATTGGTGTGTGTGGATCTGAAACGAAAAAAACACAACGGACAATAAGAGATAGAAGCATATGTTCAAAGTTCGTTGAAAAATTTTTATATATATTCTCCAGTGCACTGAGGCAATTATATATTTTATATAACAAACAAACATATAACGTTTGTCGTGAAAAATTTCTTCAATGAAAAACAAAACAAAACAAAAAAATATAGAACATTTGGATTTTATTTTTTCCAATGTTTTTAATTGTTGGTGACAAAAACGTTTTGAAACGACGAAAAAATTGAGAGAAAATTGAGTTTGTTTTTTTTTCTCTCTCTCTCTCTCTCTCTATCACTTTTCTTTCTCCAAAATCAAATTATATTTTTGTTGTTACAACATTCATCATCATCATCATCATCATCATCAAAATAAAAGATGGATTTTCATCATCATAATAATCTTCACATTGCTCATCAATAATATTGAAATTTGAGTAAATTTTGGATTGAAAACAATGTCCAACATTGATTCTGATAATTGAATGATTGATAATCGGCGGTTTTTTTTGACGTTGATTTGTTTAAAATAGATAAATTTTTTAAAAAATTTGCCTCAGTTTTGTTGTTGTTGTCGTTAATCATAATTGATGATGTGTTGATGAACTCGACGACAATTTTGTTCGAATAAATGAAAAAAAATGTGATTCGAATTTTTTTTTTGTTTTGTCTAACAAATTCATCAATTCGACAAGCACACAATTTTTTCATTGACGTCATTTTTAAAATTTTTCAA
The DNA here is from genome assembly GCF_027571235.1 of Dermatophagoides pteronyssinus. Lineage (NCBI taxonomy): Eukaryota > Metazoa > Arthropoda > Arachnida > Sarcoptiformes > Pyroglyphidae > Dermatophagoides > Dermatophagoides pteronyssinus. The sequence continues at coordinate 4,762,836 of NW_027461525.1, forward strand.
AAAAAAAAAAATGATTGCTGATAATGGAAATGAATTTGATGAATTTTTAAATTTTTTAAATGTTTGAAATTATTTTTTAAAAATCGTTTGATCAATTTAACGAAATCGACAGATTTTTTTTTCTTGTTCTTCTTCCCATAATTAATTAATATAAATCACAACAGAATGGGTTCTTGTTTAAGTCGTATGAAACATTGTTCATTATTTTCTAAACAACATCTTAATGTTACTTTGAATGAAAATCAAGCTTCATCATCACATTTGTTTGAACAGGATAATAATTCATCATCACATTCTTCTATTGTTTTTTTTCTTGAAGATATTGATGAATGTCTTAATGAAACTGAAAAAATATTTTTATCAGTTATTGATACTATGTATGTGTATAAATGATAATACTTATTATTCAATTTTTGTAATGAATTTTTTTTGTTGCCTGGATTTTAGAAATTTACCACCTCAATTACAACGATTAATTGAGATTGCCAACACTGATCATGGATGGTTGAAGATAATTAATTCAATGATAAATGTTATTGGTACACATGCTGCTAAAGGATTAGTTGAAAATGATCATATTGGACCGGCTGTAATTATTCTATTATTGGAAGATTCACAACTTCCAACACGTGAATTGATACGTGATTTATTAGCATTGTTAAATCCATATTTAGATCTTCCTATTCATAGTCCTTGTGATGAAACAATTATAAAACATCGAAATATTTGTGCTATATTATCATTTTTAGCCGAAAAATTGGCCGGTTCATTAAGCGTTAATTTATTATCAATGAGAATTATTAAATTTTTAGAAAAAATTATTAAAGATAAATATAATCATTTACATGTATTATTTGCATTAAATTGTGTGGAAAAATTTGCTCGAACAAGTAAGTATTTTGAATTAAAAAAAAAATTTAATTTTAATTATATTTTTTTTAATTTCATGTTCAGATGAAAACAAAGAGATAATATTGAAAAATTTCGATATTGTAAAAGAATTATGTGAATTGGAAAAATATTTACAATATTTTTCCATACAAACATTATATTATTCATCAACAAACGAATTATTAAAATATCAATTAGGTTTTTGTGCACAATGGTGTTTAGATAATGTATTCACGAAAAAAGGAAGAAAATTTTCCTACAAAAAAGTCGATTATTCTAATCTAAATGTTATTTTGAATGTGAATGATAAAACTGAATTCCTTAAACTTTCACCTGATGGATTATCAGTAAGCTGAAATGAATATTCGTCTGTAGATCTTATTTATTTTAAAATTTAAATTTTCAATTTTAGGCTCGCTGTGATACTTATACATTCGAATGTGTACGATCCAATTATCCTGTATCATCGGGAATCTATTTCTATGAAGTTATTCTGTTAACAAGCGGTATTATGCAAATTGGTTGGGCAACCAAATCAACATCATTCAAAAATCATGAAGGCAGTGGTGTTGGTGATGATGCTCATTCAATTGCATTTGATGGATGTCGAAGAGTAATCTGGCACAATATGACTAATTACGAACATAATCTTCCATTATGGAATGCTGGTGATATTGTTGGATGTTTGATTGATTTTACTAAAAAACGTTTTATATTCTATTTGAATGGAAAAAAGATTGAAATTGGTCGTAAAATTTCCAATAAAATCAATCTGGTATTTTCCGATGAACCATATTATGCTGCTGCCAGTTTAATGTCTTATCAACATTGTCATTTTAATTTTGGTCAATCACCATTTAAATATCCACCGAAAAAATATAAATTTAAAGATTTTAATTCAGAAGCAATCATTACAAATAAAGATGATTATAAAGTGATTCCAATGTAAGTATATTATCTATGTTATCGAAATGAAATTAATCAAATTTCTTCTTTTTTTTTGTTTCAGGCGTGTTAGAATTAAAGCTTGTAATAAGTCATTTTCATTTTCAAGTAGTAAAAAAAATCTATGTAACATTTGTTGTGACAAATCAGCAAATGTTAGATTAAAGCCTTGTGATCATGAGGTAATTTTGATTTTTCCAATAATTTTACATTTTAAATATGATCAAAAAAAAATTTTCGTTTTTTACAAACAGGGAATCTGCAGTGATTGTGCTATCCAAATGGAACAATGTCCATTCTGTCGTGAAACATTTGTTCATTTTGAAGATTTATAATTAATTTTATTTGATTTTATTTCCTTTTTATTTGCACAAAATTTTTAATGACCAATTTATTATGTGTTATTATTATTAAGTCAATTGCATGAGTTTATTAAATGAATTTTATTTTATTTTGATTTAAAGACAATTCCAATTTAGAAAAAAAAATGAAAAAAATGTCTTGTTATTTTAATGTGAATGTATCAAAATTTTACTGTATATTTTTCCCATCAATAAAATTTTATTTTATCATTTTGAATGAATTTAACAATTTCTATCGTTTATACTTGTTTTATCTGGTGAAAATCTTTTATCAAATTCTTGTGGATTTGATAATGGATCAATATCGGCAAAAAGATTTAGCCATGTATCCAATGTGCTATTGTTGTTAGCGGCTGCAGGTGAAATCTGTTGTTTTTTTTTCAACGAAAAACCAATTATGACAATTTTTGAAACATTAATTTCAATTTTATTACCTTGGATGTTGTTTTTGATAATGATGATTTTTGTTGATCATCATTCTGCATACTTAAAGCTTTATCAGCATCATTTGTTGATAGTTTATTGAAACTAACATCTTTTGAAAGCATAAGTTTATCGAAAAAACTTATTGTTTTATCTGGTTCATTATCATTGTAATTTGTTTGAATCATTTGTCCTAAATCAATCAATGAACTAGGCATATAGGAATTAAGATGTTCAAGTTTGATTTCTTTTTCTTTACCGTCATCATTTTCATTATCAAATTCTGGGTTAGTTTCAAAATTAAAATCAAGTAAGGCTTTGCTTTCCATTGAAATTTCTTTTTGGTTTTCTTTGTCTTTATTCTTTGGATTTTTGGAATTTTTAAGATTATCATTTTTTTTAATCGATCCATTTTTTCGCCGGCCACTAATAAATCGTTTTTTATTATTATCATCAACATTGTCCTTATTATTATTATCAGCATAATCAGCTTCAAAAAATATTAACATATCCATTTCATTAGTATTTTGTTCACCGGAAAGAATTTCTTTTAATTTTTCTTCAAAATTTTGTTGCGCTTCATCCACATTCGAATCAACATCATTCAATTCTTTTAACATTGTAAATTGATAATTTAGATGTGATTTAAATGTATCGACAAAAATATTCATTGTTTTGGTTGTTTTATTCCAAACAGATTTCAATATATTCTGATATGATAGTAAAATATTGTTAAATAGATTACATCTTGATGCACTTAATAAATCAATCTTTTGAATTGTATCGATTTTTAATTTTTCAAATGATTTTTTCTTTTCTCGAACATGATTTTGAATTTTTTTAAATTTATCCATTTGCATATAAACATCAGGATCAAGTTTTTGTGAAACATCTTTCATCCAAAGTAATGCAGCACGATAACCGGTACGTGATTTTTCCATTTGTTCAACAGTATCAAATGTATCGGTTACAGCTCGATATTGAAATGTTTGTACATCACGATATGAACGTATAAGTACATTACGTATCATAATAAATTGATGTCCAGCAAATAAAAATGTTTTACCGGAACTGGACATAAGATTACCAGCTTTTGTTGTATCATGTTTACCACATTCACGAAGAAAACGACCAAATATACATTCTTCTTGTGCCAATGCACATACACGATCTTGATATAATTCCAATAGATTTAGAAGATTTTGATTAGTGTCATCAATCGATTTAAGTAACTTTAAATTTTAATGAAATTAAAATTAAATTCATTACTTATACGAATATGAATAGCCAAAAAAAAACAAAACAAACCTCTAGTTTAGCATCTAATTCGGCATCGGAAGCAACAATAAAATCATCTTCTTTACGTTTAATTTTTTTCAAAAATGTTTGTTTAGCTTCCCAATAATGAAGTTGCATTTTTGAAATGGTTGAATCATCCATGGTTGTTTTCTTTTTTTACCCAAAATTGATTTTCTATCAAAAATCGAATTACAAAATTTGGATTAATAATTCAAACACCGACATAAACATTGAACATTCGATAATAATCTAAAAGTCAACATTTATTCGTTTTGAACATCCTGTCGATCAAGGTTTTTGTTGTTTTTGTTTTTGTTGCCACATCGACTTCTATATGTTTTTTTGTACGTAAAAACAAATTTTTCAACATACACACACATTCTTTGGGGTTCAATATTATTCAATTCAACCAATATTTATTCTATATAACATGTCTATTCTATGTAATTTTGTGTTTTTCTTTTTTGGAAATGGAACCAGCATTTGTGGAACCGTAAACACTTATTCTAGCGCAGAATACCACCGGCTTCCTTTTTAATAAACAAAACAAAAAATTTATATAGGATTTTTTTTCAAAAAAAAAAAAAAATCATATAACGAATATCGTGCAATATTGCAATATTGCATCGACAACTCCTACAATCCATTATTATGTTTATTCTTCTTCCACTTTTTTTTTACCATCAATGAATTATTAAATTCAATGAGATGAATAGAATGATAATATAAAACTCCCCATCATCATCATCATTGATAAAAAAGAGAAAAAAAATTGCCGTTCATGACAATCGGCTGGTATCCGTATATATTTGTGTGTTTGTGTGTATATAATGTATATACACAAAAATATATATTTGTATGTGTATAATATGAAACGGCTGCCACCAAGTAACTTTTCGGGTTTTTCATTTCATTTCAATTCAATGTAGTTTTTTTTTTTGTGTTTGTGTGAGTTTTTATCATTTTCTACTCAATCATAATAATCATTCAATCTATTTTGTTTGATTATGTTTTTTTTTCACAAATTAAACCAACAAGAAAGAATAAAAAATCGAGTGCTTTGCGATGCTAGCCTTCTTTTTTTTTGTTTGATTTTTAAAATAATAATCCACAATAGCCTATGTCAAACAAACAAAAAAAAAATAGTGGTCTGTTTTCAATCATTATCATTATTTGATTTAGTTTTTGTTTGTCTCTCTTAATTCTCGAAATTCCATTGAAAAAAAATATTATTCACCATTGTCCACTTTGTTGATTTACGAAGAAGAAGAAAATGAAGAAATGAAATGAAATGAAAAAAAACCAAAAATTCTATTTTAACCTTGATTCATTCGTTTTTTGTATTGCTAATTGAATCCTATTGTTGATGAATCATATATTGAGCCGGTTTTGGTTTTTGATTAGTATACGATTAATCATTTAATAAAATTATCAGCATAGATTAACTCCCAACATTCATCAATAGCCTGAATAATCATCAAATTGTCATTATTATTATCATCATCATCATCATTTGTCGTCCAGCCGTAACATTCCATTCCAGTTTTTTTCTTCCAATATTTTTATTATTTTGTCATAATAACCATCAATATTGTCAATGATGCCAGCTGTCAGAGGTGAAGGAATGCGTGGTTTAGCCGTATTTATATCGGATATTCGAAATTGTAAAAGCAAAGAAGCCGAAATCAAAAGAATTAATAAAGAATTGGCAAATATTCGTAATAAATTCAAAGGTGACAAAACATTGGATGGTTATCAAAAAAAGAAATATGTTTGCAAATTATTATTCATCTTTCTTCTTGGCCATGATATTGATTTTGGTCATATGGAAGCAGTAAATTTGCTTAGTTCGAACAAATACTCAGAAAAACAAATTGTAAGTAAAATTTAAATGAAAATAATTTATTATTAATCATTATTATTTTTTTGAAAAAATTAGGGCTTCCTATTCATATCAGTGTTGATGAATGCCAACAGTGATCTAATGAAATTAATAATTCAATCAATCAAAAATGATCTAAATTCTCGAAATCCTATTCATGTTAATCTGGCATTACAATGTATCGCCAATATTGGTTCAAGAGAAATGGCTGAATCATTTGGCAATGAAATTCCTCGACTTTTGGTTACCGGGTTAGAATCTTTATGATTTTTTACTTGAAATTAATTTACTCAAATTTTAATTTTTTTTAGAGATACAATCGATGTAGTGAAACAAAGTGCTGCTCTATGTTTGCTTCGTCTTTATCGTGAGATGCCCGATCTTACACCTAGCAATGAATTTACATCAAGAATTATTCATTTACTAAATGATCAACACATGGGAGTTGTTACCGCTGCCGTTAGTCTGATCAATTCATTAGTGAATAGAAATCCGGATGAATATAAAGGATGTATTTCTTCAGCCGTATCACGATTAAGTCGTATAGTGACTTCTTCTTATACGGATCTTCAGGATTATACATACTATTTTGTACCGGCACCATGGTTATCGGTAAAACTTTTACGTTTGTTACAAAATTATCCACCACCTGAAGATGCCGGTGTACGTGGCCGACTAAATGAATGTTTGGAAACCATATTGAACAAAGCCCAAGAACCATTGAAATCGAAAAAAGTTCAACATTCAAATGCTAAAAATGCTATACTTTTCGAAGCAATCAGTTTAATTATACATATGGATAATGAACCAAATCTATTGGTTAGAGCGTGTAATCAGCTTGGACAATTTCTTCAACATCGTGAAACTAATTTGCGCTATCTAGCTTTGGAAAGTATGTGCCTTTTAGCCACTTCAGAATTTTCGCATGAAGCTGTAAAGAAACATCAAGATACGGTCATCAATGCACTGAAAACCGAACGAGATGTTAGTGTACGACAGCGAGCTGTCGATCTACTTTACGCGATGTGTGATAAAACTAATGCTGAAGAAATTGTTGCCGAAATGTTATCATATTTGGAAACGGCTGATTATTCCATTCGAGAAGAAATGGTTCTCAAAGTGGCTATACTTGCCGAAAAATATGCATCTGATTATAGTTGGTATGTGGATGTCATTCTTAATCTGATACGTATTGCTGGTGATTATGTTAGCGAAGAAGTTTGGTACAGAGTAATTCAAATTGTCATCAATCGTGAAGATGTTCAAGGTTATGCAGCTAAAACTGTATTCGAAGCTTTGCAAGCTCCTGCCTGTCATGAAAATATGGTCAAAGTAGCCGGTTACATTCTTGGAGAATTTGGTAATCTGATTGCTGGTGATCAACGATCAAGTCCTTCGATTCAATTTAAATTATTGAATTCGAAATATCATCTATGTTCGGTTGCTACGCGATCATTATTATTGACTACATATATCAAATTCATCAATTTATTTCCAGAAATTAAAGACGAAATTCAAACCGTATTAAAAAATCATACAAATATTCGTAGTGCGGATGCCGAAATCCAACAACGAACTGTCGAATATCTTCAACTCAGTCAGATTGCTAGTTCAGAAGTATTGGCCACTGTATTGGAAGAAATGCCACCATTCCCTGAAAGAGAATCATCAATACTTGCATCATTAAAGAAAAAGAAACCAGGTATGACATCCGATAAAGTGAAACGTTCGAATTATGCTGCAAGTGCAGGCGCTTCCGCAAATCTTTCCAATGATTTATTGGGTCTAAATACAACAACCAATGCCACTAGTGTTGATTTATCGAACACAAATCAAACACAGAACAATTCAAATCTTTTGGTCGATCTTTTTGGTGATTCGACTACAATCACCGCCGCACCGGCTGCTAACGGAATCAATGGTGGTAATGTAAAAGATGTGATCCACAGCAATGAAGAATGTATTCAAAAATTATTAGTAAAAAATAATGGCATACTATTTGAAAATTCCCTCATACAAATTGGTCTCAAAAGTGAATACAAACAAAATCTAGGTCGAATTAGCATATTTTATGGGAATAAAACAAATGATACATTTCAGCAATTTTTGCCAACAATTACATGTCCTGGTCTATTAGAACTAAGTAATTTTACATTCTTATTCTTAATTAAATTATTGTGACTATTCTAATCTTATAATTTTATTTTAGATTTGAATATTCAGGTAAAACCAGTGGAAAATGTCATTGAAAAAGGTGCACAAGTTTCTCAATCACTTAATGTCGAATGTGTCGATCATTTTGCAATATTGCCAAAGTTAGTGGTACAATTTGTAATTAACAATGTTCCACATAAATTTGATCTACAAATTCCCATCACTATTAATAAATTCTTTGAGCCTACTGCAATGAATTCCGAACAATTTTTTCAACGATGGAAAAATTTGAACAAGTATGTTATATTTAAAAATATACTAAAATGTAATTTTGTTCTTTTATGTTGTTGTTTCATATAAAGTCCCGGCCAAGAATCGCAAAAAATATTCAAATCTAATTATCCAATCGATGGTGAAAGCAATAAAAGTAAACTTATTGGTTTTGGTTTTCAATTGCTCGAAAATGTTGATCCAAATCCAGAGAACTTTGTTTGTGCTGCCATTTTTCACAGCCGTAAAGTTCAGGTTGGTTGTCTGTTAAGGTTGGAACCAAACAAACAAGCTCAGGTATGTTTTTTACAATTTTCGTCAAAAAAAAATTCAAATTTTTTTTCTTGTTTGATATGCAGATGTATCGATTAACAATAAGATCAAGCAAAGATGTTACATCAGCAAGACTTTGTGAATTACTTCAGGATTTATTTTGAAACGGTTTAACACTCTCATTCTCCCTCTCATTTTTTTTTGGCGGCACAATGTCTTTTTTGTTGTGCTCATTGTTTTTGTGCTCGTTTGATTGTTAGAGATTCTCTATCGTCTTGTCTGCTTAATATTTATTTCAAAAAACTGGTATCAACTATTATAAATAATAATAATAATGATAATAAAAGAATCCAAACACCTCTGTAGAATTATCCAATGTCAAATGTCATGTTTTTTTTTGTTTTTTTGCTAAATTTGTGTGTTTTTATAGGAGTATTTCAATGAAAAAAACAAAACAACAAAAAATCATCAACATTTATCCTTGATTCGATAAAATTCTATATATTATTTGTCGAAAACAAAAAACAAAATTCTTTTCATTTACAAAATAAATGTAATTTTTTGTCGCCTAAGAAAATATATTCAAATGTTTTAAAATCCGCGGATAAAATTTTTTTTTCCCACATTTTTTTTTCGATTTTGGTCCTATCATTTATGAACATTTTTTTTTTTGGGAAAAGATACAAAAAAAAAAATGGTGTGTGCATTCGAATTCTGCGCATATTAAATGAGCGGAGGGCAGGATATCTCATGTTGTTGTGTTCTTCATCAACATATATAAAAGAAGATGGTGGTGGTCGTTGTGGTGGATAATAACGATTTTTTTTTACATTCAAACTTGAGCGCCACCATTAAAAAATAGAATCGTTTGATGTGTGTGTGTGTGTGTGTGGTTTAGTTATATGCCAGCAGATGTATGTAGCGTTCAGTTTATAACAAAAATCCAAACATCAGATCATTTCATTCTTACTTTTTTTTTGTTTTCATCATCATCATTATATTAAATGTGGTAACCAATTTTGCTATACTTGCTCACTCTGTGTGTATATAATAATAATCTATTTCCCTCTCAAATCTTCATCTATCAATGGCGTTCTCTCTTTGCCAATGGCTGCTTGGTTTGGTTGTATATATGTGCATTCTGTATATATGTATTGTATATGAATGGTAAGGAAAGATGGTGTGCTCGCGCGATTTCGATCGACCAAGCCACCATCATCATCATCATCATCAAACCGACCAAGATCGACCTACCCACCAAGATCAGGCCAAAGTGAATATAAAAGTTCAGTTCACGAACTTGGGTCACTGTTAGTTTTTCATTTTTTTGTTTTTGTTGTTGTTGTTATTGCCAACATTTTGTATGTGTTATGGTCATCAATTTTTTTTTTGTTATTTTGATTTTTTTGTTTTGTTTGTTGCCATTATGTGTGTGTTTGGTGGTTTAATTATTATTCATCAAATCAAATCAATGCTGATTATCCGCGAAGATTTTTTAAATTTTTTCTTCAAGTAACATCTTTATCATCATATATCAAATAAGATGATCATGTTTTCAAGCTGGTTTGTTTGGTTTGATCATTTGATCGGTCGATAGGTTGGTTGATCAGGATCATCAACATTTCTTAGCATCTGATGTTAAATTATTATATTTTCTTGCGTTCGATATCAACTTTAAATCAAACAACATGATTTGTGATGTGTGATTTCGAAATATCGTCACAATTATCTTTCTTTATTATTATTGTTGTTTTTGTTTTGATTGCTGTATGGGATTTCCGAAAGTATGAGAAAAACGTGTGTGTGTGTGTGTGTGTTATTGGTGTTTTACCGCCGTCAATCCGTTGCCATAGCGAACCGATATATTTTAGTTTTTGAGAAAAAAAGGTATGTTTTTTGTTATTGTTGTTTTCATGTATATGTACCATATATAACTATGTTTCAATTGTTTTCCAACATTGCATTGGATTTTTCAGTAAATTGCAAATAAATAGTCCAAACCAATTTTGTGTGATACTTTTCATTCGATTAGTTGTTGTTGTTGTTTTTGGCTATCAGTCATCAACCAACCAAACAGGAAAAAAACCCAACATTTAAAAAACCGCATTTTTTGGGTATTTTCCACCCCTTTGAATCTTTATTTTTTCCCGATTATTTCCATCTTCAAACGAAAGTGGTAAAACTAATAATTCTAAAAAATTTTGGTCAAAGTTCGAATTTCATAACAAAATTAAGCGCGCATGTCGTTCATCATCATCATTTGATTCGGGTTCAAATTATTATGGCTATCTTAAAAAAAATGTTCAAAAAAAAAGATTCTCACAAATCATATAGTATATGACATATACTATCCGAGTGTTTTCATTTTAATTTTTCAGTTTTTTTTTCACTATTTTCTTCGGTTATCCTCCTCTTGTTTAGTTTGAAAAAAATGAATTCGACTACCACTCGTGATCAAAAATATACAGCTCAAAGTATGAGAGAGAGAGGAAGAGTGCAAGTATTGTGATGAGGCCTCATTCTTTCATTCAAATAAAATACATAGACACACAACGCCCAAAAGGAAGTTCTTTTTTTTTCTTTCTTTGATGATAAGGATGAATAACAAGAAGAACCAAAAGGCAGAAGCAGCAATTTTATCGTTTCCTTTCAATTTAATTTCAATCAGTTAAATGTATACCACTACTTATATTACTTTGATTATAAACCTCAATAACAGGCAATTTTTTTTTTTTTTGATTTCATTTTGAAACAACGTACCAACCCACACACTATTTTTTTTTCTCGTAAACAAAATTCGACGTCATAATGTTTTTTTTTTCTTCTCAGTTTATGACGAAGTTGATATGCTGCTGCTGCTGCTGCAACAGCAAAGAGAATAGAAAAAGTTGTCTTCCTCCCTCCTCTACACAAATCGAATGTTTATATTACCACAACATAAAACATTCGACATTTTTTTTTGCCGCCATTTTTAAACGCATGTTATTTTTTTTAATGTTTGTTTGCATTCTCTTCTCCACCTCCTCCTCATCATCGTTGTCATTAGATGCACGCTCACAACTTCCCTCTTCATTCTCTCTCTATCATTTTAGATTCTTCCGTTTTTGTTTCAATTCTTAATGCTACTACGATTATCATCAGTTGTTGCTAGTAGTAGTATCTCATCACTTGAATAGAATTTTATGATTTGCAAAAAAAAAAAATATCGCGCCATATCGAATCATCAACGGCCAGTCACTTTATTTTCATTTTTTTTTTTCTTTGCAATGTATCGAAGGAAGTTCTTCTATCTGTTTTTTTTTGTTTCAATATCAGCAGCAGCAATATTAACGTTGTCTTATCCACAAAATGACTGACAACTATACTTCTTGCCTGGCTTTAATTTTTGATTTTTTTTTTTGGCTCGACAATGTTTATGATGATGATGATGAATGTTTGCTTAAATATGTATATTGTGTTCAAGCAACAATTTTTTCTCTCTTTTGAAGATTTTTTTTTTTGCCTGCCAACATTCGTTGTTGTAGCAGTCGCAGCAACATCGCGATGAATCAAGAGAAAAATAGCGTTTTAGTTTTTTGCGTTTTTTTTATTTATTTATTTTTTGTTTGAAAAAATCGCCACAAAAGAACTTGTTCGTTTTTTTTTGATGGTGCGCGCCTTTTTTGCTTTTCATCAATCTTTGTTGATTTTTGGCCAGTGTTTTGCCGTTTCTAATTGGCATTTGGTTTTTATCATCAAGAAATCTACCGCATCTTTTCATTTTTCATCAAACTCAAGTTTTAAACATCGTTTTTGTACATTCAATCAATGTATGCATCGCAATTTCTGTTGGTCCATGCAATTTTTTCGATTTGTTTTTCTTTTCTGGCACGATTCTTGCCCCATTGTTTCATCATGATCAGCAATACATTCATTAATGTTTACTCACATGAAAAGAGCGCGTAAAGTTTAATGAGTCATAATTATTGACAATCTCAAAATATCTTTGGGAATTGTTCGATTGGTTTTGTTTGCCAATTTTAAAATTTCGCCAAAATTCACTTTGTGATTATTCTCTGTTTTGAAAACTTGAATTTCGTTTCAATGATCGTGTATGTATTGATGAGAGAGTAGTGAGTGCTCACAGGTCGATGAATTGTTTTTTTCCATTATAGTGCTGACCTCTAGCGTCGACGATAAAAAACATCGATTTGTTTTGCGCGCGTTATGTTCAATTTGAACTAATGTTTTTTTCTTTTGTCAATTTTCACATTCGATATTCTTTGTGAAAGACATGGGTAGTGAGATGTCATATTAAATGTCACATGAAATTCATCTCACTACCTTGTCTTTGACGTAGGGTACTCGATCGAAATTCATCTAATGTTCCTTTTATAATTTATAACATGTGTGTAGCCATCAAAAAGTGTTGTGAAATGTGTGATCAATTTAAATTAATGATCGTTTTCAAATTCCATATCACAGCCTTTTTGATGTCTAAACGTATGTTCTTATTATCCTCGATGTAATTTTTCCAAATCATTTGGTTGCAGATCTTAACTCGTGTAAATAGAGCTGTGAATTGTTATTTGAATCATATCACAGCCTAGTTAACACGATTTAGGTTTCTGATATATCATCAATTAATATTTTATTTTTTTCCATCACAATACCCTTTTTTGTGTTGTTATATTCATAGATTTGCTTTCTAAACCGCCAAAGTGGTTGTGAAAATGTTCAATTGGTAAAAATCATATCACAGCCAGCTTTGGTGAGTTTAGATTGCGGAAAAATGTTCTTCGAATTTGGAATAGCATGTGATTGTTTCATATTTGGCCTATCTAATAATAATAGTAGTGTCCTCTGCTTATCAAAGTGGTAGTGATCTGTTTGGTATTTTTAATCAATGCAATGCAATTATCATATCACAGCCACTTTGATTAGTGGTCCGGATACTCAATGTGCAATCGTAAGGATAATTTTCTTTTCTTTTTTACTCATCAAATAGATTTTATTATCTTGCACATCATGGTCACGTGGTAATGATATTTTAATCTAAAAAAAATATTTAAATTTCTTTTTTAATCTCGTTTAGCATAGCTACAATGGCATCGAATGTTTCTTCACCCGTTGGTTGTATATAACGAGCAGGCAACAGAAATCCATAAGTTCCACGATCACGTAATTCCACTGTGAAACTGTATTTGATTCCGGCGGCACCGTAAGCCCAATCTTTTGTAATAAAGAATCATCAGTTTGGAAAAAAAAATTCAACATTCATTTCGACATACCATCTGAACCGCCTGCAGCAGAATCTAAAACAATTAAAATTGATATTTATTATTTAGACTATGAATAAACATATTTTCTGCTTACAAAGTAATGCTGTACTGCTTCCATAACGATATTCGGTTCCGTAACGCATTTTAAATGCTCTCGATGCTATTTCGGCTATTTTCATCATATCTGAATGATCTTTTGGTAAATCTTTGGTCCAGCCCCTAGAAAAAAAAGAATAGCTTTACAAAATTTTCTTTACTCGAAAAAAAATATGCTTACCATGGTGTAAGTATTAATTGTGAATACGAATGTAATGATAAGAAAAGCTATAAATCGATGAAATATTAATCAGATCTAAATAAAATTATTTTTTTTTTTTTGTTGTTGAAAACCTTTATACCTTGATATTGTTTTTGTTTTGCATTACGTGACTTGCAATGGAAGCTGTTTCCGGTTCAGAAAATGGACGAGGTCCATGATATGTATTGGAACATGGATTACCACTGCTACCTGTTCGACTCCATTGATATCCGTAGTTTCTGTTTGGATCAACTCCAACACAGAAGAAACTATTATTAAAACTATCAAATTATTAATCAATCCAGAATTGTTTTGGAAAATTATTATTATTTTGTTTACCCTAAGAATGTTCCAGAATTTCTGGATCTAGTTTTACGCCAAAATCGATCAAAAAGTCTTGAATATTCATAACCATCAGGATTTGCGGATGGTAAGATATGAAAATCAAATGTTTTAAGTATTTGTGATATTTCATCTTCATCTTTTTCCCATATTAGCTACCAGAAACGAAAATTATTTATATAAAAAAAAATATAATTATGAACAACAAAAAAAAATTGATACTTTGCTAATGATGTACGTAGCTGTGGCTGGTGCAATCCATTCACGTGCATGAATTCCAGCATCGATCCAAATAATTGGCTTATTTTGTCCTGGATAGCCAATTTTGATTATTTTAAGTGCACGTCCTTCACCCGATTTTCCAATGGTCTCTAATGAACTGATATCCTGATTCGAACGTACCAAATCATCGAGAAACGAAATTATCTAAAATTATTGTAAATCAGGATTAACATAATTTGAAATATGAAATGAACAAATTGATACATTTGACAATGGTTGATAACGTTGAAAAAATATTGTATCGTTAGGAAATCGTGAATAAAATAATGAATCTTCAACATTATCTCGTTGCATTTCAACCATTCTAACAACAACAAAAAAAAATGAATAAATTTTAATTATTTTATTATTCCATTATTATCGTTAACACTTACCTTCCAACATCATTAATCAATGTTTCAGCTTTAATATTTTGTTTGGCTAAAATGGTTTGAAAATCATTTCCCAATTCAGGTGGAACCATCAAATCGATTGATGAATTTAATGAATTTGGCATTGACCAAAAATCAATTTTTAAATCCACTTTTTGTACATCATCCGATAATTGTCGTAGATATAATAATTGATCAATATTTTCGGCACGAACACGAAATACTTTATATCCATCATAGGCAATTTCTTTTTTCAAATTATTATTACAATAAATATTATTGAAAAATATGGTTGAAATTAAACCAAAAATAATATGCTTAATCCAAATCATGATCGAACGATGAATGAGTGAATGATATTTAATGATGGCTATTGAAAAACTAAAATATCATTCGATCAACAACAGAAATGAAAAAAAAATCTGACCCAGGAAAAAAACCAGACATTATGTATATATAAAGTCACCCTAAATGATGATGATGATAATCGTTTGGTCAAAAAATACGGAACAAATCATCAATTTATTGATTTAAATAGAAAAAAATAAATTGTTTGCACAATGACGTTTTGTTTGTCAAATTGAAAAGAAAAAAAAATCTGTTTCATTTTTTTTTCGCATTTGTATTTCACTGTGTTCGATCATTGTTCATATCCTTCCGTTTATTGTTCATTTGAATTTAAATTTGATTTAAAAAAAAACAATGTTGTTTCAAATTTTTTTTTCTTTCCTTCTGCGAATCACAAATACATCATGCACTTGAAGAAACAAGTTTCTACCTGTTTGAATGATTGTTTTATTTTAAAATTGTTTTGAATATTCACCCTGTGTTCCAATATTCAACCACAACAATTATTTACCCGATCATTGTGTTGATTTGATTGATTTGACAATTTTTATCATCATCATCACATCATCAAAAATGCTCTGATTTCATCGTTTTTTCCATGTCAATTTCCGGAGTGTTAGCCATTTGATTATCTGAATCATTTTACTCGATATCTCTAGTTTTTTTTTGTTTTGTTGTTGATATGATAAATATAGCTGTGTGTGTGTCAATAATTTAGCGCGCCAAATTTGAAAATAAAAAATTTGCTTACGACGTAACAGCTAATCGTTTTTTTTTGTTGGTTGTTTCATGCTAAAAAAAATATTATATCATATTAAAGCGATCAATCCGTTTGCTCCAGAAAACCATTCATTTGTTTGATTAAATTTGATTTGTGTGTCTTTTTTAAAAAAAAAAAAAAATGAAAAAAAGGCCTATATTTCTAAGGCTTTTGACTGATAAACATAGGCCGACGACAAAGACGATGAACGATGCTTTCGTTGTTTGTCTTTAAATTTCTGTAAGATATGGAGAAATAGGCGGCATCAATCAAGAAATAAATAAATCAATCAAAATTATTCATTTTATTTTATTTTTTTTTGTCGGTACGATTTTTATAAACATTTATTTGTTTGACGAATAATATATGCATTCACAATATACATTTGTGACTTTGTTTTAGTTTAGTTTTTTCAAACTAAATTATGTCCTCTTTTTTTTATTTATTGACGAATAGAATATATAGTTATAGAAGATCAGTTTATCTACTGGGCTAATCTTTTTTTGAACAAATCACGTAGTCATTTTTTTGTTTCATAAAAGGACCCCTTCATTCATGTTTATGGAAAAAAAAATATTTTTGTTTAATAATTTTTCATTTCTAATTAATCAATCAATCAATCAATACATGCGACAAATTGATTGATTGATTTGATTTGACTGATGAAATTCTAGATGAAAATACATTTTTTTTTTAAATTACAATGTTTTTTGGCAATCTGATACGAATATCAATCGAGAAGGGAAAAAAAGATGTAATTAGTTTTTGCTTGGTCGACATTGACAAATTTTTTTTCCTATAAATGCTTTCTTGCTTGATAAAAATAAAGGAATTCTTTTCGTTTCGTTTTTTATCCAAACCAAAGGCAAAAATGGATTTGCGAAAAAAAAATCAAATCAAATCAGACGTGTTATATTACGGTCCCCGTTATATTACCGTTATGATTATTTGAAATGAATTTTTAGTAAATGCTAAATGATATCATCAATAGAACATAACCAACCAAAAAAAAATGGCTTATTGAATTGCTTACTTCTAATCAAACATTGATTTGATTGATAAATTTTCTTCTTCGTTTTGTCATTCATATTGATTTGGATTTTCATTTTCCTCTCTCTCTCTTTTTTCTCTGTGGTCTATCGATTATCATCATTATTGTATCGTCAATCGTGTCATATGCTGTTGTTGATCCGTTCGGCAAAGAAGTCTAAAATATCTCTGTTTGTTGTCTCTGTGCATAATATAGCGGCGAAAAAAAGCATCAATTGAAAAAATATTCGAATCATTGAATTGAATCGAAATAAACCTTGAATAGAAAAAAAAAACAGAAAAGAAACCACGTTTAGTTTGATGCGGACAAATTTTTTTTAATATATCGGTTTCAAATGAATAAATTTTTTTGTTGATTTTTTGTGACGGACCAAAAAAAAAGAATACATTTTTTTCAAAAAAGTTATGATAACCTGCATATTGTGTTTCAACAAACAGAAAAAAACCTTTATTTCATGTTTCATTAATCTGTTGAACGAGTGAAAAAATAAATCATCAAACAAAGTGTTAACAATGGAACAATCATTGCCTTCCGTAAAGACATCCGTCGATAATCCACCCATAAATGGTCGACCAAAATTACAGACATTAAAAGTGCCTACAATAAATGATTCAAATTATGATTTACAACAACAACAATATTCTATATCACCATCATCACCAACATATAAATCACCTATGAATGGAATTCCCGATATGAATATTATGGTTAGCGGACAAAGTTTTAATAACGATTTGGAACAACAATATAGATTATCATCGGCTGATGATGATTCGCCTATTGATGGTTTTTAATTTCATAAACAATTTTCATTATTAACATTTTAATAACAATTCATTTTTTCTATTCATTCAACAGGTGGTTTTGGTTGGGTTGTAGTATTTGCATCGTTTATGTGCAATGTTATTGTTGATGGTATAATTTTTTCATTCGGTATTCTATTGCCAGAAATTTCGGCTGAATTTAATGAAACTAAAGCAACTACTGCATGGATAGGTTCATTACAGACTGGTTTATATTTGATTGTCGGTAATGAAGAAAAAAAAAATGAAATTTTGTCTAAACTAACGAATCATAATGATTGTTTTTGTTTTCCAATATATCTAATAGGACCACTTGTCAGTGCATTAGCAATACGATATGATTGTCGTAAAATTACGGCAGTCGGTAGTGTATTGGCCGCAATCGGTTTTGTTTTGTCATATTTTTGTACCAATGTTATTACACTTTATTTAACGTTTGGTGTGCTTGGAGGTACACAAAAATCTATTTTATTTGTATAAATTTTTTTCAATTAATTGTCATCTATTATAGGTATTGGTTTTGGATTTGTTTTCTTGCCAGCAATCGTAACCGTTGGTTATTATTTTGAAAAGAAACGTGCATTTGCTACAGGAATCGCTGTTTGTGGTTCAGGTATTGGAATGTTTATCATGGCACCAATTATGCATTTTCTTGTCGAACAATATGGCTGGCGTGTAAGCGTATTGATTTTGGCTGTAATAACATTGTTTTGTGCAGTTTTTGGTTCATTTTTTCGGCCAATCAAATATGATCCAAGAACGGATGAAGAAATACCAGCACCAGGAGCCATACAACCAAAACCATTACTGATGCGAATCAAAGAAGCACGTGCTGCTGCTTGGGCTAGATCCGAAGAAGAACTAAGCGAAGAATCACCAAC
Source organism: Dermatophagoides pteronyssinus (assembly GCF_027571235.1). Taxonomy (NCBI): domain Eukaryota; kingdom Metazoa; phylum Arthropoda; class Arachnida; order Sarcoptiformes; family Pyroglyphidae; genus Dermatophagoides; species Dermatophagoides pteronyssinus. The sequence continues at coordinate 4,781,732 of NW_027461525.1, forward strand.
CAGTAGTCAGAATAGTGCACCACCTCCTTATTCGGAAGTTTTAGAAGTAGTAAGGACGCCTACTGAAGATAGAATGGTTTCATTTTCGAAAAATAGCCTATTTCAAACATCAATCGAAAATCGTAAACGTACAAGAAGTACAATAGAAACAATTGGATCACGTAATAATCTTCAAACAGTAAAAAAAATTCCCACACCTCGAGATGAAATGCTTTACAGTAATTTAAGTCTTGTGGTTATACCTCAAAGTCGTTCATATGCTAATCTTCGTTCACAATCAATGGGAACTATAGCTAAAAGTGGTGAAATAGATGTACCAAGTTTTTGTTCAGGTTTTGATTTATCGTTATTGAAAAAGCCATCATTTGTTTTATTGGCATTAAGTGGATTTCTTTGTCTGGTTGGATTTTTCATACCTTTCATCTATCTTAGTGACAGAGCTAAACTTTTGGGTAAAATATTCAATTATTCATTTACACAATTTTTTTTTTTGGTGTTTAATCTAATTAATCTTATTATTAGGTTGTTCACCCGATAAATGTGCATTCATATTATCGATTATTGGCATAGCCAACACATTCGGACGTGTAATGTGTGGATGGGCAGCAGATTCACGTGTAAATGCATTACTTTTAAACAATATTGCATTGACTGTTGGTGGAATTGCTACCTTTATTTCACCGATTGTATTCAATTCATATTATTCTTTAATATTTTATGGTTCAATTTTTGGCGTTTCTGTTGGTAATGAACACAAAAACAATAATTACAAATGAAATGAAATTATTTTCATGATTTTTTATTTTGTCTCTCTTAAATTAATCAGCATCATTTGCTACTCTACGTTCTGTGATAACAGCCGAACTTTTAGGTCTAGAAAAATTGACCAGTGCATTTGGATTATTATTGTTATTTCAAGGTTTAGCCGTTACTATTGGTTCACCGATTGCAGGTAAATAGTAATTATCATTTGTCTCATTACCTTTTTTGATAATGTAATTACCTGGAATTTATCTTTCAAATAGGATGGTTTTTTGATATTACCGGATCATATGATTATTCATTTTATTTATCAGGATCGGCTATTGCATTATCCGGTGTTATGTGTTATCCATTGAATGCAATTGCTGCATGGGAGAAAAGATTTTTTGATGAAAAAGAACAATCAACAAATGATAATCAATCAACAAACAAAGATGATAAATTTTGATTCTGAAGAAAGAAAGAAAAAAATATCGGGTATGTTTTAATTCATCATTTTTTAATTATAAAAAATCAATTTATAATTTTCATAAATTTATAGACGTTTTTTTATTATTATTTTTTTTTGTTTTATAAATTACATTTACTACATCATTATACTGATTTATAATAATTATTAAAAAAAAGGAGTTGGAAAAAAATTTAAAAATAAATCATTTAATTAAATACAAAATTTTTTAAAAAAAAACAACAAAGACAACAATCATCAATTTTGAAGATTTAAAAAAAAATGATAAATTTCGATTGGAATTTTTATAAAATAGAATATAGATATTCGAATATATAAAATGTTTCGTTTGTTGAAATAGTTGCAACAAAAACAAAAAAAATCCATTCAAATTCAAAATATTTTGTCTTCTTGAGCACAATGGAACAATTTTTGAATAAACATTGTGAATGATTCTGTTCGAAAAATTTATATTTTAGAAAATTTTCCTTCGGAAATATATTAAACTTACCGATAAGTCGTTGATAGGTTCTAGGTTTACGTTTCCATGCAACTGTAACCAGATATATTGGAATGCCACTTAATGTAATTAATGCACCGATACCAGTTTCATATGGACTCACATAAAACGGAAGAATAACAAGAAATATACAGGTAATAAAAAATAATATCGGTAACAAAATGTTCACTTTGATTGGACGTTCCATTTCTGGTCGTTTCCATCGTAGCCATAATAATGCACCAACTGATGCAGCAACAGCTAATGATTCAATAAATGCTGTATAATTGATTAATGTATAAACCTGTGTTGTTGTTAAATATAACAACGATAATACACCCTATATTTGTTGAAAATTTTTATGAAAAAAAGTAATTTTGAATGTTTATAATTGAATTACTCATACCAAAAATATTAGACTAGGAATTGGTGTATAACATTTTAGATTGATCATTGATAAACTTTTTGGTAAATGACCATAACGTGCTCCTACAAAAAATAATCTTGAAGATGCAAATATTCCACCATTTAGACCACCAAATGTTGACATTGCAACTGAAAATGGCATTATCCATGAAAATGATCCTAAAACACGATCACCAAATGTTACGGCAACAGCATTCGATGTAAGCAATTCATGTGGTGTTAATACAGTAAAATAAGATATATTTGCCAATAGATAAATGATTGTAACTAATGGTAATGATATATAGATAGCTCTTGGTAAATTTTTCGATGGACTTTTTAATTCTTCTGTAACAAAATTCAGATAATTCCAACCGGCATATGAAAATAAACCAGAATAAAATGATAATGCAATATGACCGGGTGAAGTTGTTGTTCCTTCAAATGATGCTGGATATGCTAAATTTCTATCATTGCCTTTGACCAATTGAATAATACCACAAACAATGATAATGATCAAGGCTAAAACTTTGGCGAATGTAAATGAATTTTGTACGCGTGTTGCCCATTTGACATTGTAACAATTAATGAATGTAAGCAAAACTGTATGATAATCAGGCAAAAAAACCCAAAACGTGTATTGATGAATAAATTTGAAATGAAAATTTTTTTTTGTTTCGCTTATTATTTTATCTATCTTATTATTTTTTTTACTTACTTATAACCGAAGCGGCAATCAATCGTACCGCATTTGGTGGTGGTGCACAAACCGGATAAATAGATTGTAGTATATAATTGGCAAATGTCATTGCAGCAATAGCATTGCTACAAGGATTGATAATAAGCAATGCCACCCAAAGAAATCTGTACATTCAAATAAAACAGTAAAACACATATCAAGACATTTGAATGAAATATTTTTAAATTTATTATTATTTTCATTTTTCATTGGAAATTTTCGGCAAATGATTGATTTGAATATTTTGAATATATCGGAAAGATGAAATTATAAAAATGTTTAATTGATTTGTCACCATTTGGCTTGTTTATAATACTAACTTTGAATAAAGTTTGATGGTAACCAGATATATCCAAATATCCACATCACATGCTATTCCCTCATTTTTTTTCTCTCTCATTAAACTATTTGGGATTTGTGTTTTTTATCCAATTATTTAATTGATATTAAATTACTAATTTGATAAATCTCGATTTTTGATCTCGACGATTAGGAGATGTTTTCTTTTTTTTGGCTTGAAAAATTGAATTTTCTATGTCGATTTTTTTTCTTCGAAAGAAGAATGTTTGAACAAAAAAAAACTATTATTTCAAAAAAAAAGAATCCTAACTATAGTTAGCATGAAATATGAAGCTACAAGTGTTAAATAGCTAAAAATAATTCTATTCATTCTACTAAATCAATCATTTTGTCAAACGATAAAGACGACAGACAGTATTTTGTAATCATATTTTCAATGTTTTTATAATATTTAAAATAAAACTTACAAAAATGAAGGCAATGGTCCAAATGCTTCACGAATATATGCATAATCACCACCAGATTCTGGTATTGATGTTCCTAATTCAGCATAACATACGGCACCAATTGTCGATAATAAACCACAAAGTACCCAAATAACTAATGAAAATCCAATTGAACCGGCTTCCTGTAATACACCTCTTGGTGAAACAAATATTCCACTACCAACAATAACACCAACAATAATGGCAACACCATTGATTAAGCCAAGTTGTTTTTTTAATGCCACTTGTTGCTGTGGCGATTTTTCATTACCCGATTCAGACATTTAATTTAAAAAAATTTTATTAAACAATACAGACAATGTTGACACAAAAAAAAAAAAAAAAATTCTAGCAAAAAACAAACACGTGATTTAAGGAAAAAAATGACAAACAGATTGAATTAATTCAATATTCAAATTTGCCCATTGAAAGCAATTTTTCCTTTAAATTCACTTCTAGCATGTGTTCAATATATGTTTTTTGTTGTTGTTGTTGTTGTTGGATATGATGATGGTTATTAATGATTATTGATTGATGGATAATGATGGTGGATATTTCAATGGACATCACAAGAAAAAAGATTTTATTGATTCTCAATGTATATCATTCATTCATTCATACAATTGGATAACATCATATTGGAAATTTTCGATGTTTTTCTATGGGCGTACGGATTCAGAATGTATGGCATTTTTTATTTGTTGATGTAAGTGTGTGTGTGTGATGTTGATGATATGTGTTCAGACTTTGTCGTTGTCGTCGTCATCGTTGTCGTAATAATGATCAATGCTACCACCAAATAATTTCTGTTCATTTCTGTCGTATCATCATCATCATCATCATCATAATCATCATGATAATTATGTATGGAATCAATGGCTATAAATGCCCTTGAACTGTTAAGTTTAATAGTTAACCGATGATGTCTATTTGGATGGAATAAAATGAATGCCAACAGCCTAAGTTGATAAATTAGAGCCTGAATCCATCCATCAAACCAACCTATCGATCTGGTTTTTTTTTTGTTTGTTTGTTCCTCTTTACCATTTATATCCAGTCTTTGTACGTAACAAAATATATATAAAATGATGATGTTTAAATATTGCTTGCCTGTTTTTTCTCCATCTTCTTCTTCTTTCACTATGGGATGATGATAATCATTTTTTTTTTTTTTTTGATATTCGTTTTGTTTCTCCAAATTAGACATACATTAATACATTGTATTACATTGAACAAGAAATTAAAAAAAAAACGATTCATAAATAATGACCTCGAATTAAGTTGATTATCTCTTTGTGTGTGTTGTGTTGTAGATATGTTATGAAGAAGCAAAAATGATCATTAAAATGAATGAATAAACAGGTCTTTTGAGCTGATGATGGCCATACACCCTTAATATTAAAATGTCATTGTCCATCCTGATGCCTGAAAAAAAAAATGTAAATTATAAACAACAATTATTATGTCAGCATTGTTGCAACCAATGATCATCAGACAAGGTTTTTTTTGGTCGACAACCTGTGCGCAATAATTTTTCTGTTTGTTTTGTTTTGTTTTTTGTGAAAATTCTTGTCGAGCAAGTTATTATCATTTACACCCAACAAAAACCACACCACCATTTCTTTTCTTTTCCGTTAACATTCGAAAAAAAAAGTTGCTGAGTAATTTTTTTTTGTTTTGTTTTTGTTTTTGTTTGGCTCATCAGCAATGATCACAAGATGAAGCAAACAAATAAATAAATAAATGGATGTATGTCATATTATAAATCATCATTGGTAAATTTGGTAAACCCAGCCAACAGGAAATCATATATGATTTATCAAATCATTAAATAAATGAAATAAAAAACAATGCCATTAAATTATGATTAAATCAACATTGAACATCATCATCATCATAATCAGTTGAAACAAAAACAAATAATTAAAAATGACAAACATTCATTTGATTCAATCTTTTTTTTGATTCGGATTTTCATTTTTTTGTTTTTTTTTTTTGATTTATTAAGATTATTATTACAAAAACCATTGTCTATTTCCTCGTTATTTTTTATTGTTTTTTTTTCATTGGAGAAAGTTGGGGGAAAAAATGTAAAGCTAAATGGATAACTGTATAGAATGTATATCGATAATAACAATCGATTTTTGGAAATTTTTTAAGAATTTTTTTCTCTCTATTTTTTTTTTTTTTTTTTTTGGCGGGCTCAAATATATTTGATTATTTTCATTCCACTACTTTGTTGCTACTAAATCATGAAATATTTTTTTTGCATTGAAAATGAATGGCTATTTTTGTTTTGTTGTTTTTGGATTCAAGCGCGCGCATATTGTATATCAATTCTCATAACATAAATTTTTTTATATTTGACGCGCTAAACTTTAGCGGGCTTTATGGGCCAAGCTTGGCGGCAATCAATAACATATTCCGCCAAATTACTTTCTCTTTGGCTGAACAGACAACCTGCGCTCTTCATTATCAATACACACTAAAACATGTATTGCTTAGCATAAACATTACGCGGTTTTTTTATCGTCTGTTTCGATTTTTTTTTCTTTTGGCCAAAAAATTCTTTGCTTTTATTTTCTTTTATTTATTATGGTCTGTGTGCATACAAATGATCCAAAAGAAATTGTACGCCATAACGATTCGAAATTTTTTTGTAGTTAATGTTGTGGTTTTAGATCGATTTCTTCTTCTAGGAACTTGTTATAATTATTGATTTTTTTCAAATTTTAGCATGTATGTATCTTCTTGTTTTTCTATGAAAAAAATCAATAAAATTTTTCTTATTTTTCAAGGGATAAAAAAAATAATCGATCTTCTGGTTGTAAGCGAAAAAATCACGTAAGTTTCAATGTTTTTTTTTGGAAATTCTGTAATCCAGAAATTATATGTTAATGTTTTCATACAGGTTCTGGATGAAGTCGACACTAATCGTCAACCAGTTAATGATATTCATAATGTTATTAAATCAAAAAAATTAAAACGTTCAAAAGAGAATATCAGTTCCAAAGAAAATTTTCCAAACGATTTAACGCCATCAAGTTCACGATTTTCTTCAACATATGAAAACATTACTCCTTTACCAAATCTAAATTTCGCCGATTCAGTTGAAGTTTGGAATATAATGCTAAAATGCGATAATTCATATAAACGTGATTCTAATCTATTTAATCGTCATGTATCACTTCAACCAACAATGCGAGCTACATTGCTCGATTGGTTGAATGAAGTTTGTCAAGCATATAGTTTAACCAGACAAACCTATTATCTAGCATTAGATTTTTTCGATCGTTTCCTATCAATTCAAAAAGATTGTCCAAAAAAGAATCTTCAACTAATAGGAATAACATGTCTATTTATTGCGGCGAAAATTGAAGAAATTTTTCCACCCAAACGAAATCGATTCTCGTTTGTTTGTGATGGTGCCTGTAGTGATAAAGAAATATTCGATATGGAACTAGTCATCATGAACACACTAGAATGGAATCTTCGTCCAATCACACCTATCGCATGGCTTAGTGCATTCTTTAAAGTTTATACATTTTCTGAAAAAGAAAATACAAACAACAAATCAAGGCAACAAGTGAATGAATCATTTTTAATTCCAGATTATGAATCCGAATTATTTGTTCATGTTGCACATCTTATTGATCTTTGTACATTAGATGCTGGATCATTAACATTTCAATATTCTGTGATAGCTGCTTCAGCATTTTATCACTTTACAGACGAAGATGTTGTATTGCATTGCACAGGTTTGTTATTATTATTTTGTTTTCAAATTTAAAAAAAAATAATAAAAATTTTAATTTAGGAAAAACACTTAATGAATTACAATCATGTGTCGAATGGATGGTACCATTTGCAATTGCAATCAAAAATGTTGGACTCAGTTTTCTTAAAGATCTGAATAACGAAAAATCTATGATTCAAACTCATACAATCAGCCTCGAACTATTAGTAAGTTGATCATGTTTTTTCGTTAGATTTTCATTTATTTATTTTTTAAAATTTCCTTTTTTTTTATTAAAAAAATAGCATAATGCACAAACTATTCAGGCCGATATTGAAGCAGAAAAATTAACAATATTCGAATCTTCTGAAGCCAGTTCTTTATGTCCAATGACACCATCAAAAATGGCGAGTATGCCACCAACGCCACCTCGAAGTACTGGAACTTCATAAATGTATTTTTACCATTTTAATTTCATCTGATATTTTATCATCGAAAAACAAATTCCAATCTTAGTTTTTTTAGGAATGAAATTTATTTTTTTTTAAAATCATGATAGTCAAATTAACAATAAATTGATTATTTAAAAAAACAAAATAAATCATTGATTTTTACTTCGGCTGGCTTTGAATTTAGATGTTGTACGCTGCGATGTTGAAATCGATTTGGTGTCCTGTTTATCTAACGGTTGAGATTCAGGAACAAGTCTTTCAATTATTTGTGATTTAAATGGCTGATCTTTATCATCATCAATCGGTTCGTTTTCATATTTAGCAAAAATTTTATTCAGCTCTTCTTTGGACATTGCATCGTTTCTATTCGATTTATTCTTGTTTTTCTCTTGAATTTTTTCATTTCGTTCACGTATCCATTGTTGATATTCTTCTTCTGTACACGTTTCGGTTATATTGACAAATTGATCATTTTCTTCTTGAAGATTGGCAGCTGTTTTTTGCCATTCATTAATCATGAATTTTTGAAGTTCAAGATCAGAAAGTTTTTCCCGACAGAATTTCAATCTTCTTTCAACAAATTCGGTTGCTTCTTTTGTTGATTTTTCTACAAAATAATTATCACCAAGCAGAACTAATATCTCATTCGTATGATGGATATAACCAGGCATATAGGCCAATTTAGTACCTCCGATCGGTATCATAATATCATGACGAGTTTTATCGGCCAATGTTGATAGCCTTGTCTTCAAATGTTCATAATCATCGATGTATTTGGTAAATAGAGCAATGTTTTGTTCGCAAACATTTAATTCGTATTGTTCACGATTGAATAAAACGTCAAAATTTTTTTCCATATTTTTCTTTTTTTTAATTTCAATTTTCTATCAACAATAAAAATTGTTGAATTTTATGGATCATCCAAATAAGAAGATACGGGAATGCCATCCATGTGATCATCATAATCGCATGGTTTGATGTGATAGAATTTTTTTAACAAGAATATTTTTGTTAGTTTTTTTTGTCATCAAAATGTTTAGGTCTTTAATGCAAACATGTAGTCAAAATTTCGGCCGAACATTTATCAATCAATCATCGATCGATATTAATTTGAATAACTCAAGAATAGTCAATTCGGTATTAACGATATCGGTTCGAAATGGAAGATATTCTGCACCAACTACTAAACGTCGTAAAACTTATCCATATCATTGGTTAGGAAGAGCAGAAAAAAATTCTACATTAAAAAATTATCTTACAAAAGAAAATAAAAAATTTTTAGATGATATCGATCATAGTAAGCAAGAACCATTTCAAAATAATAAAAGTCCATTGAAAATTGAACAATTGGAAAAATGTGAATATGAAGAAGGATCAATGCGTTGCGGTGTTATTGCCAAAAAAATTGGCGTTCAACCAATGTGGACAAAAGATGGTCAAAGATTATTAACCTCTGTTCTTCAAATTGTTGATAATCATGTAGTTTCTTATATCAAAAATGAAGATTTTGTCCGTACACGAAGACCATTCTATAAGAATCATAGATTCAAAAATATGGATGTATTAGTTGTTGGTGCTGAAAATGCCAGTCATTTAAATTATCCATTATCGTATCTGGGATTATTCCAAAAAGCGAATTTACCCCCAAAAAAGAAATTGACTCGATTTTTTATCACTCCAAATGCAAAATTGACCCCAGGAACACCATTGACAGCAAATCATTTTTGTGTTGGTCATTATGTTGATGTTTGGGGCAAAACTATAGATCATGGATTTCAAGGTGTTATGAAACGATGGAATTTTAAAGGTCAATTAAAACATCATGGTGTTACTAAAGCTCATCGACGTCCAGGTACGATAGCTAGAGGTAGAAAACTAATGGGTCCAGTAAAAGGTACTAAAATGGCTGGCCATATGGGTTCAGAAAGAAGAACATTGAAAGGTTTGAAAATCTGGCGCATCAATACCAAGTATAATGTTATATGGGTTCATGGACCTGCAGTTCCAGGTGCAACTAATTCATGGGTATATATTCATGACACTTCATTACAAGAAAAGTATGTTATATTGAATTTGTTCCTTTTTTGATTAAAAATAAATCTTTCGTTCTCTTTTTCTATAGAAAATATAATAAAGATAATCATCCACCGTTTCCCACTTATTATGAGGAAGAAAGTGAAGAAAAATTACCCGAAAACATCTATGATAAAGATCTTCATCCATTTGATGAACCATCTTTGCTTTTCGAAGAAACTGAAGAGGAAAGAAAAGCTGCATTGGCGGCATTAAGAATGACCAAGAAAGCAAAGATTGCCAAGATTCGTTAATATTTAAAAATATTTGTAAAATTAGTAAAAAAAAATTTCAATAAATCATGTGAATTTATTCATTTATAAATTGCATTTTACAAGTAACATAGCAAACTATTAGTATTTAATTGAGTGGCTAAAATTATTTCATATTAATTGGATCGATCTTAGTTGTTTCTTCGAATTTGAGTCCAAGATTGGCAATGTTTGCTTCATCTTTGATACCATAAGCGTTGGCGACACGTTCCATATCTTCTTTTAGCTTTTTGACAACTTCAGGATTGGAATCGACAAGGCCGCTCGGAGCACTCTTGGCTTTGTTGCTATATTCTTTAATTTTATCGGCAAAAAGTTTCTGGATCGGATCTGTCGCTTGTGAAGCTGAAGCTAAGCTTCGACAGACGATGTTTGGAGAAAAAGTAATCTGTAAACGTCTCAACGAAAACATGATGTTGACCAAATTTCAAGACAAATCGAATAAATGAGCACCGAAAATTTTAATCACCAGACAATAATTGTAAATAGGTTAGCATGACCTTATACGCAATTCATATATGTCGTTTTGAATTTTTGCATTAAGAATTAATAGAAATAAATTAATAAATCAAATTATTTTATGAGGTTTTTCTTTTGAAGATTTTTAAATTCATGAGTCAAGTCAAATAATGATCTATTTGATTTCAATATTTTACTTTTTACCATTATCGTTAAAATTATCTCGAAAATTTCAAATTGTTATTTGGTTTATGAATGACTCTTGAATGTTTAGGTAGCCCGTGAAAAGGACGTAAATTTTTTTCAATTAAAGTTGAATATTTTTCGTAAAATAATGATTTCTTTGCGAAATTTAACCCGTATTCAAAAGCTAATAGCTTTTAAAAATGTATCCAGATTGGCGCCTATCATTTCAAGTTCGTTAATACCGCCGAATCGACAATGTTCAAATGTGGTAAAAAATTCAAACGACAAACAAATAAAACCAACTTTCTATGCGATTGATGAAGAAAAGAAACAATTTTTGGTCAATTTCGCTACCTATATGGCCGAATGTATGCCTAAATATGTTGAAAAAATGCAAATAACTCATACAGGAGAGTTGGAAATCATGGTTTGTCCTGAAGGAATTGTCACTGTTATGGCTTTTCTCAAAGATAATCATTCTGCTCAATTTACAAATTTGGTTGACATTGCTGGCGTTGATGTTCCATGTCGCAAGAATCGTTTTGAGATAGTTTATAATCTTCTTTCGTTGCGATATAATGCACGTATTCGTGTCAAAACTTATACGGATGAATTGACACCGATCGATTCGATTTGTTCAGTATTCAATGCTGCGAATTGGTATGAAAGAGAAGTGTACGATATGTTCGGTGTTATTTTTTATAACCATCCTGATCTAAGGCGTATTCTAACCGATTATGGTTTTGAAGGATATCCGTTTCGTAAAGATTTCCCTCTATCTGGCTTTGTTGAGGTAAAATATATTGTCTTATTAAGTTTTTTTTCAAAATATTTATCTCTTGTTTACATTTTTTAGTATCGTTACGATGATGATAAAAGACGTATAGTAATCGAACCATTGGAATTGGCACAAGAATTTAGAAAATTTGAATTACAATCACCATGGGAAACATTTCCTGCATTTAGAGAGACATCACCAGTGCAAGAAATTCCTTTACCAAATGCCAATGATGATAAAAAATAAGAATAAACTTTGAATAAGTAGAAAATAAAGAAAAATTTATTCATGTTGATTTATTAATATTAAATTAGTTACGATTTTGTTCAGTTCATTTTTAAATTTTTGATGATTGAATTTTTCAATCACATGATCATGACCTTTTGCACCCATCTGATTGGAAAGAGTTTTATTTTCAATAAATCGATGCATTGCTTTGGCAAATGATTCGGGCGAATTAGGTTGACATAAGAATCCGGTCTCATTATTAATGATTGTTTCACGTGGTCCACCACTGTTAGCTGCAATTACTGGACGACTCATATACATTGCTTCTAATGGTACAATACCGAAATGTTCGTTTTCAGGCGTATAAATAACAGCTGTACATCTTTGAAAAAGAAATTGCTTTTGTTCATTGGTCAGATTTTTCATGAATGTAACATGAGGTTTAATTCGTAATCTTTTTGCTAATTGATTTAATTCTTCAGCATATTCAAGATTTTCTATATTTTGGAGATCATATCCACCGGCAATAATTAAATGTATTAAAGATCGATCTTTTTCTTCTACGTAATTAAATTTATCATAAAGAGCTTTCAATGCTTCAATTGCAAGTTCAATGTTTTTCTTTTTTTCATAACGATTGATCGAAAGAAAAACAGCATCCATATTTTTCAGTTTAGTATTCAAAGTGCTGGGTATTTTTTCGGGAATTGATTTGTTGAAATTAACACTGGGATAAAGAACTTTTGTTGATATGTTGGATAATGATTTGAATGTTCTATGAAATACTTCATCGGTGAAATAAGAATTGACCAAAATCATGTCCGAATAACCAATGGCCCATTCTTCGAAAAAATCAATAGGAAAACGATAAATTTTCTTTAAAAAAGAATCATGTTTAGATAAAAGTTGATCAGGAAAATGGCAATAAAAAAGGCATTTATGTTTGAAAGCTTTCAATATTGGAACACCACTTGGAACCTGATCACAGATGATCAAATCAAAACGATAATTTAGAATTAAATAGATGGTCAAGTAAATCATGCGTATATATGCCCAAAAAGCCATAAACGATCCGAATGTAGATCGTGGTATCCAATCACCAGCAGTGATCACAGGTATCTGACCATTATTGGTTTCTTCAAAACAATGATCTCGATTATGATGAGAAGTGAATATGATTACTGAATGGCCACAATCTTTTAGAGCCAAAGCCAGATCAACAATCAATCTTTCGGCCCCACCAATTCCAAGGTCCGGATGAAGAAACGCAATCGAAGACATTGGAATTGAAGGATGTAAAATTAAATCACGAAACACGTCAGATCTTCTTTATAATGTCTATTTGAACCTAAGGTAGACGAATGATAAAATTTTTATTTTTGAGTTATCAAATGCAGATGATTTTCAAAAAATTAAAAAATTAGCAATTACCTCGCCCTTTTAAAGTATCAGATTTTTTTTTTGATGAATTATTGCAAAAAATGGACCATGATGATGTACTATTGCCGACAACATGTGTTCGTCTATTGAATGATAAATTATTTGATAAAAAAAAGACAGCATGTCGGGAGATTGAGATGTAAGTTTGAAAAGATTTCATTTGAAAAAAATAAATAGATAATAATATGTTTCGGTTTCAAAAATAAAATCATAGAATGGCAAAAGAATTTAATACACAAGGCAAGACCAAGCAGATAAGAAAATTGATCAGATATTTAGTAGAAAATTTCATCGATAATTCGGCGGTTAATTCAAAAATTGGCGGACTAATTGCTGTATCTTCGGTAGCTATTGCTCTGGATACGAATGCTAAATTATATTTAGATGATATTGTAAAATCTATCTGTACTTGTACGTATGATAATCAACGTGATGTAAAGTACCGAGCTTTGGAATCATTGTACAATGTTGCCAAAAGTGTTCGCAGTGAAATCCTTGTATATCTTGATACTATTTTCAATATAATCATCCGTTTGGGAGAAGATGGTGATGCTAGTATTCGAGAGGCATCATTATTAATGGATAAATTGCTCAAAGATATTGTGATTGAAAATCCATGTTTTGATATACCAAGTTTTATTGGTTTAATTCGCGAAAGAATATATGTACTAACACCGAATGCAAGAAAATTGATTCTTTCATGGATCAGTTTTTTAGATAGCTTACCAGATATTGATCTACTAGTATTCATTGAAGATATTCTTGATGGTTTATTAGAAATTGCATGCGATCCAAATTTAGACATTCGACGTACAGCGGAAAATATTCTTGAAGAATTTTTTGTCAAACTTCAAAACGATCCAAAATCAATCGAATTCAAATCGTTGATAAAAATAATTTTGATACATGTTCAAAAAGATAGTCAATTAGTGCAAAACATATCATTAAAATGGTTAAATCAGTTTATTATGTTGGGAAACAAAAACGATTTATTACATAATTCGCCACATATTTTAGGTGTGATTTTGCCTTGTTTTTCTTATCCTCGTGCCGAAAATGAAGAATATGATACGGATAATTTTCAGAAAAAAAACACCGATCTAGCAAAATCAATCAACGAAAATTTAATGAATTTGGTCACCAATGTTAAATCATGCGTTCCTACAAGAGAAACTGGTGATGAAAATTTAGAAAAAGATCAAAACGATGAACCGTTCAAGATTTCGAAAATATTAATAGTTTTATTGAATGAATTAGAACTAGGCTCAAAAACATCACCACAAACCAAAATTGCCATTCTTGAATGGATTTATCAGATTTATGATCATTTGAAAATCGAAATTGATGAACATTTAGAGGATAAACTATTTAAAATTTTGCTTACAACATTGTACGATTCATCCGATGATGTTGTATTACTTGATCTAAAGGTATTCTGTCGAATCATTTTCAAATACTCTAATGAAGTGAATGAAAAAGAAAATTATCGTAAATTAATCAAACCTTTGATTGAATTATTTCATAAAAATCCAACCATTCTTCAAAATCGTGGATCATTCATAATCTGTCGTCTATGCCATAATTTAGATGCTCAACAGGTGTATATTACATTTTCAGATATTCTATTAGAATATGATCATAAATATATCTGTTCTATGGTATACATTCTAAATACAATTTTATTAATATCAAAAGAATTAACTTCAGTTCGAAATGATTTAAAAAACATGAAATCAATAGAGTCAAAATCATCATCAGCATATATGTTGTTTGATTTTCTTTATAAAACCTGGTGCTATTCATCAGTATCGGCCATATCATTATGTTTTCTAACTAAACGCTATAAACTAGCCTCGGAGCTGATTTTACATTTTGGCAACATTAACATTAATATTGACATCCTTTTGGAAATAGATCAACTAATTCAGATGCTTGAGTCACCTATATTTACTTGTAAGTACATCGTTGTGGCATTGGATCAATTTTTTTTGTTGTTTTGTTTTACATATTGATTATATTTGTTAAAAAAAAAAATTTTAATTACAGCATTACGACTCGATCTTCTTGAACCTAACAATAATTATTATCTTCGTAAAAGTTTATATGGCTTGTTGATGTTATTACCTCAAAGCGAAGCATTTCATTTATTACGAAAACGGCTACAATGTATACCAGATTTTCCTCCATTCGAAAGTAAAATGTATGGCCATTTTCTATTTTTTTTTTTACAATGATCAATTTTTCATCATAAATCTTTTTTTCTTTTCCTTAAATTGATTAGGTCATCGAAAACGGATGAGAAAATTTTCGTTTATGATCCAAGCGATATTGACAAAGATTTTGCTCAAAAGCTTAAATATTTTATCGATATACAACAATCTTTGGATAATAATAATTCGAATTCTTCATTGATTCCCACACAACCACATTCAATATCATCATCATCAACATTATCGGCTGCTAGTGTCAATCATAATTGATAATAAATAATAAAAGTTGTTCTAAATTATCCATGGTTATATTTTTTTTCAATGTTAAAACTGTATGGACATTTTTTTTTATTTATTTATTTGCTTGATTGAAGTTGGTTATCATAGTTTGAAACTCATTGTTCATTGTGTGATTACACAATGCCATCAAACAAACAAACAAAAAAAAAAGATGCAAAGTAAAAAAAAAAATGAGGAAAGCACTTTGAATGTCACGATTTTCTGATTTGTTCATTCAATGAATCTACCAAAATTATTTAAAAGAGTCAACCATCATGGTTATATAATATGCAAAGTTTTCAACGTCATTTCATTTAGTCTAATTTTTAAATTCATCAAAAAATCAGAGAGAAAAAAAACCAAACGGAAAAAAAAATAAAATTGCACTGTAATTACCAATTATTACCAACAACCATTATGATCTAATGTATTGTTGATTTATATCCTTATTATAATAAAATTTTCATAATTTGAAATTAACTGATCACATTTCCAGTGTGTGTGTATGTAGATGTTTGGGCGCCTATTTATCCAGGTTTTTTTTTCTTGATTGACAGTTTAAGAATCTTTTGATTTTTCGACTCCTTTTTTTCAGCTTGTGTTTGTTGTATACAACATTAATCATCGATTTTTAAGAAATGTTAAAAGCTTAATCTTTGGCTTCCGAACATGGTTGAGTAGAGAAATGTTTTGAGAAGAAAGGAAGCAACAAGTTTTCGTTCATCAAATGACATGACTTTTTTTTTAAAACGAAACAAACGATTGTTGTCTGTATTATCAACAATAGAATGGCTTTGTTATTGTTGTTTGAGATTAAGAACTAAAGAGAATTGTAATTTGAACAACAAAAACAACAAAAACGAACAAAGAAATGAAAAAAAAGGAGTTACGGAAAAAGTAGTTGGTTTGGTTGGTGTCCAAGAAACCAAGAATCGTCAAACAAAAAAAAACAAGAAAAACAAACACACCATTCGCACAGACGCACGTTCAAGAACAAATATGATCAAAGCTTTTTCTTTTCGGTTTTTTCCGTTAATGACAAGTTGTATTTCTGGTAAATCTTGTCGAAATTTGTTTGATTCGTATTCGTATATTCTTCATGTCTGTCACCTTTGGCATCAACTTGTTGAGTGGTGAAAAACTCGAATCAAAAGTTTACTCAACTTTGTTCGGTTTGTTGATTTTCTTTTGTCGTCGTTGTTGTTGATAATTTTTATTGATATTTTCTTATTTTTTCATTTGTGGTTTGCCAATCATCAAAATCAAATAACCAAAAAACGAAACAAAAACAAAAAAATTCGTATAACCTTCGGAGAGATTCAGAAAACACAACCATTTGACATTCATTGCAACAAGTTTTCTCAACAAAAAAAAATCCACTTTATAAAATTTTCAGTTTTCAAATTTCATTGTTTTTATATATGAAAATTTCATTTCATACGGTTCATTTGATTCATTTTTGAAAAAAATTTGTGTTTTTTTTTATAACGAAAATCCAATCCAATCCAATTGTGTTTCATTTTCATTTTCGATTATTCTGAATTTCTTCCCAATTTGATTTGGCCAATTATGTTTTGGGTGCCAAGCAAGCCAAAAAAAATAATCCTTGATTCATTCGCCTGTGTTGAAACAAATGAAATTTCTCTGCTGTTGTGCTGTGTTTTCTCTTTTTCATTGACAATTTTCATGTCCATCATCATCAAATATGATAATCATTTTATATAATAGCCCGGGAGTGAACAAGAAAAAATTTTCCCCACAAACATTCATTCATTACATACATTTGGCCAGACTAATTTGGCCAAATTAGCTTTTTTTGATAAAACATACACACACACCACCAACACGTTCATCATTATCAACTCCCGACATCAAAAAACTGCTGAATACTGATGAACTTATAAGGATTCAAAAAAAAAAGATACCGAAAAAAACTCTTTTTTGCCTCATTCATTTCTCTATACAAGCAAAAAATTTGTAAGTTTTGTTGTTCTTCCTTATCATGAAATCATTCTAATCATCAATATTATTAACTGAATAAAAAACAATTTTACAACAACAACAAAAAAAAGTTAATTAACAACTTTGCCCATTATCCATAATGTTCGTGTGTTATGTTTTTTTTTAAAAAATTCAATTAAACCAACAACATTTAGAATGGCTATCTCTGTGCTGATTTGATTATCTAAATAAATGAATAAATGAATAGCTAATTTCAATCATAATCATCAACACTATATGATTATGATTTTTTTGATTATTTAAAATCAGCCATTTCATTAATGATTCTTCTTTTTCCCATTTGCTTAATCATGATGATGATCATCATCAAACAAAAATCCTATGTGTAAATCAATCAATGTTCCAAATGATTGAAACAAACTTGCTAATGTTTGTTTGTTTGTTTGATCTTTTGTTTTGTTTTGTTTTGAACCAAAAAAAAAAAAAAATCATGTTTTGATTTCCAACAAACCAGATACACAAATTCACATCATCGACGACCTCGATTATCCCTTCTTTTTTTGTTTTCTCTTCCCATCATCATCATCATCCTTGTCGCCGTTTGTCTGAGCCAAAGTTTTCAATAAATTCAAGTCTATCCGCGTGACTCTTTTCCTCGATTTTTTTCTTTTTCGGTGTTTTTCTTGGATGGCTCTTTTTTGTTGTTGATTTTTTTCTCTTTCTCAGTTTTTTTCCTGAATGAATGAATGAATGAGATATGACTTGAATTGATATTTTTCATTCATTCATTCATTGATGACAGTAATGGATAGGAGTTGGTTCGGAAATATATCAGTGAAAAATCAAAGTTCATATAACGGCAATAAAAAAAAAGTTTTTATAAAGTCGTGCTGCATATGGATGTGTTTTATGGTAAACTTTTTTAAACATCAAAACAACCCATAAGCATCTTTAAAAGTTTATCCTCTCCATTCTGATATTATTATTATTATTATTGCCAACAATAACAGTAAAGAAAAAAAAACATCATTTTGTCCCATCATTTCCGAACTACAACATCATTTCAACAGCCATTTTAACATCGTCGTTCGGGTTTTCAAAGTGTTTTTTCTTTGAATAGATTTTCAATGTGTGTGTTTGCATGTGTGACAGACGAATTTGAGCCAAGACAGATGAAGAAAAACCAAACCCAATGATATGGATATGTCACCATTCAGTTTTTTGAAGAAAATTTATTATCATCATCATCATTTATAGTTTTATGGGATGTTATGTATGTTATGTATGTTGAAAACATCAATTTTTTTTTGTTTCGTTGAAAAATCTAGATATCGACATTCATCATAGTGAAATGAATTTCATTTAAAAAAGCTTCCATTTTTCAAATTTATTTGATTTTCGATGATTTTCGTTGTTTAGTCGCTTTTTAGTTTTGTTTCTCGCCGTTAATCAATTTCGACAACAATCCACTCAAATCGTAAGTTTCTTGCTTTCTTTCACTAATTCAATATTCATAAAACGACCGCGATGAAGAAAAATTAACCTTTTTCTGTTCATTTTGTAAAACAACAATCCTTTTTTCTTTTTAAATTATGCAAATTTTTTCATTACAAATTTCAATTATTTCTTTTTCGTCAAAAACAACTTGTTGCCAATGTTCATTTATTGTTTATTCTTGTCAGGGGAAAACTATGATGATTATGTAACAATTCAGAATCGTGTCATGTTCATTATTTATTGTCCAAAAAAAGAAAAACTTGGCTAATTTGGTTCAAATTTCAATTATATTTTTCTCTAATCATAATAATCAATTGTTATGTTCGATCAGAAAGAAATGAGAATGATTATTGAAGCCTTGAGTGTTGGCCATGTCAATCAATTTTTATCTATTGAAAAAAAAATGAAATGAAATGAAATTAATAATCATAATTTTCGCCCATCTTGGTGAATTGGTGATGTTTTCTTTTCTTTCTTCTTTCGTTGTTGTTAATTCAAGAGCCAAATATAAAAAATGATGAATGTGAATGAAAATTCAAAACTAGACTTTTTATTGATTGATATTCAGATCAGAAAAAATGTTTGGGATTCAAATTTTTTTCATTCGATTGTTGACATAGCAAACAATCGAATCGAATTGAAATAATTTTTTTTTCAAAATTGATCTATTTTTAAATTTTCATAATCATCATCATCGTCATTAAACTTATTATTTTCACATGAGATCCACATTGAAAAACCGATTAAATGCAAATTAAATTAAGCCAAATGGAATGGAATGCAAACAATTATTAATCGATGAATTTTTTTTTGGCTAAAAAAATGATAATTAAAACAAGATTAACCATGATGATGATGATGATGATAAGTGGAAAACATTTTGGTATTGTTTTGTTTGATTTTCAAGATTGATTTTTTTGAAAATAAAAAAAACAAAAACAGAAGCTTTCTAGAAGATATGCAAATGAATCTTTTGATTTCCTATGACCATTATTATTATTATCATTAGTTTCTATTAATAACTTTTAATAAGAAGAGAGTAACATCAAACATCAAACGTAACCGAAAAAAATTTTGTCGTATTTTTTTTCTATCACTTCTCTCTCTCTTTCACGAAGATTTCGGTGGTCATAATTTTGATCCATCAACGATCATCATTGATCAATGACCACAACTTATTATTCAATGAATATTTCATTCATAGTGAAATCCTTATCATTATCATTTTTTTTTGTTGATGCTCTGAATTTCAAACGCTTGATTTGTTTGATTTGTTATTATAATCAGATTCGGTTTTTTTCCTTCTTCTTCTTCTGATGTACGGATTTTGTTTATTAAGATAAATTATTTGTCTAATATTTATCGAACGGACCTCAATGATGTTGTTGATCATCAATCATTTTTTGAAACAAAAATTTGAATAAGATTTGTAATTTATGTTTGTTTTTTTTTTCTCTGTCATTTTTTCAACCAACCAACCAACCGACTTGTAGATCCATATGAATAAAAATTCAACCAGAAATTTGGCAATCAATCATTGAACATATATTTTTATACAGAAAAGTGATAAAGAAAAAAAATTATCACTAAAATTTAATTTCAATTCGGTTTTTGGTGGAAGAAAACAAAAACAATTTACAACAAAAAACAACAACAACAACAAATCGCTTATGATGGATACGACAACAACAACAACAACAAATGTCGATCATCGTGATGGCAATGCATTAGGTGGCCTATTTCAGAATATTATCGTCGATCTAAGGGTAAATAGTGAATTTATTTTCTTTTACTTTAAAAATTTCATTTCCATTCTAGTTTTTTTACCTTTTTTTTTGTTTGATTGATTGATCATCATCACAATTGGAGTCTTTCTTGTTGTTGTTGTTGTTGTTATTCGATCGAAAAACATAATAATTACTATGGTTTACTATTTTTCGATTTAGAAACCAAAAAAGAAAAAAAAACCTTTTAAGGAAAAGGATTCGCGATGATCAACATTCAATTCAAGTGATTAAATGAAACATATCGCACACATGGATATTGTGAAACTTTTTACCTGTTGTTTCTCTTTTGTGTCCATAACATCAAAATAGTCGAATACATAGATATATGGTGAATATAGCCATAGAACACACTATTTTTTTTTTCAATTCAAAAATCCTAAAAATCTTTTTTATTATTGTTACCGAAATGGAATCAAATCAACAACAAAAAAAAATGTTAAAATCTTTTCATCATTTTGTGTGTGTGTGAATAATGATAAAATAGGGATTGTTTAACGAACAAAAAATTTATTTAATATAAAACGAACAATTTTTCTTTCAAATATTCCAGCTATGACTATGGTAGAAGATAAAACCGTGTCAGATGGAGGTCACATTACTTACTTTTTTTCTGTTTGTTTGTCGGGATATTTATCTTTTCTCACCCGAGAAAAAAATAAACCATCATTTTTGTCTAATGTGTCTGTGGTTTTTCAAATCCGAATATGAAATGAATGATAATGATAATCAGTCATTCGCTTTTTCTCCATTCTCTTCATTGGGTTAGATTACCAGGCCCAAATCTGGCAGAATATTTACGGTTATACAACTCTTGTTTTCTTTTTTTTCGTTGAATATATTTTCGTAGTTTCTAATGGCGACTATCTTTAGAAAATTGAATTCATTCCAAAAACAACAACAACAACAACATTATATAATATTTTGACTACTTTCACCACACATAAACATATAGTGATGATATTTGCAATTTTTCGCTCCTTAAAATTGATGTTCATTATGTTGATAATGATGATGATAGCCATCATCATCATCATAATCATCATTATCAACAACATCATGAATTCATTTCAATTTCTTTTTGCTGCTCTAGATTATTTTTCCGCTTGTTTCAATCAAAATTTGTTGATTTTTTTTTGTTTTTGTTAAAATATTCCATATAGAATGGCGCCAACAATTGGGATGATCTATTATTAAAAGCTAACAAGTTTCATCTACAGTTAAAGTAAAATTGTCATTATTTTCAAACAGATTGATGGTGTATTATCATTATGGTTGTTTCTCTCTTTTTGCCTTTAGATTAACCATTAGTTCGTCTACAGCATTTTTGGATGCCTTCCAGAAAATTGCCGACATGGCTACAACAACTCGAGGTACGTTTTTTTTCTTTCTTCATGATTGATCTGTCGTTAAAAATCGAAATTGTTATTATTCATCGGTGATCGTTTTCTTTTTAAATAAATTTTTTTTTATTTATCATCATCATTATAATTGTTCACAACAGGAGGAACCAAGGAAATTGGAAGTGCATTAACAAGATTGTGTCTAAGAAATCGTTCGGTCGAAGCTAAACTAAAATCATTGACTAGTTCATTATTCGATAGTTTTATTTCACCATTACAGGATCGTGTTGATGAATGGAAAAAAATTATTTCACAAATCGATAAGGAACATAGTAAAGAAATAAAAAGGCTTAAACAATTCCGTAAAAAACATTCATCTGAAATGCGTGTTACATCGGCATTTGCTAACAATACGTTCAGGATGAGGAAACATTTACCACGAGGTAAATTGAAGAACGATTTCCCACGTATTGGTTCTATGTATGATGTGGATAAGATTATTGAATCGGTTGATTGTAATAATAAGGAAAAATATTTTATGCTAGAAGAAGTTGAAAGAAACTATGTACGACGTGCATTGATTGAAGAACGTTTACATTATTGTGTTTTTTTCAATCTTTTACGGCCAGTCATTGAAGAAGAGTTATCAATGTTACAAGAAATAATCCATTTAGAAGAAATTCTCACCACATTGACTAGCCTAACTAATGATCCACATAAATTACCTACATCAAGTGAAAATTTTATACATAGTTTACAATTTAACGATTCAATTGTTCCAATATTGGAATCAACTTATTCAGATTATGGTTCTCATCATAATCAACATCATCATTCAAGAAAATCAAGTATATCTTCTATGGATAGTTTGAACACTTTATCAACTGATAGTGTTTCATTTAGAAATGTAAAATCATTATCACAGGTAATTTTGAATGATTTTTTTTCGATACCGTTATTTTCAATTTTGATTATAATCAATTTTTCAAATTGACAGCCAAACATTATACCTGGTTTTAGACCGAAAAGCATCGCCTCACAGGATTCAGGTTTTTTATCACACGATTATAATATTCCCAACATAGGACGTTTGGTTATTTATAATGGTGTCAACAAAATTGACAAAAATTTGAATGTAAGACATCTGTATAGAGATTTTTCTTTTCCTATTAAAATTAATTGTTTTTTTCTTTTCTTTTCTACAGTCTGTTGATAAAGATCGTATCTGTTTGATGAATGGTAAATCAATTCTATGTTCATCAACAACAACAACGACAACCGAATCGAATGATAATAAAGAAATTGAAGAAAAAATAGAATATGCAACAAGTGCACCATTATATCAATCAAATAATATTTGTTCAGAACCAATATATGTTAATGTTCATAATGATAATAATAATGGCTATGATAGAACAAGATTTTCATCAGAAGGTTCATTGACGCCCACTAATCATAATCATGATATTCATCCGATTGATAATAGTAATTATAGCAAATATTTTACAAACAATGTTAACAATTCAAACAATTTACAACAACAAACAAACGTTGAATCCAATCAACAAACATACACAAAACCAAAACCAATACCACCGAAACCACCTTTACGTCATAGTTCTAAATTATCTACAAAATATATGACGCCTGATACAAATAAAAGATCTACATTAATTTTCGTTAAAAATATAGAAAATTCGGATTTTCCACCACCACCACCGGAAGCATTCATCAGGCCGCCAGCAGCAGCAGCAGCAGCAGCAGCAGCTGAACAATGTGAAAAAATTAATGATAATCTTTGTTGTCGTTATTCAGTTCCAAACAGACATCTAGTATTTTGTGATAATAAAGAATGTCTAAAAGATTATAATCAAACAATTAGACAAACATATGTACCGCCGGCAATTTATCATAGTACATCGATGATGAATTCAAATCAACAACAACAATCATCATCATCGGCGATTGGCCAGGATTCTTCATTAACAATTCAAGGATATCATAAAGATAATGATACTCAATATGACAATAATAATCATCATCATCATCATTATCAAAGTTCAATTAATCTATCCAAAAATCATTGATAAAGAAATTGTGCGATTTTTTTAATTTCATTTTTTTTTTTTTGTTTGACTAGTCAAAAAGCGCTCATTTTTTCTCATTGTTATAAGATTATTAGTTGTAAAATCAAATTTTTGAATAAAAATTTTCTGTTTCCAAAAAAAAACAAATTATGAATTTTTAAATTATTGATCTTTCTGTCCTGCAGATTTTTGATTCAGATCAAATTACTGGTCTTCTTCTTTTTCCAAATATGAAATCAAAATGTTATGCTGAAATTGTTATCGTACCATTTCGAAACCAATTGTATGATATTTTTAACGAATATGAAAAGGCAATCATTGCAAGAAAACCAAGAATCTATTTTTTCCAAAAACATAAACATTGAATTTTTTGAACTTGTTTTTTTTGTTGAGAAACTTACACCTGCAATAATATAAGCAATTTGTGGTCCATGGTCACAACTGGCAAATATGATAAAAAATGATGCAATCAACCAAAGTATCAATGCGACCACTTCATTGGCCATCAACTGAAAAAAAAGTGATAATTATGAATAATTGAAAAAAAAACTATAAAAATTTACCGTCAAAGGTAGATTAATATATTGTTCAAGTTGTCGATAGAAACGTGTAATAAATATAATTATTACTAATATAGAAAATATTAAACAATACGAAGCAATGAATACATAAAAATTTACACTACGTAAAAATTTACAACGAGGTATTTCGATAACAATCAAACTTAGTAATGAAATAACCTATTTTATAAGGTAATCAAATGATTAGAAAATTTAACGCAAAAACATACAAAAAAACATACAAATTGACAAATTCGAACCAGACCAATTTTTGTTGAAATAAATTCCGTATCAAAAAATGCTTCTTCAGTTGTATAAGTTATTTCAGCCATTTTGAATTTGTTTTTTGTTTTTTTTTGCAATCAAAATCTTTTCTATGATTCAAATGAATTCAGAAAAATCGAATGGTCATTTTTTAAATGAACAAAAAATAAAAACTTGTTACAAGTTTTGTTATATACAGCAAACAAACATTGTCGCCTTTTATGGTCATTTAAGGACCTATACACTTACCTATGTATATCGCGCTTTAAGATGTTTGGTAACAATGATGATGATTCGAATGAAATTTTTCTCTACTTCTTCTTTTTCACTTGGCGTTGATTTTGCTTTTTTGGCTAAAATGATTCTCAAGTCATTTTATTGTATGAAAAAAATGGGCTGAGAAAATTGAGCGAGAAAGAGAGAGAGAGAGAAAACGAAAATTTTTAAAGAAATAGAAAACTTTGAATTCAGTTCAGTCATTCACAAGAAAATAAATAAGAATGAAAAACATTTTTTTTTTCTCAACTATTCTCAGTTTTTAATCGTATAAACAAATTCACAATATATACATCATCAATGATGATAATTGTGTTATGAATTGTCTATTTATAGAGAGATGTCATAGATCGGTGGTTGTTCTCCATCATCATCATCATCATCCAACAAAATATTTTTATTCTGTCCTAAATCTTAGTCAGAATTTGTTTTCAACCAAAAAAAAACGTTGTTTAGACAAACAACTATAGGATATTCACTTTTTCATAATTCTGTTGATAGTAATTCTCTCTGGGTGTGCTTAAGGCCAAGACCAACATGAAAGTTTTTTCTGATAATGATGATGTAATTGATAAAATAAAGTAGTCTAATTTTGGATTTTTTTTTCTTCTAAAATTTTAAAAATTCTGGTCAATAAGCTGTCAACAACAACAAACGAATTTGCGAATGTCATTCTTTGGATAAAATGCCATTTAAAAATGGTTAAAATTAGAACCAGTGACGATCATCAACGAGCTTACAACCAAAAACAGCAACAATCAACAGCTCGTTTGACTTACGCGTGCCAAACACTCTTGGTTGGCCATTCTTGTTCTTCTTATTCAGACAACCATATGTTCGATTGGTTCAACGACAATTATACAATACCAGTAAAAATACGAATTTCAGTAAAAATTTTCATTTTATTTGCATTAACAATGAATAATAAATAATATTCAGTGATCAAAATTAAATTAAATTTATACAAAAATAAATTTTAACTGTAAAAAATAAATTAAAAAAAAACAAAAAGTTTTATGAATCAAAATCATCATCAATCATCGATGATTCTGATTCGGAAGCATTTTTTGATTATGATGATTGTGTTGATGATGATAATGAAGATTGTTTGTTCGTTTATGTTCTTGTTGATGACGTAAACATGATGATTCTTCATGTTTATAAAGATAACTTTTTAATGCAAATGTTTTTCCACAACGTTTACAAACAAATGGTTTGGTCATCGAATGTGTTTGAACATGTGCACGTAGATTACTATTATTTCAAGTAAAAAAAAAGGAATTTAATTAGATTTTAATTTCCATAAAAATTGATCTATTACTTACCTTTTATCGGCAAATGCTTTATTACAGATATGACATTTAAATGGTTTTTCACCAGTATGTGTACGTATATGTCCTTGTAATAACCATGGTCTACTAAAACATTTACCACAAAAATGACAACGACAACCTTGTGTATGTGTACGAACATGCATTGAATAAGCCGGCATTGATACATAAATTTTATCACAATATGGACAAATACGTGCTTTTTTATCATTAACACTACGATGTGTTTGTCTATGACGTGTTAAATTTGATGATGTACTATAACTTTTACCACAATCCAAACAGGAATGAATTTCATTACCATTATTATCATTATCATTATCATCATCTTTATTATTATCATTGTCGACTATATTAACCTTGTTTGTTATAACAGTATTATTAGTATTTGTTGTTGTTTCCGAAAAATTCAATATCACCTGTTGAAGTCATCAATAATTAAATGATAATTGAAAAATTGTAATTGTAATTCATTTCAACTTACTTTTAAATTAGATTTGGTTAATTCAATTGTTGATGGTTGCGGGGATTTCAATGATTCCGGTTGTTTACAGTTTTTATTCAAATCTTTTTCATTATTAACAGAATTTTTCGATTCCAAATTAATCTTATTATCATCATTTTTTTTATTTTCATTTATAGATAATTTAGAATTGAATTTTAATTTTTCATAATTAAATGAACAACGACCATAACGTTTATTAGTGATCAAAAATGATCTAGGCATTATAAACGAAAAAAGAAGAAGATTTATAAAACAAAATTGATAACAACAGGAACGAAAAAAAAAATAAAATAACGATATTGATCAAATCCAATCACAATGTGTTTTCATGATTATTCAAAAATGAATATTTTTTGGTTACAACAAACAAAAATGAAATGAAAAAGGATCTTTCCAAGAATTTTCTATTCGCTCAATACAATACTGAAGATATGAATAAGAATTTAACAATTTTTGTTTGTTTGTTTGAATATATAAAAGATTTAAAGTATGCAAACTGTTGCATATTTCTAAAATTAACTAATTTTTTTTTTTTGAATCTGGTACGCTGGGTGGCTGTTTTCTTCTTCTTCTTCTTCATTTCAGTATTTGAAATAGTTTTTTTTGGAGGTTTGATGGATTTAGATTTTACAATACACACACATAACGTAAATACAGACAACTTGAATAGAAAACAACGCAAAACAAAATCTTCGAAACGATTGCCAACAAAAAACCAAATGCAAAAAGAAAAAGACAAAGTGAAAACCACCCCCCAAAAAATAAACTAAATTCATTATGATGAATATATTATGATGATATAAATATAAAATAAAGAAACAATTTTTTTTTCTCGTCCAGATGATACACGGATGATCCAGATGATCATACATTTTTGAAAATAATATCCCCTTAACACTTAGTTTTTGATGTATCCATTGATCTTTTGCTTTTTGTTTCATATATTTGTATATAAGAATCGCGTAAACGTCAAACACGTAAATAATAATGTTTGTTTCGAATAATAAACCATTTCGATATTGACAAGTGGTTATTTTAGGCAATTTTACCAGTAGCCACTGTCACAAATGTAATTTACTGCATAGACAGCATACCCACCCACATGCATCAAAAAGGAATTTTTTTTTGCTTGCTTGGTTTTTAGCATCTTGTAATCAATGTTCGTTGTCCATATGGCTTTTTCTTTCTTTTCCTTGACTGATGAACATTTCCAACAAAAAAAAAAAAAAGATCAAAGTTCATTCGTATAGGAATATTTACAGTTTTTTTTTCATCATCATTGAGAGGTTTGTTGTTAATAAATGAATTCCACAAGTGTTTTATATGAACAAGAAAAAAAAACGATGCAATCATTCTTTTTTTTTCTTGGCATGTTGGCCAAATTTATTTATTTTTTTTTTCGAAAACAAAAACGTCTTCCTGTGTTGTCGTTTAGAATGTTTATGTTTTATTTGTTGTTTTGGTTTTTGGTAAAATGCTTTTTCCATCAAAAATAACTAATATTGGAAATGAATCAAAAAAAAAAATTCAATTCATAAACATTGAAAAACAACCGAAGAGCGATCGTTTCTTTTTAGATTCTGAATTCGAACCAAAATTATATTCGAAACGACATTTTTGATCAAAAGATGGCAGCAATGATCATGTAGAATTTCTCAAAAGATTCGATTTTTTTATAAAAAAAAATGACAAAAAAAGTCAACAATTTCTTTTTATGGATCACAACAACAAAAAAAAAAAAATGATTTTTATCTAAAAAAATGTACTTTTTTATGATCAATTTTGTTGTTAAAAATGATTATATAATGATGATCTGAATGAAAATAGAAAATTTTGAACAACAAAAAAAAAAATCAAAATCAAAACGAAATGCCATCATCATCATCATAAAGTTACCTTGAAATTTTGTTTTGATTTTTTTCACCATGTTCCAAAAAAAAAACTTATTTTTTTTAAATAGATTTTTTGCTGTTATCTTTGTTGATTCTCTCATTTTGTTTGTTTGTTTGTGTGGATTTCGATTTATTCGCAACGACCGTATTATATCAACATTCAGAAAGAAAAGAAAAATGAAAGTTGAATAGATAAATATGATATGAAAACTATAAAAGGTAGATTATTATAATGATAATCAAAATGTTGAGTATAGCTTAACAATCCTATTAAAGTTCTATGAGTTAATTGAATATGATTAATTGTTATAAAGAGTATAAATAAAGTCGTGTTGACTCCAGTTAGAGTTAACCAGTTTTCTTATTGCCCTATAATTGTGTTATTCTATTGTTTATTAAAGTCTATAGGTTATGGGCTCTGTCACTAACGCCGCTATCAACAAAATAACAATATTGACTGACACAACGTTTAAAAGATGGAGTTTGGAAATTGAGGCTGCACTGAAGTCTCAAGACCTTTATAAGTTTGTTGCATCGAGTAATAATACGAATTCATTAATTGGAAGTCTTGGTGATTCCAAAGAAATGTATCGAGCCGTCAGCTTAATATACAGTACATTAGATGACGATAATTTACAACGTGTAGTTAATTGTAATACTGCTTTTGAAATATATAAGAAGCTAATCGACTATCACAGTGGTTCCTCAACTACTTCCATCGAGAAATTGATGCAAAGATTCCATGCAATCAAATATAATGATGATCTAAAAGATGTATTTTCACAAATACGATCTGTAGCCTCAGAATTATCAGTAAAGAAGAAGATTTTATCTGATAGTGAATTGTGTGCTAAATTATTGG
Source organism: Dermatophagoides pteronyssinus (assembly GCF_027571235.1). Lineage (NCBI taxonomy): Eukaryota > Metazoa > Arthropoda > Arachnida > Sarcoptiformes > Pyroglyphidae > Dermatophagoides > Dermatophagoides pteronyssinus. The sequence goes on from NW_027461525.1 coordinate 4,811,846, forward strand.
CAATTCTTCCGGATAAATATGAATCTATCTTAAACAGTGTAGAGGCAATAAGGCTGAGTTCTGGTTCAAGTCTTACATTTGATCAACTTGAAATTTTGATCAAAGGATCCATTACCACGAAAAATGACGGTGATGAAATATCAAAGAATGTTTTGGGTGGAATGACTAAACGTAAAAAGGCTAATGTTGTTTGTTATAAATGTCATAAGAAAGGGCATTATATGAATAAATGTCCTATGAATGGACCGAAAAAGGAGACTAAAGTTGCATTGTCTGCACTGAAAGTCAAGAGTAATTTTTCTGGTCGAACAAACGTCTTGCCTGAACCATCGAGAGTTGCTTATGAATACTGTGAGGTATTCGCAGACGGTGGGGCTAGTCATCATACATTCAATGATAAACGTTATTTTGTGGATCTTCATCCTTGTGGCGTAAATGAGATAATTTCGCCTGGTGGTAATACGATGGCTTCTGCTGTTGGTACAGTAGAGCTCGAAGTGAATAATGGCAAAAGGTGGATTACTGTTTCTCTTTCTAACTCGTTGCTGATCGAGAAATCTCCTATGAATATGATTTCCCTTGGTCAATTATCAAAACATCGAAATATAAGTTTTGGTGGAGATTTCAATAGTACAGTTATATATCGGAATGGAGATCCATTGATATATGCTGATCGATCTAGCAAGTATAGTAATGTCTATATGGTACGTGCAAGGTTACCAAGAACGAGATCAATTGCCTTGATGGCTTGTCATAATAGTATGTCTTTGTGGCATGAGAGATTTAATCATGTCAATGCACAGACGATAGTTTCAATGGCAAATAAGGATTTGGTGATTGGTTTACCATCAAATTTCAATCAAGACCTGGATTATTGTACTCCTTGTCATAAAGGAAAAATGATTGAAAGTTGTCATTCGAAATCGAGTAAAAGGTTTAAAGTCAAACCTGGTGAATTCATTCATCTGGATATCGGTGGATATGTTAAGGAACAGTCTATCCATAAGAATCGATATTTTCTTCTTTGTGTTGATGATTTGTCTGGTTATATCAAAATCTATTTTATGAGAGACAGATCTGAGATGTTTACAAAGTTTAAACGACTAATGAATGAAGTTGCGTTGGAAACTGGTAATCAAATTCGTTGTATACGAAGTGATTGTGGTTCAGAATTCACATCGAATAAGTTTAAAGAATTGGTAGATAATCATGGCATAGTACATCAATTTGCTACAGTTGGTGTTCCACAGCAGAATGGTAAAGCCGAGAGGAATATGCGAACAGTCATAGAACATACTGTTTCATCGTTATCAAATAAAGGTTTACCGAAATTTTTGTGGGATGAAGCCGTTAATCAGACGGTTTATACACAAAATCGATTATTAAATTCTGCAGGTGTGGTGCCGTATTCGTTGTGGTTTGGAAGAAAACCGAACGTGTCTCATCTTCGAATATTTGGTTCTTCAGGTGAAATGCTTGTCAAGAATAAAGCTAAATTTGGTGTTCGTACAAAAACAGTTTTGTTTGTTGGATACGAAGGTGAAAAGATTTATCGATGTTACGACAGTAAAACGAGACAGATTGAATTATCATCATCAGTGAAGTGGGATGAAAGACCATCTACTAAATTTGTGAATGTCAATGTGCCAGAGAATCAGGCGAATCCTGTGAATTCTGGTGATTCAGTTGAATCTGAAGTTATTATTGAGAATAATAATGATGACATTCTTGATGAAGAAATTATCAATCAAACAGGGGAGTTGGAACAACAGAAAGAAAGCGTTCCATTGTCTCGAGGTCGTCCACCTGGATCAACTAATAAAAAGTATGAATTAAATCCTGAACGTTTGGCTTCTCTACGTCCACGTAAAATTCTTGGTTTAGCTGTTGCTGGAACAGCTCCGTGTTCTTTTGAAGATGCAAGAGATTGCGAAGAATCACAGAAATGGAAAGTTTCAATGGATGAAGAGTACAAAGCTCTAATTGCTAATGAAACATGGGAGCTTGTACCTAGACCGATTGATAAGAAAGTAATTTCTGTCAAGTGGTTATATCGTATAAAAGATGATGGTCGTTATAAATCTCGTCTTGTTGCTCGAGGTTTTGAAGCAGACGATGATAGAATCTGGAGCAACTATGCACCTGTGGTGAATGCTGATACTATACATTTAGTCTTCTCAATCATCGCAACATTAGACATGGAGATGTTGCAGTTTGATGTTTCGACGGCATTCCTAAATGGATATATCTATCATGATGTATTTATCGAACAACCTTTAGGCTACAACGATGGCAGTGATAAAGTTTGTAAGCTTAAACGAGGACTGTATGGTTTAAAGGAAAGTCCAAGAGCTTGGAATACACGTTTTGACGAAATAATTGTCAAATATGGTTTAGTAGCATCAAAACTTGATTCTTGTCTTTATTATCGTCGTGAAGAAGATAAGCTGACAATCGTTATTTTATATGTTGATGACGGAATCATTTGTTCAACTGATCCTAATGAAATTACCAAAATATTTGATTTTTTGAATCAATATTTTAAGGTGAATCGAGTAGATTCTAATACATATGTTGGTATCGAATTTCAAAGGAAAAGAGAAGATCGAACAGTTTATTTGTCACAACCGAGATATACTTTGGCTAAATTGACTGCTTTCAATATGGCTGAATGTCGTGAGGTTCGTTCACCATTATCAACTGATGATATGTATGGAGAATCAATTGAAGATAATGTTTATCAATATCGTGAAGCAATTGGCAGTTTATTATATTTGGCCACTAAGACTAGGCCTGATATATGTTTTGCTGTAACACTTTTGGCGAGATTCGTTTCGAAACCTTTGGAGGTTCATGTTAGAGCTGTCAAGCGAATTTTTCGTTATTTAAGTGGCACACGGAATTTTGGAATAAAGTTGGGAGGTCATAAATGTAAATTTAAACTTTTGGCTTATTCAGACGCTGATTTCGCTGGGAGGAAAACCGATAGGAAAACAACAACCGGTTACGTAATAATGTTTAATGGTCCAATTTTATGGCGGACAAAGACACAGAAGGTGATCGTTGATAACACCTCCGAAGCAGAGTACATCGCCTGCAGCATGTGCTCGAAAGATCTGAGATATATAATGAATATTCTTACAGAAATTAATATATCGTTTGAAAAACCTACAGTGTTTGTTGACAATCAATCCGCTTTAGTTCAATTGAAACAATTGAGTATTCCGTCGAAGTTAAAGCACATCGAAATTAAGCATCATCTGATACGTCAACTAATACAGGAAAATATTTTGGCTGTTGAATGGATCGAGACTGGCAAACAGTTAGCAGATTGGTTAACTAAAGGTTTATCACCCGATAAACATGAAAGAATGATCGAACTTTGGAATATGTTTGTTAACTAGGGGAGTGTTGAGTATAGCTTAACAATCCTATTAAAGTTCTATGAGTTAATTGAATATGATTAATTGTTATAAAGAGTATAAATAAAGTCGTGTTGACTCCAGTTAGAGTTAACCAGTTTTCTTATTGCCCTATAATTGTGTTATTCTATTGTTTATTAAAGTCTATACAAAAAGTCTGCTTTGACAATTTCAAAATCAAAATCAAATAAACCCAATACAGTTATTATTAGGATCAGGGTTTTCTTTCTTTTGTGAATATGGTAAAATGGATCCATAACGATCTCTATACATTTCAAAAATCAGAAAATATTTTTTTCAGGTAAAGAAAACATAGACCGTTTCGTTGTTGTTGTTGTTGTTCCATTACAATTCGTATTGCAATAGGAAAAACAACAACAACAACAATATGGATGGATGAAACGCCATAGAAAACAACAAACAGCAAACGATACGCATCAAAGTTTTTTTCTGTTATCTCAATATGGATCACATGAAACATTCTTAATTTTCTTTTTTCTTTTTTGTAAAAGAAGAAACAAAAAAATACAATGTAAAAAACCGTATGCAATCATATATATGGATCAATATGTGGATAAATCTAACAACAACAAACAACAAAAAAGCTTATGGAAACATCATAATGTTTTTTTTTTTGTTTTTGTTATGGATTAAATGTTTGTTATCAAGCATTTTTTATCATTAATGATGATCATCATTAATGAAGATGATGATTACACAATCTCAACCCAATCATAATGATAATGAATGTCCATCGTTTATTATTTCCTCCCCTCTCTTTCCTTAATTATTCAAATGAAAATGATTGGATTCTCGAACGAAAACAAAAAAAATGATATTTCGGTTAAAAAAAATGATCCTGGTACAATTGGTAGAATTCTTTTCGTCAAAGATCAATGACTACTATCAAAATTTTTTGTTTGTTTGTTTTTCTTGAAAGAATTTTTCTATGATTACAAAAAAAAAACATGGCATAAAATTTTAATGACGATTTCGATTCGAACAAAAAGCAAAAACAAAACATAAGGGATCCTATGTGATTGACCTCTTTCGCTTGTTCTCTCATGGATTCTCTCTGTCTGTGTGTTTTTTTCAATGGTGGCTATAAATAAATAAATAAAAAATGCGTGCCACAATGGTTGATCGGTTCGTGAGTACGTGCATAATTTTTTTGTTTTTTTTTTTAAATGAAAATTCATAAAGAAGAGAATGAAAAGAGAGAAAGTAGTTCCAATGTAATTTTCTTTTCGGTGTTTGACACAGTAACCTCAAACTTGGAACTTGGAACAATGATCATAATAATAATAATAATAACAACAACAACAACATCATTATCATCATTATTATCAGGCAAAATAGTCGTTTGCCCACCATAAACAAGTGAGTGAGAGTGAGAGAAAATAGTAACAGTTTCAAATGGAACGAAATGAAATGAAAAAAAAACGTTCAGGGACAATCGAAAAACAACAACAACAAACAAATTGTGTAGATGATGATGATAATAATAAAAATAGTAGCCGAAAAAAATGGAAATTTAATGATGATTTTAATCGAAATGAATCGATTTTTTTTGTTTGAATTGGATTTTGTTTCTTTCCTGGCATCGATATGGATTTCACCACCATCATTGTTGATTTGAAAAACAGGCACGAATATTTGAATTTGAAAATCGTATTTCGTGAAAAAAACCAAACCAAACCAAACCAAAATCCATTTCATTCACACATTCGCGAATAGTGAAGAAAAAAAAGGTCAAGTTCGAAGTCAACGAAGCATTACTTACTTACTTTTTTTTCGATGAATGAATGTTTTTGAACATTTTGATTTTCATATTATTATTATTTTTAGTTATTTTTTTCCTCGCTCACTCAAACAAACAAACAAACAAAAAATCATCCTTAATCTTTGTTTTGGATCGGTTATTTATTTTTATAAATAAAATCAATTCACCGAAAAAACAAACAAAGATTTTCATTAATTGCATAATCAAAATCAAAATCTGGTCATTTCCATCTCGAATTAAAAGATTTATTGATGTGATCCTTTCATATATGAATGGTTCATCTGGAACAAATGGAACGTTCGAATATTCGAATGTTCGAACATTCGAATTTTCAAACATTCGAAATCTTTTGGGTTTCATTTTTTTTTTTTTTTTTTTTTTGGTTCAATTTTTAATGATTTTTAAAAAATTGTATTTTTTTTTCTTAATCCAACAAATACCAACAATTATTGTCATTATAATATTTTTCTCATTTTACTATGAGAAAGTAAAAGTTATTTATTTTTTTTTTTGAATTTTTTTTTCGTTGCTGTCTCAAACAAACAAGTGTCGGCCTGTGTTTGGATCGATGAGATAGAGAAAAAAAAATATGAAAAAAACAACAACATAATAGCTTCAGCTCTATTCAACCATTCGTTCATTCATTCATTCATTCATCTGTTCATTATTTGGTGAAATGATGATATATGTCAAGGTTAAGTGAAAAGTGTTATATGATGATGATGATGTTGATGAATGTTTGTTTGATGATCGAATATATGAAACGTTTGAAAAAAAGTGGCTTTAAAGTTATTTTATTTTTAATGGCCCAAAAAAACAAAATCAAAAATATAAAATAAACTTTGTTTTTCGATTATTTTAATCGATTTCGTTTGACTTGGATTTATTTATTTATCGGTGTTTGTGTTTATATCCATCATTTCATAAATATTCCCGAAACGAAGAATAACCCAAAAATATGATTCAATTCAATTGGAAAAAATTCTTTTAATTTTAAAATTATAAGAAACGTTTGCTATTATTATTATTGATATATTTCATTCATCAATTTGATTGATAACAAGGAAAAAGGGTTAAAAGAAAATTGCGGGATAAAAATTTGAACATTTTAATATAATATCCTAATATATGTAAATGTGAAATATAAGAAAGAGAGCGAAAGAGAGAGAAACAAGATTAAATATAATTTTAGAATTTGTAATTAAAGTTTTATAAAGATAATTAGAATAAATGAGAGAGAGAGAAGTTATCAACGGAGTGGATGGAAAAAGGCAAATTTTTTGGATAAATTCTTTGGCGGTGGATTGATTGATCAAGGTAAATTTGAAATTTTTTTTTCTTGTTGCATTTTTGCATCAATTTTTTTTCTTTTTTTTTGGTTTGGTTTGGTTCGAATGATTTTTTTTATAAATTAATAATTTATTTTATTTAACAAAAGTAAACAAATGTTGATTGTGTGTGTGTGTGAGGGGACATATGGGGTTAACAATAATAAGAAATTGAGATAGAAAGGGGGTGAATTTTTTTCTTTGTTTTTTTTTTTGGTTATTCAAATTTTTTTTTGGGAAGGGATTGCAAGAATAAATCAATCACGATTGATAATTGTGTTTGTGTTTGTGTGTGTGGCAGGTGTCCAGGTAAATGAATAACGATAATAATCAACGAAAAAAAGAAGAAAAATAAGAAGAAGAAGGATTGATTGAAGATGGTAATGAGCGAATTGTTTTTGTTTTCAAAACTGGATCAATTTCGGGTGTTTCGATTGTTCGATCGATCCATCGATGGTGATGAAGAACTGATGATAATTTCAGAAGCTGGATTTTTTTTTGGTTGTAATTTATAAATATTGTTGTTTTTAAAACAAAACAGAAAAAAAACATAAAGATAAAATTGAATAAAAAAAACAAAAACAAAATATTTGTCAACATCATCATCATCAGCATTACATTTCGTTGATTTGATTTGAATAATAATCAATCAATAATAAATTATAATTTGTAATTTGTAATTTAAAATTAATAATTGATAATTTTTTTTTGTTGTCTAAATAAATTTTACATAGATTGAAAATTTGTTGAATGCATATGTTGTTGTGATTCCATTTGTAATCCTTTTTCAATTTCTGAATCAACACTTTCCGGTGGTATACCAACATTTGCAAATAAACTTTTCAATGCATTCAATTCTTTATTAAGTGAATCAACTTTTTTCCTTAACTGTTCATTTTCACCGGCTAATTGTGATACTTTTTTTTCCGTTTCTCGGCTACGAACTTTAGCTTTTTCACGACTTTTTCTAACAGCAATATTATTACGTTCACGTCGTTTTTTATATTCATCCGATCCTTTATCAACATGTTTTTTAGAATGATTTTTATTATTATTATTATTATTACGATTATTATGATTATGATTATTATTACGTCCAGAATGTGTTGATGATGATGAAGATGATGATGATGAAGAAATTGTTGATGCTGCTGTTGTTGTTGATGGATTCATACCAAAAATCATATGATGATGTTGTTGTTGATGTTGTGATCTTTGTGTTATTGATTGATTTGAATTATCACCTAATTCAATTGATGATAATCTTGTATTATTACCATTATTATTTGTATTTGTTAAACGAGTATCATTTATATAATTATTTGTATGACCAAATGAGCTTGAAATAAAAATATTATTATTATTATTATTTGTTGTTGTTGTTGCTGTGGCTGTTGTTGATTGTTGACTATTATTACAAATATTTGTTGAGAAATCTTCTGTATCTAATGGTTCTTGTTTGACTGTAGAACCAGCTTCGAGACCATAACGATTAGTGCCAATTATAGGCTGTTGAGGCATTGATGTATGCTGTTGTTGTTGTTGTTGTTGGTATGAATTATTTGAATTCTGATATTGATTTGAGGAATGCGTATTATTCTGATTACTACCGTTGTTGTTGTTGTTATTATTATTGGGAGAGGGACCGTTATTGACTGATTGATGATGGTGAGGATGTTGTTGGTGGTGATGATGGTGGTGGTGGTTTAAACCACCTGTAATCACTTGATTTTTTTGCTGTTGTTGTTGATTGTTTGATATTAATCCAGAAAATAATGATTCCTGTTGTTGTTGATGATGATGATTATTATTATCGTTCTGATCGTTTGTTATAAATTGTTGTATTGAAATATGATCAAATGTAAGTTCAGGACTACTGAGATCGGTTGTAATACCAACATCCGAACCGTTATTAATATTTGTTGTACTATGTACAAGCGATTGTAATGGTGAAACACACTTTGTAACACGATTTGTTGTTGTTGTTGTTGTTGATAATTTATTTGTATCAAATGAATTATTATTATTATTATTATTTAATGGTGATTGATGATGATCATAAAAATTGGAATCCATTCCAATCGATACCGGACTACATACTGGCCACTCAGTGTCTAGTTCATATGAACGTTGTTGCTTATAGGACGCCGTTTTGATTGAAATTATTATTTTTGAATTAGTTGCAAGCTTAATTCTAAATAAATTAAGCAGCAACTAAATTCAACTAAATTTTAACCGAAAAAAATATATTAAATATATTTTGGAGAAAAAAAACAAACAAAAACAAACACCAAATACGCCTCACACAGGATATCGATATTTTCTTCTAATAATTTGCACTTGTTGGTTGATTGGTTGGTTGGTTGAAAATGATGATGATTTATATGCAAGTTTTCAATACGACTTTGGATAAGAAATCGAAATCTTGACGACAATCAGTGATGTACGCACACAAACAAACACAGAGAAAGATGTAATTCCAGAATTCCAACAAGAAGAAACAAATCAAGAATCAAAATTCTGTGTTGATTTAATTGTGGAAAAAAAATTTGATTCGTTTTTGGTTGAGCGTTTCAAATTCAAATTCTGTTCATTTTGGATTTCGACAATGATGATGATGATCGTTGTGTGTGATTTGTGTCTGTATGCGAAATGATTGGTTTGTTGGTTGTCGCGCCAAAGTTAAAATCATAATATTTTTTACTTGCAGAATTGAAAATTCATAACCAGAAAAAGAAAAAGAAAAGAAAAGAAAAATTCAACAATGTGTAATGGTGGTGTAAAAATATATTACAGTTATATGTAACTTTCTATATAAAGTATCTATCTATCTCTCTGTGTTTCTGTATGTATGTTGTTCACTATAGGAAAGATGAGAATCGATTGCCAACCAAAAATGTTTTGTTGTTGATGATGATGATGATTCAAACTAAAGCTGAAATCCAATGAAATTAACTAAAAAAAGAGAGAAAGAAAAAGATAGAAAAAAAACAGAAATAAAAAACTACGCATACACTCCAAAGTGATAACCAAAGAGAGAGAGAGAGAGAGATCGCTCCATGGATACTACTTTCTTTTTGTTGTTTGATGCGTACTGACTTTTATTTTGGATGGATGGATGGATGGTTGAATGGATTGATTTTTGTATAATAAAGATAGAAAAAAAATGATAGAAAAAATGAAATGGGAATAATAACAGGCCAGGCGGCAACCGCTTGCAACTTTCATATGCAATGCAGGGCAACAGGAGAGTTGGAGTTGGATTTTTTTTCCTTTTTGTTTTATTCTTTATATTAGTGATTTGAAATGTAATGTAATGTAATGAAATACACAGACAACATACATACATAGTACATATACGCGTTTTTGATCCATAGGAGGAGAGAGAGAAAAGTATAAAGCTTATATATAAATGAATGGAAGGCGCCAATAAAGAGGATTTTGGTTTTTTTTTGTTTTTTGGTTTTCTTGGTTTTCTTGGTTGGCTAAAATATGGAGTATATAATGAATGAATGAATGTGAAGATCTCGAACAAAAAGTAGCAAAACAATAAAAAATGAAGATATCAAGATCAACCAAACCAAACCGAAAAAACTTTTAAAAATTTCAAATTTTTTTTAAAATAATAATTTTTTCTTTTACTGGATTAGGAAAAAACTATGGTTCCAAGCGGTATATGTCGGTATATCCGATTTAAAAAAAACCGGGAAGGTCCGTTTGCTCCCACTGATGTCTTTCGGTGTTGTTCCTCTGTTTTTCCCCCCTGCTTTAATTAAATTTTATTTAAAAAAAAATCTATATTTATAAACTGATTTATAAATTGGTTTTATAAGGATGATGATGACGGTATCATCGATGATCGAAATGTATGGATGCAATGGTATAGTGTGTGTGTGTGTATGTTTTTTGTTGGTGATATATATTGATAATAATGGTATATGATGTTTCGGTATTTGGTGATTGGTTGGTGGTGGTGGTGGTGGTGGAGTTGAATCCCCAAACAAGTGCTAACGAGTTCAAGCAAGTGAATTATTATTATTATATTTTCTCTCTTGTTGTTGGCTCCTTTCTCCTTTCTTTTTTTGCTTTTACTTTTTCATTTATTTTGTTTCAATTAGATTTTGTTTGCTTGCTTGATGTCCTTGGCGTTTTTGTTGTTGTTGTTGTTGTGGTATGATTATACTTCTTTATCATCATCTGCAACTACTATGGTTGATGATAATGATTTTTCTGATATAACATTGTTGTTGATATCTCTATCTCTCTCGGTGTGTGTCTTCTCTTATAGCCAACAGAATTTGGTAGCTAAAATTCTTAAACGAATCCAGAATTATCTTCATTCATTCAGTCATTCTTCAGTATTGATTATTCTGGAAATCTTTGATAGAATTATCATTTTCAAATGAGACAAAAATTCTTCTGAAATGAAAATGGGTAAAAGTTAGGGTTATGACAAAAAACATAAGCTTGGATTTTTTTTCCTAATTCTTGGCTTGAATGAAAAAAACCAGAAAATAAAAGTTTAGCTTAAACAAAATTCTCTTTCTTTTCTTTTTTTTTTTTTGATAAATTTCAAATTCATCATATCACATCACATCATGTGTCACATGTTGCATTTTTTTTTGGCTGTTTCTTTTTCTATATTGTGATTAAGATGATGTCGATTGATATTGCCACTATATGATGGCAATCACATTTTTTTCGTTTTGTTTTATAAACATTTTTTTTCTTAATAAAACACACAGTGTGATTTTTTTTTTAAATAAACTTTTCTAATACGGGGAAAACGATCCTTGAACCTTCCCTATCCAAAAAAATAACAGTAAAAAATAACAGTGAATTTTATTTTTAATTTGAACCTTCGGGCCCTTTGTGTTTAAAAAAAAAAAAAGAAAATCAACGATGTTTGCACCGAAATCGTTTGTTTTGTTTTGTTTATGATTGAAAATCATTAAATTATTATGTAACCAAAACAGACAAACAAACAAAAAAATTTTGAATCAATTAGTTAATTAATGAGAAAATTTTGTGAATTATGACAGGTTTTTAGGATTTTTAAAAATGCGATTCTTGATTGATTTAAAATGAATGAAAATATCAGACTTTTGGTCAGAAGAAAGAGAGAGAGAGAGAGAGAGAGAGAGAGAGAGAGAGAGAGAGAGATAACAAAAAATATTATTGCATTACAGATTGGAAATCCAGAGGCAATGATTTTGTCTGTTTTGTTTTGTTTGATTTGATTTGATTTGATTTGTCTGTGTGTGTGTGTTATCAATATTGACGGATTCGACAAAATTTTTCACTTTTGTTTTTTGTTTTTTTTTTGTTTTTCATCAACATTTTTGTTTTCCCTCAAATACATTTTGGTTCACCTCTTTAAGATTCTTTAAAATAATTTGTTCCCTTTCTTAAGGGGGTGTTACGTGTTAAACAAGAAACCAGGAAAAAAATATCAAATTCAATCAGGTCATATTTTGATAACTTTCTTTTCGATAAAAGAAGAAGAAAAAACAACAAAAAAAAACTTTTTTACTGATTGTTTTTCAACAATGTTTCCTAATGGTCCTGTTGATTCATTTGGTTAATTTGCACCCAAGCATGTAAAAAAAATTTAACCCTCTCTCTCTCCATCTCTTTGGAATTGTCTTTCTATTTTTCCATTTTCAAGTACAAACAAACCTAACGAATATTTGAAATAAAGAATTTTCAGTGCAAAAAATTTATCATTATTCTGCTATTCGGATTTTGATCCGTTTTGTTTGATTGTAAAAAAACCTTGTAATTTTGTTCCCATATGTTTCAAAGTAAAGAATAAATAAATAAATAACGAACTAAACCAGTATACTGCTACATACAAAGTTGGATTCTTTTTTTTTGGTTCATTGTTCATCGATCCAGTGAAAGAAAAAAAAAGAATTCTCGATCCTACCGGTTGTTGGATTCATTCATTCATTCATTCATTCGAATGTGAAACGGAACCAAATTGAACCAGAACACCAAAAAAAAACGAAACAAACCTCTAAATAGAATCAAACCAGACTAAACCAAATCAAACTGAACTGTACTGAACTTTAATGAATTTGAAATTGAATTGAACCAAAAAAACAGACAGACAGAATATATTATTATATTTGATATGGTTCATTTTTGGTGTGCAAATGATAAAAAAAACAAAATATATGTGGTATAGCAACAGCAGAAACAAAAAAATTCAGAATCAAGAATTTACCGTTATTATATATTACCAGTACTTTACCGTTATTTGAGAATGAATAATGCAAACAACACATACATAAATACCAACCAGTTTGTATTGGTATGCGCTTGAGTTTTGTTTCTGGTTTTTGGATCCAAAATAGAGTTTAAAAAAAACGCAAACCAGTATAAAGAATTATACAGCATCACAGCTACACCTAACCAAACCAAACCATCTGGTCTATCCCAGACACACACTTGTTTCAACTGGCTACAACTAGTCTGGATTCTAGATTCAGGATTCCTTTGTGTTGTGCTTAGTGTGTTTTGTGCACCTTTTTTTCTGTTTGTTCATATCTCTTCATTTTCGTACATTTCCCAAAAGAACCAGATTGAACCGAAATTCCATTCTGATGTTCAGTGGTTTTTTTCCTCTTTTACTTTTTTCTTGTTCTTTTTTTTTCTCTATCTGGATTTTTTTCGAGCGATTTTTTTTTATCATTGATTACGATTTGTACTTTTTTTTCAGAAAAAAAAAGAAAAAAGAAAAGAAAATCTATAGTTACATGAAGACTGAGTGGAAATTAATGTATCACTTATGAACTTTTAGAAAGAAAAGAAAATCTTTTGATACATTTTTTTTTTTTGAAATAAAATCAATACAAAAAGAATATGATTTTTTGGAACCGAAGAATTTAATCAAAAATCAATTAGCAACTGGACATTGTTTTTGTTTGTTTTTTTGTGAAATTAATTTGTCAATTTATTACGTCAATTGACAAAGAGAAATTCTTAGAATAAAACTTGGGTAATTTTTTTTTTTTTTTTTGTAATCGAATTTCATTTTTTATATTCTTATTCAAAAGTAGTGACATCTAACGGTGAACGTTTTAAGAAAATGAACAATTTTTGCGAATATTTTTCTTTTCGGTTAATGAATGTAGCATGGTTTGGTTTGTTTGTTTGTTTGTGGTTGGCGGCATGAATCATGTTCGTTACATTTTTTTCTCGACTCATCATTTTACGAATTTAATTTTATCAAAATAAAATTTGTTCAATTTGTTTTTTTCTCACTCATCATCAATGGATACTATTTTTGATTCAAATCAAATATCGAATATAACTAATATTCAAAATATAACTACATCATTGAATGGAAGAAAAAATACTCTATATTTTTCAACACCATCCAATTATTTATCAGGTAAAAATTGATTATTTGGATTTGTAATTAAATTTCTTAACATTAATTATATTTTTTATCATTAGCTAAATATGTTTGGAATATAATCAATTCTCGATTAGAAGTGTATAGTTTTGAGCCAAAATGTAATAATCGTTTAGTTGCTTCATTCGATTTTGGCCATATTTTCAACGATTCAAACATTTTGATCACTAATGTTATTCGTTTGGCCGATCGTTTTGAAGTGGCATCCAATTTTCGTCATCCATATAAATTAATCACCATTTTAAGTTTAACAAATGGACAAAATTACATCTGTTTATTGGATATTCGTCTTAATTCTATTCTCAATACAATCGATTTTCCATTCAATATAACCTTTGCTGAAGTCATTCTCAGTGGCCATAAAAATGATGTAGAGAATATGCCATTAATCAATGAATTATGTTTTATGAATGGCTGTTTAGCTATCGGCTGTGAAGGTGGTTTAGTTTTTTTCATCGATCTTATTCTTGATTCATATTCACCCGAGCCATTAATTCCGAAAAAAATATCAATAATAACACCGAATAGTGCTCATATGGATATAAACAACAAACGTCGAACAGCGATATTTCATAATCAGGTTCTTTGTATAACATTGAACACTGAAGCCAAGAATAAAGGAAAATTCAATTATAGAGCTGATGACGGTGTTATTATGGCATCCTATTTACAAAGCCAAGTTTATGTCAGTGCCCTACATTATATACCACAATTATCGTTGATTTGTGTTGGCTACAATTTTGGCGGTTTTCATCTCTATAATCTTCAAACATTCAAACTGGAATGCAGTTGTAATGTTGATCCAGAACTATTACCTGTCATTTCGTTTTCATTTCAATCACCCGAAAATGATCCGAAAAATTATTCCTATCTTTGGGTTGTTCGAGGATTTCCCTATCGTGTTCCAAATGTTTATGGTACACATTCTCCTATCGGTTTATCAACAGCATTCATCTATCTACTTTGTTATCAGAATAGAAAAACATTGAAAAATTATGGAATCCTATACGATACGTTTAAATTATGTTGCTGCAAATTTGAAATGCCACTCACTTCTAATTATTCGGAAAAGAATAATCTTAATAAGATTCATTTAGCAAATAGTAGTCGATTAATCGATATGTTTACAATACATCAAATACAACCGATATCGAAATCGATTGAAGAAGAAACAATGAACAATCCAATTGATTATAATTATCTTGTTATAGCATGGGAAGCATCTACAGGAAAAAATCAAGAATCTAGCTTTTATTTTTGCCTATTCGATCTGAATCAATGGTATAAATCTCAAATGACGAAAAGTTTTTGTATCGATCAAAATGATCTTTGTCCATTCATTTCATTATATTCGCTGAATACATTGTCAAAAATGTTTCGCCATAATATTATACAAGCAATTTATTTGCCAAGTATTTCAATTTCAAAATTCAGTTCAAACATGTTTTATTCGGAAATTCATTCGTATCCAGTGTCCGTATCATTTAATCTAATTGTTGCATCCGATTCTCAACTTTGTAATATTAGTTTTCATGGAATTCAAAAACGTTTACTAACATCATTGAATTCATCGAATTCAAGTCTTCAAGATATTAAAAATAATTGCCATGATATTGTTGCCAAATGTCATAAATATGGTCTAATTTTTGGTGAATATTCATCAACCGATGATCTATCAAGCGAAACAAATACAAAACTTTTCGAAATAATGAACGTTGCATTGGAAAATAATCTTAACTTTTTATTAATGAATTTTATACGAAAAAATTCTTTTCACACTGACGATTCAGATTGGATGTTTTTGTTGGATTGGATATGGACCAAAGTCGAATCAATCAAAAGTTCTATTGATATTCTTGTTGCTCCTTTATTTGATTTATCCGGTACTAATGTTTCTCGACATGACATTGCCAAATTGGTTTGCTATGAAAGTCATCTTGAAATATTAATAGTATTGCTTAAACAATTATTGCAAAATTCTACTAATAATTCTAATCTTGGATTTGATAAACTACGAGCACGTATTGAAATTGTTAGTTTGATTCAAAATTATCTTAAGTTTATATTATTTTTCGAAAATTTTGGCTTTTTACCTGAATGTAAAGATTCGGAAGATATTGTCGATAAGAATCGACCAAAATATTCGTATTCGAAAACATCGGAATTTTATTGCAAACGTCGTGCTGATCTTATGGCAGTGAATAAAAATTTTTTCAAAAGTAAACATATTCTTCTTATCGACATTCTTGTCAAACATTTGGAACCTCATATCGGATCGATATGGAATGTTAAAGATCATAAAAATCTTTATCCACCTCAAAATTTATCTTCATTGTGTAAAATTTTTCTGCTAGATGATGTTCCATTAGTATATAAAGAATCAATTCTTTTTTATTTCTTTTATGATTTATGCGATAATCTTGGTGAACATGGAATTGCTCAAAAACTTTCGGGTTTAATTTCAACCATTGATATTGAACAAGGCATTCAGTATTTTGTCGAAGGTTTATGGTTTCTGGATCATCAACAATATGATCGAGCTGTTCAATCGTTCACACATCCCGTAGTAACAACTTCATTGAATCATTTTAAAATTCATATTGTATTGTTTAATGATTTAATGCAACGTATTATTGAATTGTTTTTGTTTGAAGATCAGCCACAAAAAGCTTTAACATTGACAATGAATTGTAATCATATTTTATTGGATCAGGAACAAAATGAAAACCTTTACATTCAGATTCTATTGCTAAATGGAAATTTATCTGATGCATTCGAATTTCAACGACAACGACGTTCGGATTCAAATTCTTATCATCTTTTGTATAAGTTATTTTTTGTTTGCGAAAAGATGAATACATTGGTTAAGATTTGTCGTATACCTTTAGACAATTTTGAAGAAGAAGTTTTTATCGAATATCTAATCAATTCAAATCATTCAACATCAAAAATGATTCTTGTTTTGTACTTTATTCTAAACAATAAGCTTATTGAAGCAATTAATATTGTCAAACAATTTGAACAGGAATTTCATTTTGAAGAAGAAAACAAAAACATTTTAAATTTGATCGATGCATATGTTACTATATTGCCATCATCTACTCTTGATTTGGCAAAGCAAATTTTACGAATTAATAAATCAAACAAAATAAATGAAATTCAACCGGAAAGTAATATGATCACTAATCAATCAATCACTTTGACACCTACTCGAATGTAAGTCTAATTCAATTTAAATGATAATTTTATTATATAATCATTCAAATTTACAGGAAAGATGATTATTCCAAAAATCCGATATATTTATCGCCTGGATTTTCAAAATCAAAAATCTTGAAAACAAAAAATCAAAATAATATTAGAAAATTGTTTACAATCTTAAGGACACCGGATATGAAACGTAAAATAACCGATAGTGTTAATAATAGTTATCGATTTGATTTAAGCGTAACGAAAAAACCTATTTTAAAATTTTCAAATGATTCAAATATCGATAACGAAACTGGACATAGTAAATTGAAAGTATCATTTAGTAATGAACTTGAATTTTCGGAAAACATTGAAATTTTCAACAATGAACAATTGGCCAATCCAATAGAATCGAATACGAAAAAAATTAAAACAATTGAAGAAATAACATTATCATCAACACCAACTTCTCGAAGGTATTTGTTCAATTATTATAATCTAATTAATAATGAAAAAATATGTTTTATGTTATTAGATCAAAAATCACTCGAAAACAAACAATAGCTACGGATTCACCAACACATCGTATGACATTACGAAATCGAAAAAATTAGTGAATAAATTCTTTCGTTATAATTCGATAAAAATAATCATGAATGTTGTTTATATTGATTGAATTTCATTTGTCTATATATTTTTTTTCTTTTCTTGATGATCATTTTAATTTTAAACCTTGTTTTTTCTTTCTCATTCATTAATTTAACCCTAAAACGGATTTCCTTTTTTTTCCACATTAAATAATTCATTCATTAAAATAAAAATTTTCTTTCAACGATGATGTTATTCAGATTGCATCATATCAACAAAACAAAAATATGAAAAGATTCTGTGCAAAGATTTTGAATGCTTGCGTCATCATCAATAACATGCCACAAAACAAACACATAGACATAGACAGAGAGAGAGAAAGATCATACAATGGATCAATTTACTGCTGCCATACACGATGTCCGTATGCGTGTACATATATGTGAAGTAACGAACACTGAAAAACAAAACTCAAAATCCTTGTATGTGAGTGTTGTGTGTGTGTGTTGGGTTGTTCAAAACACCAAATGCACAAAAAAAAACACACACACATTTTGAGTGATTGCACAATATTACATTCAATATTTCATCATCATTATTTTATTTGTTTGTTGATTGTCACCGAATGACAATGATTATTATTTGAATAAATTCCTTAGAATTTTAATTTCTTTTATATTTCTTCCCTTCATCAATCAATCAATCGATTGAATATTTTTTTTTTCTTAAATTTGTGCTATCATTCATCAAAAGAATTATTATTATTATTATTATTTGAATCATTCGAAATTGTAAATTAGAGATAATGAGTCCAACAAGTAAAAAACAACTATCAAAAATGGCTATAAAAAATGAAATGATGGATCAAACATCATCTGACAGTAGCAGTATGGATCAATCGGATATGATGGGAAGTAATAAATCTTCATCCAGCTCGAAACAATTTGGTCGTGTTAATCGAAGAATTTTGGATAAAGATTCGGAAGAATATAGAAAAAGGCGCGAACGTAATAATTTGGCTGTGAAAAAATCAAGAAATAAATCTAAACAAAAAACACAACAAACCCAGCAACGTGTGAATGAATTGAAAGAAGAAAATCAACGTTTAGAAACAAAAGTAAAAATCTTATCGAAAGAATTAAGTTTTCTTAAGGATTTATTTTTGGCCCATGCATCATCACATAGTGGTGGACAAACAATCGATTTGAATCTAAACGATGAAGAATCACATATAATAATGGACAATAGAAACGCTGATAATAATGGACAAATCAATCAATCGCATGTGATCTCATCATCATTCTCGAATAAATTATCCTCAACTACATCGGTAATCAAAAAACATTAATAAATGCTATTGTAGTGATCATATATTATTCGGTCGCATTATGAAAATGATAATGGCAAAAAAATATTAGAAAATTCAACAAATTCTATTTTAGAACAACAACAAGTTTTTCCATTTATTTTGTAGACCTAATTTGTTGCAGACAAATATGTGAAAGAATTTATTTTCAAAACAAAAAAAAATGTATAATATTATAATGAAAAAAAAAATCTTATCATATAATCAACCAAAGTATCATTTTTTTTCCTTCTTACCAAAAAAATTTTGGTAATAATAAATTTTTTATTTGATTAAAATTATTGTGAGAATACAAATTTTGTAGCCGATGATGATGTACCGTCTTGTTGACGATCTTCAGTAAAATTGTTTACACCACGTAAACCGGTGATAGTATTTGGATGTATGGTATTTTGATCGGCTTTCAGTATGCCAACATTTTGCCATTTTTCAAAACAATTAGCTGGAATAGTGATAAAAAGAATAAATAAAAGAAAATTCGAATTGAAAATGAATTTCACATACCTTTCCATAGTCGTACGGCACCATCATCACCTGATGAGGCCATCAAAGTACCAGTAATATTCCACGATACTCTCCATACCTGTGAGCCATGATCATCAAATGAAGCTACCACTTTGATATTATAACGACGTTTGCTGCCGATCGGTGGATTGTTGATCGAATTGGCCACACTTGATGTTTGCGAAAAAGGTTCCGTAGAATCTTTTTCATTTTCAATCAATCTTATGGAAATTATTTTAACATCTTTGGTTGTAGCCGCTCCTAAAAGATCATATGAACGGCCAACATTCGGTGCAAACGCTATATCATGTACTAATTCGTTAACATCTTTAAATGTTTTATCAACAATTTGCTGCCAATCACGAGCCTGATCATTAAATTCATAGAATAAAATTTTTGATCCTTGTACGTTGTTATCGTCGCTACCAACAGCTATCATTGGAAAATTTTGTCGAAACAACGAAGGATTCCAAGAAATAGAACTACAAGCTTTGTTACAATTGATTTCATATTGAATAGACCATTGGGTAATGTTCATGACATCAGGTGCTTCGTAGATTCGAATGATTCCATCGAGTGAACAAGTCGAAAGAATAAGACCAAAATGTTTCGGTGCAAACTTGACATCTGTAACAGAGGTACGGCTATCAACAAAACTGTGACGTTTTATCCAAACAGATTGGTTGTTTTTTTCATTTGTGTTATTATCAGCAACTGATTAAGACATTAATTTTTTAAGATAAAAGAATTTAATCAATCAAAAATGTGATCATACCCATCTCTTCCCATACAATGGCAGTTCTATCAAACGAACAAGTGGCAAGTATTTGTCCGAATTCAGGATGTGCCCAAGTCACTTTCCATACAGATCCTGCATGAGTTTTCCATGAAGATGTACACGTCCATTGGCCTTCATCACCAATGTCCCAGACCTGAAAATATTTGAAATTAATATATTTATTCAAAGAAATTACCAAATGTCAACAGTACTTTGACACTTTGATCCGAAGAACATGTAGCTAATCGTCGGCCATAATAATCATAGGCTATATCATGGATCAAATCTTTATGATCGGCTTGTATACTTCGTGAAACCATCTTGAAATTTATTCGATTCAAATTAAATCCTAAAGCCTTAAGAATTTTTCTTAATTTTTAATTCCAATTGGAGCACATGACAAGTATGGGTAAAATTCATAAACAACGTTTGCAAAAATTATGATCGAAAAAACTTGCATGCATGCAAATCTCAAAAAAATATTCCAAAAATGAGTAGTGATTCAGGTAAGATTTGCAGATAAATTTTTCAAATTCTCATTGTCTTTCTTTTAGCGAAAATATTTTCCTCGTTACCGAAAGAAATCTGTGATATTAGCCATCTGATCGGTATTGAACCAGGAACGAGTAGCAAAAAACCTGAAGAAACATTATACGATTGGATTCCAAAAAAAGATCAAAGTGATGATTTCAAATATAAAGTTTATTCTTTATACGAAACTATTGAGCAGAATAAATCTTCATGTTCTCGTCAAGCGGACAAAAAATGTCTGAATTCTAAACAGAGAAGAGCTTTGTTTGATTTAAGTAAAGATCAATTAGATTTCAAAAAATTTAAGGCCATCAATCAACTTTGGCATTCATATCTGGA
This sequence comes from Dermatophagoides pteronyssinus, assembly GCF_027571235.1. Classification (NCBI taxonomy): domain Eukaryota; kingdom Metazoa; phylum Arthropoda; class Arachnida; order Sarcoptiformes; family Pyroglyphidae; genus Dermatophagoides; species Dermatophagoides pteronyssinus. Next base: position 4,833,097 of record NW_027461525.1, read on the forward strand.
TTCAGTGTTGGAAGAAGTAAAAACTAAATCTGATGAATTGAAATTAGCACGAATTGATCTACATGGAGCCTATCTTCTAGTTTGTTCCTCCAAAAATCCTTCGGTTATTGGCATCAAAGGCTACATGGTACAAGAATCAAAAAATACATTTCGAATTTTAAACAATCAAAATCGATTGTTGGGTAATTTTATTTTTTTATATAATACGAAAAATTCAATTTAAAAACCTATAATTTTTAATTTACATAGAAATTCCAAAATGTGGAACAATTTTTGCCTTCAAACATGGAAATAGATTATACAAAATCAATGGTTATAATATAATGATGTCCAGTTTCAATCGTTCGAAAGCTAAACCCAAAATGAATTTGATTTATGATTTATGATTAGAAATGAGCGGTAATCGAATGAATTTCTTGTAAATCATCGATAATCTGTAAAAATAAAAAATAAAAAAAAAATTATTTCAAAATCAAATATGTCTTTCAATCATTTTATTCTTTTTCCATACCTGTTTGGCTGAGGTACCAATCTTTTTGGCAATCTCAAATTTTTCATTCAAAGATAGGTGTACATATTTATAGAGAAGATCACCATCGAGAATATTTTTGCTAGGATTCATAAGATCCATTTTTCTCATCTTGATCATTCGGAATGCTTTTGGATTTAGGCCAGCAATATGTTGAATATTTGTAGTAAGTAAATTTTGTAACATCAACAAACGTCTATATGTTTTTTCAGGAACCGGTAGCAAATAACCAATACTGCCATCTAATGTTGCAAACGTTGTAATATGTCGTCGAAGATAAGTCTGTTTTAAACGATTATCAATATTTTTCGATTGTATACGACAACGAATTCGAAAAAATGAATTGATAAATGATCCAAGATGAAAATCACCACGTCTAATCAAACGTGTACCGCCAATACTTTCCAATTGATCAGGCTGATATGCATATAATATGATATTTTTGTTTACATCTGATACTACAAAACACATTTGACTATTGTCGATCAAATATTCACATGCATACACTTGTAAAGATCGATGATCACGACTGACAAGCGATAATGTTCGTGTTTCTTCCTGATATCGTAACAACGAAATAGATTTATAAACATCACTAACCAATATCAAATTTTTCAACGATATTGCAGCATGAACATAGATCTGTGTATCTATGAAAGCAATACCAATCAATTGTGATTCTTTAAGTTGCCAGATATAAATTTTTTGTCCAATAGCTGATAAAAGATAACCACAAACCTGGCAAATGACAGTAACAGGACCTTTTTGTTCCTTACAATAGACAATTTTAATTTTATTTTTGGTCAATGGTTTGCCAGGTTCTGGAACTACTTCAATTATGTCAAATATCCAAATTCTTCCACGATTGGTCACATCTTCACCATAGCTATAATTTGTGCTTACAGCTATGTATCCTTTAAGACCTGAACTAGTACCTTCGGAAGCTAACATTACGGTTTTCAATGAAGTTATATGTTCCCATTCATCGAATTGAACTAAAGTTCCCGGAATGATTGTCCAATTGACTGGTGATAATAATTGAAGTTCAAATTGTTCCGTTTTACAATGTATGTAACGAGAATCGGTTTCAATAAAATCATAGTCTTTCTCTTCACCACCAATTCGAACGATTTTTGTTATATCGATTAAACGACTTGTAACAATAGCATAAGTCTTACTTTCAGGATGATAATTTACATAATGAACAGTACGATTGATTGGAATATGTTTGCAAGGCCAATATGAATCTAATTCATAACGATTTGCAAGAGTTGAAAATCTCAATTCTTCATTATCATTGAAATACAGATAACCATTTGGACAATTGACATTGTTGAACATGGCAAACGAACTGATTGCACCATCAATTTCCATACTATGCGTTCTTAATTCACCACGATAAGTCATAAAAAACCAACAAGGATATGGACCACAAAGAAAAACTCCCGAAAATCCACCGATATTGGTAAACGATCGTAACCATGATCGATTTTCGTACAAATAATTTTGGTTAACATTATTATTTTCATAAAATTTTGGCAATTTAACAAATTGAAGATGAGAACCAATTTTTTTGAATCGTATTTTTAAATGATTTTCAACTTGTGATTCATAATATGAAAATATTTCATAAATGAAAAAATCTTCATCAAAACGAGCAAACAAATATGGATGACTATTTTGTAGACCCATACCACAGACAAGAATTTCTTTGGTAATCGGCATTGTTAACATATCGGTTTGATTTTGATATGAATGATCTGTTGTTTGAATACTGTCTACAAGTACGCGTAATCCTAATGGAAAATTTTTTATCAAATAAACCAATTTAAATTCTGGAAGATTATAAATTTCAAGAACACCATTTTCTCGTACAATAAAAAGCCAATATGTAGGTTCGGTTTTTGTTATAATCGTAATTTTGGCATCATCATCATCATATTTTTCTTCATTATCATCATTCATCATATGTTGATCATTTTGATTTTGACAATCGTTATTGTTATTTAAAAAACTAGCCATCGAATTTCCATATAATAGTTCATCTTCTTCATCTATTGTTGTTGCGGATGATAGTGTTGAAATTGTAGAGGTCAAAGGTGGAGCTGAATTTTTTTGTTTTACGATTGTGGATTTTTTCGAATTTATCGATTCGGTTATTTTGGTTTGTGTAGTGAATAAACCGCTAACATCTTTATAGATACAATGTGAAACAATACGAGATTTAGCTGTTGAAAGATCCGGTTTAAGCACAACCAAACGAGCGGTACTTTTTACTAAATCAATTTTTAGTCTCAACATAATGATCAAACCTTTTTCCGAAATAATAACAGCATAAGGATCTGCAGTAGAAACATGAACTAATGGAGATCCAATATCGATGGGAAAATGTTGAAGCTCACGTGTACCATCCAACAAACGAACACTTCGGGCACATACTTGTAGAATATATTTATTATCACCAATATTGCCGGCAAAAATAGTAGGACTTTGTGTGATGAAACCACTTTGATCAAGTTCATTAATTTCTTGACCAATTTGAAAAACTAATGTAGAATCTTCTTGTGTGATAATCAAATATTTATGAACCATAGCATCGTTATCCGAATAATATAGATTCGAACTATATGCTGTCCAACAATCATAACATCCGGGTAATTTGAAACTAGTTTCAATCTGTGGTTTGATCGAACGTTGTAGTACTGAAACACCACCGGTTTGAAAATAACCTGAAGTGGTAACAATTTCAACATGAATATCTTGCTGACTGGCCATATTTTCCAAAGCCATGTTTGGTTCACCAATACAAACATTACCACAAGGACCAATATTATAGATAATATCGCATAATTTTAATGAACAAGATAAATTATGTTGTTCAATTGATTTATGATGAATTCGTAATAAACTTTGAGTAGGATTTTCATCATTTATATTTTCAATCTCTTCCTTATCTGAATTCATACTTTGTTCTTCGTTAACATTTCCTTCATGTTTTTCATTCGAATCTAAAAACTCTTCCACTGATCGATCATCTAAATTAGATCTTTTTGATTGTTGATTATTACACCAATCATCACCATAAAGATATTCATCTTCAGATTGAATATTTTCATTATATTCAGGAATGATCATTAAATTTCCATTACCATTACCATTCTGATAAGTAAATCGTGTAGAAGAAGATATTTCCGTATTATTCATATCTGTTTTTTCATCATATTGAATAAGCAATGAATGGCTTAAACGAGATCCAATAAAATAGAAACCTTCATCACATTTTACAATAGAAGTTGCTATGACGGATGATGCAATATGAATGAAATTGAATGTTCGAACACTTCTAGTCATATCGTTATAAAGTTTCAAAACATATAATTCTCCATTTTTTAAGCTTAGCAAAATTTTATTATTCGAAATAAATGTAGCCTGACAACAGTCTAACGAAATGATAACATCATCTTGTGTTTTCAATGGAAATGAAGTATTGCTATCGTTGAAGCCATTCAATGATATACCGTAAGGTGGAAGACCTTGATTTAAATGTATTAAAGCATTTGTGGCAGATATTAACACACCGCCAATTGGTTTCGGAATCGGTAAGGCAGCGAATGTATTAAATGGAAGATTATTCATAGACCATATATGAGGATGAACTCGTTGATGAACATCCAATGATAGAGTGATCATCGAAACGGTATCTTGTCGGACGGCTATCCTACCGGGCCATGTTTGTACCGGTTCATAAAGTATCATCAGTGTTGGCTCATAATAGTTATGTAAAAATTGTATGTCAAGCACATTCGTTATATTGACTCCATATTGTTCTGGATTCAATATCAATTTGTATGATGGTAATACTGGTAATTTTTTTTGGTTCATAGATGGAGTATTTTGACTGTTCAGACTTGATAGAAACAATGAATCTTGATTATCTTCGACGACAACATCCTTACGGAAAGGTATGATTAAGATGTTTTTATTATACACTAACATGGCAGCACATCGATTTTCTGGATCAACACGAACCAATGGAGGTCGAACATGAGTAGTATAACCAGATCTCATATCATCATCTTCAAAATAATGCATCGATATAGTTTTGAGATCATGTGTGTTAGGATCATATTCGACCACTGAAAGTTTTGCATCATTAAATGCTAATAGAAGACAATCACGATTGGCGGCTAAAAATGAAACAGAATTTAATGATTCAATGTTGGCATTCAACGTAAACGTTTGTAGACATTCGAGTTTAATATTATCGGACAAATCATCAATATCTTCAGAATGATGAATATTTCTGGTGATAGGATCATTAACATTTTTCGATACAATTTGAACATTGATCAGACGATAAACTTTAAGTTGATTCAAACCAGCGGTAATTAGATTTTTTTCCGAATAATTATAAAAATGACAACATATGGAATGTTCCACCTGAGTGGATGGATGAATTGTCTTGCAAACTGCATACATTTCTTTTTTTGGGTGGGAAAAAACTAAATAAACCAGAAAATTTTTAAAAAAATCATAAAATATTCATAATCGCTAAATTATCATTTTGAGTCAATAATAATCGGCGGTATATCATTTGGTTATAGCAGCATGCATGCTAAAAAAACAACAGATGATTTTCCAAAATTAAACCAAATTGCCATTAGATGGCAGTACTTTGTAATTGAAAATATTTTTAATTCGAATCTTTTTTTTTTTTTTTTTGTTCCTGAGAATTTATTCATCATTATTTTGATTATTAAGATTTTGTGAATCATATAATTCTCTAAAATGAATTAATAATTCAGTTAAATTATTTCCATATTTTCCCGATACTGGAATAACTTTTAAATGTGTTAAATTATTTGTATCTAAATTTTTTTGAAATATTTTCAATTTCATATGTGAATCATCCATATCCATTTTGTTGGCAATGATTGTAATAGGTTTTTGTAATAGTTCACTTTTATAAAGATCTAATTCATTCATAAGAATTCTTAATTGTTCAAATGGATTATCAACGGACATATCGATGACAAAGAAAAGACATACACAACGTTCAATGTGTTTGAGAAAATCCAATCCTAAACCTTTATTACAATGAGCTTCTGGTATGATGCCCGGTAGATCAGCGATAGATAATTGTTCCATATCTTCATATTGTACAATACCAACCGATGGTTTTAATGTTGTAAATGGATAGCTAGCAACTTTTGGTCGAGCACGAGATAATGCACTTAATAAGGTTGATTTTCCAGCATTTGGAAATCCAACTAAACCAGCATGGGCAATAATTTTCATCTCAAGAATCCATTTATTATTTTCACCTTGTGCTCCAATTTCAGCTACATTTGGATGTCGATTTTTATTGCTTAAAAAATAATGATTACCCTTTCCACCACTTCCACCTTTAGCAGCTAAAAATTTCATCTGATCACAATATAAATCGGCCACAATTTGACCTGTTTGAGCATTTTTGACTAGTGTTCCAATTGGCACTGATATGATCAAATGTTGAGCATTTTTTCCGAACATATCTTTTCGCATTCCATTTTCTCCTTGTTCACCCGTATATTTAGATTTAATATGATTCAATGATTTAGTATTTTTTGATGCTTCAAAAATAACATGACCACCATGACCACCATCTCCACCACTTGGACCGGCTTGTGGATTAGACCATAATTGAAGAAAACAAATCATACCATCACCACCTTTTCCACCTTGTACATGAACATATTTATAATCAATAAATTCTGTTGCATAATTATCATTTGAAGATTTTTTCTTCAATGATCTTAATGGAGCGGCTGGTGAATATTTTTCAACATTTTGTTGATAATTTTCCGTTTTAATTTGTTTAGATAATTTTAAATTTGATGAATTCGAATGAATAAATGATTCGGTTGTTATGGAATTATTAACATTCAATGATAAATCAATAACGGAAACAAATCTATTCAAAATAATACGTTTACGAACATGTGAAATTAATGACATTTTTTTCTTAGCAATACAATATTGGGCCATATGCAATATCACATGTGGCTAGAATATACGAGAAAAATCTCGAACAGAATAGATGAATGAAATAGATATTTCTGATCGTTTCGAGAAAAATCTCGTACAAAATGAATGGAAAAAATCGAATGAAATAGACGTTTGGATAAGTTTGGAGAAAAATCTCGAACATTCTCCACTATTCTCGTAACCACTACAACATACGACAAAGATCCCGCCTTTTCTTTACTGTTACAGAGTTTACGAGATGAATCCAAGTGGAAATAGTCGCGATCGGCCGCGAGTATATAAACCCCGACGACGATCGGCTACAGCAACTCAATTGACTTGAAAAATTAAAACGATTCAAATCTCTTACAAACAACGCGAAATTTACAATTTCTCTTTATTTTCAACGCTATTTCACATTACTATTGCTACGATTTTTTATCTGATATTACTAGTGTTTATTTGTAATCAACGAAAATGCCATCAAAAACATCGAAAGCCCCAGCTATTGGTATCGATTTAGGTACCACATATTCTTGTGTTGGTGTATTTCAGAATGGTTCCGTCGAAATCATCGCCAATGATCAAGGCAACCGAACAACACCCAGCTATGTTGCCTTCACCGATACCGAACGTTTAATTGGTGATGCTGCTAAGAATCAAGTTGCCATGAATCCAGCCAATACCATTTTCGATGCTAAACGTTTGATTGGTCGACGATTTGATGAATCATCTGTCAAATCGGATATGAAACATTGGCCATTCAAAGTTGTTAGTGAATCTGGAAAGCCGAAGATTGAAGTCGAATTTAAAGGTGAACAAAAACGATTTTGGCCCGAAGAAGTTTCTGCTATGGTATTAACCAAGATGAAGGAAACGGCTGAAGCATATCTTGGCCAGAAAGTTACCGATGCTGTAATCACTGTACCGGCTTACTTCAACGACTCTCAACGACAAGCGACCAAAGATGCTGGAGTGATTGCTGGATTGAATGTATTGCGAATCATCAACGAACCGACTGCAGCAGCTATTGCATATGGACTCGATAAAAAAGGTGGTGGCGAAAAGAATGTTCTTATATTCGATCTTGGTGGTGGAACATTCGATGTCTCGGTATTGACCATCGACAACGGAATATTTGAAGTTAAATCAACTGCAGGTGATACTCATCTTGGTGGTGAAGACTTTGATAATCGTTTGGTAAACCATTTTGTTCAAGAATTCAAACGAAAATTCGGCAAAGACATCATGTCGAACAAACGAGCATTGCGACGTCTACGAACAGCTTGTGAACGTGCTAAACGAACATTATCATCATCAACTCAAACAACGATCGAAATCGATTCATTGCATGAAGGAACCGATTTCTATTCTACGATCACTCGAGCACGATTTGAAGAACTTTGTTCAGACTTGTTCCGATCAACATTAGAACCGGTCGAAAAAGCTCTTCGAGATGCCAAATTGGATAAATCTAAAATCGATGAAATCGTATTGGTCGGTGGTTCAACTCGAATTCCAAAGATTCAGAAATTATTGTCCGATTTCTTCAACGGTAAAGAACTCAACAAATCCATCAATCCAGATGAAGCTGTCGCTTATGGTGCTGCTGTTCAAGCCGCTATATTGACAGGCGATACTTCTAATAATGTTAAAGATTTGCTATTGCTTGACGTCGCACCATTATCATTGGGTATTGAAACTGCTGGTGGAGTAATGACCACTTTGATCAAACGAAACACTACCATACCGACTAAACAAACGCAAACATTCACCACCTATGCCGACAATCAGCCTGCTGTCACTATTCAAGTTTATGAAGGTGAACGAGCAATGACCAAAGATAACAACCGCCTTGGCACGTTCGATCTGACTGGAATTCCACCTGCACCAAGAGGTGTTCCACAAATTGAAGTCACCTTTGATGTAGATGCAAACGGTATATTGAATGTATCTGCAGTCGATAAGAGTACAGGTCGACAGAACAAAATCACCATCACTAATGACAAAGGCCGTTTGTCGAAAGCCGATATTGAAAAAATGGTTAATGAAGCTGAACAATATCGTGAAGAAGATGAACGACAACGCGAACGAATTTCAGTCAAAAACCAATTGGAAGCTTATGCATTCCAATTGAAATCGACGATGGAAGAAGAAGCTATCAAATCGAAGCTTTCGGAAGAAGACAGAAAAACGGTTTTGAACAAAGTGGAAGAAACATTACGATGGCTGGATTCGAACCAATTGGCCGATAAAGAAGAATACGAACATCGACAAAAAGAATTGGAAAGTGCTTGTCGCCCGATCATGACGAAAATCTACCAACAACAACAACAGCAACATCCTGGTGCTCCTGGTTCTAATGGATCTTGTGGTAGTAACGCATATCCCGGCTACGGTGGATTCAACTCGAACAACGATGGACCAGTAGTCGAAGAAGTTAACTAATCTAAACTAAATTAATAATAGATGTAAAGTAATTGGCATGATCTCGACACGTAGTTCATTAATATATCATAACATCATAATAATGTATTAGTCATAATTTTATTGTATAAAATATTATAAATTTTTTATTATTGAATTAAATAAATTTTTTTTGAAAAAAATAATCATTTTCGTCTTTTTTTATTTTTATTATTTTTATTAACAAATTTCTTTGACTTTTTCTTGGCTGGTGTAAAGTCATTAGAATTGTCAATATTGAGAACAGAAATGTCTTCGAACTTGGTAACATCATCGGCAATCGAATTGACAGTAGCTAATTTTCGAGCTTGAGCTTTCTGTTGTTTCGTCAAATTCAAACGGATAAAATGTTCTTCTTCATATTTTTTCTTTCTATTTAGGAATTTTCCGATACCCGATTTACGATTTAATCCATCAAATTCTTCTTCGGGTGCATCATCAAACTCTTTTCGCAATTCGTTTATTATTGAACAGTTCATAGCACGTTTTTTGGCACGTTCCAAATTTCGATTTTTACGATCTTGTTCATCTTCATATTTCATTTGTGCTAACCTAGGTGGCACATAAACTTGATTTTTATTGCGATCAACTTGAGGTTCTTTATTTGATTTTTTTTCGCTTTCACTTTCTTTTGTTTCATCTTGATCACTTTCGGATTTATTTTCATCTTCGATATCAAAAGAAAAAGTTGGCCGAGCATTCAATGGATTGTTTTCTATTTGCATTCGATTACTGTTCATTGTTTTCATCAAATTATCAACTTGATATTTAAGTTTTTCTTCCAATGGTTGTATCTTCTCTAGCACAACCCTTTCCTCTGCTAATCTTTCTCGAGTTTCATCATTATTTTCGCCAACTAATCGATGTTTTACAATACCAGTCAAATCGATCAAGTAATTGACAAATATTCGGTTCTTCAAATCAAATAAAGAAATACCAGATTCAGATCGAAATTCATCATTTTTTAAACGATCCAAAAGCTTTTTTGATGTTAATACACAATCAATTAAAGATTCTTGGAATGTATTCAAAAGATGATTTGTTTCAGAAATCGGATTCTCATCGTCCATCTTTGATTCTTTAATTTTAATCAATGTTGAATTTCACGCCAACATGAAAACATGCGTCAATTTTACTTGATCAACTATTTATACCTGCATGGAATGGGTGAGTAGTATTAGGATTTGTTTTTATATAAACCCGAGTTTTATGAATCAGTTTATTTTACAAATTATTTTTCATTAATCATTTCCAAAATGAATAGACAAAAACATCGTTGGTCGCTTAGTTTTACAAAGTTAGTCATTATTCTCTATTTTATTAATAATTTTTAATTAAAATTTATTTTTATATTCAGGAATAACAAAAGTGAACGAACCGATTTATATTCACCTCCTGGTTACAATTCCAATCATGGTTATATTCAAAATGAAGGTAGCCGTGAAGTGGATAATAATTTGGTTGTAAAAAAATCATGGGAGATAGCATTAGCACCATTGAAACAAATTCCAATGAATCTTTTCATCATGTACATGGCCGGTAATTCCATATCAATATTGCCAATCATGATGGTCGGTATGCTTTTTCTGGGACCAATTAAAGCTATATTTAGCTTCAATAAAAGTAAGTTTGAACATTGTTTTTTTTCATTATCCATTCATATTTATTTTTGTTCATAGCATTCAAATTGATCGAAGGAAACCAGGCAATCATGCAAAAATTGATCTACATTATTGGTAATTTGGCTGGGATCGCATTAGCACTTTATAAATGTAAATCGATGGGTTTGCTTCCCACACATCCATCAGATTGGTTGGATTTTGTTGAACCTCCTCAAAGAATCGAATTTTCCGGTGGTGGTATTGCTAATTAATTTATGTGTTTATAATTTGATTTTGTGTTAATAATGTTTTTAAAATGCAAATAAAAACCGAAAAAACAACGTGTTGTGTATTTAATTTTACCTTAGTTTTATTTGTTAGTTGAAATATTGTGTAAAAATCAAATGGATCCAAACGATCAACAGCCTAAAAGTAATCCTTGGTCGGAAACAAAATCGATTGATACTCAAGATGCATATATCAAAAGAGATACAAAACAATGCGTTCAAGGTCTGCCCACTGTATTGGCAAATGATTTAATATTGCAAAATTTATTGAAACCAACGGATAATCCTAAAAAACCGGAAGAATTAGGTGAAAACGTTATTCCATTGCAAGTGAATTTTGGTGGTCAAGAAACGAGAGAATCGGATGGAAAAAAATTAGCAGTCAAAGAAGGACCAAATGGAAAAAAAATTCAATACGATCCGGAAAAGGGATTTGTAATGAGTAGTTGGAGTAATTTCGAATTAGATCCAAAGGCACCAGATGCACAGTCATTAGTGACCGATCCTAAAGGAATTTTTATCAAGCACATCACTTCAACAGTCATTAATCCAAATGATTTAGCCAAAGGTATGCAGGGACCAGAGATCGATATAAAAAGTTTCACATCAACTTCTCAATGTCTCGCTAGTAATGCATGGTCAAATGTTCTACTTTATAAGCCACAAGAAAAAGTTTTTAAGTATGATATTGATGAGAAAAAATTAGTTCCCGAAGATGATTCAAGTTCATCGTCTTCATCTTCGTCTTCTCAGCACTAGAAGCAGAAAATTTGTTAAACTTTCTGTAATTTGATTTTTACAATTAAGAACTAAATTTTTTTTTATTTATAAAAAAAATATTGTGTACTGTGTATAATTAATTTGAAACTTGTTTCACAGCATTTACAACATGAATAACATAATAATCATGATAATACATTAGTATACAAAGTGGTTGTCCAATGATCAACGATAACCACATTGCATAATTGGCAACTTTTTTTGGTAACCTTTGTACCAATAAAGCTAATGGTATTTGAAAGGCCATTCCGGCAAATGCCCATATACGATACATGTTCAATGGAACGGATACAAGATATTCATGGAAAAATGCTGAAGCCAAAAATACAATAGCCGATGCGTTCATTGTGTTCATTTTGAATGATACAACCAATGGAAGATAAAGATGTCGTACACACCATCGATGTGTTGGTGTGTTCCATGTTCGCCAAAAATATTCGATTGATTCGGAATTCCACCAATCTTTATAAAATTCGCGATCAGCAAATCGAAAAATTTCACCAAGTAAATTCAAATATGAATGATAAACGAGATAGAAAAATATCAACCAACATAAATGATTGGGAACCTTTTTCATTGAAAATAATATAGTAGTTGTGACAGTTATCATATAGAATATCTAAAAATTACATACAGCCAACTTTAATAATCTTTCCAACATTTTTGTATAGGACATTTCCATGAATGGTTCTAATGAATTTTGAATTGCCGGAACCATCCATTGTTGTATCAAAGCAATCTCAATCTGTACGAGAAAAAACTAATACAATTCCAATGATTAGCTCAAAAATTAGATCAAAAAAAAATCAATTTAATTAACTTACAATTTCCAATAGACGTTTAATTAGAAAACTTTTACGAATTCGTTTTATTCGAGGAAAATTTAATTCATAACATAAAGTTGGTGCAAACATAAAATAATATAGATTCGATAAAGTTAAATTGTTTGGATATTCCACAATTGGCGATGATGAGATAACTTCACTGATATTATTTTCATTATTTGTTTCATTATTATTATCGATTTTTTTCGATTGAACATTATTTTTACGATGCCAATAATTGACCATATGATAGGAAACTAATTTCAAGAAAACAACCGTATAATAAAGACAACAAGTAGAACCGGCTATTGGATTAAATTCATAACAATGAAATACAATTGGTGGTATGGTTAGTAAAATAATCAAATAAAAACTGATCAATGTGAATAGATGAGAAAATTTTAGAAATTTTTTTGTTAAAATTAATTCAATAATGAATGCAAATAAAATGAATGCATTCAATATGATTAATAAATATAATGTAGGTATAATATTGCCAATGGTAAAATAATCGATAATAACACGCATAGGATCAATTAATATTCCATATTTAAGTACATTTTCAAGTGCAACACGAAAATTTGATAAAAATAATATTGTATAACAAAGATTAATTAGACCACGATAATTAGTATATCCACTGGATGAACTAAATAATGAATCTTTTGGCTGATGAACTCTATTAATCGATTTTTTTTAAAAAATTATAAGGAGTTATCGAAGAAAAAAATAAATTAAACACTTACGGTTTAATCGAAAAATCTTTGAATGAAGAATTCATTTTTCCATTCGTCAATACTGATGATGTACTCAGATTATTATTTTCATTATTACCATGTTTGATGGTCATGATGGTCATTAATGATGATAGAACCTGATTCCTTATCATCCAAACAGCCCAAACTTGATCAATGATGCTAAAGAAGAAGAAGAAAAAAAATATAACCGCATTTAACTGAAATAAAAAAGTTGATTTTTGAAGATTTTTTTTTTCTCTGATGAAGGAAAATTCTCATGTTCAATTCAGACATTCACCAGTCAGGTTCATCAACAAAAAAAAACCAATCATTATTATCAACGTCATGACCAAATCAAAATCATCATCATCAATAATCAATAATCACTAGATAAGTGATTCTTGCATTGAAATTTTTGGACATAATATAAAATAAACATCCTTTTGTCCTTGAATGTTTATCCATTAAGACAAAAAAAAAGATTCTCCGCCTTCAGATTTTTAGATTCAGGTGTTTTTTTTGAAAAAAATTATAAAATCAATATTTTAATAATAATTAATAAAATTTAATTTGTAAATCCAATTATGTAATTAAATAAAAAGAAATTTTTTTTTGTGGTTGTTGTTGTTAAAATCAATTGGACATAAATCAATTTATCCTTTAAGAATACGATTCATTTGTCTATTTTGATTGCTTACTGTATCCTGTGCTTTTTCCGATTTCGTTGCAATTGTATCAAGCATTTTATTTTGACTATCGATTTCGGTACCTAAACCTAATGCCAATTCTTTCAAACGGCTAATACCAAGTCCCATTTCGGAAAGATTATCATCCAATTGTTTGTCAATTTCCTGTGATCGTATCTCATATGATGATAAATTTTTCGTTTTATCTGGCATGCTACGGTTGTTTATATCATCATTAACATCGAATTTATGATTGATTCGACTATCGTTGATTACCGATGTATTTTGTGATATATTCTCCAAAGTTTGTTGAAGTTTATTATCACTTGCCGATGAGGCAATTTTTTTCACTGGAGCCAGATTTTTAGCGTCCTGATTTTTTGAGAACATATTTTTGAAACCTCCGAACATACTTTTCATCGATGTAATATGTTTTTGTGACATACGCATGATCGAATTAATTGAATCAAGTTTTTCATTGACATTATCCAGCTGTTCACGTTGATGCAATAATTCTTCAGCAGTATGAACGCCTATTTTTTCGGTTTCATAGATAAGTCCCAAAGAATTCTTTGTTGATTGTAATGTTTGTTCTTCAATTCGTCGACGTTCTTCTAATAGTTGTAATCGTTTATCAGCCATCGATGATGTTGGATCGTTGTTAGAAAGAATATAGCCTTTCGAACCTTGTCGAGGATGATTAAGGAATGTACTATCATCGACATCTTCGAATTCGGGAATCGAACCATTTTTCATGTAAGACATTATGCAGGTTAATTTTAATCACAAATGGGAGTAGTAGGTTTGACGTAATGAAAAAAAAAATCTAATTGAAATTTATTGGCAATGGAAATATTGTTTTTGTTTTTGTATACAATCAAAAAAAAAAATACAAAGAAAAGGAAAAATATAAAAATGAAAAAAAAAAATTAATGCGAAACAATCAAAATATTAAATCGAATATATGATGACGACACAGCTCATGCAACAGCTACCACTGTTTTTGATGACCATCATAAATGACGTTACGTATTTAAATGGATTTGTTTGCGCCATTTTATGGCTGTTGGAACCGTTCGATGAATGAATCCGTTTTGTGAATTCGGATTTTAAAGAAATAAATTCGGATTTTCAAGAATCATCATTATCAGGACAATCACATTTGTTGTTGTTGTTGAAAAGATTGTTGCAATCAAATATTAAAAAGACAAAATAAAGTATTACTATCATTTCCTCATGATTCTTCATAATGATGATGCGCCTGTGAATGGATTCTAAATTTAGAATCCATTCATTCATCGCGGTTATGTTCATTTCTCATGTTATATACCCTAATGATAGGATTATATTATTGAAGCAAAACAAAACAACAGGAGCATTCATCAATCGAAAAATAATAACGTAGCGTGCCAGATTTTTTTTCTCATCACACAGACGTTTCATGTAATCATTACGAAAGAAATTCAATAAAAATGGATGAATCAATCAAAGACGAACAATTTTCCAGTAGCCATAATAATTCGATTGATGATATTGAAATGATTTCTCTTACAGATGAAAATCTTGGTAAGTTGAAATAATTATTTATTACGCACAACTTTTTTTTTTTAATTTAAATATTCACTAGCTGATTTACTTATTACAAAATATGATTATCTGGATTCATGTATTGCAAATGAAAAATTTGATACACAATTATGCAGTAATTTAGTATTGTTGTTGAAATTTATTCTGGAAAATGGTCCACATCTTGATGATGATATTAATCATCGTGAACAAATGAACATGTTTTTTACCTTGTTTCGTAATATACTTCGTAATCATTTAAAATATTTACCCGATTCAATTAATTTACTTATATTAAGATTGATTGAAATTCGTGCAAGTAAATGGAAAATTAAATCAAACATTGAAGAATATTATATGAAAAAAGTGAATAAACTTCAATCGAATAATAATAATAATCAGAATATGTTCAAAACAAACAATAATCGTTCAAATTATCATGAAAAATCATCAAATATTCGCATGTCAAAATCATATAACGATGTTATCAATGCTAATAATAATGATGGTTCACCACCGAAAAATTCAAAACCATTAAAAATGAATACCAAAGGTATTTATAAGGATGAAGTTTCCATTAAAAATTCTGATTCGGGAAAAGGTAAATTTCAAAAAATTTTCAAACGAAAAAATTTAATCAATATTTCATTGTAGTTATGGGTATCAAAGGACGTAGAATTCATATGATTGAAGAGATGAGTGATACAATAATCTCTTTTCAAAAAGGTAATTTTTTTTGTAATTTTTTTTCTTTGTAAAAATTTTATTTATTTATTTTTACGAAAATAGTATCACCAACTGCAAAAGAACGTCTTGTACTGATATCCGGATATAATCGTGAAAATATTGAAAAAGCTAAAAATCTAATAGATGTCACCATACGACAGAACATTTCACCAATACCAATCGAATCTCATGATGCATCAAATTTTAATTTGACGATGTCATCGATAAAAACATCCGTGACTGATCCGATCGAAAATGGAACAAATTTTTTCAATTGTTCATCATCATCAAACGAAACAAACATTGAACAGAAAAACTCGATGAAAATTTTAAACAACAAAAACAATAATCTTATCAACAATAACATCGATGATTATTCATTTTCATTCAATTTTAATGATGAAAATATTCAAATCAAAATTTCCGATTTAATTATTGGTAAAAAATTACAAAATTTTTTAAACAAATTTAATTTTATTAATTTTCTTATTAATGAAAATGATGATAATCCACGTGATAATGATAAGAAAATTTTGCAAAAAACTAATTATGATGATGATCAGAAAAAAACAATTATTACCTATGATCGAGATTTTTTAATGAGCTTTCGTGAATCTTCGCATTTTATTGATTCTCGTTTGATAAATGATATAAAGAAGAAACAAGAATGTCTTTTGCGGTGAGCATCCATCCATCCATCATCAATCATTTAGAATAGGAACCGTTCATCGACCAAAGTTTTTTGAACTAAATTTTTTCGTGCTAATCTTCCATAAATACTTTGTGCAAACTATAATTGCGATGAAGAAAATGAAGAAAATATGAGAAGAAAAATTGTCAAAAAAATTACAAACCATTGATAGTAAATAGGTGACGAAAGCATCGATAATAAAATCATGTGATACTAAATCGACAATTATAAATGTGATCAATTCTAAAGTGATCAATGTTGTTTCAAGTCCATTGAATAAAATATTCTCGAATAAATTATTATTATCTAAAATATATGGATGATTATTTTATTTGATTTTTTTTAAATTTTTGAATATTTCAATATTTCAATCATTGTACTTACCATTGTAAAAATATCCAATTCCCTGCGAAACCGATGATGATTCAAAATCCAACATTGATTCTAAACTTGTTTTATCCTGTACTCTATAATCAGCTTTATCCAACATGTGAGCAATAAAATTAATAAGAAAATTATTAATTTGAACATATGTTGAAACCATTTTAGTTTTATCCAAATCGCTTAGATTAATCGAACCAAATGTTTTGATTGGTCGTTTATTATTATTATTATTACTAATAGATTCTGTTTCCATTAATCGTTGACGATATTCTTTAAAATATTCATAAATAATTGATGGTAAATACATTTCAAATGTTTGTTGATCAGTGTTTGGTAATAGACCACGTTTTGAACAAAGATCACTTTCTTCCATATCTAATAATCGATACATTTCCAACATATTTACATCACTTTGACCATGTGGTGAAATTCCATGAATATAGTAACCATATTTTTTATAACGAAGACAAAAAACGCTTATCTATTTTACATTCAGGAGAATCAGAAAAAAAAAGATCCAAAAAAGTTAATTATTGATAATACTTACATTGCTAACTGAACAAAGATCAATAAATTCTTCAAGTTTGTTGCATATGAAATTTTCTTTAAAAAATTTTTTATAAAAATATTGAATCAAAATTAAAATGATATATATTGAGGCTATTGTAGGTATACGTATGGCTTGGCATTCAGGTATTTCATCCGCATAGTTTTTATTGGGCAATAATTTTATATAAGATTGTGGCGCAAGTTTACAGAAATTATGAAATTCTTCTGTTTCTAGAATGATGACAATTAAAAAAAGATGTAATGCAATATTGATTCGACGTCTTACAGATAATTCCAGCCATTCATTTGCAAGAAAATAACTTCTCCATATGCTTACATCGGTTATATCCGAACCATTAAACATTTTTCTATTCGAATCTTTGCTTACATTGTCCGAAATTCTAGGCGATATTGTACGTTTAAATTGTTCTTGTCTTCTTTTTGGACGTTCCCAATCAATGAAAAAAATTTCAATCGATGTTGAATCAGTCAATTTTTTAGTCATTTCAATAATTTTACAAATAAAAATTACAATTAAATATTGTAAAAATTGTTTTTGATGCTGATCAGTGAATATAAGTGCTCGAATCATCGATTGATATTTAAAAATAAGAATTCTATTCATAATGAATATAAACAGAATGAATGCGATTATATTTGATACTGATATTATAATGTAATTAATAAATATTGGTATAATTTGCCAATTAAAAATGTGCATTGTATTATTAAGATCATGATTACGATTCATCATTGACCATGTACGAAATGATGACCAAAGTATTGATAATGATAAGGAAAAAATCAAAGTAAACATATGAAAATTGTACATAGTATCATCATCATCATCCATACGATAATTGACAGTAAGTTCGGTGCGTAATTGTTGTGCATTATTTTTACTTTTTGTTGATAAATAATCATAATCAATTTGAATTGTTACATAATATGTTTGAGTATTTGATTCCAATTCATCAATAATAATATCCAAGGTAATATGTTTTGCATATATTATAAATTCAAAATCTTCATTCGAATTTGATTGACTTAACAATGTATTGAATAGAAAAAATCTTGTAATATTATTCATTACTCCCGGATAATTTAATGAAATTGAATTCAATTGATCGGGTACTGAAAGAAGATAAAGCTGATAAAAATGATTATTATTTTTTGAATAATCCCATAATTGTTCTATATGATTCCATAGACATTGTTTTCGAATGTTAACACCTAATAATAAATGTTCATGATTCATTTGCTGGTGACCACAATGAAATAATTGATTCAAAAATATTGGTCCATATTCTTTTAATGATCCATTTGGATTCAATTCCAAATGAACAATATCAATCATATTATTTGATCGATATTGACTATATAATCGGTTTCGATCATAATCTTGTTCCATTTTCAATATATTCCAATTGATTTCATTTGGAATGATTTCTCGTTCAATTTCATCACATAGATCTTCATTAATATTTATTCCTTTTGTATGTGCTATCGATATCATTGTACAAACATTGATCAAATATTGACAAGCTGTTTGATTTCGATTATATCTACAATTGTAAACTGAATGAAAAAAAAGAAACGTAAGAAAACAAAATCAAATCTTTTATATATCATATTTCAAAGATCGCTTACTGGCAGGTCTTAACGAATCGTATAAAAATTTTGATATAAAATGATTTTTTTCAAATCGAACAGTAGAATAGGAAATTAGCATTTTATAAGAAATAATATTATTACGTTCTAAACAAATACCATCTTCGATTAAATGACTTGTCTCTGGACAATGACATGAATGACCATCATTGAACAAATAAAATGATAAATGACAACTTTGACAACATAAATCTTCGAATGGACGACAATCCGAACAATAGAATTGATTTGTTTCATGATTTATACGTAAAATTTTTCCATCAGTACAATCACAACCATTTGCTGGACAATGACCACAATATCCATTAATTAATGTTTGTCCATTTCTGCATTCAGATATTCGTAAACATTCTAATTGACCATTTTGAATTATAGTACGATAACCATCCCGACAAACACAATCAGTTCGTTTATCCAAATGACTTTGAAGAAATTCACGAGAATTATTCGAAATCAATTTTGATGAAAAAAATTTTGTACATGTTTCACATGAAAGTGTTAATGTATCAAAATAAGTATTTCCGGCGCATTGTTTTGGTTGAATAAATTTTTTTATTATCGATTCATTTGTTAAATTAATCATTAATAAAAATATCATTAAATGAATAAACATTTCAAAAGCCATTACAACAATAGAAAAAAAAATCAGTTATTATGATGTTTGGAATTGTGTTAGACAATGAATCAATATTGAATCGAATGAATGAATGAGAATATCCTATACTAATCATTATCGCTATAGCAACCAACAACAAAAAAAAAAAATAATAATAAAAAAATAAAATGTACTAAACCGAACTGGATTTGTTTTGTAATTATTTTATTTTATAACGGTCTAGGCTTTTTTAAAAGAAGTCAACATGATATTCAATTACATTTTTCATTTCATTTCAAAAAAAATTTGGTGTCAAAAATATTTGTAGGGATAAAAAATTTCTTTAAAAACAAAACTTTATTTATTCATTTTTTGTGTGTTTTGTAATTAAGATATTGATTTTGGTTGTCGATTTTATTATTGATCCATCATTTTATGGTTCAGTTAACGCCACTTCATTTTCTTCCATTGACAACGTTTTATTCATTTCACATTTATTCCATTGCATTGTGGTCAATGAACATAAAGAATTTACCGATCGAAGTTCTGCTTCAAATTTATCCAATGAATCCATTCCGCATAAAAATATTATATATGGAAATAGACAACGTTCATATTTTACAATATTACAACATAATTTAATACTATAATCTTCATCATCGGTGGATAATGTTTCATGTAATGATTCAAAACATTTGCTGACCAAACGAAAATTTTTTGTCAATGTAATTAAACAACCATCATCGATACAACCTTCAATAAGAATCGATGGATTTTTTGCTTCCGAATATGTTTGCAATGAAAAAATTGAATCGGTAATAGTTCCGATTAAAAACCAACTAACCATACATGTGATGATATACATTCTTTCGAGTCTTGATTATATGTGAAAACATTTTTTAAAAAATTATTCCTCGATTATGCCTATTTTTATATCCATTTGAATTTTTTTTAAAAAAAAGAAGAAACTAATCATAAATTCAAATCATGTGCCTTTTGTTTTGACATCAAAATGAAATTTCGTCAGCTAATTTTTTCCAAAAAACGGTCTTTTTTATCATTTTCTATTGTTTTTTTTTGTTTGTTAGTGACACAATTTCAAATTAAAATTAATTGTATACATTTTGATTATGAAATTGTTTTCAACCATAATTCCTCAGATTTATTTTCCATTCATTCAAGTGACAATAAAAAAATATGAGATACTTTCACAGTATTAACTCGTAGTGTATCATTTTTGATCAGGTTTTTCGATGTTATAAATTCTTGAAATTATCTTGACCATTTAGTTGATCAAATCAGCTAAGAGGTGAATATTTTAATTAAAATCATCTCTGATGAGAATCAAAAAAGAAATGTCAACAACGAGCAAAGTTTTCAAATACGAAAATTCAGCTGCTATAACCATCTTGAAATGGAAAGTTAAACCTGGATTTGCGGTTAATCAAGTTCCATTCGTTTTGTTCACATACCGTGAAAACAATGTTGATGAAGATAATGATCGACAACAATCATCAAATGCTGAACAAAAATACAAAATTACCAAAAGTGGAATCATAATCAAAAAACTATTGAAACAAAATGGTGATTGTGTTGAAATGAATGACCATTTATTTGAATATGAATCATGTTCGCATCCTACTTTGATGAAAGATCTTTGTGCTGTTTGTGGTGTCAACATCAGTAAATTTGATTCAGTTGAACAGCGAAAGATAGCTGAAAATACTAATGTTTCGATGGTTCATTCTATACCCGAATTGCGAGTCAGTAAAGAAATTGCCGAAGATTTGGGCCGTGCTGATGAAGAACGTTTGTTAAAATATCGTAAACTTGTATTGTTAGTTGATCTTGATCAAACAATTGTTCATTCAACTAATCAAAACATACCTAAGGATCTCAGTGCTGAAATTTTTCATTATCAATTGTATGGAACAAATTCACCTTGGTATCATACCAAGTTTAGGCCATACATGAATGAATTCCTGGAAGAAATTTCCAAATATTATGAACTTCATATTTGCACTTTTGGTGCTCGACGTTACGCTCACCATATTGCCCATTTGATTGATCCTAAATGTAAATTCTTTCCTAAAGATCGAATTTTATCACGAGATGAATTTTTCGATCCACGTTCCAAAACTGGAAATATGAAATCGTTGTTTCCATGTGGTGATTCTATGGTTTGCATCATTGATGATCGTATAGATGTATGGAATTATTCACCAAATGTTGTTCAAGTTAAACCGTATATATGTTTCAAAACTGATGACATTAATGCACCAGAAAAATTGAACATTGGATTCGAAAATCAACAATCAAAAATTATTGACCAAGAAGACAAAGAAATTAATCAAAAAATTGATGAACAAAAAGAAGAAACGAATACATCGACAAAAGATGTTGACGAAGATAATTCGAGCAACCCTGACGACATTATAGAAGAGAAAAAAACATTAACAGAATCTGATGAAGAAAGCAAAGAATCGGTAACCAATTTAAAAAAAGAATCTGACGAGAAAAACGATTCTTCCGAAAATGAATTTGAAAATCTTCTTGATGATCATGATGATTATCTTTTATACCTCAAAAGTATTTTGATCAAGATACACCAAAAGTTTTATGAAGAATATGATGAAAAAATGAAATATCGATGTGAAGGAGAAGAAATTCTTATTCCCAATTTGAAAAAAATTATTCCAAGCGTACGACGAACAGTGTTGCATTCGGTTAATATAGTATTTAGTGGTGTAATAGCGACCAATATGACACCCAGTTCAAATCGTTATTATCGATTAGCCGAATCTCTTGGTGCTATCGTAACAAATGATATCATTGTAAATGGATCACCGAAAACAACACATTTGATTGCAGCCAAATGGGGAACCGTAAAAGTGAATAAATGTCTCAGATACAAACATATTAAAATTGTTAAACCAGATTGGCTCATCGCTTGTGCAGATCGATGGGAAAAAGTGGATGAAGAATTGTTTGCTCTTACCAAAGACACAGTATACAATGTTAATGAAAAAACTGACATCAAAAAAGTTCATTATGAATCATTTCGTGAAATATTGAATCAATCACCATCAACATCTCGAGAATCGACTCCAGATTCGGCAACCATGTTGGACCTATCGCCATTATCTAATTTCAGTATGAACGATCTTGATGATATGGGCAAAGAAGTAGAAGATGCTTGCAGCGATAGTAGTGCTGAAAGCAGTAATGAAGAACAAGACAATGATGATGATGATAACAATAAAAAAATGAAAAAGTATTTCCACAAAAAAATCAACTATATGGACGATGAAGAAGAAAGCATGAATGATTATGCCTGTGAAGGTGAATATCCCAAAGGTTGGAAAGATGAAAAAAACGAAAAACGTGGCTGTAAACGACCTGCTGAGGTTTTTGATGACGATGACGATGATGGT
This sequence comes from Dermatophagoides pteronyssinus, assembly GCF_027571235.1. NCBI lineage: Eukaryota > Metazoa > Arthropoda > Arachnida > Sarcoptiformes > Pyroglyphidae > Dermatophagoides > Dermatophagoides pteronyssinus. Next base: position 4,856,629 of record NW_027461525.1, read on the forward strand.
GATGATGAAGATGTCGAAGATGAGAGGATCGACGATGAATTAGATTTATCTGATTCTTCTTCCTCAACTCAATCGATTGGTTCGGTAGACGAGGAAATGGCTGCGGCATTAGAAAAAGAATTTTTCAATCCTTAATTCACATGAAATAATTGAATAATTTTTTATCATTTATTTTAATCATCATCAAATAAAAATTCATATTCATCTATTTTTTTTTGTTGTACAGTAAAAACAAGATTAATTAATGGAGAAAAAAAATGAAAAATAAAATAATTTGAATGATCAATTGAACCAAAATGTTAAAATAGACGCTACTATTTTAACAAATGAATCAGCAATTTGCCTGCATTCATTGTCAGTTCTTCGAATCACACAAACATCATAATCGGTTTACAGTCTTTGAAATTTTATTCAAATTTATTTTAATCGTTGAAAAGAAAAATGGAGAAAGAATCAAGTGTTATGGTCGAATCAATCAATAATGCTGTGGTCAAAGCTCGTACTAAAATTGGTTCGATGGTGGAATTGCCTTTCACGAAAGTTGTCGTCCATCCACTGGTTTTACTTTCGGTAGTTGATCATTTCAATCGGATGGGAAAAATTGGTAATCTTAAACGTGTTGTTGGTTTACTTCTCGGTTCGATCAAAGGCAAAGGAGTTCTCGATATTTCCAACAGTTTTGCAGGTATCAGATTGACAATCCTAAATTTTTTTTGTATATTTAACATTAATTATTTTTGCAGTGCCATTCGATGAAGATGAACGTGATAGATCGGTCTGGTTTCTAGATCATGATTATTTGGAAAACATGTATGCCATGTTTAAAAAAGTCAATGCCAAAGAACGAATTGTTGGATGGTATCATACTGGGCCGAAATTGCAACAAAATGATATTGCTATTAATGAATTAATTCGAAAGTATTGTCCTAATTCAGTTTTGGTCATCATTGATGCCAAACCAAAAGATCTTGGCCTCCCAACTGAAGCTTATTTTGCTGTTGAAGAAGTTCATGATGACGGTACTCCTACAAATAAAACATTTGAACATTTACTTAGCGAGATTGGCGCCGAAGAAGCTGAAGAAGTAGGCGTTGAACATTTGTTGCGCGATATTAAAGATACAACTCTCGGATCATTATCGCAATTGGTGACAAATCAACTGGTTGGCCTTAAAGGTCTTAATGTTCAAATCCAAATGATCAAAAATTATCTAGATTCGGTTCTGAACGATAAACTTCCTATGAATCATACGATCATTTATCTATTACAAGATATTTTCAATTTAATGCCCGATGTGAATAATAACAATTTTGTCAAATCCTCATTCATCAAAACAAACGATCAAATGTTGGTCGTATATCTGGCATCATTGGTTCGTTCAGTCATAGCGTTGCATAATTTGATAAACAACAAAATCTCAAATCGAGATGCTGAAAAGAAAGAATCCACTCAAACTAAAGATACGAAAAAGGAAAGCGAAAAAGATACCGAAAGTAAAAAAGATGGTAAAAGCAGTGATGATAAAAACAAGAAAAGTAAATGAATAATAAAAATGCAATTTTGAATATTTTTTTCTTCATTGGAATGATTTATTAAAGTAAATTTTTAAATGAAAACAATTTTCTGAAATTTATAAATTATAATGATCATCACATAAATGATATATTATTGCCGCTATTTTTGTTTGAGAAAAAGGCCCATTTTACCACAAATTCTGTAACAACAACAAAAATCGTTAATGTTTTCGAATATTTATGTTGACTTACTCCGACAATTCCTGATGATTATAATGGCTTAAAAATTCTTTAAAATTATAATCAGGATTGTTGGTCAATTCTCTGGCAAAATAGTATAATCCCCAAGGTCCCGGTCCAATTGCGACTAGTCGTTCGAGTAGAACGCGAAAAATGAATTCTTTCAAGTTGTCATATTCTTTGAAAAAATATAACAGAAGACAGATGAAATATTTTGTATCCATATTCGGAAATCGGAGATGGTTGATCATGGCAGAGAAAAGATAATAGAGACCTTAAAAAATGGAAAAATGATTGATTAAAAACCAGAATGTAAATCATTTAAATATTTACGTTCAGAGCCAAAAAATTCTAATAGACATTTGATCATGTTCAAGGATAGCTCTTTATCAATGTTAGCCATGTTAACGTCTCGATTGTCCTTAATAACATGTTCAGTGATCGAATAGAGAATCTTGTTAATGTATTCGATTTCGGTTTGTTTACTTTTGGCTGAATCAAAATATGGTTGCAATTTTTTTAAATGATATAAATGACCAGTTTTAAGAAATACATCGATGTGAATTTTGAATGGTGATTCGGCAATGAAATTACCATCGTAAGGGTAAACAATTTTGTTAAAATTTTCCAAACTTAACGATAATGAAAGAGGACTTGGAAAATTATAGGCTTGAGGAGAAGCACTTAAAACAATGTTATGTAATTGGAATGAATTATGTGGAAGATAATCACAAATCAAAAAGCTGAATTGACTTAAAAAATCGGAAAAATCATGTAGCAAGAGTAGAAACAATTTTACCGTCCCCTGTACGAACAAAAAAAAAATTTTAAAAAAAATCAATCAATAATTATTACTAACCTTGTGCAAATATTTAAAAGATTCGGATTGAATTTGATCGGTTAGATAAAATGATTTCTCAAATTCCAATAAATCCTTGATCAAAAAATAATAATTCTTCCACAATCCTCGTGCATATGGACCGTTTAAACATTGACCGATGAATGATCGATGAGAAACGAATTCCAACCAGGCAAAAGTGAATGAAGGAAAAGTTAATGGTGACATTGACTTGAGAAAATCGAAGAAAATTTGCATCAAAGATAGTTTTGTATTCACACACTGAACATTAGGAATTTTTGTTAAATTGATAGGACTAGAATTGTTGTAGGCATCCAATTCGTCGGTGAATTCTAGGAAAAACAAAACCATTACCCGATAATAGCAAAGCGGATAGAACTTTTGCATGTTATTCTTATGTTCCAAATGAATTTTTGTGGTTAAATCGGTCATAAAACGATCAAGGACATTAATTTTGAATTCAATATCTCTATATTTGATCAAGAACAAAACAAGATATGTGAATGCATCCAAAACACTGAAGCATTTCATATGAATCTTGGAAAGATTCTTTTCGAATCGTACTGTTTCCAATGCTTGTTGACATCGTTGGTAACACATATCAAAGCTCAATTTCAAAAATGCGTATAATGATTCTTCATTTTTCAAAAAATCCTAATAAAAATTAAAAAAAATTATAGAGTGAACATTAGTCAATAAAAAAAAATTCTTACAATTTGGGCAATGAAATTTTGAATGTCTTCATGATTTTTTTGACCTACATGAAAAAAATGGAACCATTTCTCCAGAATGGCTGCCACTTTTACTTGGTCATCCTGATTGTATGATAGCAGATCAACAGATGGTTGCACTTTTTCTTCAGTTAAATCATTTACCGGTAAATTATTAGCTAGTGATACTAGTTTTATTTTCAATTGTGTTGAATCAAATGTGTTATAAAAAGTTGATCTAATCGAATTATTATCAAAATAACTTTTGTTTATATATTTTTGGCCATTATCTTTTTCTTTTAAACGTTTCTCAATATCCGGTTGAATTCGAATGCAGATTTCTTCTATGGATTTTTTAATTAAACATTTTTCAATAAAAATTATGCAACAATTGATATTTTCATGGACAATTCGAAAGATGGTATCTTTAATGAATTTTCTATCACACATTAATTGATGAAGTTTAAAATCTTTGCAAAGAAATTCACAAAGCATATCGGATATGGTTATTGATAACGATTCATGACATTTCATCAATGTATAACCAGTCAATGCGTAACGGGTGAAATTGATGGCCGCATTTCGTAGCTTTTCCGGATCAGATTCAAAAGCAAAATCTTTACGTACAAGAACTTCAACTGCAGTAATAAAAATATTAGGTTTTTCGGCCCAAGTCGACAACCATTCTTGAATAGCTTTGACGATCAATTTTTTGAATATTACGACTAATTCGGGATGACATTGTATTAATCTTAGTTGCGAAGATATTCGTATTTGGTTCACAAGATCTTTGAAAAAATCAATCTCATTCATATGCGAAACTGATTGACCAATGGTTTGTGAAGATATTGGTGTAGGAAAAGCAGAAATTTTTGGTTCTTTTGAATTATCTGATTCGGGACTAATCATTACAAAAGGTTTAAGATATTCACAATACTTTGAAACGGCTTTCTTTTTTTCATTATTCGGACTGATATCTTTGTAATCATCGAGTTCCAATTCCAAAACTTTATACAGTTTTTCAATGTCAAACTTAATCTTCAATTTGGAATCAGGTTTAATGTAGATTTCGGTCAATAATTGAAGTAATGTCATAAGCCATGGATTAGGTGGTCGAAAAACTTTTGATTTACCACAAGAATACAATACCTGAACGACAAACGGTACAACATGGAATGTCAAATTTTTCACATCGGCTTCAATCAAAAGATTGTGTAAATCAAGATAAAGCGAAAGAATTGGCTTGTTTCGTTGTAATGTAACCATTCCAATCCATTTACCAGCAGAATATAATTTTTTCTTGAGATCACTGGATTCAATTTTAAGCAGATACATTCGTATTTTTTCATATGATTTTACCGCTACCGAATCAAAAATTTTAATCGAATCAATTGTAACAAGAAAATCGTAAAAAAGTTCATGGTGATTTGCTTCATTGATCGCACGGCAGGTCAAGATTTCTGAAAGAATTTCATAGTTTCGAATATTTTCACTACAATCTTGTATCAATTGTGTAGCAAGCGATTGTAAATTATTTCTGTCCAAATTATTAAAAATGAAATTTAGACGTTCTCTGAAAAGAAATTCCTGATTATTTGGCAATAAAGATGGCTGTTCTTTTTTTAATGAAGATTGATTTGTAATTCTTTGGCTTTGATTTTCGTCATTATCAGTAGATATTTGAGCAACATTTCCTAACTTGAGCAAATCAGTTGAAAGAAGCTTTTCGAAAAGAGCTGGATATTCTTGAAGTCGGGTTTTACATCGTTCTATCACACGAAGGACAAAGTAGACCAATTTTTGTTCCTTTTTTGATGCATTTATGATATAGTAAAGCTTTTGTAATATGAAAGACAATAAATTAGTATCTACAAGAGAACGATTTATTATGCCACCGATAAGTTCTCCAATGTTTATCAATTCATTTTTTTGATATTTTGATAGAAAATCAAGCTCTTTCAACAATTTTTGAACCATACAATTGAAAATATTTTGGTGTTCACAATCATTTGATTGTTTCATATTTTCAAAAACATTAATAATCTTTTCAAATTGTGCCGGTTTAAGATTGGTTTGAGTGAGAACATTTTTCAAAATTCCAATAGCCAATTGTTGAGTTTTTTTATCGAAAAGATCATCATCAAGTGAATGGTAAGAATTTGACGAAGAAATTCGAAAGGAATTTTGATTATCTTCATTCGATGCTCCTTTAATATTATTGTTAACTGAATCAAGTTCAGCATATATTTTGAACATATCTTTCATATTTGTAGAATAGGTTGCCTCTTTGATCATAGAATAGTAATTCTCTAGACAAGATGTGATAGTACTCAAGGTTTCACGGTGAGAAGGTGTTGCCAATTTTTTTGTTGATTCTGGTTTGGCAGATCTTTGTTGAACATAGAATTTGCAAGCATCGGCAAATGGCTGTCCAATCGTTGTCAATTTATCATTAATCCATTTATCTAGCTTAAGATATTCACGACGAGAAGCTACGGATGCTAAATCAATGACAAATAAATACGATGAATCGTTGAGCAAATGATTTAATGCCTTCAAATCTTGACTAATTTCTAAAATTCTTAAAAGCTTATTGGTCTGCTCATCTGGTGCTGTAGATTGATTATAGAGCTCTACCAATGATTCAAGTAAAATTTTTTGATTGGCTATCAATGTAGTTGAATTAATCGAAGGACCAACATTGCCTGTAGACCAAAGTTTTTGTATGATAAGACTAGAATTATTATGATATGAAGTATTTGAACCAGGATAAATAATTTTCTTGATTGCTTTTATCATTAATGACCGGATCAGTTTTGTATGTTCAGTATTGTTGGCACCGCTTTGTTTTATCAAGGCGAATATTAATAAATCGGGACATTGTTCCAACGGTTTTTGCACAAATAAATCTTCAATCACAGGCAATAATTTCTCCTTTTTGGACAATTCGAGTAGAATCCAATATAAAGCATTATATTTCCAACAAATTGAAGCGAGATCAATTGTTTGCTCATGTAGACATTTTGTCCATTCAGGAACTTCTTTGTTCAAGTTGATTTCCGAACAAGTTTCGAATATCGGCATAATTTTATTGTTTTCAATGCAATATTTGATGAAAGCAAACTGAAAATCAAAATTATGATTCCATGGAATGGTGAAAAAAATACGGCCAACATTTTCGATGCCTGAGATTTGAGAGAATAAAGTACAAATATAATAATAAATTAATAATAAATTACCGACAATAATCACATACCAATTTTATTCGGATAATAAGTTTCACAGAATTTTAAAAAGATTTCAAAATTAAAAAACAAACTTGTTGAATATTTTTGTACAAATAAATATGAATCAATCAATGCAAGAAAATGATTCAGTTCAATCGAATTTTCATGACAACCTTTGATAAAATTTGTAAGATTAACAAATTCAGCATTTTGACAATGATTGAATAAATGTTCACATATCGAAACAGTGTCCAATGAAGAATTTAAATTTAAATCTTTAGATAAATCAAATTGTTCGTTTGTTTCCGATAATATTGAATCGGATTCCATTTCGAACAATAACGACGATGATGAAAGACAAACAAAACATAAAGATCAAAACGCATTAAACAAACAAAACACACACTGAAAAAAAGTAAAGTGGGTTAGTACTAACCCAAATGGGTTGGGGCGCGTGGGCACACCATTTTGGGTTAGTACTAACCAAAAATGGTTAGGATCAATTTAGTTGCAACCAAATGGTCTCATAACCTTTTTGGGTTAGTACTAACCCTGATTGCAACCAAATGGTCTCCTAACCTTTTTGGGTTAGTACTATCCCAATTATCCCCCTTTTTATCCTCCCCAAATAATTTAACCCCATATTAATTAAAATTTAATTGATTTTATTAAAATAATTAATTAATTAAATTAAAAATAAAAATTGTTTATATTTCATCTTCCGATTGTACTCGTCTTTTCGTGCTATTCATAATTCCAAAAGTGAATGTCCAAATTTCAAAGATAATCCGATAAAACAGGTTGCCAATATCCAATATCAGTGATTGATACCAATGTCCATCAACTATGATCGATAGCTATATCCATTCCAACAAATGATAATGAGATATAATGGTAAATACCTGATGGAAAAAAATATAAGCTGTCAGTTTGTTAATTTCATTTAATCAATCACATACCATTCATTATCAATTCAGTTAGTGGCCAATTTTGTCTGTCGATTTAATTAGATGTCCAATAGTTACCAGCGTCATATATCACTGTCCACGATCCTTATCTCGCTTCATGACCGTTCCAACAAATGATGAGATATAATGGTAAATACCTGACGGAAAAAAATATAAGTTGTCAGTTTGTTCATTTCATTTAATCAATCACATACCATTCATTATCATTCCAAATCGATGTCAATTGTGCCGATATTCGACTGATTTAATCATATTTGTCGATTGTTATGTTGGTCACAAAGTTTCACCCGACACCGAATTCAATAGGAAATAGTTCAGACCATGTTCTCTAATCCTAATCTAACCTAGCCTATCCTATTGTTGAACATTATCAAACTATTCTTGATTCAGATGCCGATGAACAATAAAACCAACAAATCAATCTGGAATATGATAATCAATCGAATATTGTTTCGACATTCATTAGTAAAGACTTGAGAAACTAAAGTGAAAGGTATTATATGGATTAGATTTCAAATTTACCTGGATTATTACCAGCAGTTTTATTTGGAAGCATGTATTTTCCTCACCAATTATCCATAGACTTTTGCCACGTCGAATTGTATGCTAAAACGAAGGAAAATTGTGATCATTTTCATGTTACTCAAAATGATAACATTACCTTTATTGATTTACTGGAAATGTTAATTAGCAACATAATGAAACTGAAAAAATAAACTGGAAAAGATGTGATTAAATGAAAGTTTATTTAAAATGAATTACCATTTGATAATTACAAACTTGAATAAATGCCATCGAGAAAATGATCATTGTTCGTCAATTACATCAGAGCTCGTTCAAACAATTTTCATCAATTTCGTGGTCAATTTTTAATCTGAAACAAATAAAAGCATAAACAAAGATAATCTTTAATCAATAAAAGTGGTTGTTCCAAAAATTTGGACCAAAATCAATGATTAAAATGGAAAAAATAACTTATAAAATCAACCAGAAAAAAAACGTTCGAAAAACAACCGTCACCAAAAAAAGTTCGAAATAGAATGACGAGGACAAACGATTTTGACGACCGTTGAAACGAACTTTTGAAACTTGCATTCTGATTGGACGAGAAAAAGTATAGAAAATAGTTACCACTAGCCGCCACTATCCGCGTGAGAAATTTTACGCGCTAAAACGATTTACACTATCAAAAGTGCAGGCCGTATTTGTATTGAAAATAGTTAGCATTTGACTATGCGCAAATGATCATTTGTCGAACATGAGAAATTTTTGAAAAAATGCATTATTATTTTCCATAGACTTAACATTGGCAAACATTAACAATTAATTTTATTATCATTATTTCCAACTTGTGAATTGATGTATTTTAGAGATAATGAATCCTCTTGAATCGATGGACCACATAATAAAAAATATTTTTGATTCCAAAAATAACCAAGAGTGAATTAGGAGATATGTTTGACAAACCTAACATGACTCGGAATGATGAAAATGAAGATATGTTAATCCATGTTAGTCACATAAGAATTCTGTTGATAATTTGTTGTGAAACGAAAAAGGCGCCAAATTCATTCACAAATGGAGAAAGCGATCAATTTACCATAACAAACCTAACATTACCAGGAATAACAAAACGATTCATATCAATCGCATAAGAATCGTGTCGATAATTTGTTCAAAAGAAGAACCTTCAAACTTTGTCATGAATCGAAAGAACTGCGAATTCACTGAAACAAGAATCATGAAAATGTTGAAACAATCCATGTTAATCACATAAGAATTGTGTCGATAATTTGTTGTGAAACGAAAATAGCGCCAAATTCATTCACAAATGGAGAGAACGACAAATTTACTGCCACCAAACTAACTCAAACAAGAATCTTTAAAAAAAGAATACGATCCACATTGATCATATTAGAATAGTGTCAATAATTTGTTCAAAGTAAGAAAACGCGCCAAATTTATTCAAGAACAGTGAGAACGGCAAATTTCAACCTTACATGATCAAGAATCTCGAGAATACAAATACGATCCACATTGCTCATATCAGAATTGTGTCGATAATTTGGTCAAAAGAAGAAAACGCGCCAAATCGATTCACGAATAGTGAAAATGTTAAATTTGCCAAACCAATCTTAACATTATCAGAAATAACAAAACGATCAATATTAATCATAAAGAAATTGTGTCGATAATTTGTTCAAAAGAAAAAAAGCGCCAAATTAATTCACGAATAGTGAAAACATCAAATTTATCAAACCAAACCTAACATTAACAAGAATCTTGAAAATACCAATACGATCCACATTGATCATATTAGAATTGCGTCGATAATTTGTTCGAAGATAGAAAACGCGCCAAATCCATTCAGGAATATTAAAAACGTTAAATTTATCAAACCAAACTTAACACAAACAAGAATTTTGGAAATAAGAATACAATCCACATTGATCATATTAGAATAGTGTCGATAATTTGTTCAAAGTAAGAAAACGCGCCAAATCATTTCACGGATAGTGAAAACGACAAATTTCAACCTAACATGATCAAGAATCTCGAGAATACAAATACGATCAACACTGATCATATCAGAATTGTGTCGATAATTTGGTCGAAGGAAGAAAACGCGCCAAATCAATTCACGAATAGTGAAAATGTTAAATTTTAATTTGCAAACAAGAATCTTTAAAATTCAAATACAATCCACATTAATCGTTTATGAATTCTGTCGATGATATGGTCAAAGAAAGAAATGGCGCCAAATCAATTCATGGAATAAGAAAACGACAAATTCAACGGATCAAACTTAACATGACTGAATGAAATGCATGTTGCTGAACAGTTAGAAAATGCAAATTAATTAGTTCGATAATTTAATAAGGTCCATCAATCAATCATTAGGCTATATCAGGGGTGACCAATTGGGTGGTCATTTTAGATTGGAAATTTGGATTTGCTGAAGAAGGATATTCTTCATGTTAGATTGGAAATTTGTATTTGTTATGAAAAGATATTCTTCATGTTAGAATACCAATTTGGATTTGCTGAAGAAGGATATTGTTCATGTTAGAATATCAATTTGGATTTGCTGAAGAACGATATTCTTCATGTTAGAATACCAATTTGGATTTGCTGAAGAACGATATTCTTCATGTTAGATTGGAAATTTGGATTTGCTGAAGAACGATATTCTTCATGTTAGAATACCAATTTGGATTTGCTGAAGAACGATATTCTTCATGTTAGAATACCAATTTGGATTTGCTGAAGAACGATATTCTTCATGTTAGAATACCAATTTGGATTTGCTGAAGAACGATATTCTTCATGTTAGAATACCAATTTGGATTTGCTGAAGAACGATATTCTTCATGTTAGAATACCAATTTGGATTTGCTGAAGAACGATATTCTTCATGCTAGAATACCAATTTGGATTTGCTGAAGAACGATATTCTTCATGTTAGAATACCAATTTGGATTTGCTGAAGAACGATATTCTTCATGCTAGAATACCAATTTGGATTTGCTGAAGAACGATATTCTTCATGTTAGAATACCAATTTGGATTTGCTGAAGAACGATATTCTTCATGCTAGATTACCAATTTGGATTTGTACCATGACAAACCTAACATAAAAAAGAATCTTGAAAATGCAAATTCAATCCACATTGTTCATATCACAATAGCGTCGATAATTTGTTCAAAGAAAGAAAACGCGCCAAATCATTTCATGAATTGAAAAAATGACAAATTTCAACTTAACATGAATAAGAATTTCGCAAACGCTGATACGATCCGCATTCGTATGTCAATAGATTTTTAATTATTATTCTTTAATTGTATTATTATTTTTATTTTTATTTTCAATTTGTATTTTACTTATTTGTATTCAAAATCACTACTTTAAATAATTATTATCAAATTCATATGTAAATATTTATGTCTGTTACAAGTACATGAAATTCTTAAATAAAGCAATGATCTTATTTTTGCACAATCCGGAATATTATCTGCAATGTGAATTGATTGATGGTCATTCGTTAATAATTATCGATTTAGTTGACCAAGTCCGTTTGATGGGTGAAAATAACTTCCATTTCGGCAATATGATGATTTTTTTCTATCAATTAATAAAAATAACAATTAATATTCATTAATTAATGGTTGCAATTTTTTCTAACCCACTTAGGTTAGTACTAACCGTCATTACTAACCCAAAATAGTTAGTACTAATCACTTAAGGTTAGTACTAACCGTTGATCATAACCCATATGGGTTAGTACTAACCTTTGAAATAACCCATTCAGGTTAGTACTAACCGTCATACTAACCTTAAGTGATTAGTACTAACAGTTCTGAGTTAGTACTAACCTAAATTGGTTAGAGAAAATAACCCAAATAGGTTAGTACTAACCTTACTTTTTTCAGTGACACTCGCACACCCAATGAAATTGGATTCGAAAAAAAAATTATTAAATGACAGAAAAAAAAACGAAAACGAAAAAAGTTGTTCGAAACGGAGAAATGTTGTTTGACTTGTTGAGACAGAAAAAAACTGTTTTGATACAATGCTTGTGATAACTATGCTGCGCATGATTTTTATATTTCACACAAGTCATTCACATAGACAGTTAGACAATGAATCGAACGTTTTTTTTTTTTTTTTGAATTTCAATTTTTTTTAATAATAATAATTATTAATAATTAAAATAATCAATCAATCAAATTCATATTCAAAAAATTCATATCAAGATTTTTTCCTTATATGTCTAAAATGTTTGATATATGCTTCGACCAATTTATTGATTTTTGATGGATTAATTTCACCACTTTTGCTATGACAAATCTGTTGAAATTGAAATTGAAATTTAAAATAATGAAAAAGAATAAAAAAAATTTATTACAAACCTTTGGAACAGCTTTACGTAATATATTTTTATATTCATCTTTGTTGATTTTCTTTTTCTGATAATATGGTTTCAATGCTAGTTTTACTTCTTCGATCACTCGTTCTTGACGGTTTAATTTTTTCAAAAACTTAAACGAAAAAAAAATTTGATTTCCAAAAATTCATAATAAATGATCATAATGTAAATAATACCTTTTCTTTTATCACCATATCAACAGCAGAGGTTGGCTGTCCATCGGAAAATTTACCTTTCGGTTGTTTCGAATGTTTACTTTTAGCATTACCGTTAGATTTGATATTGGAATTGCTATTCGATTGAAGTCTTGATGAATTTGTTTTTAGGATTTGATCCCAAATTTCTTTCACGTTGGCCAATGATGATGAATGATTAGATTGTGTCTGAGATTCGATTGGAGATAAACTATTTGGAGAAACTACATCCATATCGACGATTTCAATGATATCATGATTGGTTGTCTTTTCTTTGAGCGTCGATGAGGCTCCTTTTAATTGCGATTTCCCGCTTATATTACCAGTCTTGCTATTCGAAGAATTATGATTTTGTTGTTTTAAAGTCTGGGCATATTCTAGAATTTGAGTAAAATTGCTTAGTGAAGCTAATTTTGCAGCAACATTTGATCGACTGGAAGATTCAATAGAATCTTTCGAAATTGACTGCAAAAAATACAATTATCGAAAAAATTTAATTAAAATTTATAATCTTGAGGCTTACCAAAAGTGAACTTTTTAAAGTAGATTCAAAGCTTATCTTTTCCATATTTGGACTTTTCGAATGATCAGAATGATCAGGACTTTGTAAAGGCAACTCTGGATCGTAAAAGTCACTATCTTTGGCCATGTCAAGATTCGTTTCAAAAGTTTTAGCCGATTGAAATTCACCAGTTGATTTGATTGCCGATGTTGATGATTGTTTTGATCGTGTTACGGTGTTGGTCATCAACACTGGTGATTGAGATTCGTCTTGAGTGGGTGTAGGCAAAAATGAATCATCATTGAGGAAAATATCATTATCGTCGAAATCTGATAAGTTTCCTATTCTATTTTCGACATTTTTTGTGATAACCGAAGCCGATGTTTGATTGTTTTTCTCACTGTTAGGTATTATCTTTGGTAAGAATTTAAGTTCATCGGAGAATACGTTTTTCAAATCCGAAGATGATAAAGTAGTTTTAGATTTGTCATCGTCAAAATGGAAATTTATTGGCGATGAAATGGAATCATCGCTTAATTTTCCCAACAATGAATCATCAGAATGTGAAAGTTCTGGACTCATTGTTTCGATCGTATTACTTTTGTTAAGTTTCACATCCTTCTTGGGTTCATCACATTTTTCAATTGTTTGATTTTCTTCTTGTTTTTTGAAATTTACATTTATGATGATTTTGTCACCTATAGGTAAATAATTATAAATTGGTGATAAAATGTTATAAGCCATACAAACCTTGAGCGAAGATTTCCTTGGAATCGATCTTCGAATACGATTGGAATAAATTCGATTTTTTCTCCACACATTTCTTCTCTTCACTATGATGATGATGACCAGAAATGGTACCCGAAGAACTATTTTCCAAATCATGCTTATGACGATGATGATGACGATGATGATGATGATGATGATGATGGTGACGATGTTTTTTTGCACTTGAACTAGATTCATCTTTTGTTGATGAATCTCGTAAACGATTGTCATTATTATTTTTATTAGATGAGGATTGATTGATTTTTACATTTGATGATGATGATGATGGCTGTGGACAAATGATAGCTTTCGATTCCAATTTTGGATGCTCATTTTTGGAAAATTTTCGATGACGATCATATCGATCATCATGATTATAATCCAGATCACTGTGTTCATGTTTTTTGCTGCTATAATCTTTCGAATGAACGGGTTTCGATGTAGTTGTCTCAATCGTTTTTGATCGTTTAGCTGCCGATGTTGTTGTTGTTGATGATGATGATAATTCTTTATTCTTATGAGCAAGTGGTCTCCCATGCTTACAGGTTCTGATTTTAGCTTCGGATGAAGTAGAATTTTTCGGTGAATTTTTTTTAATATCTGGCTGTTTTGTCGGAATTTTAGTTTGCGTTTCATCTTTCACTTTAGGAACAGGTTTTTTAATTTTAACTGATTCAATAATATCGGGAAATATATCTTGATTTTCTTCGTCTTTTACTTTTCGTAACGAACTTTGTAATTTTGAAGAAATTTCCTGCTTTTTACTTTCTAATTTAGGACGATTATTGTTCATGGATTTTTCATTTTTTCTATCAACGTCGCAATGAACTTTTTCAAATTTTTCTTTCGATTCTGATTTTGATTTTTGGTTTGATTCAGAATTAGCTCCAATTGCTTTCCATTTGGGTCCGGAATTTTTCGATGTTTCATTCATTTCAGGATAGATAGGGACCCATTTTTTCGACAACGGAACATCATCATCATTATTATTCGAAGACTTATTTTTATCACTCAAAAAATTTGTCTTTAATACGATGGGCATTTTTATGGGAAAATGTACATTGATGCCACCTTGTTGAGCTACCAATTGTTTCAATTCATTTACTTCATCACGATCATCTTCATCTTCCGAATTATCACCAAACAGATCATTGATTGAGGGACGTCGTTTAAGTTTAGCTTGCTGAGATTTTTTCGAAACTTTTGTTTCAATATTTTTAATACTGGTATCATTTTTGGAATTTTCTTCACCACTTTCAGAAAGATTTTGTGTTTGATTGATATCACTTTCAATTTTCAATAATTTATCATCTTCAATATTGGCTACAGGTTCTTGTGGTTGTTTAAGTTGATTATTGCCATGATTTTCATCATTTTCGTCGTTAGCATCATCAGGATGGTTCTCATCTAAATCTTTGTTATTATCATCTTGTAATGATTCAATGTCGCTATACATTTCTATATCAATGTTTTTATCATCATCATCATTGTCAATAGTTAATGAAACAACTGGTGATGGTTTTATAAAGCTAATATTGTCTGTATGAGTAGTTCTTTCTTGATGCGCCGTTGATGAAGATGAGGATGAGGATGAGGAAGATGATAAATATGAATTCCCTGATAATGATGATCGCCTATCTGAACTATGATTTTTACAACTATTGCCATTATTTGTTGATGATGATTGAGGTGGTGATGATGAATGATTTGGCGAAGAATTATTTGGACATTGGCGAATCGAATTGTTTGATGATGAAGATTCTGCTTTGAGATAAACTCGACCATCACGAGCAATCGACAAATCTGATGATGAAGCATGTAGTATCTCTTGAGAAGTCATAATTTCACTTAATACATCAATATTGGAAGAATCTCGTATCTGTAATGATAATGGTTCGGTGGGTGTTTTAATTAATGATTTATTATTAACAAAAATATGATGTCTTGTATTTGTTAATAATCCAAGGCTTCCTGCAGACGAACCATCAACAGCGCCACTATCGAATAAATCATCATTATAGGAACTAAGATGATTCATTTCCAAACCATAACCAAACATTGAAAGACCACTGATACCACTAAACTGACGAATTTCTGAAAGCGATCGAGTTTGATTGATTGGTTTGGAAACAGGCAATCCGAATGGTGATTTAGGTTTACAAACAAGACCCAGTCTAGTTGCTAAACGTGATCGTGGATCAGCTGCTGGTAATCTTTTCATTGATAATTTTGATTTTTTTGTACGTTTCCTATATTTTCTTCGTCGAGTTCTTTTCGTTTTCGTTTTATTAGAAGTTTTTGTCTTTGTTGTTTTTCTTTTTTTCGTAGTTCTCCTTCGTCTTCTTTGTTTTGTTTTACGTTTAGTTTTTGTCGTTCGAGTACCAACATTCGAACGTCTAGCAAGAATTCGATTTCGAACCCGTTCGAATGTTCCGGTACGTGCTATTGCTCTTCGTTGTGCTAATCGACGTTGATTATTCTCTTCGTTTGCATCATCACCAAACAATCGTTCAAAACAATCCGGACAAAACCATTCATCGACTGGTATTGTTTCCAATGGTGGAACTAAACATTCACAATGATAACCAAAATCGCAACCATCACAAAGTAATAAACGATCTTCACGATCGCAACGACCACAAATTTCACAATATGTAACATCATCATTATCGATTGTAACTATTTCGAGAACAGATTTTTTAGCAATTGGAACCTAAATATTAAAAAATAAAAAATAAATTACAAATTTTAAAAAAATTTTGTTTTTTATAATTTTTTTTGTAAATATTGTATCTCAGATTGAAAACTAATAATATTCATTTCAATATTTGCATTATAATCACAATAATTGGATTAATATATTGCAAATATTTATCCAAAGTATGCGCAATTATTTTGATCATCATTTTTTTTAAATGAATGGAATTTGATCGGAATTCACTGTTAAATGATAATAATAATTACCTTCATTACAATTTCACCATTAATTGTTCGTCGAACTATAATGAATGAAAATGATTTTCTATCCACTGGACAGGTGTTAATTTGCTAAATAAATAAATAAAATTGGTTTAAAAAATAAATTACAAATTCTGAGAAAAAAAAATATTCGAACCTTTCCCCATTCTTCAATACATTCGAGACAAAAATGATGCATTGTTTCACATGAATCAGGACTACCAATATCTTGACCTTCGAATATATTCAAACAAATATAACAAGTTGGTGTACTATTTGGTGATAATGGCATCATTATTTCAGTTGATATATTTTCCTGATCACTTTCAGTATCATCACCATCATCATTATCATCATCAATTTCGTCCGTAGAATCGTTATCATCTGATTCAGTCACATCATCGTCGTCATCATCATCATCATCATCATCATTATCATCATCAGTATCTTCATTATCATCATTATTATTATTATTATTATTATTATGGTTTAAATTTGTAAATTCTTCATTATTAATGATTGATGTTGTCGTTGATGATGATGATTCAACAATATCATCTTTATCATCTTTTAATGATTTATCTTGATTATGCATTACAATTTATAAATTATTATTATTTTTTTATGAATGAATGAAAAAATCCTTATTATCAAGAATTCAGATGATAAAAATTTATAAAAACAATAAAATATTGAAGAATAATTATACCGACTATCCAAAGAAATTTTTTTTTTTTTTTTATGTGTGTGTTTTGGCCACAGAGTGGGCTTGTGCTTATTTTTCATTATAAATGATGATGAAGGAAGAGTAATAAAGAGAATGAGAGAGAGAGAGAGAGGAGGACAGAGGAATTATTCATAAACGTTAGGACAAAATTTTTTTCCAATTCAAAAATTCGAATGTTTTTTTTTGTTTGGTTCCAAGATTCGAATTCGAACGATATCGAACTGAAAAAAAATTTTGATAAAAAATTTTTTTTTGTTTTTTTTTCTCGAACATCATGCCCGAAATGGATAATAAAAATATTCATAAACAAATAAACGATGAAAATAATAAAGCAAATATTCGTAGTGATTCAAATGATTCAATAAAATTATTGAATCATTTGGATGATCTAATGACAATGTGTGAAGAAAAACTTCAATCATTAACAATTGAATTGATTCACATTAATGGTAATAATTCTTTTATTTTTTTTTGTTTTTTTAATAATAATTTTGTCATATCTGTATTTTTGTTTACTATAGCTATTATGTTTGAATTGAACCAACCATGAAATCATTGTTACACGAGGAATAATTTTCTTATTTATAAACCTTTTTCATAAAAATTACTTGTTGTTTAAATAATCAAATTTTTTTGCTGTTGTTAATGTTATCATCATTATTTATGAATTTTTTTTTGTTGAAAACACATCTCTTAAGATGTTAAAAACAATAAAATGACTATACAAAATTATTTGTAATAGTATTTTTCCAAAGAAGAAAAAAATTTCTGTGCGCGAGATAACAGACAATCCTTGTTGTTGTGTATTATACGTCATTGGCAAAACAAGACAAGAAAAAAAATTGAAATTGTGCAATTGTCTTTGCTTTTCCCATATTGAGTGTATGCCAAAAAAAACACATCATCATCATCATCATGTTATGATTGTCAAAAAATATCAAACTTTAGATCAATCAAAACATTTTAATGATTTGATAAGTGGGTGTTGTTTTTGTTTTTTGCCCATATAAACATTCGATCAGCAATCAATCAGTTTCATTTTGTTTTAATTTCTTTTTCTTTTCTTTTCTTTGATTTAAGTCTTTTATTTCAAATCACATAAATTTTGTTTTAAAAAAATGGTTCAGCCAAGGTAAATTCATTGTTTCTTTAATTAGTTTGGTTTATTTTATTTTTACCAATTTTGATTCTGTATAGCACATTTGATTTAGGACCACATACATTGAAAATTTCTCGAACATTACATCAAATTAATCGTAATCGTTTAGTTGAACGATTACGTTCGGATAAAAATGTTCCCGATCATTCGATGATTGTATTGCAAGGTGGAAAAACTCAAAACAATTATGATACGGATACTGAACCAGTATTTCGTCAGGAATCCTATTTTCATTGGACATTTGGTGTTGGTGAGCCTGATTATTATGGAGCTATTGATCTAACCACTGGTAAATCATACTTGTTTGCACCGAAATTACCCGATTCATATGCTATTTGGATGGGCAAGCTATATACTTTGAATGATCTTGTCGATCGATATAATGTTGATGCTGTTTATTATACCGAACAGGTATCTTCCCCCTTTTTTTTCATCGTTAGATTTTCCAATCAACTCACTCTACATTCTAAATCTATCATTTCTATAGATATGTCAAGTTTTGTCTGAACTTAAACCTCAAGTGTTGTTGACGTTGAAAGGTTTGAACACTGATTCCAATTTGGAAACGTTCGAAACTCAATTCGATGGAATTGATGGATTTAAAATTAACAATTCATTATTGCATCCTCATATGGCAGAATTACGTGTGTTCAAAACATCACAAGAACTTGATGTGATTCGTTATGCGAATAAGATTAGTAGCGAAGCCCATGTTGAAGTGATGAAGTCAATGAGGCCGGGCATGACCGAATATCAATTGGAATCCATATTCCTTCATTATTGTTACTTCAATGGTGGAGCACGGCATGTATCATATACATGTATCTGTGCAAGCGGATCTAATGGTGGTGTTTTACATTATGGACATGCGGCGGCGCCAAACAACAAAACTATCCATGATGGTGATATGTGTACATTCGATATGGGATGTGAGTATTACCGCTACTCATCGGACATCACTTGTTCTTTTCCTGCCAATGGAATATTTACGCCTGATCAAAGAATTATCTATGAAGCAGTGCTCAAGGCTAATCGAACTGTTATGAACGCCGTCAAGCCTGGTGTGTCTTGGAGAGATATGCATCTGTTGGCCGAAAAGACTCAATTGGAACAAATGTTAAAACATGGCTTGCTACAGGGAGATATTGATGAAATGATGAAAGCTAGACTGGGCTATTTCTTCATGCCTCATGGACTGGGCCATCTGCTCGGTATCGATGTACATGATGTCGGTGGCTATCTTGATACGTGTCCACCTCGTAGCAATGAGCCAGGATTACGGCAACTTCGTACAGCCAGGATTTTAGAGAAAGATATGGTATTGACCATTGAACCAGGCATTTATTTTGTTGATGCATTACTTGAACAGGCTCAAAATGATCCTCAACTAAGCAAATTCATTGTATGGCCTGTGATTGACCGATTTCGATCATTTGGAGGGGTATGATTCATTTGAATCTAAATTGTTCAATGTTTTATTAATTTTTTTTTTTTTTTTTTTTTTTTTGGTTAGGTTCGAATTGAAGATGATGTGGTTATTACGGCTGATGGTTGTGAACTTTTGACCAAAGTTCCACGTACTGTTGATGAAATCGAAGCTATTATGGCTGAAGGTCGAAAAAAAGAAATAAAATTTCCGCAACAAACATTATTAAAAAATGGCAAATAATCTTTATTTTTCCTAGGCATCCGGTTATCTATATTTGTTTTTATCTAATTGACAAACTGTTTGTATGCAATGAAATAAAATAATCCATATTTTTTTCCTTCGGTGTTGATCAAAATCGAAAAACAAAAAATCCGACCCGATCATATATCCCAAATTTAGACCACAATCGACAAATTGAAAAGCGGGAGTATGCGTTAGCAAATAATATTGTACCATAACGATGATTATGATCATGGGAAAGTCATCATCACGATCATTGCCATCACACACACACACACATACATCCACAGCCATTGATGTTGATGATGGTGAGAATGATAAGAGGGGGGAAAGATTATTGTTCGAAACTAACCAACCGACGACAACGACAACAACGATGACGATCAAATCGATGAAACGCGCATACATTCATACACACAAAAACCAAATATAATAGTTTTGAATGTGAAGAGATGATTGAGATCAACTGCCAGCTGTCCCTGCCAACCAGAAAAAAATCGAATCAGTCCATTGAATAATACACAAACAACAACAGCCCTAGGTGTGCAAAATGGTATTTTCCATCGTTCACTATCATCATTTCCCTATGGATCACTTGCATCCAATTCTCCATTTTTCTATTTGATAGTTTTTTTTTGTTTTGAAGGATTCAATCCACGACAACAATCACCGTCATCGTGGTCGTGGCCATCATCATCATCAAATCCATAGATGTACCTAAGAGAACAACTTTGGTGCTGCTGTTTCCGCCCGTTTTTTCGTTTCTTCTATTTCATTTTGCCATCTTCATCAAATGAGAATGGAACGATCAGCCAAAAAAAGCAGAGCAGAGCAGTAACCGAATGACAAAAAAAAAATATCCATCCACTACTGAAAACCGTACACACAAATACATACAATTAGGGATACAGTTATCAGTAACAGCCACTGAATGTTCCAACAACCAAAAAAAAAAAATGATCATCTTCCCCTCTTGTAGTTGATTTTGTTTGAATCGTCGAATTCGTTCATCGACTCGACGTTTAACTATCCAACTGTTAATATGAGATCAGAAAGTTGTTGGAACAGCAATGGAACAAATATAGTTCCCGCTGTATGTGTATGGACACAGAAAAAAAAACTAATGATGATGATGATGAGAAGTGGTGCTTTGGTCTGTGTGTGTGCATTTTATATGCCTGAAGAATAAGGGTAGTGAATGAAATACTGTGTAACGTTGTGTATACAACAACAACAACAACAACAGCAGAAGAAGAAACAGAGATTGTGTCCAATAATACTATCTACTTTGTTTGTGTAAAGAACAACGACTACTGATGAAATAATTTCGAAATAACAACAAAACGGAAACGACAGACGGACTGGTGAAAATAGAAAAAAGAAAGAAAAAAAAATTTCAGTGTGTTGTTGGTTCCCTTTGTCAATCGGCCAATACATCCAATCTAACCATTCGATTCATCCAATGATCTTTTCTTTCTCTCGATTTCTTTCTTTAATGATTAACATTATTCAATTTTTTCTTTCGGACAGATCAATTGGGATTTTTTTTTTGTTTCTTCTTGTAACTATGGTATTTTCAATAAGAATCAAACTTTGAAAGAAACTTTGTCCTTTGTTTGATGAATATTATAATTGATTCTAGTGGAAATACCTGAAGAATTTTTTTGTTGTTGTTGTTGTTCTGGAAAATCATTTATTTCTGGAACCAAGAATCTTTTTTTTGTTTTGAGACATAAATCAATACGCAGCTGCTTTGTGGTCTCATAATTTTTTTTGTGTGTGTGTGTGCGTTTGTATAAATTTTATTTCTTGTCTCCTTGTTGTCTCGTCATCATCTCTCCAATAATAATCATCATCATCGACTACAAACGGCAACATTGTAGTAATATTATTTGTCGTTGCCATCATCATCATCATCATCATCATCGCTATCCTCGCCACTATTCAACCATCAATTTGATGATTGTTGTTTAGGGATAGCAGCAGCATTTATTCTCCAAACTACCACCATCATCATCATCATCATCAACAATATCAACATACACCATACTATCATCATAATCATCGACATCGCCATTGCCATCACCATCATCATCAGTAATTCAATTTTTTTTTCTTTTTTTTTTGATCATCGTCGTTAAGTTTTCGACGACACGGTTGCTGAAGCCGATACACACTCACACACACACACACAATCATCAACGAAACCGAAGTTACCAACCAACCAACCAACTAACAAAATCATCATCATCATAATAGCACTACCATAGCATTATCATTCATTTATTGATCGTGATCTTCGTCAGGGCAGCCATAATCATCATACAATTTGTGGTAACTGATTTTTTTTCTATTTTGCATCATCGAATCTATAGACATTAATCGATGATCAACATTTCATCAACATAGAAAAGTATGGATAAATGATAATAATGATGCCACTATCGCTCGAGCTCACTTTTTATTTTCCTCAAATGTTTAATGATTTAAACAAATCGCATTGTGTTTCATCATTATTCTAATTGATACAACAACAACAACATCTGCTCCATCATCAAATCGTTTGTTTGTCGTTTTGATCTTCAAAATATAATGAATAAAATGATAATGATTACAAAATAAAATATACTGATTAAAAATAAGTGAAAAGTATTGTTACCTTAAAAATAGAATAGTATTCAATTATCCATTAACTTTCTAACCACCTTTGGTGGTCAAACCACAACAACAACAACAACAAAATAAACGACGGTATGCGCTGTGTGCCGCAATAAACCAAGGCATTGAAGACTGGTATTATTGTTCAAACTTCGAATTGTTCAATTGTTCGATCATCATCATCATCATCAACATCAATGCTGCACCACTACATCGGCATTGTCGAGCCATATATGATTATTTTCTGTAATAATAATATATTTTTTTTTGTTTTGTTTTGTTTCCATATAAACTTTCATTTTCACTTGGCACACATTGTCACGTTTGATTGTGCCGGAAAAATCGAATTTCAGCAATTTGTCGAAGAAAAAAAAAATTCGTATATTCACAACCAACTTTGATAATTCTGAATGATTGTTTTTTTTTTTGTTCTTGATATAATCTTTTAAGATTCTAGTTTGTTGTTGTTGTTGAAACAAACAATCTCATATATGATAATGCAATTGATCTTTGATTAGAAAAAATTCTTTTGTTTTTTTTTGGAATTTATTCATCAGCAAAAAAAACTTTGATCAGGCTGATCTGTTGTTTCGAAAATAATATTGTGCCTGATTCCTAATTTTTTCACCATCATTTTACTCAATACATTCCATCAAAATCACGATATACAAACTATAGAGTAGCAAAGTCATCATCATCATCTCGTAAGAGCCCAGCTTATTATTGTGGTGATCATTAATAAAAAAAACAGAAATACAAGCACAGTACAAAATATAATCATCAAAAATGTCATTCAAAAATACACCTCCTTCTGCTGTATCAACAAAACTAACATTTCCATGTACCGAATGCAATTTCGAAGCACAAAGCGCTCGTCAACTATCTCGTCATAAAGCTGTAACACATACTCAAAATGCTCTTAAATGTGTCTTATGTCCATTCGTAACGGTTAGTAACACATTTTTTTCGAATTTGATGTTAATCGTTTTTTGTTGTTGTTTTGTTTTACAGGCATATCAAACTAATCTTTTACGTCATCGAAAAGATGTTCATGGAATTTGTGGTTCCAAAGGTAATTTGTTGTCATTTTTGTTTGTTGATTATTTCAAAAAAAACAAAACGAATTCTCTTTCAACTCACAGGTAATAAAAGCTGTAAATTCTGTGGTTTTGTTTCCGAAGACAATGATACATTGATTCAACATCAGATTGAATTTCATCAAGATATTCTCAAAACAGCTCAAGCAAAATTTGCTAAAGAACTAGTCTCGGCTGGTGGTGAAGAAAATGTTGCCGATTTTTCTGCAAATTTCGAATCAATGAGCGAAGATTTTCTAAACAATAAAAACAATTCTTCTAACACGACAAACATTGTTCAAACTGGTAATAAAAAACGAACAGCAAAAAATCTAGATAAACATCAACAAAATAATTTCAAATCATCTACAAATTCGACAAAATCGATGATTGCTAATAATAATAATAATAATAATGATGATGATGATGTAGACGCCAATGATGAACAAACAGAGTTTGAAGAATTTTGGAAAGCAGGTTTTATTGATCAACAATATGACGATCATTCAAATTATTATGGATCACATACAGTTCCACTAATCACAATGAATACAGCTGAAATTGCACAAAACGAAAGTGTACCAGCATCATCACGTTCGAGTACACCAAAATCTCAATCATCATCAAATGTTATGAACGTCAATAATATAAGTAACAACAACAGCTTACATCATCACATGAATAATAATAATAATAGCAGCATTGCAGATTTGCCTGCCACAAGAATCCGTCGACAATACAACTGTAATGATTGTGGATTTCGTACTGTCAATCCTCGTGAATTTCTATATCATCGTCGTGATGGCCATGGATATAAAGTCAAAATTGTTGAATGTCCATATTGTGTTTATGCTTGTCAATATGTTCAGAAATTACAAAGGCATTTACTTTTGGTACATAAACTTACATCTGTCATGGATTCACCATCTGAACAAGGAGGTGCCAATGGTGAATTAGAACAATTACTTGTCAAACGAAAATATCGACGAACATCTCGCCCAATCGAATCAAATTCAATCGAACAAAATGTTAATCATTTAGAAACGATTAATGATGATGCAGCATGTATGTTTTACTTTTCCAAAAGATTTTGTATCCAAAATTAATTCACATTTTTTTTTGCTATTTAGCACCACCGAATGATGATTACGAACAAAATGATCGAGCTCCTGATTTTGAACCAATGAATAATTTTGAAATGAATCTAAATGAATACCATGAGATGATTGAAGATGCTGAAATGGAATCGAATACTAGCAACAATGATTCTGGTACATTTTTAAATTCTTTTTTTTATACTAAATTTACTAAATGTTTATTTTATTTATAGATGATAAAAAATTCATGTTCAATTTGGAATGTTATATTTGCAAGATTAAATTCGGCGACGCTATTTCGGCACAGAAACATTTTCTCAAACATCACAAACATTCTAATTCTAATTACAAAGGAATGACATCTATTATGAAAAATCATGAACAAAATACAGAGGAAAGTGCAAATTGGAAAGGACAACCGACGACTACAAATCAAAAGAAAATTTTTGATAGTAATGCTAAAAACGTACATGTATGCAATTTTTGTGGATATAAAACACGATGGATTTCCGAACTTGAACGTCACATTCGTGTTCATTCCAAAGAAAAACCTTTCAAATGTTTATATTGCAATTTTCGTAGCAAATGGAAAGGCGATCTTAATCGTCACATTCAACGGTATCATTCTAACGAAACAAATCTTCAGGACATGGAAAGTAGTGATAATAGCACTAATGGTGGTGGTATTCCAATCACATCAAATATTATGTTACCTAATGATAATCAAGATGATGCAATGAATGAGGATTCATATTTGACTACTGGTGATTATGAAATGTACGAAATGGATGAAGATAACACAGGCTTAAGCCAAGATGATCAAGTCAATACTAACGATCAAGATAATGAACTTTCTGATGTAGATAATTCTGAAATAGTCAACGGCAATTCGGCCAAAATGTATAAATGCACATATTGCGATTTTATGTGTAGTACGGCATCACGATTTCATGTCCATTATGTTCAACATCTAAATACAAAACCATTTCAATGTTCGATTTGTGGTCATCGTTCTAATTGGGAATGGGATGTAACTAAACATATCAAAATGAAAGCCCAACGAGATCCAATCCATGAGAAAGCTCATCCTGTTCTAATTCATGATTCAGGAAAACGTGATTATTCAAAATATAATAAATTTGTTGTTTGGATTGGCCGAGATGAGGCAGACATTGCAAATGAAGTGAATAACCGAATCGATTTTCGTGCTCGACGATTCAAGAGTGAAGGCAATGAATATGAAAACGAAGATAATGGTTTTGGTGAAGCCGGTGGAAATTTACTAGTACCTGAAGTTAATTTCGAAATCGATGATGAAAGCAGTGTTGAAGTTTTCTCTAACACTACTCGAAAATATTCCAAAAAATCTTCAATTGTTTCTCGACATCCGAATTCTAGTTCAAAACTTATATCATGTTCTCAATGCGATTTTCGACATCATTTTGCTCGTGTTATGGTAGCTCACATGTCTAGTCATAATCAAACTAAACCATATGGTTGCAATGAATGTTCGTTTGAAACCAAATGGAGAGAGATGATCTTTGATCATTATTCTAGCATTCACGAAAATCTTAATCCTAACGATTTCGAGATACGATTTCGTTGTGCCATTGATGAAAACTCTGTTTGTCGAATACTTTCTGCCGATGAGGTTAGTCGTTTCGAGAAGAACAACATGTCAAACATTTCCCCTCCATCACAATCTACTTCAACAACAACAAGTATGACATTGCAAAATGATCATCACAATTCTAGTCTAATCGAACCAAATATTTATGAAGAAAAAACTGTGATTCGATGCGAACTTTGTCCATTCATTACAACCAACATGAAAAAGATGTCGATCCATTGTCGATTTCATAATCCCTCAAAAGGTTCCCTTAAATGCAAACAATGTCCATATTATATTAATAATCCTGATAAATTAAAGCGACATCAAAAATTACATCAAAAAACAGAATCAATTCCATTGACTGCACCATCACCACTATCGACTTTGCATCATTCTACAAATATGATTAATGAGAATTCAAATGATGTCGACTATCAACAACAATCAAAACTTAAATATTCTTCATTGATTTCCTGTTCCCTGTGTACATTCCAAACTTCAAATGTTCAATCATTGAATGATCATATGAATAATACTCATAATCATATACATTCCTCTCAAACAAATCTTGTTGCTGACGATAACATTGGCGATAATGGTGATTATGGATTAAGCGAAAATATTTTAGAACAAACACTTGTTGAAAATGTTTTTAAAAATGGCTCATCACCAACTAATAATAATGAAAATCAATCATCAAATAATACAAAAAATTATGATGATGATGATGATGATGATAAACATAATTTTATCGCTGTTGATAGCATCAAAAATAATGGTGAAGCTAAAATATTTTCATATGTTTGTCCAGGTCAGATAACAAATCTAATAAATTAAGTTTCAATATTTTAAAATAAAGTTATTTTTATTTATTCTATTCATACTTCATTTACGAATTTATAACTAAAATGACAGATTGTCCAGCGGCATTCAAGAGTCCGGGTGATTATAATGTTCATGCACATTTTCATTCATCTAATTATCAACATGCTTGTCCATATTGTACTTACAAGTTAGTAATTTAAAATTATTAGGTTAGAAATCAATGAATTATTTTAAATTCTATTTTTTTCGGCATAGAGCACGGAATAAGCCACAGTTATGCAAACATCTTTATGTACATACGGCTGAATATATAGCGAAACGAGCAAGTTCATATCCAGAAGGTACAAAATTAAAGGTTGAAAATCAAATGAATGCTAACAAACCGATTTCAAATAATCAAACATCATCAAAGAATAATTCAACAAATATTATGAACATGCCTTTAGTAAAAAAAATTTCAATAAAAAAAGCTGTACGCAGACATCGAACAAAAATGCCATTTCCGATGAAACCAGTGAAAGCTCGTCTGAATAGCGAACAAAATGGAAAACAAAACATAATTTTCAAAAATAACGATCTAATGGCCAGTCAAGAATTTTTAGAAACGAAAGAATATTTACAAAGAATCAATTCGGGTATCAAAAATCGTTGTATGTATCGTTGTTCAAAATGTCCAGCTGTATTTACTAAAGTCAATACTTTGATCTATCATACTTCATTGCATGAAGAAAATTATAGATTTTCTTGCGAATCATGTAACTATTCCACCGAAACTGAAGATAATCTTAGCATACATTCATTGTTACATAATCTGACTGAATCACAATCTGCTTTAGGTTATAATTTCAATTACAATTGTCATAAATGTCCAGCAGGCTTTTCGAAACGATCACGTTTAGAAAAACATTTATCATTACATGGTGCTCAATTCAATTGGAAATGCGATAAATGTGATTATTCGGTACGATATGCAGCTACATTAGTCAAACATCGGGCAATACATTTGATCAATCCTAATTTTCAAGCAATGGAATATGGCCAATTCGATAATATAATTAATGATGATGAAGATCGTGATCAAGAACAACATTCTTACACTGTTCATCAAATATCGAATGATGTTGATGA
This sequence comes from Dermatophagoides pteronyssinus, assembly GCF_027571235.1. Classification (NCBI taxonomy): domain Eukaryota; kingdom Metazoa; phylum Arthropoda; class Arachnida; order Sarcoptiformes; family Pyroglyphidae; genus Dermatophagoides; species Dermatophagoides pteronyssinus. The sequence goes on from NW_027461525.1 coordinate 4,885,448, forward strand.
TTGTGAAAACTATGCAAAACCAGATTTAAAATTGAAATTAAATCTAACCAAACTTCGAGACAATCTACATGTTGCTGGTACTAGCTTTCAAAAAGTTCAACAAGATGATGATGATGGCGGTGATGATAATAGCGTAGCTAATATGTCATCCATTGGACAAGATGACGATGATGAAGATTTACCTTATGGCGATGATGATGTTATGAATCCGTCTTTGTTATTAGAAGAAGGTGAAATGGAATAATTCAAATCGGGTTATATCAAAAATTATATTTTTCTTTCTCCTTTAATACTCTTTTTATTGCCAAAAGACAAGTTTTTTACTTTTTTTTTTTGCAACAATCATATCGCACTCACCAACATGGCCATAACAAATAATTCATTTTTTCCATATAAAAAACATAAAGCCGGCTATTTTCTATATATGCAACAAAAAAAAACAAACAAAACTTTTCATTTCTTTTATATACCACCAATATTATACTACCCGAGCTTTCGAAGTATTCCACATCAATCAATCACAAACAAAAAAAAACATTTACTCATTAAATTCTTTTGAATATTACCGGAACCATTTGTATTATGTGATTTTGTTTCGATCGAAATTCTAATCTTAAATAGTGATTAAAATTTTTCAAAAAGAAATTTAAATTGTCTTTTTTTTATACAATGCAAGTAGTAAGAAAAAGAAAGTTTTGTCTTATTATTTTCTCCATTCTGTTCGTTGATGCATTAAAGCTTTGAAAATGGATATGTTACCGAAAGAAAGTGCACAATTTGTTATGTCTATATCGGATCATGTAACAATCGATACAAATTCTGTTAAAGAATTAGCAACGAGAGTAAGTGGTTTGTTTTATATAAATTTTTTTTTTTTTTGATGTGTAAACAAAAATTTTTCGATACACAGTTGAAAGAATCGGTAACGATCGAAGAATATGATCTAAAAAAATGGAAATCGGATAATCCATTACATCCACAGGAAATGGTGGAAAAATCCGTTGATCATATATTCTTTATTGATAGTTTGAATTTTTCTTTCTGGCCTGATATGAATCAGGATTTTTCTATCGATGGTGAAATTGGATATTGGGCACTTTGTGCTGCCGTCAAACGTGCATTAGATGAAAAAATTCCAATTACCAATTCTGAATACTATAGTCATATAGAATTGGAGAAAATGCGTTATTTATTTCGTACTGACAATGGAATCGACATACCAATGCTTAATGAACGAGTATCTATATTGAATGAAAATGGAACCATTCTTATGAAGGTAATGAATAACTTTGATTATTCATATTGGCAATCATTATAATAATTTGTTTTATTCAATTATCAAGCATTTTTCGGGTACATTTGTCAATTGTATTCGTGCAAGTAATTATAGTGCTATCAATCTTTTGAAATTGATCTACAATTATTTTCCTTCGTTCAGAGATGAAAGTGAATATAAAGGAAAAAAGGTTACATTTTTGAAAAGAGCTCAGATTTTGATTGCCGATATTTGGGGCTGTTTCGAGGGCAAAGGATTAGGACGATTTGATGATATAGATCAATTGACAATGTTTGCCGATTATCGTATACCACAGGTTTTACATTATTTTGGTGTTTTAAAATATTCATCTGTTTTGACTGAAAAATTAAAGGAAAATAATCTTATTGAAAATGGCCATCCATTCGAAGTTGAAATTCGTTCAGCATCTATACATGCAATTGAATTAGTTCGTGAACAGTTGTCGATGATGATGATGATTGGTTCGAAAGCACCAAATTCAATACAAATTGATTTCTATCTATGGGGTTATAGACGAACCAATAGTAAACAAATCGATGATCAACATTCACCATTTCATCGAGTACGATGTATTTATTATTAAATTGAAATGAAATTAATTGAAAAAAAAAGAATAACAAAAATTTTAGATAAAAATGAATTTTATTTTGAAGAGGAAAAATATATGAAGAATAAACTATATTGGCGTAGGCTTGTTTATTATTATTATTATTAAAACATTAGCATTTATGTGAAACAATAAATGAAAATATACAATAGATAAATTTAATGAAAAGCCAACAAATGAATCATCTTCGATGAAAGGTTTTCATATTATGATACACTCTATCCAAAAAAGAAGAAGAAGAATACCTTTATGGAATTCATTTTTGCAAAGTATATATAGAAAAAATACAATACATTTAGACGGTGTGAGGATGGTGGCTTTAAAATTTTCTTTATCCAATGATAATAAAAGTATATAAATTATATTTCTTTTTCATTTATATATGAAATAATTAAAAAAACAAAAAACTAACGATTAATATAATGGTGTCAAAAAATGAATAAGAACGCGAAATAGTGAAGGGAAAGATTGAAACAAAAACGAAATATTCAAAGGTAGACCGTAAAAATTTGGAAATGATGAGAAAGAGAACGATTATATTATTTCGGATTGATAGCATATAACACACAATTAAATTCAATTGAATTGTGAAGAATCGATGTCCGAGGTAAATTCTGAAAGAATATCTGCAGCAATTTGACCATTAGAATCCCACAATGATGAACGCAATATCATTGGTTGGGACAAACCTTTTGTATCGTTTCCGATGTTAGACAAATCAAGGTTATCAAACAGGCTTGAACTGGAATTTTCATCCTCGATCTTGATCACTTTATTATGATTACTGGAATTGGTGTTAACAGCTCCAGCAGAGTGGTGTCCACCATCCATGATAGCCTTCGGAATGGTATTTGGTTCATTCGCGGAACCTGGATCCAGACCACCAAATTGATTATCGAACGAAAATAGCTGGTCAAAGAATGAAAAAAGAATGTATAGAATTAATAATATGAAAAGTAGTCAAAATATATACCCCAACCAAAGTAGATGGATCGATATTCAAAGAACCACCGTAAAGTTGATCTTGGAGCCAATTAAGTTCAGTATCGATTCCTTCAACATGATCATTGAAATTCCTACATGAAGAAACACCAAAACTTTATCAAAAAGATGACAATTAGAAAAAAAATCAATATATACTCAGAAGTAATCTTAGACAAATTAGCCGAATTGGTTGCTTTCTGCTTAGAAGGCAGAATTAAATCTGTACTGAAGTTGTTTTGATGGTTAGAAGTGGTCGGTTGAGGTACTGATTGTGAGACGTGATTAATAGTATTCAACAATTCTGCTTCAGTGATGATTGAATCAGCATTGTCAATAGTGTAATTTGGTTGATGTTGTTGATTAATAAGATTGTTCACTAATGGGGAGTTGTTCGCCTGATTAGCTAAATCGATTTCAAAAATTTGGGGCAAATCAATCATTGTATCTTTGGAGTTGGATAAATTTTTTCCTTCTCCAACATTATTTGAAGAAATCAACGATGTTGTTTGGTCGGAATTTGACGTTTGCAACAATTTATGGTTATTCGAATCATCCAAATCCAATTGTAATCCATTTATGAAGGATGGTGAACCATTATTAAGAGAATCATTCCTTGCATTGGGAGAATCCTTTAGATCTGTTATGTCATGAATGATCGGACCACTGTTTGAAGGTGGTGAAGGAATACAGATAGTGTTACTATCTTTATTTTTTATTATTTTACGACTGTTCGACACGTTGGAATCGATCAAAAGAGGAGCTTTGCGTTTCAAACCACCAACGACTCTATTTCGAACAATCGAAACTAGGAATTGAAGTAATTTTTCGACAATCTGCTGCTGTTTAAGATGCTTTTGTCGTAAAATGGCAATCTCACGCCAAAGAGCTTCATTTTCTTGTTTCAAATTATTCAACAAGGTGTCAACAGAGTCTTGCCGTCCTTTCATGGATTCTACATCAGCCAATATATCCTGAATGTCATCAACTTTAGTAATACTAGTCAAGCATTTGCTATTGTTGTTTGTAGACATCTGAGTAGCAACAAAAAAAAACATTTAGTCAATGCGAACATGTTTGACATGAAAATTATCATAATCTATAATACCTTGCGTTTGATCAATTCCAATTGATCTGCTTGTCCAAGACAGAAATGGTGATGAAAAAATTCTACTTCATCTCCATCCGATTTTAATCCACCATGTTCAATATTTGACACTTTACGGAATCCATCTGTTGAGAATTAAAAAAAATAATTGAAAATACATCAGGATTAAATATAATAAATTAAATACTTACACATATTTAATTGACGAATAAATGAGGCCATATTGCTGTGCTTGAAATATAATGGCAAAATTTCTTTGGCAAAACGCCCCTGATCTTTGATAATAAAACTACGTCCATTCTGTAAAAGATTGACAATTATCATTCAAATAATTTGGCCATATATAAATGAAACATACCCTATTCCAACAGATGAGATCATTGCTTGATTCATCGCAAACCAATTTCCATAATTTCAATATGAAAGTCGGTATATTAGCATTTGATCCAATTGTATGCATCTTGCTGATTAATCCAAGATCAATACGAAATCAATATAAAATGGCAAATTGTGACAATGATATTTTTAAAAAAATATATTCCAATAAAGAATTAATAATAGAAAGAAAACAAATAGAAAAATTCAGTAAATAAATTTCACAAAATGGCAGCTAATATTTATCAGAAAAAAAAAGTTTTTCATTCGATCGAATGAATTGTTGTTGTTGTTGTTGTTGTTGGGTATCGAGTTTATGCTGTATTCAACAAACAATGACAACAACAAAAATGGTACGATATTCATTCACAATCATCATCATGAGCAAAATGGAAAAAAAAAATTCAATCATCATCTAAAACACACACACACACACAAACCAAATTCAAGTGTCAGCAGCCGCAGCAGCAACAAAATTTTTATTAACATTAATAGGATATATACTTCATCACTTCAAACACATTCAAATCGTAATATAATGTAATTATATAAGAAATACAAACACAATGACGAAAATTTCAAAGAATCAAGAAAAAATGAAAAAAAACTGATAACTTATGCGGTCAGTCTATGGCAATAATCATAACGGTTATTATTATTTAATATTATCATTATAACGGTAAGTCTTTTTTTGTTTGTTGTAACTATATTTCATCATCATGAGTAAATATAAAAACAATTGTTTTTTTTTGGGTAAATAAACGCACGTACAAACAACATACGTAAAACATATAAAGGTGTTGTGAATTTTCAAGAAAAAAAAAGCAAAGAAATTGAAACAAGAAAATCAAACAGACAAACCTTATAATCATATAATTGTTTTTTTCTTCCAACAACTGATATATTCACTTTATCTTAAAAATAATTATTATTTTTGAGGAAAAATAAAATGCCTTTTAAAAATGAACTTAATTACAATGCTGTTGATGTTGTTGATTGTTTATTATTGATGATGGTGATGTTGATGTTGATGATGACGACGATGATGTTGAAGATTATATCAAGTATGTTTATATATTTAGTCGATTTTTTTAAAAAAAAAAAGAAAAAAGCTAAAGAAAAAAGAGAATAAAATAAAAAATCATTGAAGTTTTTGTTTTCTTCTTTATTCAAACACAAACAATATGCAATGACGACAGATCAAAATTTTTTTGTTTTCATTAATATTGATAAAAATCCCAATTTAATAGAAAGAAAAAAAAGAATTTTTTTCTGGATCCAAGTAAATAAATTACGGGAAATCAAAAGCAATCGGTGTGTTATTGTTGTTGTTGTGTACCGAAAATCATCATACAATTGAATAAAATGAGTATACAATGTTTTTGTGTAAATGTGGCGCTAGCTTAGTCGTCGAAAAAAAATTGATAAATATGAAATGAAAGCTTTTGCCTTAGTAAATAGGAAAATTTTTCGTATTGAAACGAGCAATATATACTTTTTTTTGCATTTATTTATGATGCTGATGATGAGGATGATGATGATGAACAACAGTAGCAGCCAAACAACCAAGGCAAAATAAAAGAGAGCGAGAGCTTTTTAATGAGCAAAATTCGATTCATCAATGTAATTGTTAGAGGTCGCTTTGATCGTTAAGCTATATAAACACAAGTGTGTGCGTGTGTGTCCATTTTTTTACATATACCATATTTCAAATGTTAACGATGAAAAATTTTTTGGATATATTCAATCAATTTTTTTCTAATGTTTTTTCTTCTTCTTTAGTTGACTTATTTGATTGATCGATTAATTTATTATTGTTGTTATTATTGCCAAAAAGAAAAGAATACATCAATAACAGAAATGAATTATATCAATGAATAATGATGTTTGCTAAGAAAATGCACTTTTATCTCGGTCTGTGTGTTTGTGTTAAGATAATGAATTAAATGTTTTATTTTCTCAATGAAAGAATAAAAAAAAATGGAGTAAATTAACAAAACAAAACAAAACAAAAAATGAAATAATGCATAAATTTATCTTTTTATCTTTTATTGGCTTTTTTATTTTTTTTTCCAATTTCGATTTATTTGTATGTGTGATATCATTATCATCATACAAATAAATCATGAAATTGTCATCATCATTATGAGGTTATCAATGAATGATGGTAAAAAGGAGCGAGGCCAAATAGAATGATTTTAAAAAAAACGGATGCATACAACAAAATTATGATTACCATGGTTGTGATGTAATCAAGTGTTAATACACTGTAAATTTTCGAATAATTTTTGAGCATATTTTTGTGCATTACTATGTCGAAATAGACTCAATGCACAAGCGGCGAACCACGTGATTTGGAATTTTTTTTTTAAATTTGACAAATTGATTTTTCTCGGCGAAAATGTTCATCGTTTTGAGTAAATCATTTTTAATCTTCGATAAAGATGATGTTATTTCTACACAAAATGATAACAATCGTCAAAAGGCTTTAATCGTATATGATTTGAAACAAGATTCTAGCAAATCGATTCAAATTGATTGGTGTCCGTCGCCTGAAATGGTCAAAAATGATTCAGAAGATATGAAGAAAAATTCCAAAGAGCATATCGTTTCTTTTAATACTGGAACAGTTTCAAATCAGCAAGATTTTATTGCCATTAGTGATGATTTGAAAAATGTCATCATATTTGATCGAAATTTTAAGAAAATCAATCAATTCAAAATTAAAAAGAATGCACAGAAAATGATTTTTACAAAAAATGAAGATAAAATTTTAATTTGTGACAAAGCTGGTGATATTTATGAATTTGACGTCAAACAATCATCAACAATAACAACGTCAGATGAAGAAAATTGTGGACGTTTACTTCTTGGTCATTGTTCAATGTTATTGGATTTTCTGCTCACCGATGATCAACGTTATATAATTAGTGCTGATAGAGATGAAAAAATTCGTGTTACACATTATCCTAATACCTATAATATAAAAACATATTGTCTTGGTCATAGTCAATTTGTTTCAGTTATTCAATTAATCAATGAACAGACATTAGCTTCCGGATCAGGTGATGGTAAAATTAAAATATGGAACTATTTGAATGGAAAAATTTTGTATACACATGATTTCCATGAACAACAACCACAACAACCAACCAGTACAACAACAAACGGTGGTAACAAATCATTAGTGAGGTCAGATTTCGCAATTAAATCGATGACAATTGATCGTCAAAATAATGGACGCCATCTTTGTGTTTCATTTTTAAGCCAATTAATTTTGTATTTGTTCAAAATCGAATACCAAAATGATGATGAAAAACAATTCAAATCATTGAATATTATAACTCAATTAAAATTGAACCAGATACCATTGATGATAAAATTTGATTTAAGTCATATAAATTTTCTATGGATTTTTGGTGCAACCACAATGAAAGATGACAATGACGATAATAATAATGAACCAATTCAACTATATGAAGTGAAACAAAATGAACTAGCACGTCCTTTAATTCGAATAAATGTTATTGATACATTGAATCAGAATGATCATTTTCGACGATCCGTTGCCGCTATTAAACGAGATCAATATGAATATTTATTCAAGCATCCTTTTCATGGCGAAATTGTTGACGAAAATTTTCAACACAAGAGGTCACGTATCAAAAGCGAATAATAAATAATAAATGTATGGACTTCCCTTAATAAATCGTCATCATCATAGTAATAATATCGCAAACAAGCTAACAATTTGTTGCCTGCCACATTCAATATTATTATCTGGTGAACACATCCGGATGTTTGAGCTAAAACGATGTTTATCCTGTTTTCTTTTCTTTCTTTTTTTTAATGATTATTTTGTTTACTAACAATGTTGGTTATCTTGTATTATGAACAATATTTTTTTGTTATGTATAACATTTTGATTATAATAACAAATCATTTTTTTTCAATTGATCAATTTTTGTTGTTATTATTATTATTATTTGTTTTCTCAATTTCTATAAACAAATTAAAGAATGATGAATTCTAGAAATGAAAATAATCATAAATCAATTGATTCGATACGAAATATTAGTCAAAAAAGACTATTACATCATAGTGATTCGACTATATCATATCCGATATCAGATAATAATCAATGTTCACCAATATCGATTGGTTCGAGAGATAATCAATTATCGATGCAAGATAATATTAAAGAATTATTATCACGTTTAAATCAATCAGAAGATATTGAAACATCAACATCTCGTTCAATAATACATGGATTAATTTTGGTTACAATAATGATTACATCATTGGTTGCATTTGTTTGTTCAAAAGTTCGTCGATGTTCAAATTTTATTAATCTTTATGATTATGAACATTGTTCAAAATATTTTCTTTTCTATTCATCAATGACAATCATATCATGTTTGGCTACATTCATAATCTATTTTCTACATCTTATTTCACAATGTGACATTTTATGTTTAAGCAAAAAAAAATATGAATTTGAAATAATGTTCATTTCAATGATATCTTGTTTATTGGTTTTAAGTTCAATCTGTTATATGACACATACGAATATATTTGCCGAATCATTCACACTAGTCAGTTTTATATTTTCATCATTATCAAATGTTCTTTATTGGTTACGAATCATTATTCTCATTTATGAAATGTTACAAATAAAAAAACGATCACAAAGAAGATGTGCTGTATTGAAACGTCGTTTAAATTTAGATCTACAACAACATTCAATCAATTCGAATCGTTTTGATAATGCTAAAGTTGTTAGCTATGTTCGTAATAATCAAAGAAGTAAAACATTATCGACAAGTTTATCCGATGATTTTGAGGATGATGTTTTTATTCAATAATTTGAAATGATTTTTGTTTTAATCAATGAAAAAAAATATTGTTAAAATAAGTTATAAAAAAAGTGTATCAAATATTTTTTTAAAGAAATGCAACGATTATTCAACTCAATAAAAGAAAATGTTAAAACAACACCTGTTGAATTGCACTTATTTTTTGGTTAGTTGTTTTGTTTTTTCAAGCCATCGATTGTGATGAAACTCTTTCACCTTGGGCAATTTCATTATTCTGATGTCTTATGTAATTACGTTTTGCTTCGTAACCGAAAATGGCACAGGCAAAAAATCCAAAAATCTATATTTTTTCCGAGAATGGGATGTTAGAAGAAAGAGAAAAACAATCATCAAAATGAAATACATACAGCAACTACTGTTTGTACACCACCACCAATCAACATTAACAATGATGAAACAAAATAAAATGTCGCCCAAACGATACTGTAACCGAATTCCTATTCAAATCAAATATTAATAATAACATTATTAAATATGACAAACATATTCATTCAATTTTTTCTATATAAATTAATAAATAATTACACCAAGAATCCAAGGAAAAGTGTACATTTTTTCCACTACATGAAATGCATATAATCCAAATAATGTAAGACTGATCCAAAATGCACTCATCGATGTAAAGCAATAGAAACTGACACGGCCATTGTTTGGTCCAAATTGTGCGACAATGAACGAAGCTAAACTTAAAATCTGCAACAAAAACAAAAAAGAAAAGAATTAATATTGTTGTTGTGGATAATGAATTTCAATGTAAATGAATTTTTTTTTCTGTTCGGTTGTTTGGATTATGGGCCCCAATCAAATCAACAACAACAACAACAACAAAAAACATCTTTTTTTTACATACAATAACGACAATTTTCATAAGACCTTCATTTGAATTTAGATAATCCTTGTCAAACCAGATGATTGGTGTAACTGATGACGTTGTTGTAGATGTGGTTGGAGCACCAGTTGTTGATTGGTATGATTGCATTGTAGAATTAATTTAAATCAAATAATCGTTTGAATGAAACTAAAAAGAAAAAAAATCAGTAATTATTGTTTTCGTGTAAATTTACACACCAAAGAGTGTCATAGAACTTGATAGACTAGAAAAATATATTGGCTAAATTATCAATTAGTTGAAACGAAAAAAAAGTGACAATCATATAAATTGATTGAAAAAATTGTAGAAATTTTTCTTATATCGATATCATCAATGTATTAATGTGGGTTTGTTTGTGTAAATATTTGGGTAAAGTATAAGGAAAAGATGATGTTTAAAGTGTGGTTATGTTATGTTCATGGTTGTTGTGGTGGTGGTGGTGGCAGTAGCAGATTATTATTCAACAGTTTCTGTTCCAATATGACTCATGGTAATCATAATATGGCTTGCATAGAATGATCATCATGATCATAGGGCAAACATATCTTTTTTCTTTAAGAAAAAAATAAAATAAAGTAAGTTAGTTTTATCTCGTTTTCTATCGAACGTTTTCATGATCAATAATAATAATAATCATTTCCGATAATATTTATTTTGCTGATAATCCTTTTTTTTGTTGTTGTTATTGAAAATATAAACACAGGATCATAATGGATCATTCTATTTTAACATATTAATGTGAATGTCTGATTTGATAATCGATTAATTTATGCACGGAAAACTTGCAAAAATAACAAAATATATTTTTGATTATAATCCAAAATTGCTTATAAGTTTTCAATATGTAAACGAATGATTATTATCTTAATAAATATTTGCCTATCTTTAGTATTAGTGATTTTTTTTCATTTTCATCAAAATTATGGTGGGTGGTAATCCAATGCAGCATGAAAAGTAAGTAAAAATTAAAAAAAAAACAAACGATTTTTTGTTTAATATTGGCGTTATTGATTTTGTTTTTAAGTTTATTATCATTTGATTGATCATTATTAGACAAAGGATTGGATTGTTGTTTTTTGATCACACATGATGGAAAATGAAATAAACGAAACTGAACCTTTATTGATCAATTCTGATCGTCGAACTGATGAAATAAATATCGAAGACAATCATCAGCTAATCGAATCAGAACAACAATCATCATCAGGTCAATCATTAGGATTTTGGTCAGTAATATTTTTAACTGTCAATGCTACATTGGGCGCCGGTCTATTGAACATACCATATTCATTCGATAATTCTGGTGGTATTGTATTTGCTTTAATTTTACAATCGATTCATGTTTTATTGGTCATTTGTTCATTAATGATCATTAGTTTTGGTACAAAAATTTCCAAAGTTAATTCATTACAAAATTTAATTGGATATTATTGTGGTTCATCATGGTCAAATTTATGTGCATGTTCAATTTTCATCTATTCATATGGTGCATGTATTACGTATCTGATTGTCATCGGTGATCAATTTGATAAAAGTAAAGCGATTTTTTTTTTGAGATTTTTTTTCACTCATTTTCTAACATCGTTCTATTTCATATATGATTTTTAAGTATTAGAATTTTATTATGGTGTCGACTATTATAAATATTGGTATCTACATCGAGATTTTCTTGTCATGACTATTGCCATCGTAGCCATTCTACCACTTTGTATATCGAAAGATATTTCATTTCTTAGATTTGCCAGTTTTATTGGTTTTTTATCTACATTTTACATAACATTACTTGTTATGATTGAATATATTAAATTACCATCAATCGATGTGAAAATTCGAACCGAACCGAATCGTTGGACCGATATTTTTAAAGTATTACCCGTATTGACATTTTCATTTCAATGTCAAACAAGCTGGGTGCCTACTTTTGCTGAAACAAAAAATTCTAGTAATCTTCGAATATTTTTGATGATTTTCTTTTCCATGTTCATATGTTTTCTAAGTTATTCATGGACAGCCCTGTTCGGGCTGTTAACATTTGGTTCATCCAATATACAAAAAGATATGATGCAAAATTATGATCCACGTGATCCATTCGTAGCCATTGGTAAATTTTGTTTTGTTAACAAACTTGTTCATTATGTTTCTGTTTAATTTTTTTCCACACAGGGATGGTTCTTTTAATCATAAAAACTATTGTTGTTTATCCAGTTTTATTATATTGTGGTCGAATTGTAATCGAACAATTATTTTCATTTTCCAATGATACTCAACAATCAAAACGAAGAAATTCAATACGTATAACATGTGCCATAATATGGGTAGTAACATCAGCAACATTGGCTATTTATGTGCCAAATATTGGTGTTGCCATCAATTATCTAGGTTCTTTGGCCAATCTATTTGTATTCATATTACCTGGACTTTGTCTATACATGATTTTATTTGATGAACGACAATTTCAAATGATCAAACATGAATATGGATTTTTAGCCAACAAATCTTTGATACTAGTCATTTCTACTTTATTCATATCATATGGAATCGGAGTTTTTGCTTATTCAATTTGTCTTTCAATTTTAGAAATCGTTCAAGAACAAATGGTTCTTGAACAACACACATTTTATTAACATAATATGATTTTTATTATTATTATCATTATTATTATTATTCAAAAGACAAAATAATTATGTAATGATTTGATTTTGACAAAATTTTTTTTTATACTTTACTTTAGAATAATTTCAAATGTTCAAATATAATCTTGAAAATTAAAAGAAACGATGAAAGTTAAGATATATATATAATACAATTTAATCGGGTTTTTCTTTTTTGAATAAATCGATTGCTGATGGTAATGGTGATACGGATGGTAATCGACTCAAATCAGGTAAATTTTGTAAATGTGATTGTAGTTCTTCGCGTACCGAAATAACTTTTCTCAGTTTATCTCGATATTGTTTAAGACTTTGTTCTGCTTGTGTCAATGCACGACGTTGGCCTTCAATAAAATATACCAACATAGTGGATAATTGTTTACGTCCTTCCAATTCGTTGGCCAATCTGGTGTTATATGATGTCAATATATTCTGTGCTTCATTCACTAATTGTACCCAATTTTCAGTCGGTCCATTCGATATAACTTTTTCAAACAATTTTACATCGAAAAGTTCGGATGGCATGCTGGCAATTTTTTTTCGCATATCTTCATCAGCCGAAGCACAGTTTTCCAATTCTTTTAATATTTTAATCAACTTTTCTGATTCAATATTTTCATAATTATTCATATCGACTGGATATTCAGCTGCAATCTTTGATCCAATTTTTGTCATCATAGTATTCATAACTTCTGCATCAAGTTGAAAATCTGGTGAAAATTTTTTATTACTACTATGAATATGACCATTTCCATGTGATGAACTTTCTTCGTTTTCTCGTTTCAAATGTTTTTTCGTATGTTTATTATTATTAGTATTGCTGCTGCTGCTGCTGACATTATTATTATTATTATTATTATTATTATTTATCGTTTCAGTATCCTGAACTATTGTTGTTGTATTTGAATTGGATTTTGATGATGTTTTAATGTTTAATGCTTGTTTGAATGATGTTATATGATTTTTTTCATAAATGTTTCGTTCTTCCCAAATTTTCAACAAACGTTCCAACGATGATAAAGTCGATGATTCTATTTCACTATTAATGTTATTAATAATTAATACAATAATCAGTAAATTCATTATTCATTATCATACTTGGATATATGTTCGAATGCTTTAAGCAAAACGGTAAGAAATTCTTTGGAAAATTCGGGTCCCTTTTTACGGCTATTCTGAATGACATCGTTGGCCAGATACATATAGGTTAATCTTTTTGCTGGTTTAGCTATAGATAATTATCATTTTTAATCAAGAATCAAACAAGGAAAAAATTGAACAAACCTTTTTTCAATGATTGAAACCATGTTTGTACAATCGATTTATAATGTTTTCGATGATGTATAAGCCATAACGATACTGTCTGTATTGATTGTTGTGAAGAATTTAATTCATTTAATTTCTTTTCAAATGCTTGCTGTGTAAAGCCAGACATGATTTTTAATTGATGATGATGATTTTTTTTATTTGTCCAAAACAAAAGAAACAATTTGTTGTGTCGATCAAATATTATTAGTTTCAGGTCATACTATTTCAGATGGCGATGATCAATTCAATTCAAAGGTAAAACAAATAAAATGCCATTATACACACATATGGATAAATAATAATAAATATTAATATCAAAGCATCAAAACAAGAATTTGATGCATCAATATTTTTTGTTTAGTCAACAAAATCAGAAAACAATATATTCAATAGTCAATAAAGAGCATGCTTGAAATTGGAATATAATCAGCTGTTCAATGATAAAGTGTCGAACAAACAAACAAAAAAGAATATTTAAAAACTTACTTTTTTTTTGTTGTCAAAAATATTTAGGTAATTGAAAAAACATTGAAATTAAAATTAAAAAATATAAACAAAAATAATTTCGAGAATAAGGATAATTATTGTATATTGAAAAAAAAGCACCAGAAATTTTTCCAACAAACATTGTTCATGAATGGCGTTCCATATATGAATGAATGCTGCCATTGTTCAAGCTGAATTGAAACACACACAAACACGTTTGGAAGGGTTCGCCATCTGTATGTTGAACATACATTACCTTCCATGAATTAATTGATATACAATTTCATCGAGCAAAAAAATTTTCCGTTCCAGAATCTGATTCTCTAAATTTTTTTTTTGCCAGGATTATTTATGTTCTATAGTATTCGATTAACGATAAAATCATGACAACAACAGCTAATTGGACAAAAAATACCACCAACTATAAGTATAACGCTTCGAATGTTTTGAATTTGACTGTCAACCGTACAATAAATTTGTAATGAAAATTTTAAATGATTAAAATATATTGAACATTTAGAATAATTTTTCTTTCAATTTCAATTTTTAGATATCCTCTTTCGAACTATACATTCGGTACGAAAGATCCATTGTTTGAAAAAGATCCATCGGTTGAAGCACGTTTTCAACGGTTGAGAGATGAATTCGAAAAAATTGGTCAACGTCGATCGGTTGAAGGTGTTTTACTTGTACATGAACACAATTTACCTCATGTATTATTACTTCAATTGGGTACGGCTTTTTTCAAATTACCTGGCGGTGAATTAAATCCCGGCGAAGATGAAATTGATGGTCTCAAACGGCATTTAACTGAAGTAAGTTTGATTGTTTTTAATTTTCATAAATGTAATTTTCAATTAACAAAATAGACTCTTGGCCGTCATGATAATGTTTCACATGATTGGGATATCGAAGATACTATTGGCAATTGGTGGCGTCCAAATTTTGAACCACCACAATATCCATATGTACCACCACACATTACCAAACCAAAAGAACATAAACGTTTATTTCTTGTACAATTACCGGAAAAGGCTTATTTTGCGGTGCCAAAAAATTATAAACTTGTTGCTGCACCTTTATTTGAATTATATGATAATTCACAAGGATATGGTCCAATCATTTCAAGCTTACCTCAAGCATTAAGCCGTTTTAATTTTATCTATATGGAATCATGTAATACTAACAACAACAACAATAATAATAATACAGAAAACCAAAATAGCAGTAACAACACTAATAATACCAATAATAAATCGTAAGGCAGGCAAAAAGAAAATACTGATCTGATCTCTAAAACATTCAGAAAAACAAAACAAAAAAAATATTCATCATTTTTTTTCGATAATTTCATTTTGTAATTCAATTATAATTATAATTAATTAAATAATTTTTTTTTCTTCATTTGAAATTCTAATTGAAAAATTCCATTACGTTGTTTACGAATTGTAAATGAGATTCGAATCCATTCGCAATTAAATTCTTGAAAAACAGACACGATATTTTTATTTATGTCCAGAAAAAAAAGACTTGATTTTTAAAATATTTTTTTTTTTAAATAAAATTTCTTTACAAATTTCATATGCCTTCATTGGAATCTACATTGAATGTGTAAGTAATTAATTTCATGCCGTGTGATTGGGATTTTCACCGAAATATTTGTTATTAAAATACAGTTATCCATTGAAAAATTATTCATTCATAACAAAAGATAATGATTTGATAAACAAAGATCCATCATTACCAGGTTATTTGAATCGATTGAAACATGAATTTAAATATATGGGTCAACGTACATCGATTAAAATCGTATTGTTAGTTCATGATAAGAATATGATCAATGTTTTGTTACTAAAAATGTTACCAGAATTTTATTTATTACCTGGTGGAGAGATTCAACCAAATGAATGTGAAGATGATGCATTGAAACGATATCTTTTAGATGTAAATTTTTAAATGCTCAATTTTATTTTTACTAAATGTTAATTTGTTTGTTTTTTTTTTTTTTTGGATTTTACATCCAGTATTTTGGTCTCGATATCGATACACAAGCCAAACCAATCGATATAATTGCTCATTGGTGGCGTCCAAATTTTCAAGAAGATCAATATCCATACATACCGGCACATATATCCAAACCAAAAGAATTGACCAAAATTCACCTTATTTCATTAACCGAAAAGGCAACATTATCTGTACCAAAAAATTATACCGTTGTTGCAACACCTTTGCTTGAATTATATAATAATGTTGGCATTTATGGAGAAATTGTGGCAAATCTTCCACATGTATTAAGTCGATTTAATTTTAATATCATCAAATAATTTAAATTTGTTTTTTGTATGGAAAATTCTGGAATAAAAAGAATCTTCTCATTTTGTTTTTAATGAAAAAAATACGAAATTTAATTAATAGTTAAATTATTTAAATTATACAGCAGCACCAGGGATGCGAGCGTGGTTAATACAAAATTTATGTTACAAATTTTTTCGAAATTAATTTTCCAAATTGAAAAAATGTTTTTTTTTTTATTTGGGGAATATTCTGATGGATCGGAAGAAAATCATATTTTTTTACTGCTGATTGCAAACATGACAACAACATGCATCCATACGAAACGAAACGAAAAATTTGAAAAATGAATTTCATGTCACACAATGTCACCTATACCAAACGACAACGATGATGATGAAGGGGCAAGAGAGAAAAGATAATTGGAATTTGATTTTTGATGTAATTTTAATATCATTTTTTTTTTTGTTTCGGATTCAATGATTCTAGGCTAATTCCAAGGTTTCTGGTTCTATTGATAAAAAAAAAAATTTTCAACATTTTTTTTTAAACATAATTCAAAAGAAGCAAAAAAAACATATCAAAAACACATCAGCAACAAAAAAAAAATGTTGCCTTTTGACAGCCCAAAATATATAAAAATGGTTGTTTCAACAACAACAGTAACATTGGCAAAATATATTCACCATGAGAATTATTACGGAATTTCAAGTCGACAATTGACAACAATTGTGCAATGAACAAAACAAAAAAAAATTCCTCAACATTTAAAAAAAAACGACACGACAAGAATGAAAACTAAACCAAATTTTGACAATTATTTTACTTGTTGTTGTTTTGTTTCAAATCTCTTCTCATATCAGTTGAGCAAAAATCAAAACAACAAAAACAAAAACAGCGACAGAATAACCATGAAACCAAAACAAAAAAAAATCTGATTCCCAAGATGATTAATGATTCTTTTCTGGATAAACAGAACAAAAAAAAAATCTGAAATGAAATGAAATCCAGACGGATTTAAAGGATAAAATAGAAACTGAGAAAAAGTTTCAAAAATGGTTCCAATAGTTTTTGGCCCCTCTCTACATGGTTATTTTTGGGGAAAAATTTTAAAGTTATTGAATAACAAACAACAACAACAAGACAAACAAATCAGATCTGAAATTTATGATTGTTTTTTCCTTTTCAATCATTATTTGTTTGTTTGTTTGTTTTTTGCATTGCTTTATCAACTTGGAATGAATTACATGCACACACGAAAGAAGTAGAAGAAAAAAGTTTGATGCTAAATTTGAATTGCAAATTTTTTAGCAAAAAATCGAAAAATCGAAACAAAACCAGAATGGAAGAATCCATATCAAGTGGGGTGTACACATTGATTTTTTTTCAACAATGAAATTCTCGTTTTTTTTCTTATTTTGGTTGCAGAAAATAAGTTTACAACAAGAAAAATCAATTATCAACAAGTAAATGTTTCTTATAAATCATCATTTCAAATTAGCCAGTTTCGAGGGCAATAAATTCTCATTGGGAAAAAAAATTTGTCAATGAGAATTTGACGTCATTTTTTTCAGATGGAAAAGAATTATTATATGGGAATTGTCAATGACAAAAAACAAAACAAAAAAAAATGTCAACCAATGCCATTATCGAAGGATTATGTTTGTGTGTGACAAACAATTTATTTCTTCAAACATTTCTTCTTTTGTTTTGTTTCACATTTTCTTATTTTTGTGGTGGTGGTGGTCATTACCAATGATCATCATTTTCGCTGGCCAGTCGATTGTTTTATTGCAAAGAAAAAACAAGTGTTCCATTTGGGCCAAATATTTCATCCATCCATCCATTCTATTCTGGTATATATTTGTGAACATGTCCAATATGCCCGGCAACCATTTTTAGTTGCCCATTCAAAAAAAAAAAAATTATTAACATGAAACAACATTTATGTTGCTTGGGTGATTATTATTATTATTATTATTATATATCACCACCATATTGGTCAATGTTAAAATCATCATCATTATATTGGGATCCTTCCACAAAACGAAAAAAAAGAAAAAGAAGAAAATTCTGATTGTCAAAAAACGAACGAAAGAAAGAAAAAAAATTCTGACAAGACAGACCTAATTTGTATCAGCCAAAACAAAAACACAAGAATGATATAGTCTCGCTTTAGATTAATATTTCTAGTTTCCATTATTATTATTATCATTATTGGCCAGTTGTCAAACAAACAAACAAACAGAAAAAAACTATATCTAAATATGAAACAGACAATTATCAGATTTTTTTCTTCATTTTGCTTGTTTACCCAATTTTTCCATTCTATTCTGTTGTTGTTGTTGTTAATGGAAAATGATTTATGGTCATATTTTTTCGTTTGCGCTGAAGAAGAAAAAAGAAAAGGAGAAAATTACATCAATAATATCTGATTAGATAATAATTATGACAAATTTTTTTTTGGAGTAAAAAAAAAATTCTTCAATGAAAAATATTTTGTTTCGGGAACTTTTCATGAATGAATTTCTTCTCTGGTTTATCAATGTGAAGTGCACTGACCTTGGTTGTTTCTTTCCATCATGACTATTGGGTGTTGGTGTTTGTAAACATACGGTAAGAGAGAGAGAGACAGAAATCCAACAACAGTTGGGCTTTTCCAATATGGACCGAAAGAGATTCAAAAAATGGTTCATTTTGATCATCATCAATGCTGATTCATTTTTTTTAAAAATCCCTTATCTCGAAAAACAACACACAGAAAGTCTAACAGGATCAGAATTGATTCAATGAGTTTGCGTATCACTGAAAAAAAATTATCATCAATTTCGAATCGGTTTCTGTTGTTAGACGAGAGAAAAAAAAATCCATTTTGTGCAAATTTTCATTCCTCTCTCTAGATTTTCTGATTGTATGGAATAGGTTGCCAAAAAAAAAAAGAAAAAAAATTCGTGAAAACATGGTACATACATTCGAATCATAATGATGATGATGATGATCAATATTATATAATACATCTGTTCACCAAAATAATTTCATTTCATTCATTCATTTTCGTTCGTAAATGTATTTGCGTGTGTTTTTCATGTTGTTGTCGTGTGTGCATTGTTGCATGGGATGCTGTTATTGCTATTGTTTGCTAGTTAGTTTGTTGGCCCATTGGCAACAATTAGTATTTACTGGAATAAATGTCCAATCACTCTCTTTCACTGGGTCTAACTCGACGACAAATGAATGATCCGGTGAAATAGTGAACTTGAATGAGAATTTTTCAATTTTTTTTCTCCATTCTAATTATGAATTTCAATCAAAACTTTGATTTTTTTGTTTCTGTTATCCCCTTGTATTTCGATGAACAACCCGTTTTTCTTTACCCAATAGCAAAAGTTATAGCAAAAAAAAATTTATCGGAAATTACTTTTCGATAGTGTCTGGCTGTTGATTGTTATTATACTCGAAAAAAAATACTTCAATATAATCATTATCTCTTGGTTTGTTAGGGTAAATCCTAGAGAGATTTTTGTTCACAAACAAAATAAAAAACCAAAAGTGATTGAAAATATAATTCCTTTCCGAAAAATTTTCCAAAAAAACCAAACCAGAATTCATTCAAGTGTGTGGATCGATGATTAGGTTCTGATTCTGGTTTTGTTTTTTGTTTTGTTGTCTGTTGGACACACAAATAAGCTAGATTATCTGGTCAATTTAAGTGTGTGTTAAACACACACACATTTAATATCTAAAAATGGCCTGGAATAATGAAAAAAATTCCTGAATTGATTGGATAGACCCAAAATGATAAAGTTATCGAGAAACAAGAACAAAAACAAAATTACAATGTTTCCAATGAAAATTGATTGAATCGATTTAAAAGTAAAATGAATGGATGGTTTTGTGTTTGAAATATTGTCAAAGTGCACTTGATTTTTTTTTTTACTGGTTCAAAATTCTCAGCTATTTTTTTTTCATTTTGTATTATTTCTTCTTTTGACTATCTTTCGATCGGTTACCGCCTACCGTTTGTTGTTTGTGTCATTTTTTTTTTTAAATCAAATCTGAACTAGGAAAAAAATCAAACTAAAGAATGAAAAAGATTCGGGATGCCAATCTAACTGGGAAAAAAAAGAAGAAGAAAAAACTATAGTTTGGTTGATTGGTTGGCTACAATAAATGGATGGATGGATGGATGGTTTGGTTGAAATAGTTGGCGTGCGTATTTGCCCAAAAACCAAACCAAAAAGATTCGTTTACTCCCTTGTTTCATCATCAGAAATACTTGTTTTTCTGTATGTTTAATTTTCTTTTTTTGCTTTGCTTTGCTTTGTGTTTTCGCATCATTCATTCATCCATTATAAATAACTGGTTGGTGTGTGTGTTTGGAACACACACACACACACACACACACATTGAAAATGATGTCTTTTCAAAATGAATAATCGATCGATTTAGAGAGAGAGCGAAAAAAGATAAGACTTTCATTCAACAATAACAACAAAATTAGATAATTCCAAAGGAGTCCCGACCAACCAACCAACCAACCAACATAGTAAGCTAAAAAAAAAGAGTAAAATTCAGTCAAAAGGAGGAAGACCGAAGATTTGCCACCGATCCATTTTGGTTTCCATCAATGTATATGTGTGTGTGCCAAGAAAAGAAAAAAGAAAAGAAAAGATGTGAATAGAAAAGGAAAAAAAGGGGGAAAATCAAGGCGTTTTATAAAGAAAAAAAAAGAAAGTTGAGAAAAGTTTTTTTTTGGGATGCTAAGCATCATCTATTTTATTGCTTCTTCTCCATCATCATCATCGTTTTTACATTTGGAATTACGAATCTTTTTTTGCCCCATTCGCTTTGTGTGTGTGTGATAACTGATATGAAAACAACATTTTTTTTTTTGGATGACGACAATAATTTCAGGAAGAAGAATGGATGCCAGAATATATTGTATTGAAGGGGA
The DNA here is from genome assembly GCF_027571235.1 of Dermatophagoides pteronyssinus. Lineage (NCBI taxonomy): Eukaryota > Metazoa > Arthropoda > Arachnida > Sarcoptiformes > Pyroglyphidae > Dermatophagoides > Dermatophagoides pteronyssinus. The sequence goes on from NW_027461525.1 coordinate 4,907,255, forward strand.
AAGGAAAGGAAAGAAGAAGAAAAAAAATGTTTCCACAATGAAATAGAAACAGGGAACCATTTCTATTGAATTCTGCTTGATGATGAATTCATATGGTGTTATGATGATGATTAGAAAAAGAAAACAGCGGAAACAATCGACCAAAAAAGGCAAATTTGTTCAAAGAAAATATGAATTTTCAATGTTTCATACATAGATCATTATGGAAATTTAAAAAATAAAAAACAAAAACTTTTGATTTAAATTCAATGAGCCAAAAATGAATGAATGAATGAATGAAAAACATTTAAAAGTTGTTTTTCATTCATTCATTCATACATAAACAATAGAGATGAATTCAGATGAATCCCGAATATTTTTTTTCTGGTTTGGTTTGGTTTGGCTGTTGATGTTTTTTTCCTCTTATTATTATTTCCAATGATGATTATTTTTTTTTTGAACTAAAACGATTCTCCCTCTCTTTTTTTGTTTGCGAATGCGCTCTTTTGATATTTGGAATATAAGATAGACAAAACATAGGAAAAGGAAGTATATGATGCAACAGAGAACATAGAGGATGAATAAATGAATGAATGAATGAATGTCAAAGCTAAAGGGAATATCTGTCTGTGTGTCTGTGTGTTTTAAATGTGATACCGAACACATTCGGGTTTTGAAAATTCATTTTCGGTTATTATTATATTAAATAGAATGAAACGTACAACAACACATGACAAATATATAAACAGCAACAAACGATATCAGGAAAATAACCGTTGGAACAACCATACACACATGTGTATATGAGAGGGGAGATGAACGAACAAATATCTAACGGTTCTTGCTTTCTCTCACTCTCTCCTTGTCTTTGTTTGGTATTTAAAAATCCAAACTCGGTATTGGGAATAGGTATTAAATGCGTGTGCAAGCAAGCAACAGAGCCCAAAAAAAAGATAAAAACGTGAAAAGGAAATGAGCGTGTGCAAAAGTTTCCCAAAGTTATATACACGCGAATGAACTTCGATTCAGTCTTTTTTATTTTTTGCTATTCGGAAACTGTAAATGAAAATGTATTTTCTATAGAAACCACACGTCAAAAGAGAGAGATATACGCATTTTCATCAGTTGAATCGGGTACCCAAAAAAAAATTTTGAATATAGCAACAGAGCGAATACAAAAATTGGTTGTTGTTTTTTTGTTTGCATTTAATCGAAATGTTTGGGTCCGAAATATATACTGAAAACACACACACATACACATACACAGACGACCAGAATCACGAGGCCATTTTTTCTCTTCTCATTCTTCTCTCTCATGGTTGTTGTTGAATTTTGGTAAATTAAAGTGCGTGCGTGATTTAGATGCGCCGACAAAGAACCAAAAAAAAAAAAACGATCATCACCATCATTCATATCATCACAACAACCACCACCATCAACAATCCATCCATCCATCCATCCAACCACCACCACCATCATGGAACAAATCAAATGGTATCGATCGGTCCATTTTTTTGTTTGAAAATATTGTTGCGCGCTGTTGTTGTTGTTGTTGTTTGGATCACATCATCCTCTTTTGTATTTGATAACAGTACTTCTGCCTTTTTTTGTTATCCTGGATAGAATAATGATTCGTTCCGTTATGTGTTTGCGCTTGCTTGATTTTCAATGGATCCATGATCATCATCATCAACGTTTCTCCATATTGAAATTCAGAAGGGAAATTTTTTTTTTTTTTGGCTAACTGTTGTGTTTGGAACTTTATGTGTGTGTGTGTGTGTGTGTGCTTGCCGAATGTGGCCCAAAAATCCGTTTGGTGTTTTTTTTTCTCTTCTTCTGTTGGTTCGTTCGTGTGGTGGTTGTGTGTACGTGTGTTATACATTGAAAAAAAAACGTATCCGTTATTCTTTGTTTGGATATATACGTTACGTACATTCCATACACTGGAAAATTCATTCTGTGTGTGTGTGTTCCATAATAAGAATAATGTTCCAACAATCATTATCATTAGTACCACCACCACCACTACTACCACCATCATCATCAATATCACCGCTGCTGCCATTGATTCAATGTGTGTGTGCAACGCAACAAAAAAAAATTCTAGTCTTTTTAAATGGAATCAAACTGATTCTTGTAAACAGTTTTCCCTTTAATTTTTTTTCCAAAAAAAAGAAGTTCAACTTGTGGCAAGCAGTGGTGGTTGATGTGTGTGGCGTTGTTTTGTTGATCCATATAAAAGTTTTTTTTTTTTTGATTCAGAACGATTCTGTCATCAGTAGTGAATGCGCGTACGATTTTTTTTATATATATAAAAAAAACGTTAGTTATGTAAAAGTGTTTCTGGATCGGAAAAAGTTGAATAAAATATAACTTGTTCGAACAAGCAGCAGGAAAATTTTCTCAAAAAAAAAAAAAAAAAAATTCAACTGGTTTATCATTATTTTGATTATCTTGCTCATCATACATTCATCACTTTTCACTTTTCACAATCAATCAATCATAATCATCATATTCTTCCACACCAACACACCTTTCCACACACACACCAACCATTGCACATTCAACAGAAACTCAACATTCATTCCATTAGCAGAAGCAATTTGAACATCAAAAACAATCAAACATCAATCAAACAAACATCAAACATCTTTTCATTTCATTTTGTGATTCTTAAATCATTATCATTATTAATATATCTATCTAGTCATCTTAATCATAAATTTTGATTTAGTGATATTCAACAGTCGATTGCATCAACACAAACAACAAAAAAAATTTTCACCATATATTTTTGCATTTCAATACATTTTCTATAGCAGTTTTTTTATATTATTAAAAAATAGATATTCATCTTTCAATAATCAGAATAATATCTAGTCAAGTCTTCCTATTTATCTATTTTATTCACTTTTTTTTCATTCTTTGATCATCATTATCATTACACTTTAAAAAATATTCAACATTCATTCAATTTTCTCAAGGAATTAGAATTGCCTTCCATTGAATGAATTTTGTTTTGTTTTTCTTCGTTCATTCTTCAAAATATCGGTAAGTTTCTTTATTCTTCTTTTCTGAAAAAAACCAAACACAAAGCATTTTTTAATGATAAGAATATAATGGGCGTGTGTTTGGGAGCGAGTTGATATTTTTTTCTCCCTTTTTTTTAAATGGTGGTTAATGTTGTTTGGATCATCATTTCAACAACAAAAACTCCAAGTAAAATGGGCACAAGTTGCTACTATTGTTCCTGTTGTTGTTGTTGTTGATATTATAGCGTCGCCCAAAAACGAAAAAAGTATAGAGAAATGAAGAAAATGAAGAAAATGAACAATTTTCTTCATTAAATTGGGCTGTGTGTGTGTGTAAAATGTTGCTATGGCCACACACACACACTTGACTTGACTTGCCTGCTTTGTTCATTCATCAACAAGTTTGCCTTTTTTGTTGTTGTTGAATGTATGGTATTTTTAACTTTTTTTTCCGTCTTTCTATAGCTTTTATAATGATTAAGGGAAGGCTGGCAATGTATATCGTCGTCGTCGTCATCATCATCGTTTGTTTCGGTGTATAGTGGTTGTGTGTGTGTAGAATGATAATTTTTTGGTTTGTTTGTAAAATGCCAGAATTCAGAACTTCCAGCAAGTAATTCATCCGGTTCAGAACCGGTTGTTTTTTGGCAATCAAGAATTGAGAATAAGATTAGAAAAAGCAGTACAAAAAAAAAGTTTTTGAAAATTCTTCTTGCGTTTAGACGGATTAAACTTGGTAGAAAAAAATGGTGCAGTTATTTTGCCTATCTCATAATGTCAAAGATTGTAAAATTAATGAAAAAAAAGAAAGAAAAAAGGAGAATTTCAATAATTGAAGCCAAATGTGTACGTGTGTATGATTATTATGAAAAAAAACGGCAAGAATAAAGGTGTGTGTGTGTATGTGTTTACCGAAAGTACAACAGTTTGGGAAAAGCAAACAAGCCAAAATACAATAATAATGGATTGTATTGGATTCTGGATTCATACAAATGTTCTGGAATTCTCAATGTATAGGAATATTTTTCTATATATAGAAATATTGATAAGTAAAGTAGTGGTTCATTTCATTAATAACAACAACAAAAAAGATATATAGAATTTATAGTTCTTACTAACTTGTGGGCCAAAAATTTTGTGATGATAAAATAAAAATCAATTTGATAATGAATTTGGTGATTATCATTATATTGAGTAAAATCAAAAACGTTCGAAAAGCAAACAAAAAAAATACGTTAGGGTAGAAATAGAGAGCTGATATCTTTATCTGGTTTATTTGGTTCCAGTGTCAGTAAGGTAAACATTGTAGCAATTGTCAATCATTGTTAATAGTTTTTTTGGATCTTTTCGAACCAAAAAAATTTTGGTTGACTGATCATTTATAACGGCATCTCTATTGCAATGCAATGTAGAGAAGAAAGAAAAATTAGTCTAGACACGTACATTTGATGCTTAAAATTGATGATTATGATCATGATGGGAACTATATACACACACACAGTGACAAAGACGAAGATTTGAGTTTTTCGTACCAAAAAATGAACAACAACAAAATTCAATGGAAAAATGAATTGATGATTATCAAATATCGATATATATGAAAAGAAAACAAAATAATAATAATAATGATCCGAAAAAATTATTCGATGAGCACAAGAAAAAAAAATACATTGAAGGATCACAACAACAACAACAAGAATAATGATGATGATGATAGTAAGAAGAGAAACATTTCCATTCAATTTTCTTTTTCATTCGGCACTTTTTTTCCATTAAAAAATAAAAAAATAAATAAAAGTTTCAAATTGCCATGTTGTTGTTGTTGTTGTCGTCGTTATTTTTTCCCCAGTGTTTGCTGAATTTTCTTTTCTTCGGAAAAGAATATCATTCTTTTTTTTCTGCTTCGTTCATCTTATTTTTTTATATTGATTCTTTTTTTGTTGATGTTGTTGTTGTTGATCAAACATCATGATCTTTTGAAAAAAAATAGGTTCATTATTGATGAAAGAAAATTTTTTTATTTTTTTCAAAATTTTTATTTACCCGGATTTTGTTGTTGTTGTTGCTAAAGTGCATTCGAACGAATGGAATACAGCAAAGTTTATACGTTGAAATAAAATAACCTACAGCCTATATACGGATTGAGCTGTTATTTCGATTTTTATCGAAATTCAGTTTTTTGTTTTCACCGATTACAGCGTCGTTAATCGGTGAAAGAAAGTTGTAAAAAAAAAAATTGAAGCAACAGTTCAAACAACATTTTAGAATGAATTTTTTTTTTTTCGTTCAGCACATGCTACACTGAAAATTTTTTTTACTAATCTAGCTTGACTAATTTGCTTTTTGACTAATAATATTTCTGAAGATAAAAATGCATTGACTAATCTTGAAAATTAGTCAAATGAAAAATGGTCAAATTGTAAATAGTCATATCAAAATTAGTCAACCTTATTGTTAGTCGAGCTAGATTAGTCAGCCTTTTTGTTAGTCGAGCAAGATTAGTCAGGTTTTTTATTAGTCGGGCTAGGTTAGTCAACGATTCATTAGTCCTGCAAGATTAGTCAAGTTTTTTGTTAGTCGGGCTAGATTAGTCAACGATTCATTAGTCGAGCTAGGTTAGTCAACGATTCATTAGCCCAGCAAGATTAGTCGAGCTAGATTAGTCAACGGAACGGATAGAAATTTTTATACAGAATCCTCCAGAATCCAGAATACAGAATACTGTTTAAATTTTTACGATTTTACGATTTACAATTTTTTATATAAAAATTTATTTTTTTAAAGATAAAAATTTTAACAAAATATCAAAATGTTTAGAAAGATATGTTTGAATCCTTTGGGTCTTCGAAACATTTTTGATTTGATCAATTCCAAGTGTTATCAAATTAACTTTGGTATCTTTCTAGGGTTATGCAAGAACTAGAGAATTTATCACTTTGAAATCGATTCATTGTCCAAGATTGTTTGATGATCATGTTTTTATAATAAAAATTTTTTTGAAACTTCTCCAGTCTTAAATTTATTTTTCTTTGATTGATTATCAAAAAATTTAAAAAACAGACGGATGTTTCGATAATTTGGTTTAAACGATAGGTTTAAAAAATGACCAAAATTTGGCGAAACCATCCACCATTTCACATCAGTATCTCCAATGACCATTGAAAATTCATGATATTGACCATCAATGACCAATATCAGCCCAACTTTTTATAATTTTTCATTTCTTAAGAATTTTGGCTTGATCATCAAGGTTCCAGTTTCGTAAATCCGATACCATTGCTGTGAAATGATAGAAAAATTAATTTATGGTGAAACCAGTTAAAAAATTACTCGTATCAAAATCAATAATTTGAATCGTTCAACATCAGTGATCATTCTCATGTCAGCAATATGCATCATTGTGCTAATTCAATAGGAAATAACTCAACCATGTTCCTAACTTGACCTGACCTATCCTGATTAAATTCTCACACACTTTGGTAAACATGGTCCAACTATTCTTGAATAGCACAATGAGACAAATCACCAACATAAAAATGATCTCGAAAAAAACTTGAACGATTTAGCACAACATGAGGGTAATCATATTGATTTATCCCGCAATTCATGATTATTGATTTTAGATAAATTGGATACGAGAATTAACATTTTATATTTATAAAAAACTGAACTTGCCATTAGAATATCCTCTTGGAACAATTCATTGTAAATTCGATAATTAAAACAATTGCCAAAATGTGAGAAAAACAATGACCACATGTTAAAAAAACTGAAAACGAACTTTAGTTTTTCTAAAGCACTGTTTTGAGTTGGCGTGCGTGTTTCGAACTTTTTGCTCGATGCGTCAAGTTGGAAAAATCAAAAAACCAAACAGTGGCATTAATAATCGAATTTAAATTATGCAATTTTAAATCATAATTTCATTACTAATGATAATACCAAATGAAGAGAATCCGTTTATAACAAATATTAATTACTAATCCAATTTACCAATTTGTTATTTACGGATTCCCTTTATGTTAGGTTAGCAATTTGAGTTTGTTATTTGCGGATTCCCTTTATGTTAGGTTAGCAATTTGAGTTTGTTATTTACGGATTCCCTTTATGTTAGGTTAGCAATTTGAGTTTGTTATTTGCGGATTCCCTTTATGTTAGGTTAGCAATTTGAGTTTGTTATTTACGGATTCCCTTTATGTTAGGTTAGCAATTTGATTATCTTAATCATTTGCAAAATGAGGTTAATAATTTTGAATTTTATTAATCTTTATTATTGAAAAAAAACTAAGAATTTTCATAAAATATATTAACCCTAATAGGTACATTCACTAGTCTATCATATCTATAAATAATTAGTACAAATTCATTGGCCTGAAACGGAAATATCTGTGAATTTCTATTGTTAAATAAATATTGGAAAAAATCAAAAATTTTACAAGTCCGTCAAATAATCAAGTGAGCATGCTCCACGATGACTAATAACCGGTTGACCATTCCTTATGCGACTAATCTTTAAAGTTGACTAATCTAGCCCGGCTAATTTGAAATTTGACCAAAATTCCTCGACTAATATAATATGTTGACTAATGAAGGCCGACTAATCTGAATTTTGACTAACGTGAAAGCGGCTAATTCTGAATTTGACTAATGCAGTCCGGCTAATCTGAATTTGACTAATGAGAAAGCGACTAATATAATAGGTTGACTAATGCAGTCCGGCTAATCTAAATTTGACTAACGAGAAAGCGACTAATATAATAGGTTGACTAATGAAGGTTGACTAATCAGAATTTTGACTAACGTAAATGTGACTAATTCAGAATTTGACTAATGCAGGCCGACTAATCAGAATTTTGACTAATCCAGAGTGACTATTAGTGTTTTTGACTATTTTACTGCGACTGTCCATTAAAATGACTAAATGTGTGTGACTAACTTCAATTTTGACTAAAAATGTGCGACCACTTCGATTTTTGACTATTTTGGGCAATGGTTTTTTTTCAGTGTACAGGCATTTTTTTCTGTATGTGTATGAAGCAACAGCTATTTTTTGATTTTTGATAAAAAAAAAAAATTTTTTTTGAATCAATTTTTTTTTGATAACGAAAATAATAAATTTCCTCTATGTTTTCCACCAAATACAGCATGTTTCCATTATCAGTTTGAACATCATCATCATCTCAGGATTCGATTCAAGAATAAATTTCCGGTTTTTTTTTCGCAACACTTTCTTCACTAACAATTCCAACGAAAATTTAAAACGAAAAATCATCATGCCAAGATCATTTTTGGTTAAAAAAGCGACCACCAATTATGGTCAACAATTTGTTAAATTACATAATCATCATCATCATAATCATCATATTAGTGGACGTAATACGACAATAGGTGGCGGAGATGGACAAAAACAACCACCATCAAGTCCAACTGAAGGTGATTGTGCACCGTCTACAATTTCCGTTATTGGTTTTAATAATAAATCTGTTCATCGATATTCATTAAGTAAGTCAATTTTTTTGTTTTTTTTTTTTTTGTTTTGTTTTCGATTTAAAAAAGATTATCATTTGATTTGTGCGTACTTTTGTGTGTGATGTATGTGTAAAAATCTAAAATTTTTTTTTGTTCGAAAACATTGTCATTGATTATATGGATGGACAAAATTCGAATGTTATTCGCTACAAATTAAGAATTAGGCAAAATAATTATTAGCAATTATTATCAAATTGATTGAATTGGATTGGAAATTGAAAAGTAAAAATAGTGAAAGATAATTGTACCGAAATTCGATTCCTGATTGAAAGATGTTTGATGTTTTTTTTTTTATTTTCTTCGATGCCAAAATCAATTGTACATTCGTTTCGATTTACTATAGTGCAAACGAAACTATTAAACGATTCAATTTCTGAATATTTGTATATATTGAGTTAGTAATTCGAGAAGATAGACTACATTTAAAACGATTTCGAAACAGATAGAATAAGATAATAATATGAAACCAAACTAGAATGATTATTTTTGGCCAAAATAAATATTTCCATCAAATCGATATTTACTGACAAAAATAGAAAATTGATTAAGATGATTACAGAATGATTTGAATCTTCTTTATTCGTTTCATTTTTGATCGTCATGTTGTTATCATCATCATCATCATCATCATGGCGTTCATTTCATCCAATTTTCATTTTATGATATCATTAATAATTTTTGTCTGATAACGGAATGAACATTTTAAACATCCAAACAAATAATATACGATTCGATCGAAAATGTTCATCCGGATTCGAATTCTAAATAATGATTTTTATAGCGATAATAGAGAGAGAGAGAGAGAGAGAGAGAGAGAGAAAGAAAAAAAAATGTAATTGAAAAGATATTATGATTTTTTTTCATTACCTTTCATTCAAAATATTATTATGTTTTTTTTTGCCAAATGAGAATTCATTAAATAATAATGACGATTTCATTATAAATCAATCAATCAACAACAAAAAAAACTTGATTCAAGATATCATCATCAATGTTTTTTTTCCGGTACAAAATTTTTGTTTGACAATCTGATCCACATATATTAGATAAATTGTGATAAACAATGTTGAATGAACAAAAAAAAAAAGAAATCATTGAAAACAAACAATGAAAACGGATAAGAAGAATTCTTGAAAATGGAAAAAATAAAAAAAAATAAAAATAAAAAAATAAAAAATTTTTCTGGTATGACTAGAATCTATGATGATTATAGAATGTGCTATGATGGTACTTGAATTCGAATTCGATTCTATATTGACTTGAATAGTAAAATAGTAAAAACTATATGAAAAAAAAATCTAGAGTCAAAATAGAATCGAATCATTTGGTATATTGATGATGCATTTTGGTTCCGTTTTGTTTGGTTTTGGTTTAATGTTGGCCTCATTCAAAAAAGAAAAAACGAAAACGAAAATGAAAATGAAATGAATTATTCATTAAGCTTTAAAGCTTTGATTTGATTCAGAATTGGTCTTCATGGAGAACCGTGATCTGAACCGTTTATTATTTAAAAAAAAGGTCGATTTTTTTTCGTTTGTTTGTCTCATTTAATTGGTTTATTGTTGTTTGATTTTGGATTTTTTCAGTTTTGTTTTGTTGACAGAGTGACTGAAAAAAAATCGATGATAAATGTAATCATTACGATGGTGATGATCATGGCTTATGTTTCCTTTTGATTATTTTATTTTGTTCAAAATTTAATTTATTTTGAAGCAAAAAAATGAATTTATTAATGATTTTTTATGAAATTTTCATCCGATGTGATGTCTTTTTGTCTTTTTCTTCTCTCAACAAAGTCAAAAGTGAGAAAAAATAATTCCATACGAATGACACGAACTGTTTTCTTTGATTAGATAAATCATTTTATATAACTGAAAAGCATCTACGTTAGGGAAATCAGATTTGAAAACAAAACAAAACACTGATGCGTGTGTGTATAATAACCGAATAACAAAAAACATGTCACGCTATTCGATCATTCATTCTTTTGGCTTAAAAAAACCAAAAGAAGGATGATAATGTTATGTTTTTGTTGTAAATAATATAGTAGTTATAATCTTATTTATCTTGTTTGTTTTTTATCTTTTTGTAAATCGATTTTTTTTTGTTGGAATCATCATTAGATTATGGTACAAATTTAGATTCAAAAGCCAATACGACAACAACAACAACAACAACAACAATTACTGCAGCAACAACCATAGTAGAAGCATCAAGTAAATTAAAAGATTCATCATCATCAACAAAAACAACAACAACAACAACAACGAATGGTGTAATTGTACATCATGGTAAATCACAACAACAACAACAACAACAAAATAAACAATTATTGGATTTAAGTAATAAACGTACAAGAAGTAGTAATAATAGTAATGGATATAGTAACCTTTATAAATCATCAAATGATTATAATAATAATAATAATAATAATTCTGGTTATCATACAGCAAGTGAAGATAATACAACAATAACATCATTAACTGAAAATACTGAATCAACTGGATATAATTCATCATCATCATCATCATCGGATGAACATGATGATTCTGATCATCATGCAACAACAACAACAACAACAACAAATTCCGAATCAAATAATTCAAATGATATAACATTAATAAAAACAAATAAAAAAAATGGAAAGAAAAATATAACAATTAGTTATACATATGATGCATTTTTTATTAGTGATGGACGATCAAGAAAACGTAATATTAATGGAAGTAATAATAATAATAATTCGAATAGTAATAGTAATAGTAATGGTATTGGTGGTGGTGGTGGTGGTGGTGGAAGTGTTAATATTGGTGGAAAAAATGATAATGGAATTGTTAGCAGTGGTGGTGGTGGTAGTGTTAGTCCAAATAGTAGTATTGATTCAAAAGAAAGACAGCGATATTCATGTACTGAATGTGGTAAACATTATGCAACATCATCAAATCTATCAAGACATAAACAAACACATCGTAGTCCGGATTCACAATTGGCTAAAAAATGTCCAACTTGTCATAAAGTTTATGTTAGTATGCCTGCATTGGCAATGCATGTGGTATGTAATCAATTAATCAAAACTTAAACTTAGAAAAAACTTATGAATAATAATCCTTTCATATTTTCGTTTTTTCATAGCTAACACATAATCTTAATCATAAATGTGAAGAATGTGGAAAAGCTTTTTCACGTCCATGGTTATTACAAGTAATTGAACAAAAAAAACATTGTCCCAGAAAAATTTATTTATATTTGATGATAATTTCTTTACTTTTATTTTCATTTTTTATAAAAGGGTCATATGCGTTCACATACTGGTGAAAAACCATTTGGATGTGCTCATTGTGGTAAAGCATTTGCTGATCGATCTAATCTTAGGTAAGTGTTTTTCTTTTCTGGTTGCAAAAGTGTAATCAAACCAAGAAAATCACAAAGCAGAAACTTTGAATTTAAATGGGAAAAAAAGTTTTTTTTTCGAATGAATATTTTCAATACATAAAAATGAGAATATCAAGAATGATTAATAATGATGTTTTGGGCATGTTTTTTTCTAAAAGTTTCTTATTCTTTTTTTTAAAAATATTTGTTAAAATATGAATAAAATAGTAATACTTTATAAATGGAATAGTTTTCTTTCATTGATTAGTTAGCGAAAGAAAAAGTTTGATTTATAAAAGAATTTCATATTCTTATCCTTGTTTTTCATTCATTTTTTTCATTTTTCTTTTCTTTTTCAAATTCAATTTTCATGAAAATATTTATAGAGCTCATATGCAAACACATAGTGCATTCAAACATTTTCGTTGTGAACGATGTAATAAATCTTTTGCACTTAAATCATATCTAAATAAACATTACGAATCATCATGTTTTAAGGATACAAACAACAACAACAACAACAGTAAACAACAAGAACAATCAATGGAAATGAATGGTAATAATGATGATGATGATGATGATGAAAATAATTGTGAAACATTAGAGAATCATTGTTCTCCCACTTCATCATCAACAACAACAACATTTTTAACATCGACAACAACAACAACAAATAATAATCAAATGAATAGTAATGAACAACAACAACAACGAGAGCCGGAAAAGCCTCATCAACAACAACAACAACAACGGCCAAGCTATACAACAACAACAAATCCACAAACGAATAGTATTACAATAACAAGATCTAAAGTATTACAGAATGGTATTAATAAAAGAAAATCAAGTGAATAATAATCATTCCCGGTATTCATTTATAAGTCATTTTTTTGTTTTCTTTTGGTTTCTGTAGTATTTATATTATATTTATAACAAAAATTTGTAGAAAAATATGTGTGTCTGTATTTTGTAATTTTTATTTATATATTCAACAACAACAACAAAAAAAAAAATTCTTATATTTATAATCAGGAAAATTACAATCCTAGATTTGTTTTTTTTTAATTTATATATCGTTCAAAACAGAATTTTTACTATTCAAAAAAAAAGTCAAAATAGAGTTATAATCTCTTTATTTACAAATTACATTTATACAACAACAACAAAACAAGAATTAGAGAATAAGATCAAAGACACCTGACACACACACACACATGTGGAAATAGATGTTAAAATTCTGAATTTTTTTTTTCGCTTAGAATTTCAACATTTTTCACAATGTATAGATATGTTTCTTTAAGTAAAAAAAAATCTTTTCAATTGATGATGATCATAATGCTTTGGGCTTTTTTTTAACCCTATGCTCTTTTTCAAACGAAGAACCAAAACTGAAATGAATCCGGTTAATTTAGCAAAAAAAAACAAAAAGAGATATAGGCAAAGAATCAAATCATTGAACAAAATCATTGTAAAAACGATTTATTTATTTTGAAATTTTTTTTTCTTGTTTTTCAAATTACATAACCAATTCACTATATATACCCATACACATATTGTGTCGTTAATAACAGATTGAACTGTTTGAAATTGTTGTTTGTTTGCCATTGATGATAATGGCGACAACATTTAGAAATTTGGCCAAAAAAAAACTGTAGCACAATAACTGTTTGCAATTCTGTATATGTTTGATGTGTGTGTGTGTGTGCGTATATATAACAATAAGTTTTAGAATAGGAAAATTACAATGTTTTTTAGATCATGTTTTCAATCATCATCATCATCATCATGATCTGAGAGGGCTGATATATTGAAATGAAGAAATGTTATTTACCAAATGTGTGAGGGAATTTTCAATATATAAAACAAAACAGCAATCATAAAGCTACTGAATTGTAAACTATAACCAATGAACAAGAAGAAGAAACTTAGAAACACAGAAACACAGAATGAATGAATAAGATTTGAAGGAGGGAAAGGCAAAATTCAATAAAAGTTTCGTCGTTTGTTTTTTTACTTATATCTCAATCGAAACAAAAAACAACCAACCATATCAGATATTTGTAAGTTTATTTTTTCTTTTCTTTTTTTTTGATTTCCATCTTGTTCTTGATCAATAATAAACTTTTATTAGTTTTTTTTTTTTGGTTCTACTGGATACCTTTTATGCATCTATATTGGAATTGAACATTGATAAGGAAACCGATAACATTCAGGAATTTTTTTCGATTGAAACGTTGTTAGTGATGTTGTCATTTTAAAATTAAAAAAAGATCAATTCTTCTTGCTTATATTATGTGTGGTTTTCATGATTTTCATAATTTTTTTTGTGTGTTTTTCCGTCTTTGTTTGTTTGTTGTTTATCGATTTCCTTTGGGTATTTTTTAGGTTCATAAGTGTGTGTGTGTGTGTGTGTAAATGGATCGTTACATTGTTTGAAAATCAAATTTCCCAGACAATTTTGTTTGTGCGGTGATTTGATTGTCCATGATGCACAAACAAACAAACAAACAAACAAACGAAAAAGAAGAAAAAAAACATTGATGGAATAATCAAACTTTTTTTTTGTTTGTTTCTATTTTGAGAAAGGAAAAACACACAATTAAAATTTAATGCGATCAAATTTGGGCTATATTCAAGAGAAAGGCATTTGAAATAAATCATTGAAATTGAGGAAAACACAGGCACAGACACAAAGTTGCTTATGAAAATATATTCATATAGAAGCAGAAGAAGAAGAAAGCCGAATTGAATTCTGGATACTTTTTTTTTTCGTTACAAGTTAATAGTTGATTATCATCATTATCATTTGGGTTATTTTGAATGTAGTACTATATATATAGCAACAAACGACATTCGACAGAAAATGAAATAATAATGATAATGATGATAATGAACAGAAAAAAAAACTAATTTGCATAACTTGTATTTTTTTGTTTTGTTTTCTTCGTTTTTTCTCTACTGTTAGTTTTCAACAATAAATGCATCATTAGATAAATTACAATTAAAACTTGGTCTATATTTTCTGTTCACTTTTTTTTGTTGCTTTAATTTGCCTTGTTTTTTTTTGATTTGATTCTCTCTTCTTCTTCTTCAGTGTTCTTCATTCATTGATTGTCAGGAACATTTTTTTGGCACAAATAATAATAATAATAATATTTCCAGTCGAATGATCAGTCTGTCTCTGATGATGATGATGATGTGAAAAGATGGTTTTTTTGTTCTCACTTCCAGATAGAAAAAAAAATCAATTCTTGAATGTAGTAAATGTTTTTTTTTGTTGGATTGATTGATTTGACAATCGATATGAATTTCAATTAGAACATTAAGCGTTTGATGTTCTAATTAAATAATTTTTCTCAACTTATTAGGAATGTGTATAGTGTTTCTCTCTGTGTGTACGTGTGTGTGTGTAATTCTTGTTTTCGATTAATAAAAAATTCCAACAGCGTCCAAGAATCAATATTTTCATTGCTGTTGCTGTTGATGAGGATGATTGCCATTGCCTACTGACCTTTGCATTTTGTTTTTTGTTTTTCTCCCGAATGAACAAATTTCCTTCTTTGATGACCGTTCTCTAAATGGGAATGAGAGGGGAAAAAAAGTTTATTTACGCACACATAAAATTCACAAATATTTATGAAATTCATTATCATCATCATCATCATTATGGCAAAAATTAAACCTTTAATGATTTTAACAGTTTTGAAAAACAAAAAACAAAACAAAAAAAAAAATCATATAAATTCTAATTGAAAACTTTTTTTTTTGTTTTCAAAAAACTTTTTGACGTAAACACACACTATGTTGGAACAAATATGAAGAGCGAGAGAAAGCAAAACTTTTGAATGTTTATCTTTGGAAAACTAAATAGAGATAATGTGATTAGATACTCGACAAATATTTCTACCGATTCTATTCACCGATTTTTTTTTCTCTTCTCTTTCTTTCTATCTGATCAATCACTAAATGAATCTCGATATTTTTAAATAAATAAAAAATTTTGCACCTTTTTTTCTCTCCCTACAAACACACACAGAATTACAAAACTATTTTTTAGTTAGCCAAATTGCTATCGATTTTCTCTTCTGCTCATACACACAAATAGAATTACACATCACTTATATTTGATTACACACACATACACACAGTATTCATAGAAAAAAGGCAATAAATCCTCTAAACATTTTGCATATAATTTGCAAATGTAAAAAAAAATATTCTTCCATTTCAATGTTTTTTTTTCTCTCTCCTGGTACGCGGATTCTATAGATTCTTGATTGATTTTTCTCTCACTCTCAATCATATATTTCTCGTTTTGGTCGATAATATATGTGTGCTCATATATATTTCAATACATTTCTATCTAGTCAGATTTTTGATGATGATGATGATCAACTTTGAAAAAAAAAGTAAAAAATGAAATTAAAAATTAAAAATTCATTTTATAATAATAATAATAATTATAGAATTGACTGAATTATAATCGATTTAGTGTGATAAATAATGTTTTTTTCTTTCTTTCTTTTACTTACTTTTTTCTATTATTCTTAAAAATCGACTATACGATTCGAATGTTTGAACGTTCGAATTCGAATGGAATTATTGCTCAGAATTTTCGTTCGTTTTCGTTTTTTTTTGTTTTTCGAGTTTTTTATTTTGTTCAGTAAATTTTTTCTACTTAATTTGATCATCATCATCATTGTCATAAGATTTTTTCTTTTCTTTTTTTTTCTTGATTCACATTTTGTAGTTTTTAATAATGTTTGTTTTTTTTCGAGATTTCGAATAGAATTATTTTTCTAACAAACAAACAAACAAAAACAGAATTCCTCATCATTCATAAATATAGTTACAATTCTGTATACAGAATCAGAATTTTTTTCTTTTCAAAATCATTTTTTTTAAATGAAAAAAATGAGTGTATCATTCTAGTCAAATCAAATCAAATCAAATCACATTGTTGAACATTTTTTTTCCCACAAGGAAAAAAAAAATTTCAACAGGCATTATTTGTCAACAGAATACAAACAACAACAACAACAACAACAGAACCTCGGTATCCAAGACAACCAAAATTTTGTTTTTGTTTTTTTTTTCTTTATAAATTTTGTTTTTGTTTTTCGGATTTTCACATAACTTGTTGCTAATTTTATTTTATTTTCCTCGAAAAAAATTTTTTTGTTAATATTTTATTTTGTTACATAATTGTTTGATCTTTTTTCATTTGTTCTTCATTCATTCATTAATTGTGTCAGATTTCATTACATTTTATTAATTATCCTACACACACACCGTACGGTCATATTACATTAATTTTTTGTTTCAAACAAGCCAAACCTTCATTATAATCTAGTCAATCATTCCGCTAAACAAAAACACTTATCCGGTTCTTGACATTGAAAAATTTCTGAAATTCTATATGGCAATAACATCATCATCAATGTTGTGTACAATATTTGATTGAAATTTTTTTCTTCATTTTCTCATTTGTAACCGATCATCATCATCATCATAATGGTAATACTCTTGCACCACCAAATACATACACACACACACAGAGAGACACCAGTTTCATGTAATTTTTTTTTTTGTCAACATAGCAAAACATTCGATTTTTTTGAAACATAATGAAAACAAACAAACAAACAAAATCTTTAGCCGTCCTCGTATACAAAACATTCTTTGATTTCTTTTTCTTTTTTTTTTTTTTTTTAAAAAAAAGAGCAGAAAATTTGCACCAAATTTTACTGATCAGATAGACATCAAAAAATATGATCATCATTTTCGTAATTCGTAATTTTTTCTTTTTCGTAACTTATCATTATTGACAAAATAAATTTTTTTTTTTTTGTTAAATTCGTGTTGAAAATTCTTCTTTTTTTCAATTTATTTTCTCCATTATTTCAATGACTTATCGTCTTTGTGTGTGTGAAAAAAAAGATAAAACTTTTAATCAAAATCTTTTCAAATCATTACACACACACAGCAATTTTGTCAACAATGATGGTACCGAACATTAACACTACTCGACGATGGAAACAAACGACGACGACAACAACAAATCCGATTTAAAGACTTATTTTTTTCATCTATAGAATTCTTCTTTAGTGAGAATTCACACTATATATATATAGACAACGTGACAAATTTAACTATAGATCGATGATGACAACAGATTATTTTATTTCATTTAGATTTTCGTTTTTGATGATCCAAAACAACAACAACAAAAACCGATTAATATCATCGAGAGTATTTGTAATTGGAAAATTTATAAACAGATATTGGAGAGAGTGGCTCAAAATGAAAAACAATCTAGTTTTTGATTTGTTCAAGATTATTTTTGATTTTGAAATGCTGTTGCTTCGCGAAAGGCAGGAACTTCAAATTAAAATGGAAACAAATAGACTGGATTTGAAAATTTCAAGGATAATCATAACGAGAAACAATGAACATGCGCGAATTATCATATGGAATGAATGAAAGACACTATTTCCACTTGATTCGATACACACACATGCTTTTAAATGAGTTTCGACGTGTAATATTTTCTTCTTCTTTTTGTTTTTTGTTTTATTGTTTGAATTTTCATCATTTTCATAATTAATATACCAGTTGATCATGTCGTTAAAATCAAAATCTTATAGAGATGTTCGACAAGCTTTTATTGATTTTTTCAAAGATAAATATGAACATCTTTTTGTTCGAAGTTCATCGGTCATTCCTCATGAAGATCCAACACTTTTGTTTGCCAATGCTGGCATGAATCAGGTATTCGTATTTGTTTAATTTTCTATTTATTTTAATCTAAAATCCTTTTGTTTTTTTAAAAGTTCAAACCAATTTTTCTTGGTACAGTTGATCCAAATAGTGATATGTCCAAATACAAAAGAGTGGTTAATAGCCAAAAATGTATTCGTGCTGGTGGTAAACACAACGATTTAGACGATGTTGGAAAAGATTCTTATCATCATACGTTTTTTGAAATGCTTGGAAATTGGTCGTTTGGTGATTTTTTCAAACAAGAAATCTGTCAATGGTCTTTTGAATTGTTGACCAAAGTTTATGGCCTTGAAAAAGATCGAATCTATGTTACGTATTTTGGTGGAAATAAAGCAGCTAATTTAGATCCAGATGAAGAAGCTCGAAAAATATGGACAAAAATTGGTATTGATCCTGAAAAAATTCTTCCGTTCGATATGAAAGATAATTTTTGGGAAATGGGTGAAACGGGCCCTTGTGGACCTTGTTCAGAAATTCATTATGATCGAATCGGCGGTCGTAATGCAGCTTCATTAGTTAATATGGACGATCCGAATGTAATTGAAATCTGGAATCTTGTGTTTATTCAATTTAATCGTGAAAATGATGGTTCATTAGTACCGTTGCCAAAAAAACATGTAGATACTGGTATGGGTTTTGAAAGAATTGTATCGGTAATTCAAAACAAGACTTCGAATTATGACACGGATATTTTCGAACCGCTTTTCAAAGCCATACAGGAAAATACCGGAGCTCCAAATTATACCGGCAAGCTTGGTGACGATGATGTTGACGGTACGGATATGGCATATCGTGTTGTGGCAGATCATGTTCGTACATTGACCATCGCTCTTTCTGATGGTGGACGGCCGGATAATGTTGGTCGAGGATATGTACTGAGACGTATTTTACGTCGAGCTGCTCGTTACATTGAAAAACTCGGGGGTAAACCCGGTGCATTCGGGTCGTTGGTACCTGTTGTCGTACAAACTTTGGGTGATTTTTTTCCCGAACTGAACAAAGATCCACAATTGGTCATGGAAATCATTAATGAAGAAGAGTTACAATTTTTGAAGACTTTATCGAGAGGCAAGCGACTATTAAAAACTGCGATTGAAAAATTGGAAGGCAGTAAAGTTTTACCTGGTGATATTGCTTGGAAATTATATGATACTTATGGATTTCCTATCGATTTGACCAGATTGATGGTCGAAGAACATGGCCTATGTGTTGATATGGAAGGATTTGAAAAAGCAAAAGCTCAAGCTCAATTGATATCACAAGCAAAAATATCTCAATTAGATACAAAAGTTGAACTAGATGTTCATGCTATTGCTGAACTTCGTGATCAACTTAAAATTTCTTTGACCAATGACTTGCCTAAATACAATTACAATTCTTTGACTGATAAAAAAGATAGTGTTTATCGTTTTGAAAGTTGTCAAAGTCAAGTTTTGGCCATCAGAAAAGATAAATCATTTGTTCAAGAAGTTTCTGATACCGATCTGATTGGTATTATTTTAGATTCAACCAATTTTTATGCAGAATCCGGCGGTCAAGAACATGATACGGGTTATATGATTAAGGAAAATGATGATAATAATATTGAAATTGAATTCAAAGTAGTCCAAGTCAAATCATTTGGTGGTTATGTTGTACATATTGGATATTTAATGCAAGAATCTTCTAAACTTTGTGTGGGTGATGTACTTCGGCTAGAAATTGATCAGGTTTGTAAATTATTATAAATTATTATAATTGAATATTCATTAATATTGGATTTTTTATTTTAATTAAAGGAAAGAAGAAAATTTATTATGAATAATCATACCGGTACTCATGTTTTGAATTATGCTCTAAGATCTGTACTAAAAGAAACTGATCAAAAAGGATCACTCGTAGCTGCTGATAAACTTCGATTCGATTTTACAAATAAAGTTAGTTATATATTATTTTCCCTACATATTTTATCTATAATAAGAATTGTTCATTTTTTTCTATATTAGTCTGCAATGACAAGTGCTCAAGTAAAACAAGCCGAAAGTATAGCAAGAGAAATGATTGACAAGAATGAAATCGTTTATGCAAAAGAATCTCCACTTTCAATGGCTAAAGCTGTGAAAGGATTGCGTGCTGTTTTTGATGAAACCTATCCCGATCCAGTTCGTGTTGTCTCGATTGGCGTTCCTGTGGATGACCTATTAAATGATCCATCCAGTCCGGCTGGTATGAATACTTCGGTTGAATTTTGTGGTGGTACTCATCTTAAACGAAGTGGACATATTGGTGATTTTGTTATTACCACTGAAGAAGCTATTGCCAAGGGAATCAGAAGAATTGTCTGTGTTACAGGTCCTGAAGCTACTCGATCGATTAACAAATTGGCCGAGCTTGAAAAACTTGCATCGGAATTAGGAATTTATATTAATGCTAATCAATCAAAATTTTCTACTGAACTAAAAAATATGGTTAAAAAAGTGCTTGATTTACAGCAAAAAGTCTCTGCATCAGATATATCTTGCTGGAAAAAAGAAGAACTTCGTAATACGTTGAACCAATTGAAGAAAAAACTAGATGATTATGAACGATCGTTGAAAGCATCACAAGCAAACGAAGTTATTAAGGTAGCCAAAAAATTGGCCGAAGACAATCCAAATTCGGAATTCATTGTCAGTTCGTTAGATGCTGGCTCCAATGCCAAGGCACTCGACCAAGCGGTTAAAGCTGCTCGAGGTATTAATCCAAATCTGGCTGTGCTATTTTTCAGTATCGATTCGGATGCAAATAAAATTATCTGTATTTCAAATGTATCGAAAGAAACAGTTCAAAAAGGATTGACCGCTAACGAATGGATTCAAAATATAACGACACTCATCGAAGGAAAAGGTGGTGGTAAACAAGAATCAGCTCAAGCTACTGGTAGCAAAATTGGATCATTAGAAGAAGCTATTAAATTATCAGATGAATTTGCACGTCTAAAATTAGGAAATTGATATGATTTTTTAAGAAAAATTTTCTACATTTTATATTTTCTATTAAATTTAATTTTTGAAAAAAAATTGATTCAAAATAAAAAAAAATCAAAGTGTGCATATAACTACTAACATCGTATAAAATCAGCAACAGTTTATTTGGAAATAATATTATGTCGCAATTTGTTTACTGCGTTTTGTTTATATATTTTTTCTTGCATCAGTAAACAATTGATATCAAATTATTAATTAGGGAATTAAATTTCTTAGACATTTTGTTTTTCATTTACAATTATGTCGATCAATGTTTATATGATCATTCTTGATTCATCATATCATCGATGAGCGAAAACAAAAAAAAACATTCAACAAAAATGAATCAAAGTGATACACGAATTCGTAGCAAATCAACATTACTTTCATCATATTTGGCTAGTGATGATGATGATGAAGAAAATAATCTGGAAATTTATGACCAAACAAATAATAATAATTCCGAACGTTTGGAAATACTTGCTCCAATTCCATTGAACAATCATAATACAATCGAAAATGGTCATCATAATCATTCAATCGATACGAGCTGTAGCTCTAGTTCAGCAATAAATTCCAGTTATAATCAAATTAATGACGAAAGTTATTTGAACATTTGGAATGATAATCTAATTGAATCAACTACACCTCGTAAAGCACAATATCGTGTTATATTTGAAATAATCAAAGCTCGTACAATAACTAATAATGAAACAAGACAAAAATTTGTTAATTATACTATTCTAATGAAACGGATACCCGGATTGGAAACCGAACCGGCTATCATTGAACGAAGATATTCCGAATTTCGTAATTTTTATAATGCAATCAGAAGAAAATATCCATTATTGCTCAAAGATGTTATATTTCCAAAAAAAATTTTTATTGGCAATTTTTCCGCAGAAGTGATAGCAGAACGTAGTTTGTCATTTCAAAAATTTCTAACCTATTGCCTTAGTTTAACCGAAATTCGATCATCAAAAGAATTTGCCCAGTTTCTTTATTATCCGGAATTGAGAGAGGCAAAAAATTGCCTAAAATTCATACGATTAGAAGAAGCGGCCAGCATTCTTGAAAATGTTTATTATATTCAAGATAAATTATCATCACATAGTGGACGACCAGATCGTCAATTGATTCATACGTTATGTTGTCTGATTGGTTGCCTTAATGCTGTCGATAATACAACCGATGCAAAAAAATTAGCACGAAAAACATTTGAAATGTTATTCGAAAATCCTGTTGTTTTGATGCCTAGCCAAAATGGTACAAATGACAACACAAATACAATCTTCGAAGTTGATAATCTTTATGAATCCAGTCAGCTAATTGTGCCACTTATACTTCTTTCACTTCGTCATGAATGGTTTTCTGGCCAACAAAAATTTGCTTTAGAAAAAAAATTGGAAGAATTATGTCGAAAACGTAGTTTACCAAGAAATTTTGATTCACATCCTAAATTATTGGAAATTCTTTTACGAAAAGATTTTTCATTATTGTTATAAATTATTATTCTAATCAATTCCATTCAATCAAATAATATTGATATCCTACTAATAATTGTATTATTCATTAGAAAATTGCATACATATTTTTTTTAAAAAAAACCTTATTTATCACTTGAGAATTTATTTATATTATACAAATGTATCAAATGATGAGATGACCATATATAAAACGATTGATTGTATTACTGTGATCAACTTTGAAATGAATAAATATTACAAATTCATTACAAATCATAATTATAATTTAATTTAATTGATTGTTATTGCAAGTATTAAGCCCATAACGACACCAATTGCAATTACAGATAGTATGATTACCAAAACAATTATATGGCCATTAGTATTGGTTGATGATGAAGATATGGATGCTTTTGATAAAAGTTTACATTGACTGTTATATGGATATTGATGATGATGATGATAATAATAATTGTTTAAAATACGATTATTGTTGTTGAATTCTGATTTTGATTGAATTGGCAGTTGTTGATTAGTTGTAGCATTGTATGGATGATGGCTATATGACATTCGTATTGGTTGTGTGGGATATATTTTTGTCGATGTTGTTGTTGTTGGAAAATAAGCTCCTGGATAAAATGTTTGACTAGAATAAAGATGATGAAGACCATGATTATTTGTAGGTTGAAATATTGTACGATTTATTCTCATGTTGTTTGGATAGAAATATGTTGCCGATGGAAACCAAGAATATGATGATGATGATGGTATTTGATGATAATCTCGTATATCTCTTGAAGAAAACCATTTATGAGGCATTTGATGTTTGGAAAATTTTGTTGGTTGGCCATGATTGTCTGAATGAAAGTTTTAATGATCATTATTTAATTTTTTAAAAAAACTAAAATTAAAATAATAAATTACCTAAACGAATAAAATATGGATTTTGATTTTTTGACGTTTTATAATAATTAAATCGTCGATCAAAATTCATAGCTGATTTATATAATCTTTGATTATGATAATGATTATAATGATGGTGATAATTATGATGACGGTGACGATCACTTGTCGGTTTAATTAGATGTTCAGTTGACAGACACATTAAACTTGAAGAATTAGGTGTAATCGACCGTGTGGATTCTGTTGAGTGACAAAAATTATCAACAATATCTTGTTTGAATTTCATTTTAAAATTTGGTTTTTCAATTAAACAACATTTTTCAGCATTTGTTATCTTTTTCACAATATTTTTATTAAAATTTAAAGCTCTACTTTGCCATACCTGTGGCAATCGATGATAATCAACAATTGATGATAATAATGGCGGCGGTTCTTCTTGATCCCTACAATTTATGATTGGTATATGATCATTCATGTTTTTTATTTTATTTTATTGGATTTTTGTATTGTCATCAATCAGCATCGATTTATTTGAACTTTGAAAAGAAATGAGGCATTATACTTGAAGCTACATCTTTAGATAATGTCAGAAATGGATTGTCGATCATCATCATCATCATCATTGACGATAAGGATGATCCAGGTATAAAGAAAAAACTTTAACAACATTCAAAATTGAATAAAAATAGAAAAGAAAACAAAGTAATATCCTAAACTTGATCGGAAAATAAAATCAAGTTGAATACCGGGCTCAACGAAAGCACGAATCAACTTTTTTACTATAGTCGACTTTGTTTAATGATAAGCAATCTTAGTATTAACCATCTGCATACACCGATATCTGTTATAGACACACTCGAAAGAACATTGAACAAGTCAATGACCGAATCAACCAGAAGAAAAAAATTTTTTTGATGTTGAACGAACCGAGAAATAAACAAAATTAGTGACATAACAATAGATGATGATGATGATGATGTTTTAGTTGGACAGAGAAAAAAAAAGAAAAAGAAAAGATTTTTACCTTTTTTTTTATCAAATTATTTTTCTTGATCTTTTGTATGTCATCGAAATTAACTTGGTAATAAACTTGGAATATGAAAAATGATGATGATCACCATAGAATTTTTATAAACATAATTTATATATAGCAGATTTAAAAAAAAAATAGGATAAATCAATATCATTATTTTCTTGTTTGCAAACATAATCGTGACGATAATAAAATGATTCATACACAAAAAAAAAGAAAAAGAAAAATAATTAATATCATTGTGTCAGTGTGTGTAAAAGTGTGTGTTTTATAATACAATTGGAAGGGGAAAATGAAAATAAAATAGAATGATGATAAAAAAAAATGCATTATCAAGAGAAAATTATAGATGATTGGATTGAATTAAATTCATTCATTCATTCATTCATTGATTGGTTGATTGGAAGGATTTGACCATCTGTTAAATTAAATTTTGAAAAAAAAATGTCATTCAGTATTGTGCCATTCTTCATCATCGGGCACTTCACCATTCGGCATAACACTATTATAATGTTCACCTAAACGATAGGCATGCCGGAAGTAGCTAAAATGATAAATGATTATTTGAATAATAATGATAATAATAATGATAAAAGATTTACCATAGAATCAAAGGATTTTTCGAACCAAATTCACTGAAACCGATTTGTATTGGAGTACCTTCGGCTTGAATAATTTCGATAGGCACTTTAAGAGTATTTGACAAGGCTTTCAATTCTAGATGACCACCCCAGGTTTTTGTATTCGCTATTTTATCACAATACACTTCAAATTCTTTATCAGTTACTACACTATTTTCATCATTCAATAAGAATGGCAGGAAATCATCTTTATTTTGACGTATGTATTCACTAGCCTGATATCGTAGCTCATCAACGGTTTGATCAATATTTCGTGTCAAACGAAGCTGATGTTCGATTGCTTTATACATACAATCACCATCCGATGGTATTTCACAAAGGCTTAGGCTTCTTTCCTCTAAAAGACTTTCAATTTTTTTCATTTCGATCGATCTCGTACTATCAATATCATCTAATAGACCAGCTTTGATACGTTCTTGTCGTTCACGATCTTTACGTTCTTTGTTTTCTCGTCTACGTTGTGATTTTGTTATCTTTGGTTTATTTAAATTTTCCATGGAACTATTATTTTCTTCATTATCATTATCATCAGATTTATCATTCTGTGATGATTCTAAAAAAGCTTTTTGTTCGGGAGAATGTTGTTGTTGTAGCTGATCTTGTTGTTGTTGCCAATCGAATATTTCTTGTTCATGTTTTGCTTTCAATTCTGCTTCCATTAATTCAATTTGACTATTTATCTCTTTCTTCTTTTTCTTATCATTTTTAGGAACACTAAACCGTAGTTTTGTAATTTTAGCTATAAGAATTGAAATTGAATTTTCAATAAACGTATTGTAAATATTCAACACATACCATTTAGATCTTTTTTCTCTTGCCGTTGTCTTTCAACTAGTTCTTCAGGTAAATCCGGCAGAGACATTGTTTGAACGTCTCCCATCCAGGTGATAAATTCCCTGAGTGTTTGTTATTATTTTTTTTTTGTAGAAAATAACTGAAAATAAACAAAATAAATTTTTCAAAAAAAAAGGGATAAACAAGCTGAAATTATAATGGACTTGTCGACTATTTCAATTTCTTCGGGTTTGTACTGTGCGCACATCACATTTTCGATAGTATCGATACTTTACGTGTGTGCGTGTCGTGCATTTTTTTTCATTGGCAGAGCATTGTCCGATTCTTTTTTTTTTTTCGCTAACACCGACATCAGCAACAGTGTTGTGTATTCTGATGCAATAATTGTTAATCAATTTTTTTTTTTTTGCAATTCAATTTTCATATCGAGAATAATATGGCCGACGATGAATTGGTAATCAATTTATTTGTATAATAGATGCAATTTGATTATAACTTTGAATATATTGGTTTCTTTTCTATTATGACCATCAAGGATTTAGATTTGACCACCAAAAAGAAAAAGAAGACGAAAAAACCATATGATTTTAGTGGATTGAATGATGAAGAATCATCGGTCAAAACTGAAAGTGTAAATGATTCAAACATTGCTGCTGAAACAAAAACTAATGATGTTCCAGTGGATGATGATTTGGATTTAGCAGATTTTTCCGGTCTTAAAAAAAAGAAAAAGAAAAAGAAGCCTTTCAATCTGGAAGAACTTGAAAATGCTTTGCCAAACGAAAGTGGAGAAAAAGAAAGCCCTGGTGATGAAAAGCCGGATGATTCTCAAGCTACCGAAACTGTAGCTGATGATTTTGATCTAGATTTTAGTGTATCGAAGAAGAAAAAGAAAAAGAAGAAGACTACTTTTGATTTGCCGGATCAAGATGATTTTGATAAAGAAAACGATATAGATGCTGATGATGATTTGAAAGAAGAAATTCAATTCAGTGGTGGTCCATCTAAATGGTTAGATTCGGATCGAGATTATACTTATGATGAATTATTAGAAATGATTTATAACAAAATCAAGGAAAAGAATCCTGAAAGCGAATCTGGTGGTAGAAAGAAATATGTATTACGTCCTCCACAAGTTCTTCGTATTGGTACCAAAAAAACATCATTTGCAAATTTTCTTGAAATTTGTAAATCGTAAGTTTTAAAAATAACAGTGTTTAATTAATTTTTAATAATTGAATTTATTGTAGACTTCATCGACAGCCGAAACATTTGCAGAATTTTTTATTGACCGAATTGGGTACCAGTGGTTCAGTTGATGCAAATAATCAATTGATCATCAAAGGCCGTTTCCAACAGAAACAGATCGAAAGTGTACTTCGACGATATATTAGTATGTTTTGTTTTATCGTATAATTTTTTTTATTTAACATTTTTTCTTGTCCACAGAGGAATATGTTGCTTGCCAAACTTGTCGTTCACCGGAAACTATTCTTCAAAAAGAAACTCGTCTATTTTTCTTACAATGCGAAACTTGTGGATCAAGAAGATCTGTAGCCAATATTAAAAGTGGATTTCAAGCCGTTACTGGACGTCGTTCAGCAATGCGTGCTCGTACTAATTAAATCTTTACATTTTTCCACTTGTAATGATGATTATCATAGGCTTTTTCATACATTCAGAAAATTTTTTTATTATTATAATCAATTTTATTTGCATTCACAACAAAAAATAATAATGATGAATAATTTCAATCGAAAAATTAAAATTCGAATGTTTTAAAAAAAGATTACCGTTCGTTGTTTGTTTGTTTGTTTGTTTATAATTTATCAACATCATCACCAACACAGAATTGTAATGGCATATTTTTAATTGTAGCATTACAATTTTCTTTCAACATCATACATTGATTTAGATAGATTTTTTTATTCGAACCACAAACTGGATCATAGATTGGAATACAATAGGCAGGACATTTGGAAGCGGTTGCACATTCGTTCATATCTACTTTTTCAATTCCATTGCTACGATTGTTTTTTTTGTTTAGAATTCAATAGATTATCTTTTCAACAACAAAAAAAACATTGATTATTTAATTTACTTACTCGCAATTTTGCATTTTTAGATAACATTCATTTAGATAAACTTGACCATCACTTCCACAAACAGGTTTATATAATTCAAGACAATTGTCCGGACAATGATCCTGTCTGGATTCTATTTTACGTGAGAATTTTGTTTTGTTTTGTTTTATTAGAAATTTTATTATATCCATTGATATTGTTGATAATAATCTTACTTCGAGCATTGTTTCCAAGACAAAATAAAATTGGACGCTCCCGGATCAATTTTCTAATGTTAAACAATTAATTAAAACTTAATGAGAATTCATAAAATACATCAATAACATGGTTTAAACTCTTACCCACAGTTACGTTTATGCATCACACATTTATTCGGATAGATTTTATTATCATCTGGATTATGATTATGTAATAGATTAGTTAATTAGATTCGTTTTTTTTTGTGTGTGAGAAAATTTTAAAGACTTAATTTATGGATAAAGATCTTGGAGTCAAGGGTGTGTGTGTATAATTTACTTCAAACAAAACGAAAACTAACCTGCACAAACAGGATCTTGAATATCTAAACAATCAGCCGGACATAATGGATGTAATCCACGACATTCTTCCCAATCACTAATGTTTAAACTTTGTATTGAATAAAAGAATTGAATGAGTTTTTCGATATGATCCGGCAGAAAATGAAAATGAAAATTTTTACTTACCTACAATTGGATAAAAGATGCATGGAACATTCATTATCGAAAACCGTACCGTTTGATGAACATACTGGTGAATATTGTTCATTGTTTGAACATTCTTTCGGACATTTTTGTTGTTGTTGTTGTTCCGAAGAAACTTAATTTAAAATTTTTGAGAAAAATTTTCATCATTATTCATAGAAAAAAAAATTCAACTTACAGATAAAATTTAAATCATAAATGATGATGATTGAAAATATGAGAAAAAAATTAAAAATTTTGACCATGGCCATGATTTGAAATTTTGATGTTTTGTTATATGAGTGTTTATGCAGAGTATGTATGGTATGTAATGATTTGAGGTATCAAAAACAAAAACCAGCAAACGAAATCGGCAACGAAAAAAAAAACTTGAATACTTTATTTGACAGCCAGGAAAAAAAAATTCACAACAATTTTATTGTGTATCGTTGATGATGTCCAAAAAAGGATGCTTTGTGTTTTTTCTTTTTCTGATTAAACAAAAAGCCAACAAATCATCATGGCCATCGAGAGGGTGTCTATTTCAACAACAAACAAAAAATGTTAATCATTTTTACAAGAAAACTTCAATGAAAAAAAATTATGATTTTTTATTTTAATATAAAAAAAAATGATGGATATTTTTTTTACAAATAAATCAAAAGATTAAATGAAAATGTTTGTTTTTTTTAAGCGTTTTGCATGAATTGGAAATGATTTTTTTTCTGGTTTTTTTATTTTTATTTTGATTGCTATTGAATTGGATGAACACGATATAATAGAATGACAAGAATCTTATACCATCGATTTTTTCGGTGTTGTTGTTGTTCAAACTATGCTTTGGTCATTAAGGTTACTGAAGGTAGTTCGAGAATGATGATATCCATAACGATGATTATGATATTGAAGGTCATGACGATGTTGTTGTTGTTGTTGTTGTTGATGATGATTATTTGACGATGAATGTAAACTAGTCTGTAACAGTTGGTGGTTGTTATGATTATAATTCGACCATACACCTGATTTCTGTGGTGTTAAACATTGTGATTCAGTTCTATTGAATCGTAAACCAAATGAACAAATAGGTTCAGAACATTCACCATTTTGTATACATTTAGATTGAAATGGATCAAATTTTTCAAAACCATCTTGAATTTTAAGACAATATTTATAGGAAATTTTTTCATCATTATTATTATTGGCATTAAATTGGCTTGTTTGATGAACACAATCACAAATACAACGTTGATCTGAACCACGAAATCTTTGTATAAATGGTTCAGGACATTTGATGACATGTTTGCATTTATGATGATGATGACGATGATGATGATAAGGATGACCTTGTTGTTGACCACCATCAGAGCTCATTAAACGTAATGGAGGTCGAATTTGTACACTTCTTGGCATATAATTGATTGGTTTACATTCACAATGTGTATGATTTAAAAATGTTAACCGTTCAATACCAACAGCATTACCGCCAGTTATATTATTTTTCATATCGGAACGAATTACATGAAAATATAATTCAATTAATTGTGTTTTACTTGGTTCACAGCGATGAGTCCTGTGAAAAAAAATATGATTTTTTTTTTTGGATTAGTTGCAACAAACAAAAGCAACTCAGAAATAAATTCATCAAAAAACTTACACATCTTCACAGCATCCACTTTCTTCATCACATCTATGCAGTACGGTACATCTATAATTTGCAGAAAATAAAAACAAACAAACAAATTCTTAATAAGATTTTCCATAGATATTTATTCAGAATATAACCATTACCTTGGTACATATTGTTTTGATGGTGATGAATGATAATCCAATACTTTTATCAATTTAGCACGTGGTGTTGAACATGAATATTTTGTTCGAATATAAAATAGATGACTATTTGCTAGATTTACTTCGGTAAAATTCCATTCATGACGAAATATAAAATTTTCATTATCATCATCATTATTCAATGAATTATGTTGAGATAATGAATCGGAAAATGTAAATGATGATGATGATTGTGGTGATTCAATAATCGAAGATTTTGTTGTCAAAACATTTGTAGATTCATCTTTATTTCGACTTCGAAATTTTCTTTGTTGATCATAATCATCATTATCGATTAGATTTTCTGTTTCATCGGTAAACTTGAAATTTCGAGACAAAAAACTTTGATGATTCATTTCACTATTTTTCATATTTTCATGATGCATTCGATGAAATGATAATGATGTACAATGTATTGATGAAATCATGAATAAATACATGATGATGATTATTAGGATTATGATTTGGTTTTTGTTGATCGAGATTGGTCGATATTTTAATCGAGCCAAAATTTTGGCTCGTAAAACAAACGACGTTAATGATTTCATTAGTAGATATTGATAATGAATTTTTTTTCAAAAGAATTTTTCTAATCATTGGAATTCATTTGAACTCAGAAACAAAAAACATTGAAAATATATCGATATTCGATGATGATTGAACAACACTTTTACATTTGAATCGATAGATTAACATCAAATATCCAATCATCATATTTGACCTGAATTTACAAATTCATATGATGATGATGAGATTAAATAAACACACACACATCACATCTGTAATCATCATTATCATTGTGATTGTTGTTATTTGAATATGGAAAAAACTATGTGTGGTTGGTTGGTTGGTTGGTTAGTTAGTTAGTCGATCTGTGGATGAATGAAAGACGATATCCGACAACAACAAGAAGAAGGGAAAATTCTGCTTCATTTTCTTTTTCTTTTTAAATTCTCATGTTTGTTCATATAATTATCGTTTGTCGTTTATATTTGCAACAACAACAAAAATTCTATTTCGCAATCGTCTATGTCTGTGTGATATCATAAAACTAATACAAACATTCAAATGAAGATTACATCTTCATATTAATCGTACAGACAAAAACAAAACAAACAAAAAATTTATGGTATTTTTATTTAGATTTAGATATATACTACCATAAACAAAATTCATTGGCATAAAAACAAATAAACAAAAAAAAAAAATCATTGTTGAATCGGTTGGTTGATTATTATGATCAGTGTTTGTACAAAAAATGGCAGGAAAAGAAAACATTTTGGTCGTGTTAATGATAATCAGGTAATGTTCAAAATGATGATGATCATCATCATTACAATAATAAACATATCAGAATGAACAACCATGGAAATATTATACCGGCTTCTTCGATTCGATCGAAAGATGAAGCACCGACCGAAAAAAAACCACAAAAAATTCAAGGCTTGATGGCTTTTTTAATGGTTGTGGTGGTGGTGGTGGTCTTGTGTTAGTCAAAAAAAAAAAAAAAAAAAAAAAGATTAATTAGTTTGACCGACAGTTGCTATTTTGGTATAAGCAAAAAAAAAAAAACGAAAAATTGATGATCATTTTATCCACGTAAATAACATATATGAACAACGGTAGTTTTGGGTTAGTTAGTTAGTTGGTTTTTTTTGTGCAAATGATAATTGAATGAATGAATGAATAAACTGATCAGACCGAATCGATCAATCTTCTACGCGACCAACTTTAACTTTAATAGTAACTATGAAAAGCAACAGGTGAAAGTTAGGATAATGATGATGATGATTGAAAGTTGAATCGTTCAGAAAGAAAATCAATCAAATTGTTCAATGATTTTTTTGGGATTTATAATTGACTTTGAACTTTGTACAAAATATTTTTTTTTTCAACAAAAAAATGGCCATTGTGGCCAATAATCACGCACACACATACACGAGAATAATTTTGGTCGCATCACACACGGATAGACATATGCAGACCAAACATTGGAGTGTCTTCATTCAATATGAACAGCGGTAAATGATAATATTTTTTAAATCAATTCGAGCCTTTTGGTTGGTTTTTATCGTTGCTACGTGGTTTGAATGAACAACAACATGCCTAATGTCGACTGAATCATTGAATGAATGAATGAATGAATGGATGTATTGCTGATTGGTTGGTTGGCTGGTTGGTCGGTTCGTTCATTTTTTCTGTTTTGTTGTTTTTGTTTTTCTGTATCAAAGATATAAATTCAGGAAAGAAAAAGTAACATAATTTATTGTCATTATAATTGAGCCATTTTTTTTGAAAAAAAATAAGTAATAAATTTCGGGTTAAAACCAGTTATGATCTAGTTTTGTTTCTATTTTCCAAAAAAAAACGTGGAATATTTGTAGACATAATTTGTCACAAGGACAATGAAAAAAAAACTTGAGATGTGTGTGTGTGTGTGTGTGCATTGTATATTAAATAACCCAACAGATGGTTTTTTAAAAAAAATCAATAATCATCAAATATAGACAATGGACAACAGGCAATCGAAAGCCAAACCAGCCACCATGATGCGAATGAACATGGTATTTATCATTAAAAATTACCAAAAAAAATGAGAAAAGAGTTTTTGACATCTGGAGACATTCAAAGATCGACCATTACTTTAAAGAGGATTAAAAATTTTAAACTTAATGTGAATGATGTGTGAAATTTATTTTTTAAAGAACCAAAAAATTAATACAATAATCTTCAATACAAACAAAAAAAAAAAATGATGATCTGATTGATTACAAATACAAAATGATAAAATCTTTTGAAGAAAGAAAGAAAGATAGAAAAACCAAAAAAAAAAAAAAGATTATGAAAAGCTATGAATTGATGAACATTTTACATTTTCTCTCGGATTTTTAACAAAAATGTTTGAAAAAAAAAACTTTTTTGAAGCTGATTATTACATTATTCGTTCGTTTGTTCGTTCGTCAAAAAAAAACCAGAATACATTCAAAAAATAATGGATTCTTTTTCTCACTCGTCTTAATTGTCAGCATTTTTTTGTTTTTGATCTTTTACGAAGACATTTATTTCGACATCGACATTTGATGACATTTGTTTGGCAATTTTTATAATGTGTCGAGAGAGAGAGAGAGAAAGAAAGAAAACATTAAATATAAATTTTTTTGGTTGTAAATTTTGTTTAGTATTTTTGTTTTCGGGTTGAAAATGACTGACACATACACACACAATAATCATCATTGTATGAGATGAGGATACTAAAGAGAAAGAGAAAAAAAGTCATGAATCATTAGGTTTTACAATTTGATTCAATTTTGCCATCTCCGTAGCATCATCATCATCATCATCGGTGTTGACAGTTGTTGTATTACGACGTTGAATGATAAAATGATTATTTTGACGACGCCTTTTTAATCGAAATTTTCTTTTAATACTTGTATGAATCTATGAATAAAATAACATTGTTTAAAAAAAGAAAAGAAAAAGGAATCAGAATCATCAGCAGAAGAAACAAAAAAAAACACATTCTTACCTCTTGATTGAAGAGACAGAATACTGCCGTTACAATTGAACCTTGTAATGCTTCAGTAATAATCATAACATAATGAAATATAAATTGATATGTTGCACATGATTCAAATGGATCGAATGGTACAATATAAAATATATAATGTATACCAAACACTGGTACCAATAATAATGATTTACAAACACTTGAACGTAATTGTTTTGTATTGTTTGTTGTGGTTAATTTTTTCAACAATACATACATCATATAGATTAACAATATGGTATTTATCTTTTTTTTTTTTGGATGAAGAAAGAGAAGAAAAAATTACAATTAAGAATCAGGATTTTGGTCAAAAAAATAATAATAATATTCTTACAACAATGAATGTAATCGTAGGTATAATGTAAATCAATTCCCAATAGCCCATTGATTTTGTCCAACAACTTGTATTGAATTTTTTCATTGAATGAATAAATGTATAAAATGAAATTATTATGAATGGTGAAAGCCATCCTAACAGATAGAATTTGATCATACCAATTTCATTGATTGGTAATGGATGTACAACAATTTGCCAAAGTATAATACCTTCATTTAACATCCAACAATAATTTGTTAAACGTGCCATTTTCATGAATAACATTAATGTTCGACACCATATTGGACTTTTTAAAAAAAGAAAAGAAACAAATCTATCATTATTAAAGATAAATTATAACAAATTTAAAACAAACTTTTTATCAATCATTGAATTAAGACGATAATGTTGTTCTTTGATGAATATTAATACACAAAGTGAAAATGATGATGTGAGTATAAGTGATAGAAAAAAATTTAAATGAATTTCTCTTAATTTAGGTCGTTCTTTTGAAAATGACCATAATAAAATGAAACCAATTGATGTGAGTACCAATGAAACAATATAGATGACTATCGATGTGCGAATAAATTTTAATTTTAATGTTGCACCAGGTGTTGAACAAGGTAGATAATTTGTATATTCTTCTGAATAGTTGATCCATTTTTTTTGAATTTCATCAAAGTGTATTTTATTTATTCGTGCCCATGTACCATTCGACCAACATTCTTTATTTGCTAATTCATTTCGACATGATGTTGGTTTAATACCCAGAGCAAAATATGTCATACTGGGACATGTTTGATAATTAATTGTATTCGGTTTAGCTGAATTCCAGCACATAAAACCATCCCATTTAGCTGGACAATGATCATTTTTTTCATGTAAATTATGATCACCATTTTTTAACATTCGTTCACAACATTGACGTGCTTGTTCACAACAATCAAGTAAAAGTCCCTTTATGAACCAATATTGTAATCAATGAATGTTGTACAAAACAAAAAATCTTAATCAAAATCTTACCATATAAAATTCAGATTTTAATTCTTTTTGAATAGAATTATTTGGCCGTTTAAGTATTTCATAAGTAAATTCCGTACAATTTGGATTGCAAAGTAGAACATTGATTTGATCACTATAATTATAAATTACTTGCCATTTATTAACCGAATCAAAATCAATCCATGGACTTTCACTACCAGCCATATACCATAAACATTGTGCACACATATTATCCATAAAACGATCAATATTACGAAAATCATAGAATAAATTACTTTGGCAAGGAAATCTATCCATCATCGATAATGATGATGATGATGATGATGATGATGATGTTGTTGATGATAATATTGATGATGTAAATGACAATAACAAGATTAAAATAAACACTGATATCATATTATATTTGTATTCGATTCTTTCTTTTTTATAATAATTTGTTTATACATTCATACAGTTTAGATTATTATAAATTGATAATTTATCAATCGAATAAACAATAAATAACATTATTGATCGTTGAAACATTTACACCAAAAACAACAAATTGATACAATTCTACAACAGAAATTATTCAATTTAAAAATTTGAATCAAATTTGTTCTAATGAGCATAAATCATGATTCAATCCAAAAAAAACATTACTTTTTTTTTCTCTAAATAATTTTCATCAAACCAATGGACAATGTTTGTGCTTTAGTCGGTTATTATTATTTATCAATGGCAACTATCTAATCATCATCGTTATTGACATCATAAACATCAACACCGACAACAATAAACATTTGTAAAAAAAACTTAATAAATCTCTGTATACAAGTGAAATCATTATAGGATTGATATATATTATAAGGTAACCAAAAAAGTTATTATTAATATTCACACCAACTTGACAATTGGATTAGTGTCATTATCACATTATAATGTCTGATAATATTATATTTTTTTCAATCAAGATCAGCAAAAAAAAATCTTTGTTACCAAAAATAGTGTTTGATTTTTTTAATAAACTAATCTATCCGGATATATTACACATATTGTCGATTGTGACATTGATAAAGGATTATTATGATTTTTTGTGGCCGCCAATATTTTGTACCACCATTCATATCAAATCATTTCACTAGATGTCACTGGTTGATTATTATGATTTTCGGGCCAATAGCTGATGGTTAATCGTCATCAAATTTTTTTGTTTTGTTTTGTTTTCGAGATGAATGATCATCATTTGCTGACCAAATTACAATAATCATGAAAAATGCATTCAAAGTTGCCATTCTAGGTTCACCTAGAGTCGGTAAATCAACTATCATTGATGAAGCTATATATGGTAATCATTATCGTTTGAAAAATTCATATGAACCAACAAGTGAAGATATTTATTGTGCAATGGTTGAATATGATAAAAATTCACGTGAAAAAATTTTTCTGTATGATTATGGTGGAATGGTATTTAATGAATTTAATGACATTTTTTTAAAATTGATTTTGTTTTGATTTTAATCATCATCATCATATAGGAAACATTAAATATCGATGCAATCAAAATGTGCCTTTCATTTTGTGATGTAAGTTTCTAACATCCATTTGATTATTAATTACGTAATAATTTAAATGATTTAATAGGCTTTTTTGGTGGTTTTCGCTATCAATGATAAAGATTCTTTTTTGATGGCTGTTCAGATTAAAAAGAATATTGAAAAATTAAAAGATAAAAAAGATGTAAGTGAATAATTTATCAACGCGTATATCTTGATTATTTATATCATCGATATATATTAGATACCGATAGTAATGGTTGCCAATAAAATGGACAAAATAAATGAAGCTGTCATTAATCTAGAAGAAATTCGTAAATGGGTAGCACAGGAAAAAGTTAAATTCATCGAAGTATCGGCAACCGATCGAAAAAGCATATCCGAATGTTTTATTTATTTAGTATCGAAGATAATTTTTCTATCAAAATCATCGTTTTCACGTAAATCAAAAACAGGCAGTCTTCAATTGGAATTATAAATTATTAATCAAAAAATACAAAAATAATATTTTTTTTTTTTGTAAATTTATTATTATTATTAAATGATAAATAAAATGGCGAAAATTTTAATAAATATTATGAATTTTGTAATTAAGTTCAAGAAAAGAAAAAAAAAAACAAGGCCGCATATAAAACAAAGAATTTGAATATGGTGCATGAAAAATTACCAGAATTTTATCATGAACATTCAATTATTGCCATGATAGGATTAATAGCCACCACCATAACCACCACCATGTTCTTCATAACCGCCATGATAAACTGGATACGGAATGTAATGTGTTTTTTTCTTTTTACAATCATTCATTAGGATGATATCGCCTTTTTTCTTGCCACCACCTTTGTAAACCAATTTTGGACCACAACCATGTTCACCGCCAATAATTATCGTATCTTCATTTTTTTGACTACCACCAAAAACTGCATCAAAATGTGCGACGATGAAGATGGCAATAATGGTTGCCAATGAAAACAATCTTGAATATTGCATGATCAATTGAATTAACGGAATTAAGTTTTTGGAAATCGAAATGATTTTTTATGATATACAATAACACTGGTCACTTGGTTAATAATTTAGATTAGTTTGTTCGAAATTGTTAGAACAACTGATGGAACAAAAAAATATAATCCCAGTCGTTTTTATAGTAAAACTTTGAACCTTTAATTTATTATAACAACAAACAAACATTGATTAAAAGAGATCAAATACAAAAAGAAAAGGTGTAAAGAGAAGTTTCACTTGAATGATTTTGGCATTACATTTTGAATCACATATATGAGTCCCGGATAACTTGATTGATTTTTAATCTTTATCCCATATTTAAATCCATTTTTATAACTAGAAAATTTTTACGAACATTTTTACGGACAAAATAGAACGGAAATTAAAAAACATGCATGCAAAATATATATTTACTTAATGATAATAGTTTTGGCTTAATTATTGAACCTGGACTACAAAAGATGTGGGTGTTATATTGTGTGTGTGTGTTTGCTTGTGAAAAAAATGAACATTATCTCTCATTAATTAATCACACCATTTTAACCATTTTATCAGGTTCATTAATATAATTGAAAGTTAATTTTTTTCTTCACTGTTTATGTGTTTAACCCGGTATGTTTTAATAATTAAGCGAGTGTTTTGCAACAAAAACAATGAACTTTAACGAAAAACAAAAAAATTGACCGCCAATTTTGCCTCTTTAACCGATGACAATCATTTTTTGTTGTTGTTGTTGTTGTTGTCCTATTGAATTTAATTGTTTTTCAGTGAACCGCAAAATTTTTTTTTTCTTTTCCCGTTGTTGATCGGTTAATCAATGGCAGTTGATAAACTATCTAGAAAAATCGAAGCTAATCAATGGTAATTATATACTTTTCTTTAAAAAAAACCAACCGAAATGGATTAATAACTATTGATCGGTTATTTTGACAAACTTGATCCAATCAATGAGGTCAAAATGTGGTTTCAATAAGAAAAAACGTAAAAAGAAAAAAAATCAACATCTCTAGGTTTCTCTGAAGGGCAAAATTTATCTTGTTGTAAACATCGGATTTTAAATATCATTTTGGTTCCGCATTCATAATCATTAAATTTTTTTTGTTACATTCGATTAAATAATTGTTTGTTTGTAAAAAAAATCAAAGCCAAAGAAACATGAGCGAAATCCACATCAAATTTTTTTTTTTTTTGCATCTTGACAAGAATCAAGGAAGTGTCTATGGAACTGAAAGTTGCTATTTATAATTTACACCAAAAAACCCATCTTCTTCGCATAACTTCTTCTTCATCTTCTTAATGTTTATTTAACACACATCAAGCCAACGCCCAATTGTTGGACGAATTGTTGGTAGTGGTGTGGTTAATAAACATTTTTGGGACATTTTTTATACATTCAAAGGAAAAGTCATTTGGGTTTGTTATTGTTAACCACATATGTTTCTAATATCGTATTCCTTATCGTCTATGTTAGACGATTAGAAATGGAAAAAAAAATCAAACTTTCAAAAGCCGCACACTAAACTATAGTCATGAACAAAAATGAACAGTTTGGTTCAAATTCTCATGATGTATCGACAGATTGTTTTTTGTGTTTTTTTCTTAGCTTTCTCATCGATTAATATTGAGGTATGATTTTTTTGAAATTTTTCTAAATAATTTTTTTAATTAACTTCATATCTATAGACATATGAAATAGATGTAACCGATAAAGTTACATTCACTATTGCTATTGGTAATGAAACTGTCGGTAAAATTGATATTGGTTTATTTGGAAAATTAGCACCAAAAACAGTGGAAAATTTTGTCACTTTAGCTTCGGAAGAAGGTTATCAAGGAAAATCTTATAATGGTAGTTTATTTCATCGTGTCATAACCAATTTTATGATACAAGGTGGTGATATAACCAGTGAAGATGGATCTGGATCATTATCCATTTATGGCCAATATTTTGATGATGAAAATTTTGTACTTAATCATGGTCAACCTGGCCTTATAAGTATGGCTAATGCTGGTAAAGATACGAATGGTTGTCAATTTTTCATTACATTAGTACCAACACCATGGCTGGATGGACATCATACTGTTTTCGGTAAAGTTCTTGATGGTATGGATCTCATTTTTCGAATCAGTAGTTTACCAACCGATTCTAATGATCGTCCTTTACAAAATGTTCGAATAATCGATACAAAAACCGAAAAAATCGACATACAAACTACACTTGAATAGAAATATATTTTTTTTTATAAATTTAAAATTTTTGTTTTAAAAAAATATATCATTATTCTTTAATTAATTGGAAAATTCCTAATTTTTTAAAATATCATTTTTTCTTTTGTATGGTAAATAAAGGATACACATTAATTTCATTATGTGCGTTAATTATGTGCAAATATAATTGTCCGAATAAGAACAGAATTTGATAACAATCATAATAATAATAATAATAATAGCTATTATAATTTTAGGAAGATAGAGAATTTTTTTGTGTTCGATTAACAAGATCATCGTTGATTAGTACACGTTTTGTAGTGCCCGCTAATTCATCAACACTTTTTACTGTTTTATGTGCTAAATCATGAACTTCTTCGTTGATTTTTCCAATAACTAATTCCATTGCTTGTCGACCCTGAGAAAAAAAAGATTTCAATATTAAAAAATTAAGATTTTCATCATTCAATTATAATCATTCATACTTTTGCAGCATTTCTCATTATGTCTTTATGAACAAAATCTTCAAGATAACTACTTAATGGAATACCATGAACTTCGACCACCGTTTCTTGTGTCATTAATGTTTTGTTTGGATTGGACGGATGAGGTTTGTACGTTAATTGTTCAATAATGGACAGTTCATTACAAAAAGAAATATTTTTTTTCAAAATAAAAAGAAACAAATATAATCCACTGTTAATTATTCAAGAAAAAAATGGCTTACATTTTTTGATCTCAATGTAAAATTTTTTGCCCGTGGATCAATTTCCGAATATTCACTTGCATATGTTTTACTACGACCAAGAAGACTTTCAGCCCAACCAGGAAGGCCCCATTTACAGCCGATTAAACGATGTGTACGCATCACAGATGTTTGTGGACAAACTGATCGATCAAGAATATCGATACCAATCACAGAAGGATTTAATGGATTTGGATATTTTCTCCATACAGCCTGTACTACTGTATCCCATTGATGTCTATTTTTAATGATAATAATAAAAAGGTCATAATGAATACATAGAAAGAATAAACAAACAAAATTCGGCTTACTCAAAAGTATGTTCACTTGTCCAGATACGCATTTTGTTCTAAAAAGAATCGAATATTACATTAGATTTGAAATCAATATTTAAAAAATTTATCATTCTAACCTTTTTTAATTTACGAGAACAGAAATTAAAGCAGGATTGAATAAATAGTAAAAAATAAATAATTAGTTAATACTAAAAGAATAAGGAGATGATGACCAAATTGAAATAATTTTGTTTCTTTTTTTAATCGAGTTCAAATGTGCTTTATTAGTTTGATCACGCGTTGAATGGTTGCATAAGATTGAAATAAGATTATTTTCTATCTTTTTTCCTATCTAATCTACCAGGATAATTATGTCAAAAATTTGTGGGAAAAAAAATAATTTAGCTCTCGTTGATTTACATTTCTATCCTGCTTCGTATGAACATCGTTAATCAAGTACATTTGTGACCTTACAATTACACTCCTTTTTATAAAAAAAAATAAAATTTATGCAATGTGGTGTATCAGGCAATAATGACGAGCGAAACTATCGATAGTCTAATCGATTTTTTTAGAACTCATATTAGAAATTCTTTCGAAATTAATTCATCAAAAATTCATCATTCGAAATGTGTTCGTTAGAATTAATGGCTTTTAGTATCGATATTGGTTTACCATTGTT
Organism: Dermatophagoides pteronyssinus; assembly: GCF_027571235.1. Taxonomy (NCBI): domain Eukaryota; kingdom Metazoa; phylum Arthropoda; class Arachnida; order Sarcoptiformes; family Pyroglyphidae; genus Dermatophagoides; species Dermatophagoides pteronyssinus. The sequence goes on from NW_027461525.1 coordinate 4,949,702, forward strand.
TATTCGACGATCCAATTCAAACAATGAAACAATAAATAGTGATTTTCAATTAAATTCATCTACAGTTTTCTATGGTTTGAATCAATTTTCGCGGTTAAACGATTGTCTCTTGAAATATGCTGAGTCGAAAGCCAATCGAATTAAAATCAAATGGCATTCAAAGGGCAAAATACTGCTAATTATTCTTTGTCAAGAAGAATATTTATTACGTGAAAAACATCTTGATCATTTTCTAGTCCTAGTTATAAATGCCATTCAGATGACATGTGGACCTGATGTATTTTTTATGGAAGATTTTGACAAACAGAAACGTGATCTCAAATTTGCTCATCATTTATTAGATTATTTAGTAAATCTATTTGTTTCCATTAATGTTGATAGAATTAATATTGTTGCTCATTCAGTTCATTATCAACCGATCGATCGATCAAAATCAATCAATTCATTTCTATCTTCACTGAATCGATTAGAATCAATACAATATTGGGCATTATTTGTTGAAGATAAATTAACATTTGCAAGTAAAGAATGGTGGTCAACACTAGTTTCCGATCATCAAATTCATACTTGTTTGATTTGTTACCTGACCAATTCTATTACCGGTGAAGTATTAGATAAAGGAATGAAAACGATTAACATTTTTCTTCCGTCCGAAAATAATGCCATTCCACAAAATTTGACAATCATTCAGTTGACAAAACATCTACGCGTTTGTTTAATTAGTTCCAAAAATTCTGATCTTGATCATATGGCAATAGAAATTCCGGCCATCAATGACTCAACAGAACCAACAAATGTACTGAATTCATCAACCTTATTGATTGATGATGAAGCAATTTCAGCATTCATCATATTCAACATTAAACTTCGAATTCATTGTGTATATAATCAGTCATTAGTGCAAAATTATTTGGATGAAATAATCGTATTTTGTAATTGTGATATTAATTCTGACAATCAACAAGATTCTACTATTAGTAATGATCATTTAATCATGTGCAAATTAAATACTACAGATTTTATTCTATGTACCTTATTTACAACAACAAATGAACAATCATTTTCTTTACAAAAATTAAATAAATTGACAAAAAATTTGGCAACTAATTTTTTAAATTTAAATAAAAATAAATCAATTTGGCCATGAATTTTTTGTTATTCAAATAAAATATTTATCTATCACTAGATGGCATTGACGATGATAAAAATTTATAAACTGTTGCGCATTTGACGAATATTTTTTTTTTGAATATTTCATTCAAATTTTTGAAAAATAAAATTTCAAAGTTTTTTTATTCTTTGGTCAATTATAGAGGTGTTCGACCGCAATGCATTTATAGCTACTATTTATATATAAATAATGTTGTAATAAAACATTTCATTCGGATTTGATTCTGTTTTCAAAATACAATGGCAAAAATCATCGATGATAATCAATCGATTAATAATCGATTATTTTCTGTTGAAATTGATGAATGATTGAAACAACAATGATTTTTAGACAATACAGTAGTATCATCGGTGGCAATGATGAGATAGATTAGTGAAAAGTGAAAGTAGCAAACGAAAGAAACAGATTTTGCCTCAAACCATTCTAATACAGTTAGATTTTTGTTGTTGTTGTTGTTACTCTGACCATCAAACCATTATAAATTGTAAAATGAAAAAAAAACAGGAAAGAAGGTAATTAACAATTAGCTTAAAGCTTTGTTTCTCTTTCTTCACTTTTATCGAAATTTAATACATGAGAAGAAGGTTGAATCAAATGATCCTGATGGTTTTAATAATTGTGTGTGGTGATCATGATGATGATGATGGTGGCTAAAGCATGTGATATCCGATTGTGAAATTTATTTATCAACAGCAACTAAAAAAAAAAATGAATTAATCAATGGAAAAAAATTGGGCCGAAAAAAAATGTTCGTAAGAAATTAGCGGCTTGTTTTGATTTGTGTGTGTGTTTGTGTGATGTTTACGGTTTGTCAATAGCGCATCAACCTTCAACCGCGGTATAGTCAAGATAACACATGATGTGTATGTATGTTTCAACATATCACATTACAGTTATAAGGTAGCAGTTTATTTTGGCAGTATATACTAAAAACAAAAAAATTAAATATTATTTTCCCCCACCACCACCATCATCATCATCATCATTTAATTTAAACAACGAGAAAAACCAAATGAAAATGAAATGGGGAAAAAATGAATGATGAAACTGAAGACAAAAACAAAAAACAACATTCGTCGTGATTTGCTAATCAAATATTATTTTTGTTCGTTGATGAAATGCTGGTGGAAAAAAATGTTTTTTTTTCTCAAACAGCAATATTCTATATAAGCAAGAATCGTTTTTGTTTCTAATTTTTTAATCAATCAATAAATCAACAACAAAAATTCAATTATTTTACAAAAAATTATTAATTAATTAATATAATTTGTTTTTTCTTGGTCTAATTTTATAATAGGTCAATATAAAATGATTGATGTGATATGATTTGGGAGGAGAAAAAAAATCTACGTATATATCAATCGTTGTGCCAAAGGTTATCATCATCATCATCATCATCTTGTGTCCAATAATGAACCATTGTTATTATATCATCAAATTCGTTGTCGTTCAATATCAGACATCAACTTGAATGGGAAAAAAGAAGAAGAAATATTTTTATTTATTTATTTTCTTCAAAAACTTTCTTCCTGCTTTCGATTTTCAAAAAAAAAATTGTTCGTTCTTGTTCCATTTTTTATCATTTCTTTTACAATTACTTTTTTTTAAAGATTGAATGACGACTTCAAAGTGGTCAATATTTGCCACAGCATCCAGCAACAGCAACAAGTTGAAAAAGTTGAAATTTTCTTTTTTTTTTATTATACAACGTATGTCAGTGTGTCCCAAATATCATTCTTATAGATTATAATGCGTGTTGAGTTCTATCATTCATTTATGATGTTTATTTGCAAAATTATTCGCTGCCACTTGTTACTTCAAGGCATGCCAATGATGATGATGATAAGGAGATATTGACTCTTTTTTTATTTTTTTTGATCAGCTTATCGATAATCTTTTGCTTAATTTTCATTATTGCATTTGCTTGTTTTTAAATTCGTTGTTGGATCGTATCAACTTGAATTTTGAATCATTTTTTTAAAAACTGAAGTGAAGATTAAAGTATATGAAATAACATCCGTTACATATTACATGTCGAATAATTTGTTGTCACCAATAATTATTTGTAACTTGATTGTATAACGATGCGAATGACGAACAAAAAAAGATGGTCGATATAATGATGATGATGATAAACCAAAAATAACAAAAATGATAAGATAACAGTTTCTTTCTTTTTTGTTTTGTTTCAAAAAATGGATTGATTACATGAAGAAAAAGAGAGAACAACACAACAACCAAAGAAAAAAAGATTGATTAGTCCATATGATGGATGGATGGATTGATTGATTGATTGATTGATAGAGGAAGAATTATTCAAAATCTTGAAAGAATGAAATGATAATTAAAGAATATAAAAAGAACACACACAATCACAGATGTGGTGGTTTTAAAAAAACAAAGAGGTGAATACTAAAAAAAGAAACTAAAAAAATAGGCAGAAGAAGCAGTTTATAATAAAACAAACAAAATAGATGAGGCATTTAAATTGTTTCAAATAAAAATGATGTTTATGATTTTTTTTCAAATCATCATCATTATCATTAGATCAATATTCTTCATATATCACCAATCTCTTCTTGATAACGAACGGAAAGAAAATCAGCTGAATCAGCTAATTGATTAAGAATTGAATGTAATCCTTGTAAATGATGACGAAATGAAACAAATAAATGTGATGTTGAATCTTCAATACTATCGGTAAGCATTGAATCTGCATCACTTTCAGTATCGGATGATGATGATACACTTGAACCAATACTACCAAGACAATCTTCCTGTGATGATTGTCGACTATGTTGTTTATTAATTGCCAAAATTGATGAATTATTATGATTGTTTATTATCGATTGATTAGTCAATGATGATTGTACACTAATTGACCTATTGAATAATATTGTATTATTGTTGATTGTACTATTTCTACGATGATTATTATATACAAATTCATGACTAGTTGACGATGATGATGACGATATAGGTGATGATGATTGAGCCATTGAAGTAATTGTTGAGCTAGTTGAACAACCCCATAATAATTCTTTTTTAACATCATTTAACATTATAAAAAAATTATGTAATTCATTCGTCTGATTAGCTATATTTGAAAATGTTGATGGAATAATATGACGTTCGGTTTTTAAACCAATATTATCCATATCACGTAATTTTGATGGTACTAATACGGTTGCATCCATATTATTCATTGAACGTACAAAACGTTCCATTGCTGTTAATATTGATTGCTGTGAACACATTAATCCGTGCTGTTGTTGATGATTAATTGTACCACCAATAACTTGTATTGTTGAGGTATTCTTCTTGTTCATCGCACGTGAATTCATCATTGTTGTAGTTGCTGCTGGTGTTGTTGTTGTTGTTGATGTTGATTTATCTGTTGTTGTATCACAAACACCTGGTATCATTTTTTTCTTCGAAATCGAAGGCAGTGATGGAATAATAAATGAATGAATAACAATGATGATATTTCTGCCAGTAAAAACAAAAATTAAATGATTTTTTAAAAGAAAAAAAAATCAAAACAAAACAAAATCTATCATCATCACCATTATTATCGCTGTCGTCATGATTAATTTAGAAAAAAAAATCCATATCATACAAAAAAAAAAATTCTTAAAGTCACAAAATATTTTCTTTGGTAAGCAAAAAAAAAAATGATAGACGACAAACGACAAATAATGATGATGTTGATGTTTTTGATAAACGAAATAAAAATGGTCAACAAAGAAAATTTAAAAAGAAATGAAGAAAAATAAAGAAATGTTGTCCGTGTCTTTATGTCATTTTTTTCTGTCTTCTTATTACCATTATCTTTATTTGGGGAAAAAAACAACAACAACAACAACACGTTATTTTGCTGTTAGTCAGTTCATCGTTTACAGTGAATGATCTTTCGAAAAAAAACTACGGTTTTCTCTCACTCTCTCTTTCTTTTCTCTATTCATTTTGATTCAAGTTTTTTTTTCTATTTTGTTTTCATTTTTTTGAGGACGAAAGTAAAAAAAAAAAATCCGCTATTGTTACGAGAAAGATGTTGTTGTCCTGCCCTCCAAACAACAACAAAAAACAGCAGCTCTTTTCAATACAGACCTGATGATGATGATGATATTTCAAACAGAAAAAAAAATGTTTCAATGAAAAAAAACACACTTACACACAGGTAAATTACGCCTACACTTTTTTTTATCTACACATGTTTGAGTTCAATAACAAGCAATCAATCAATCAATCAATCAATCAAACAATGATAAACATTGTATAGGTATAAAAAAAATATGATGCAAAATATCAAATTTCATTTCATTATCCTAACCTTAAACCAGCTGCTGATTGAATTATGACCAAGTTTGAAAAAAAATTGAATTTTCTTTCCCTATTTAACTTCCGTTTGATCGATAACATCATTAATTTTCATTATTTGATTGATTGATTGATTGTGTAAAAAAAGAGAAACGGAAAATTCTAGATTAATCTCTATATTACTACCAAAAAAATGGGTAATTAAATTTGCCTATATATTCATATAATATATCAACCTTGTAATATTAAATTAATCGGTTTCATTTTTTTTGAATACTTGAGTTTATATTACCTTGATTACCTTTTTTATTTTATCTTTGTGAAATGAAATTCAAGTGAAATTGAAATGAATATATTCAATGTTGATCCAAGGTGTATTGTCCTTTCATTTGATGCAGTCTGTATGTGAATGAATATTTTGAAGAAAAAAAAATATCAATCTTAGTTACATATTTTGAAACATAAAATATAAGAAAACGAAAAAATCGTTTATCTGATGAAGCAAAAATGATGATAATTTCACAATACAATCTTCTTTCAATAGCATATGGATATGTTTTTTGTCATCATTATGATGAGATGAAGAAGGAAAAAAAACAAACAGACAAAATATTTGTAAATGATATTTTGGATTTGAAGAGAATGACCAAAAATAATATATAAAAAAATATTGAAGATAATTAATTAACAGTGAAAGTAACAAACAAAAGAGAAAAAAAATGATGATTGAATTTAAATTATGAAAAAAATAGAGAGAGAGAGTATAAAGAGAAACAGACCAAGTAACCTAGTTTCACATATATGAATTTCAATGTGGCAAAAAATTTTGGATCATGAACAAACGATAATTAATAAATTGAATTATCGATAATTTTTTTTTACTGTTTGTTTATTCATTCGTGGATAATTTTTCGCTTTGATGATTATAATGATGATAATAATGGATGGATGGTCAATTTCATGATGATCAAACAATGTTAAAAAATATGCAGATGTGATTCTCTATGTAGCCATATCATTTTGATTTAATAGACAGAGCGATGAAAAAGAATAAATCACAATAACATTGCTGTGGGATTTTTCAATGAAATATTATAAATTTCCCGATAAGAAACTGAGATTTTAGCCGCCAGCCTTTTTTTTCGATTCATAATTATTATAATGATAAAGATGATTATTTCTTTTTTTCTCATTGATAGTCTTTGATTTCGGATATTTTCAATCAAATCGAAAAGCCATTTTGTCATTTAGTAATAATAATAAAATTTCAAAAACGTATTTTCCGTTCATTCGTTTGGTATTGCACTTTCATTATGAACTGAATGCAAATATTACATCAATTTCATTTTCTATTTATTCACCGAATAGATTGTAATTGTCGTTTTTCCCTTGAAAATTCAAAAAAAAAACAACAACAACATATTAAATGAATGAAATTAAACGAAAAATAAGTGACAAATTTTCTGCATGAAAAATTTTTTTTTTACGAAAAACAAAAAAATTTCGTCAATAATGAACATAGATGTGTGAATTATTATTATTATTATCGAAATATATCAGCCAAAAACAATTGCTGATTTTAATTATAATCATTGACTTTCTTAACTTTTTTTTCTTCGTTGAAACTCACTGTTTTCATTGCATATGGAATGTATTTTAGAAAAAAAATTAATTGCCCTTAAGACAAATAATGAATGAAATATACACAGAAACACACACAGACACCTTTAAATATGTATAATTTTGTTATTGCTTCTGGAACATTTTTTTCTCATTACAAAAGTAAAAAACAACAACAAGACATTCGGTCTTCGAAACATTTTTTTCTCTTTCTCACATAAGATGTGTTTGGATTTTTGTTTTTTGTCGTTTAAAAGTTATTGGTTTATGTTGTACCATATATTCATATATACAAAAATTTCAAGGTATGCATTTTCCTCCCATTCACAATTATTTTATTATTTCGTTCTCTCTCTCTCTCTCTGTCTTCCTACCATTTGAATGGCGTTGGCTCTGCTCTATTGATCATGAAATAATGAAAAAAACAACAACGACAAAACAACAACATTTGCTTGATGCTTGTTCCAACTGGAACGAAACAAGCAATGCAAACATACATTTGTTCATGTGATCCATTTGGATGTTGATGTCAAATTTAAAGCGGAAGTCAATGTCACAAGTGAATTGTTGTTGATTGAAATCTTTATGATTTTTTTTCTTTCTTGCTTTTTTATATATATCTAATAATGAAAGGGGGAAAAGTGAAAAAAAATGGTGAAAACAAAAATTAATCAATTTTCTTACCTATGATAGGTATCCATATTACATTATCATTATCGACAATATTCGAAAGTGTTGTGAAATCAAAAAAAATAATAAGGGGGAAGGCAAAATTTTTACACAAAATTTAACAATGTTCGGAAACCATAATGAATTTTTGACAATAACAAATAATGATTGGTATTGTATTATTTCGTAATGGGGAAAAAAACAAGTGAAATTTTTATTTTTGTTGTTGTTGTTGTTATGGCCAAACACAGATATATGGGATTGTGAAGATTTTTTTTTTCTTGATTTTCATTCAGACAACAGAAAAAAATGAGCAAAAAAAAATTGAACTTGTGAGAATAGATAACATGTCAATATTTGATAATTTTTTGTAGTCGATATTGATGGTGTCATATTTTATATTGAAATTCTAGATTGGTTTTTTCAGAATTTTACAAAAAAAAAATTTTCCTTCACAAACAAATGACAATGTTATTTGTAGTCGTTGAAAAACGAAGAAACAAAAGTTTTCCAATAATATTTTTTTCCGTTTCAAAAAGAAAAAAAAAAACATTCGATCGATAGATCGATTGTTTTCATAACGGATGTATCGATTGTTTATTTCGAGAATCATGTCCCTGAAAATGAAAAAAAAACATTAGATTTTTTTTGTTGTCAAAAAAAAACAGATTTCGTCATTTTTCTTCTTTCCTATCATTATATTATAATTTTATATTTTATTGTTGTTGAATTGTGAATATTATTGACATGTATATTCACATAAAAATAAATCAATTGATTTCATCGATCCTGATCTCTCTCTGTCTCTCCCCCTTGGAACAGGCATGATAATTATTCAAATTTGAAACATTATAATCAATGTTGAGAAGATTTTTTTTATTTTTTTTCTGTCATATTTGAATGAAATATCATTAATCTATTGATCGATCCATAGAATGGATCAATGACAAACAACTTGATGTAACAAGTTTGGTCCGGCTGGTCGGTCAATTATCTTGTCATAGATATATTTGACTGAAAGAAGAAGAAAAAAAATCGTTTTCCAATTGAACAAGGTAATATTGAAGAAAAAAAAAGTGAATGAGCCTTGAATGAAATGAGATCAAAGAAAAAAAGTAAATTAAAAAGTAGCAAGAACAACAACAACAAAAAAAAAGACATTCCATAAACGACAAACATTGAACATCGATGATAATGATGATCCTAATGAACATTTACATTTTCACTTTAGTCAAATGAACTTGATCCATTTGTCATAGATCTTTGTATGGTTTATCATCTTTATCATTCAAAAAAAATCCTTCACGCAAAATTTCCCCGATTTTGTAGAAGAAAAAAAAACGAAGCTAAATGAATGACCAAGAGATGCAAGATTTGAAAAGGAAAATCAAACGAGAAACTTTTCGAAAAGTTTTTTTTTACGAACAACAAAGAATCGGAAAAGTTTCTGTATACAAAGATAATTTGTTTTTGATTTTTTTTCGCTCACTATTTTCATTTGTTTTTATTGTGGATATACAATTTCATTTGATTACGGCTATTGCTCAAAATTATTATTCAATACTGTTTTATTTAGATTAGCATTCATAATTATCATCAAATTAATAATCATATGTATGTTTAGATGATTAAAATCATGAAAAAAATATCATCATCATCATCAACAACTATAATGATGGCCTTGTCATTTAGTATCATAATCATATTGATCATTGTGAATAGCGTTATCGCATCACGAACATGTCCCCGTGGATGTGATTGTATTGAAACATTATTAATTACTAATTGTAGTGTTAGTTCACAATTAGAATATGTTCCACATACATTAAATCCATCATTGAAAAAATTATATCTTCCAAGAAATAATATTCGTCGTATTGATACTGCATTTGATGTTTATAAAAATCTTATCTATCTTGATTTATCATCAAATCTAATAACAACAATTGTTAATAATAATTTTCAATATAATTCAGAATTACAAACAATTTTATTGAAAAATAATAGTTTGGCCATGTTAGAACCGAAAGCATTTAACGGTTTAAATTTATTAAAAATATTGGATCTAAGTTTTAATCGTATCGAAATGATTAATGGTTCTATATTTAAGAATCTAAATTCATTACAAATTCTTGATCTTTCATTTAATTTATTGAAAATATTGAATGAAAATACATTTGTTGGTCTACGAAATTTGATTAATCTTAATATTAGTAATAATTTAATAATGAAATTATCGACAAATCTTTTTTCAAACATTCCAAAATTGATTAATTTAAATATCAGTATGAATCAATTAGAACATTTAGATGATAATTGGTTTATTGCATTATATGATTTAACCGTATTGGATTTAAGTTCATGTCATCTATCATCATTAAGTTCATATTGTTTTAATGGTCTTAATAATTTAACTATTCTTAATCTTAATAATAATTCATTAATGGTTAGTATTTTGTTGAAATTGTTGATAATCAAGCATGTTTATTCATTTTTTTTTTTTTTTGTATTCAGGCTATACCATCGGCATCATTTTTACCAAAAAATGTCATACAAGTATTGAATATTGGCAACAATCCATTTCCATTTATTCATCCAAAATCATTTTATCATTTAAAACATTTAAAACAAATTTATCTAACCAATGCATCTTCGTTAGCTGTAAGTATATTTGTTTAACATTCGAATTGATGATCATTATTTTTTTTAAAAATTAGAAAATCCATGTGGATGCATTTGATGGTGTTGAAAATCTAGAAATGCTTGAATTATCCAATAATCAAGCCTTGAAACATATCGATTCAAATGTATTCAATAATCTTTATTCACTTTCATCGTTAATTTTATCAAACAATAGTTTTGAAAGTTTAGAAATAGATCTTATAACAAAATATAAAAAATATGATCTCTATTTAGATGTACGTGGCAATCCATTCAGTTGTAATTGTAGCCTTGAATGGCTTAATTTTCATCTTATTCGTATGTTTAACAAAACAATAAGCAGTAATCCAGATTATTTTCTCAATCAAAATATAACATTTCCTATATTCAATTTGGTAACATTATTGAATGAAAATGTCAGCGAAATCATAATGAAACAGAATGCATTGGATGTTCGTTGTTATTCACCATTTTCATTGAAAGATAAATTTATTATCAAATTACATAAAGATAAATTTGGTTGCTTTCTATTGGAATCATATATACCGATTATAATTGGTGGTTTATTCGGTTTATTAATCATCGGCGGTGTAATCATATTGTTGGTCATTCAATGTCGTAATCAATTATCTGGTTTTGTTAAAAATCAATTATATACCGAAAATCAATTTAAAAATAATCAATTTGATCTATATCCAAAACCAGAATTTGTTTTTATTTCTACATATAATGATTTCTATAAAAATCCTGCCAATATAAATGCAGCAATGGAAGAATTTTCTGTTCGTTATCCGCTCAATCAAGCTCATCAACAACCACCAACAACTGAATTATAATTTTTTTTCATTCTATCTATTTACTTCAACTGTGATATAGTATTTTACAATTTTTTTTCCAGTATCTCATCTCTAATCAAACGTATTTATCGAACAAACAAACAAACATTTTTTATTAATGTATTATATATACCAAAAAAAAGAAAGGAAAAGATTTTTGTTTTCCTGTGCCATTCCATTTTATATACATTTAATAATTCTGTATTCTTTGTGTGCGTATTTTTTTTCTTTCTTGTTTTTTAGAATAAAAGAATTGAAAAAAAAAACTAACAAACTGGTCTTTTTATATGGTGGTACACTTGTCTCTTTCGATCTATATTCATCAATTTTTCATTTTTTCAAAAAAAAATATAATAACCGAGAGTGGCCAGGAGTTTCTTTTCTTTTCTTCATTTTTTCCCGTCTATGAAAAATTGTTGCCGTTGGTTTTATTACAAAGCGAGTTATTTTCATTCATTCGTTCGAAATACAACAACAACTAACGCCGCCACAGTTTGTTGACACATCAACAAAAAAAAAAAGTATATTTACACACAAGTGAGATTCTCCATTCGATCGATCATCAGTGTTGTTGTTGTCAAAATTTTCAGATTGTTGTTGTTTTTAATTTGTTATCATCATCAGTTTATGGCAAACAAATAAATTTATGAATGAATTTTCATTCATTCATTTTTGATTTTTGAAATCTATAAATCTATCAATGAAAATAAATAGGGACAGAAAAAAACAAAAAAATGTTTCCATCATTATCATTGAATTTACATTAATTAACATTGATCGAATTGGAATTTATTACAAAAAGTATTATTTAATTTTTACTATTTTATAGTTTGTTTTTCGATAATCTGGATAATCGGAAATTTATTTTTTTAATGGTTATGTGCATTTTTACAAAATGGAACCAACAACAATTATCGATGATATTAAACAACGAGACAATGAAATACAAACTCTCAAAGAACGTATTGAACAATTGAATGAAGAATTAAAAACAGCTACGGCCGAAAAAATTCAATCAGCTCAATATGGTTTAGTGTTGTTGGTATGGAAACATCATTATTGAATTGACATCATCATTATTGATTGATTAATTTTGTTTTCTCTTTTCAACCATATATAGGATGAAAAAGAAGAATTACAAAGAAAATATGATGAACTTGAAAGTAAATATGATTCGAAAAATGAAGATTTTGAAGATCTCAAAGAGGTATTATCATCATTTTTTTTGCTATTTTCACCAAATTTTTAATATTTTTGTTTTGGTTGAAAACTTCAACAGGCCTTGAATAAACTACAAACAATACAACGTGTTTCGGCAACATCCGAAATCGAACAAGAAGAACAACTTTTAATGGAAAGTGCTAAAAAAGAAGAACATTTTATTAGTACTGTAATTGAATTGGGAAAAGAATTAAAACAAGCTAAAAATGAATTACAAAATGTTAAAGATGATCGTGATAAATGTTATCAGGAAAATTTAAAATTATTAGAAAGAAAAGAAATGAATGAAAAAGAAAGAAAAAAAATTATTGATGAATTAAAAGAATCAAAACAACGTGAATCAAGATTACATTTAGAGATAAATGAACTTGAAGAAGAAAATATATCATTACAAAAACAAGTATCATTATTAAAATCATCACAAGTAGATTTTGAAACATTTAAATTAGAAATACAACGTTTACAAGGTGAAATTGATATATTACAAACACAGATTGAAGAATGTACTAAATTGAAAAGTATTGCTGAAAAACAGGTATGTTTTTGTTTATTGAAACAAAATCAAATGATTAAAATTCTTTCATATCGAATCTAGACAAAAGAAGCATTAGAAGCATTACAATTGGAACGTGAACAAAAATATGCTATCAAAAAAGAATTGGATAAAAAATTAAATTCCGAATCATATTTGAATATTAATAATTTTGTTGGTTTTACTGGTTTGAAATTTGATTGTAAGTATAGGGATTTTTTTTGTTTGTTTGATCTTTATTTACTGAATGTTTTTTTTCTTTGTTTCTCATATAGATGATGAAACAGAAAATTTTGATGAAACAGTTGGATTGGATGATAATAGTGCCTTAAAAAAATTGGAAAATGAATTTCTTAATAATTCAGATAATTATATAACACAACCACCATCATTGGAAGGTTCATTATTCAGTGAAGTACATATAAATGAGATAAAAAAATTTGAACGTATGTTAGAAGAATCGGATAGCCAAAAACATCAACTAACACAACGTTTAAATGATACACAAACAATGTTGGAAAAAGCAAGGGAAGAATTAAAACAACAAACAATAAAAATTGAAAAAATATTTGAAGAATTAAATAATCTAAATCTTGATGATAATTCAAATGATAATAATATAAGTGATCCAGAATTATCTAATCTTAAACAATTGATTAAATCAAAAATATCTAGTATTGATTTGAATGGTTATAGAAATGAACTAGAAAAATTAAAAATATCAATGAAAGAATATGAAATGAAAACAAAACAATATGAAAATGATTGTGAAATATTAGCCAAAATGATAAATGAATTTTATTCAAATTCAAATCAAACATATGAAGAATTATCATTGGTTTCGGAAGAATTGGCCTCGTTATATCATCATATCTGTTTGAGTAAGTTATTTTATGTGAAAACAAAAAATATCATCTTTGAAATTTTTAAATTTTCAATTTGTTCAAAAAATAGTTAACGGTGTAACACCGGATCGAGTAATACTCAATCATTTGCAACCTAATTTCGATCCAAATCGATCGATTGATCAGTTAAAAGAAAAATTAACTAAAGTATATGGTATATTGGAAGAGATTAAAACGGTCGAGTGCAATAATTTATTGGATACCGTTAAAGATCAGATAAAAGTATTGAAAACGGCTGTTGATACAGCTATTGAGAATAGAAATTTTCGACAAAAACATTCACCACAAGATGTTTGTGAACAGCCAACATCATTGGTTTCCGTTCAAGATGTTGATGATTTACAAGATCAAATTGTACGATTGAAATCATTATTGTCGACAAAACGTGAACAAATTGCATCGCTGAGAACTGTTTTGAAGACAAACAAACAAACTGCCGAAGTAGCATTGGCTAATTTAAAATCAAAATATGAGACTGAAAAAGCCGTTGTGACTGAAACGATGACAAAATTGAGAAATGAACTCAAGGTACTAAAAAAAAGTTATTTTTAATTAATTTTCTGTTTCTCAAAAGCAAAAAAAATTCAAAAATTTTTTTTTGTTAGGCCCTGAAAGAAGATGCTGCTACATTTGCATCATTACGTTCAATGTTTGCAGCTAGATGTGAAGATTATGTTTCACAAATTGATGAATTACAACGAAAATATAAAGCTTCGGAAGAGGAAAAGAAAACATTAAATTCATTGTTACGTATAGCAATACAGCAAAAATTGGCATTGACTGAAAAACTTGAAGAATTAGAAATGGACAAAGAAAGACAATCGATGGGAAAAGCACAGAATGGTAATTATTATTTTTGTGATAAAATAAAATTTGTTCAAATCAATCATTTTTTTATCATTAGAAACAAATCGACGAAATCTTAAAATAAATATGAGAAGCTTAAATCAACGTCTAACACCAAAAACTAATAATAATAATAATAATAATCTTCGACGTCCTAATTGATTGATTTTATGTTTTTCTTTTGACTAAAATGACATTTTGATTATAATAGCCTTCATTTTATATTCATTTTTTTGTTTGTTTCGGGAGCTGTGATTTTTCCTATATATAATATATACGATGACAAAAATCTTATTAAAAACAATTTATATCTTATCAAATTAATAGAAAAATAAAAATGCAATAAATAAAATTTTAAAAAAATTTAAAAAATTGATTTTTTGAAAAATTAAAAATATCGTCGTTATGGAGATTCATTCATAGACCAAGTGATACATGGAATATATTCTAAAAACGTCAACACGAGACATCAAACACATTGTAAAATGGAAAAATCAAAATCAAATAAAGATTTACTTTTATGTGAAAATCAATTCTTTTTGGCTAAAAATAAACCAGAAAATTTATTCAATTTTAATAATAAAGAAAATAATGTTGATAAATGTAGTAAAAATGATATGACATCATTCAAGACTGAAAAATTAACTTCAAATGGTTTGTTTTTTGATTGATTCGTAATTTTTTTCTAATTCTTTTTTTTCGTATCAAATATACTAGTTCTACCTAGAATAAAGGATTTTCTAACTATTTTAAAATCTGCAAATCCTGCTGATGAATGTTATAATATCGAAAAAGACGATGATAATGAAGATGATGATAATGATTCGAATGTAGATGATACAAATTTGGAACCAAAGAAAAAAGTGCAATTGGATGTATTATTATTCGAAAATGAAAACAATTTCAACGATTCTAGTTCTGATTCTGATGACGAAGATGATTCTTGATTTGTATTAATCATTTTAATAATTTAAATCAATAAATAAAAATTTTTATTAAAAATAAAATTTTATTTTAAAATTGTGCGTCTATTCCAACCTAAACGTTTCGTTATTGTTAATTCAGTATCTCACGTGGTCTGATCAATAAATTCTTTCTTTTTTTTTTTTTTTTGATTTTATTTTGAATTTTTGTTTCAAAATGGGTAAACTATGGAAGATTGTCGAGAATTATTTCAAAGTGCATGATATCGCCGAACATCATATTAATTCATACAATAGTTTCATCGCCAAAGGAATGAAAGATATTGTTGCAGCCAATGATCGTATCACATCAGAAGTTGATCCGAATTGGTATGTCAAATATTTGAACATTCATGTTGGTATGCCCGAAATTCGTGATGGCCACAATAAACATTCATTAACACCACAAGAATGTCGATTAAGAGATTTAACGTATTCGGCACCTATCTATGTTGACATCGAATATACACGTGGTCAAGAAGTTTTAACTCAAAAAAATTTATTGATTGGACGTATGCCGATTATGCTTCGCAGCAATAATTGTGTATTGAATCAAAAAAATCGTGATGACTATTTTCAATTACAGGAATGTCCACTTGATCCGGGTGGCTATTTCATCATAAATGGCAGTGAAAAAGTAATATTAATGCAAGAACAACAATCAAAAAATCGAATTTTCACATTCAAAAACGATGATGAAATTATCTGTGAAGTAACATGTATTGCAACCGAAAAGAAATCTCGTCTTACATTGCAGATGAATAAAAAACGACAGGTAATTGAACTTGAATCAGATGAGAGAAAAAAACAACAAAATTAACTCATTTATTTTTGCATAGATAATGGTGAAACATGGTAATATTAAAGATGGTGTCCCGGTTATCATTATGATGAAAGCAATGTCAGGTTTAAGTGATCGAGAAATAACTAGCCTAATTCTTCGTGATTGTGAACGTAATATGGAAATGTTTAAATTATTATTACCATCGTTGGAACAATGTATTGATTCAAAAATTTATTCCGAAATCAATGCATTGGAATTTATTGGAAAAAAGATTAGCTTATCGAATGAAAGTAGTCGTCATCCTGCAGTAATAGCTTATTATTTTATTTATAATTCAGTTTTGACACATATACCCGTTGTAAATGATTCATTTTATCCAAAATTTTTCTATCTTGCTTTTATGGTACGAAGATTATTATTAGCACATATTGATCCGGACAATCACATTGATAATCGTGATTTTTACGGTAATAAACGTCTAGAATTGGCTGGAACATTAATTGGTTTTTTATTTGAAGATGCATTCAAACGTTATAATCTAACCATAATGGGTACGGCAAACAAAATGATACCAAAAGTTAAAGTTTGTCAATTTGATGTTACCAAACATATGACCAGTAATCTTATAACACATGCTTTAAATAATGCAATCGCAACGGGTAATTGGTCAATACGACGTTTTCGTATTAATCGAATTGGTGTATCACAAGTATTATCTCGATTAAGTCATCTGGCCAGCTTGGGAATGTTGACCCGTATTAATTCTCAATTTGAAAAAACACGTAAAACTACTGGTCCTCGTTCATTACAATCATCATATTGGGGTATTGTTTGTCCTAGTGATACACCAGAAGGTGAAAGTTGTGGTCTTGTCAAAAATATTGCACTTATGTGTCAAGTATCCACTGAAGATTGTGATGATGAAATTGTACGAATTTGTTCAGAATCCAATTTAGTTCTTCCATATGGTTGTGTTGATCTAGATCAAATTGATTTAAATTTATATTATCTTTTTATTAATGGTGTTATTGTAGGTTATGTGACTGATCCAAAACCATTCACAGCATTTATACGACAAAATCGACGTGAAGGAAATATACCGAAATTTACCACTGTATTTACTAATGATTATCATCAATCAGTGTATATTTGTTCGGATGCAGGAAGATTATGTCGTCCATATATAATTGTAGATGAAAATGGTCGACATCGTCTTACTGAACAATTTTGTAAATTAGTAGAAAGAAATGTAATGAATTTTAATGATCTAATCGATATGGGCATCATTGAATATTTGGATATGAATGAATTGAATGATTGTTTTATTGCATTGAATGATGATGGTATTATAGCAGGACATACAACACATATGGAGATTGAAGTGTTTACCATATTAGGCATATGTGCATCGATTATACCATTTCCACATTGTAATCAATCACCACGTAATACTTATCAATGTGCAATGGGTAAACAAGCAATGGGTGTTATTGCATTGAATCAAAATCTTCGTAATGATTCATTATTGTATACAATACAATATCCACAATATCCATTAGTTCAAACAAAACCAATGAAAATGTTTAATTGGATTCCGGCTGGTCAAAATCCAACCGTAGCTGTAATGTCATACAGTGCATATGATCTTGAAGATGCAACCATATTGAATAAATCTAGTATACAATTTGGTTATGCAAGATGTTTTGTATACAAAAATGCAAAAATTGATTTGAAAACCTATCCAAATCGTAGTTGTCGTGATACATTATATTTTCCTAGACAAAATGAAATGACAAAATCACAGAATAAATATGCAACATTAGATTGTGATGGTATTGCATCACCTGAAAGTTTAGTACATTCTGGTCAGATATTAGTCAATAAACAATCACCAGATGTAAAAAATAGTAATAATTTATTGGGACATCAACAAACAAAATACTATGATAATGGTTTAGTTTATCGATCGGAAAATAGTTCGGTAATCGATAAAGTTACTATTTCAAATAATGATGATGAATTGATAATCAAAGTTTCATATCGTCAAATGCGACCACCTATTGTTGGTGATAAATTCAGTTCAAGACATGGACAAAAAGGTGTTATCGGTGCTATATTTAATAAATCAATTTTACCATTTTCTAGTGCTGGTATTAGTCCGGATAAGATTATGAATCCACATGGTTTTCCATCACGTATGACAGTTGGAAAATTAAAAGAAATGACAGCATCAAAAGCAGGTTCACTTAAAGGAACAATACATGATGCTACTGTTTTTAATGGAACATCAATGAATGATTGTTTTGATATAATGCATAAACATAATCATTTATATTCGGGTAAAGAATTACTTTGTTCAGGTATTACTGGTGAATTATTACCGAATGAAGTTTTTATTGGTCCAATTTATTATCAACGATTAAAACATATGGTTATGGATAAAGTACATTCACGATCAATTGGACCAACAATATCATTAACAAGACAACCGACTGAAGGTCGTTCACGGAATGGTGGTTTACGTGTTGGTGAAATGGAACGTGATTGTTTAATTGGACATGGAACATCTAATTCATTATTAGAACGTTTTATGTTTTCAACCGATGTATATGAAGTAGAAATATGTCATAATTGTAATTTTCTTGTTGCATCAAGATTCTGTATGTTATGTAATTCAAGCGATAATGTAACAAAAGTTCGTATACCATATGCATTTAAATTATTAATACAGGAATTATTTGCTATGGGTATACATCCGGCAATGGGATTTCGTTTAAGTAAAAAACTTTGAAACAAAAAACAAGATGGAAAACCGACAATACACATGCATATTGCTAATTATCGCCTTATTTGTAAAACCACCACCAACATAAATTGTGATTATGAATGAAATTCTATTCAAAGTTTTGAATTGAGAAAAAAAAATTTCATTTTTTCATTTCCAAAAAAAAAATCAAAATGTCATTCAAGAAGTTTTATCGTCAAATGGATGACACATGGCCACACACACACACACACACTTATCAATGTTTTGTCGCTAAAACTTCAAAAAAAAAGTCATCCATATGATGATAGTATCGATATTCTGTTTGTGATTATATCATCATCATCATCAGTTTTTCTCCGAAAAAAACATTGTAATAATTTTTTCTGCTCTTACTGAATCGAAACTGAATAATAATTATAAAAATAATGAGATAAAAATAATTTTTTCTATTTGGTTTCTTTTGGTTGATTTACTTTTGAGTTATTATTATTTAATAAAATAAAGTCGGCAAATTACAAACAAACTTTTTTTAATAAAAAAAAAAGATTTTAAAAATTTGATGAATTTGTTTTGTTGGTTGGTTGTTACGATTGAACGAACGAACAAACGAATTGAATTGAATTGAAAGAATGAAAATCATTGTTTTTTGAAATTTTTTTTTGTTTTGTAGGTTTTGGATCATCCAAAACATTACAAAAAAAACATTTGATTGTTGTTGGTGGTTGTTTTTTAAAAAGTCAATGTTTTTTATGAAAAATTTTTCTTTCATAGAAAAATATGGCAACCGTTATTTTTTCGTGATTGAAACATATCATTTAGTCAATTAAAAAGAAGAAAGAATCATTTATTCTGTTTTGGAGAAAGAGAGAGAATCGTTTGCCAGAAAAAAAATTTGGCTCATTCAAAATGTCATTATTCGAATGACTGAATTCATTAGGAAAATTCTTTTGAATCAAAAAGAGATTCTTGAATGAGAATTTTGTTTTTTTTATTCAAATTAGAAAATTTTTTTACACCGGGTTTTCTTAGTTATCGAACAACAACGAAAAACCTTTCTAAAATGACATATCTTTATAATTGAATTATAATTATTTTATTTATGTTTGTTTGTTTGTCAGTCTGTATTTTATTACATTGCTAAATGAATTGAAATTGTTTTACGGTAAATTAATTTTTCTTTTCTTTTTTTTTCTTTCCAAAAAAGAAACAAGATTATAACCATTTTTTTAGGAAATTAAACCTAAAAAGGTTTTAAAAACAAAATTCCCATTATTTATCAAGACATTTTCACTAAACAGAAAAGAAAAATTGAAGCCAAAAAAATCCTCTTTTTTTTCGTCTATAAAATCAATAAATGTTCAATTTACTAAATGAGAATTTGTCAGTTTTTCTTTTTTTTTCTGTCATAATTAAAATTAATTAAGTCAATTTGTGTTTTGTGTTTTTGTTTTCTGGCTAAAAATAAAAAATGCCGGCCTTTTTTCCAAATCAAAAAAAAAACGTTAAACCAATCAACGAATCAACCAACCAGAAACAAATGAATGAATGAATGAATGAATAGTGAAGAAATGGGCGCTACATTATATATCATCATCATCATAGCTTCCTCTTTTTGATGATGATGATGATCTTCTCTCCTCCTTTTCTATATATTCAATTTATTCATTGAAGCAAAAATATACAGCCACACACAACAGATAGAGAACAGACAACTTAGTTGGTTGAAAATATAGAAAAAACAGTGAGACATGCCTTTTGGGTAATGCGCTTTCACTCTCTATATATACTCATTGTGAAAAAATGATGTGAATGTTCAAGTGTACAACATCAGAGTTACGAGAAGAAACGATAAAATAATGTTATAGCTATGACCTAAACCAGTGATTCTCAACCTTTTTGTTGTCGCGGCACAATTTTAGAATTTTTAAATATATAACAGTTGCATTTTCAGAATTTCGCGGCACACCAAAGTGCCGCGGCACACTGGTTGAGAATCACTGACCTAAACACACACACACACACAAATGGATAAAAATTAGATAAAATAGATGTTCGTAGAAATGATGAGAGAAGAGACATTGTTTGTAACAAAAGACTAAACGAAATATTTAAAAAATAAGCGCGCACATCAATTTTGTTGTTGTTGTTGTTGTTGTCTATTTACATCGTGATCATTTTACAAGAATTATTATAATCATCATCATCATCATTAGCATCATAATCATCACCACAACAACAACAACAGTCATAACCACAGACAAACAAACAAACAAACAATAACTGTAAATAAGTTTTTTTTTCGAAAATTCATTAATTCACAATTCAGTTGATCAAATGTGTGTGTGTTTTTTGCCAATATAATGAAAATGCAAAATGATTGAAAATAAAAATATGGATAATAAACTAATGATTGGTTGCAATAATGATAATTGTGATAATGATAATCCTGATGATAATAATAGTAAACAACAAAATGATTCAACAACAACAACAACAACAACAACAAATATGATTGAATTATTATCGAAAAATAATGATGATAATGATGAGATTAATGTTGTAAAAATAAACAACAACAACAAGAAAAAACAATCTCAACAATTAATAATGATGAATAATTTTAAAATGAAAAATAATAATAATAATAATAAAACGACAACAAATTCATCAACATCATTTATGGTTGAAGATATACTTGATCCATATAAATTTATGGGTCAATTAGGTATGAATGAATTATCATCATCATCATCATCGACATCATCAACAACATTGATAAATAATAATAATAATAATAATGCTGCTAATTCAGCAGCAGCAGCAGCAGTTGTTGCTGCTGATTATCTATTACGATGGCAACCATGGTTAATGAATGAAACTATTCGTAAAAATCAAACTAATCATCATAATCAATTGAATGATTTAGCATCATTTTATAAACCATTTTTAAATAATTATCAACAAATGAATCATACAAATGATTGTAAGTAATTTTATTGTTACAAAATATGTAGATTTTAATGTTATAGATTTTTTCTATTAAAAGTATTTGGTGATTTAAATATTCGTTATCATAATCATCATTTTCAACAACAACAACAACAACAACAACTAATTAACCAATCGAAATTGATTGATAATGAAATTGAAATGAATTCAAATTCATCATCAACATCATTGATTATCAGTGATGATGATGGACTTGTAATGGATCAAAATCATGATGATGTTGATGATGATCAAGATGATGATCAGGATGATGATGATGATGATGTTTCATCACCAATCATATTGAATAGTGATAGTGAAACAACAACAACAATAACTGCAACTGCAACAACAACATCGACAACAACAACATCGACAACAACAACATCGACAACAACAACTTCGACAACAACAACAAATTTTTATTATCAAGATACGAATAATTTAAAAATTAATAAAAAGAAATCAAATTATCAATCAAGATTAAATAATAATAATAATGAATCGAATAATAATGGACAAACGAATGGAAAAGGTGGTAAACCACGTCGTGCACGTACAGCATTTACCTATGAACAATTAGTTGCATTGGAAAATAAATTTAAAAATACACGTTATTTATCGGTTTGTGAACGTTTAAATCTTGCACTTTCATTACGATTAACTGAAACACAAGTAAGTGTTGTTTTTTTTTTCTTTCTTTCTCAAATGATTAACATATGCGAATGTTTTATTTATAACTGTAAAAACAAAAAAAGTAAATATATTTTGCCGGGAAACAAAGGTCAAAACAAAATAAATATGGAAATCAGAGCTTGATGGTGATGATAATAATGATAATTATCGTTAATTAATTAGTTATTTGAGATGTTCAAAACACACAGTGCCAGTGTGATAGTGTGATTTTGTAAAATATCGTATTTCGCTCGTTCGTGTTTGCCTTTGTACACAATTTTAGTCGCATATGGTCATTAATTAAATCGCACCCTACACACGCACGTGTGTGATTTTCTTTTCGTTGATTTTTGTTTGAATTTATTTTCAAATTTTCTCTACTTTTTTGTTTTTTCCCTGGGTTTATTTTAAACAAAAATTTAGGTAAAAATTTGGTTTCAAAATCGTCGTACAAAATGGAAAAAACAGAATCCCGGTATGGATGCTAATAATCCTACCGGTAATAATAATAATGTTGGTGGTGTAGGTGGTAGTAGTATTATCGATACAATCGGTAATAATATTGGAAATGGAAATATTATTGATAATCAATCAGCAATGGCTATTGGTCATCATCATCCTCATCATCCTCATCATCATCATGGACATCATCCATTAGGTACGACAACAACAACATCATCATCATCATCATCACATCCAACATTTCCATCGGCAGCATTTTTATATGCAACACAATTGGCCAATTCATTTGTAGCTGCTAATCATCATCATCATCAACATCATCCACATCCACATAATAATAATAATCAAACGACCAATATACAATCATCACCTGTAGCAAATCATTTGATTGCTGCTGCAGCAGCAGCCGCATCATTTAATGTTCATCATCAACAACAACAACAACAAAAACATTCTGTTTTATTATCATCAACATCATCATCAAGATCATCACCATCGTCATCATCATCTTCTTCACCGATTGCCATATCATCATCATCATCATCATCAACAACTACAACGACGACTACAGCCACATCGGGTAATCATACAAATGGAACATTTTTAACAACGGCTATTTCAACTTAAATGTAGTGTGTGTGTGTGTGTAATATTGAAAAATCGATGACCAGAATAATCTATAGATATTTATTGTTTTTTCCCCCCAAAAAAAATAATAATAATAATTTGTTATCCAATTATCCATCAATGAATTTTCGGTATTAAACAAAACCAAAAACTGTATTTTATCTGAAATTTTGAATATAAAATGAATAGACGAACAAACAAACAAACGAAAAAATCAATCATTTTATTTATTTATATAAAAAGAAAAAGTTTCGTTCTTTATTGAAACCAAATCATTTTGAATATCATCATCATCATCATTGAGTTGAAATTGATTTTAAATCTCTTCAATCAATTTTTCTATTTATAATTCCACAATGAATTGATTTTTCCACACTATCAAAAATAGAAAATATTCAAGGGCAATTGAATCCAATATGGGTAAAGAGAGAATTTATTGCTTAATGTTTATGGAAAAGGAGATAATCAAAAGTCAAAAAGCCATTGAATTGATGGATTTTTGGGTAAGTATATTTGAATGGGAAAAAAACATTCAAATAAAATTATGATGATGATGAATCCATGAATGTGAAATAGAAGAAGAGAATAATGGATACAAACAACAACAACAGCAATCGGATTCTGATCCAAAAAAAGAGCCATAAATGAATGAATAACGAATAGTGAAATTCATTGAACAGTAAAGTAAGTAATCATTCATTCATTCAAAAAATCTAAATAACCCAGAAAAAAAAATTCAAATAAACTATAAAAAAGCTTCAAAAAAGCTTAAAAATGATGATCATCATATTCAACTGACCGTATTATTTATTAAGTGATTGAGATTCGATTATAGTAAATTGCAAACAACAACAACAACCAGGAAACAATAACATTAAAGCGATCCAAAATGTGTGTGTGCTTGGGAGACAAAGTTTGAATTGTTTTTTGAATGTTGCATTTTCAATTTTCCCCAAAACACACTAAAGCTATTATGTGAAATTGACAATGAATTGAATTCAATTCAAGCAGCATTAAGTATATGATCACCAAGATGATGATGATGATGATGGATTCGAATAAATGGCAATTATGGCTAAATTCAATGATGAACAAACGAGATGATTACCATGATGACCGTATCAGTTTTTTTATTGAAAAAAATTTCTCTTTCCCTTTTTTTTCGGTTGAATGATTGAATAAAATGTTTATGTAATAAGTGTGTGTGTGTGTGTGTCTGTGTGACAAATAATAATTCCCTAATAATAATAATAACCACGATCAAGAAAAACGTGAAAAAATCAACGATAATTTTCATTTTCATTTTTTCTGGCATCCCAAAGAATATTATTATTATTATTATGGGACTATGGATTTGAATGAAAATGGTTGGAAAACTTGACACACTGTTTTTTTTTTCTTTTGCTTTCTGAATTTGTTTTTTTTTGATAATAAACACTGCCCATTTTGTCAATTTTCTCTCCCCCCACCCGACATCTCATAAGAATAGTCGAAGGGGAGGAATGGATAAATTCTATACACACACACACGACTGACAACGAATATTAGTCAAGAGAGAAAGAGAGATTCTGTTTAGTGCAAAATGGAATTCTCTTTTGATGATATAATAATAAGGAATAAGAAGAGATATGTAAGAAGATAATAATAATTTGCATTTGATCATTGAATGAAGCAACAGAAAAAAAAAGTTGACAATATTTAGTGAAATATCTATTTAACATGATGATGATCATTTTGGGAGAAGAAAAAAATATCAAACATTATCATTATATAATAATAATAACAACAACCAAGGCTATTCATTTTCGGGCTATTATTTTCTGTTTCTCTCTCTCTCTCTCTTGTTTTTTCTGTTGATTGGATAAAAGTATAATATTACATTATGGCTATTATTATCACATGTCATGTTTGAATGAAATTTTTTTTTTTTTTGCATCGTTTCATTTTGATTTTTGCATCTATGAAGGTATTGGTGTGTGTGTGTGTGTGTGTGTGTGTGTAAAGGAAGGATATCGTAAGATTCAGAAACAATACTACCGGATTGACTAAACAGAAAATTAAATCTGTAAATGGGCGACTTTATCGATGAATGAGAAATTTTTTTTTCAAAGTAATTCGGTTTACAATTTCAAAAAACAATTGATGATAATGATGATGTCATTGATGATTAAATTACAAATGGAAATACATTAAACACATCATCCAAAGAATATCGATATCCCAAAAAATTATTCACTAAAAACAATTACCCAATTTGGCCAATTTTTGTCAATAGATTTTTTTTGTCACTCTATATTATCATATCCAAAAAAAAAAAAAAAAAAATTGATTCTATGTTATTAATGTGTCCACCATTCATGACTATCATCAATCTTTTTTCACTTTTTCTCTTTTCCCTTCATCAAGCAAGAAATACAAAATATATTCATCCAACCAACCAACCAGCCACCACTATTATCATCATTATTGACTAAACAGAAACAAAATAATAATGATATAGTATTAAAGTTAAACGTCAAGTAATTCTAACTGATTTTTTTTTCTCTCTCTCTCTCTCTCCTTCATTCTCATCTTTGATCATCTTTCATTCATTCATTCATTCATTCAATTGAAATGATGGTTATGCAGAATCAAGGATGCAATGATTATCATCATCATTTTGGATTCGATTACCAAAACAGTCATGTGTTTTCGTGTGTGTGTAAATGTGTGTGTAGATGTAATATTTGCATTCAATTAGGGATTCTTATTATTTTTATATTCTTATAATGCAAAAAAAACAGAAAACTACACTGATGGTAGATCATTATTACCATTATCATCATCATCATCATTATCAAACAATAAAAACGAAATTGCTTCCCATATTTTTCTTTGTTCTTTGCAATGAATATAATCGGATCAATATTCAGGCAATTTTCTTTTGCCAAACAAAAAAAAAATACATTATATTCGTTATTGAACATCACATTGCATTGTGTGTTTGTGCTATACTGTTATATTGTATATATGTTTTCAATTAAAAATATTGGTTAATTGATTTATAAGCAGAAAGTGAGAGAAACATATAGAGAAAATTGACAACAGAAAATGTTGTTTGATACTGATGATGCTAATAATAGGTCTAAATAAATACTGAAGCAAAAAAATTTCAACTTTTTTTTTGTTGTTGTTGTTGAATAGTTGCTTGTCATTTAGGAAAGTGATTAGAAAAGAAGTAAAAGAAAAAACATGATGCAAAAACAACAATCTTGTCAAACTTGTCACAGGGCAAAGCAAAAAAAATAAATTCATGTTAATCATGATGATGGAATGAGAAAAAAATAACGAATTTGCTACTAATTAACTAAAACTAATCAGAATGGATTGACAAGAATCATGCCTATGTAATTAATTATGTCTATCATTTTATTATGAACACAACGACCAAAAGAAAAAAAATCCTATAAATCAAAATACTTTCAATGTATAAATGAATGGATCATAAGCTTAATTTTCAATCTTCAATCAAACAATCCAATCAATTTATTTAATGATCAACAATTAGAAATGATTATTTCAACAACCTAAATTGAATTCAAATTATGATTGGATTTTTTGTTTTGTTTTCGTTCGTTCATTCATTCATTTTCACTTTTTGGTCAAAACAAACACAAAATAAAATAATCTTTTCTTTTTTTTCACTCGTGCAATAATGGATAAATAATGAGAAAAATTTTTTTTTTTTACAAAATAAGTATTTAAGTAGTTTTTTTTTTTGGTGGGCTTGAATCAATGAAGCAGTGTGCCTCGAGCTTGCTTCCTTTGAGAGAAAAAAAAATGAACTACAATCAAATTCAATTATAGTAATTGGATTATCACCCGACAACAACAACAACAACAAAAAATGAATGAATAAGACTTTATTCGTGGTCATTGTTCCGATGATAATGACAATAGAATTCATTACACACAAACAAAAAAACTGAGAATCATTTGTGTGTGTGTGTTTTTGCACGTTAATGATAAGAGATAATTGATCTTTGTTATTTGATATTTTGAAAAAAAGAGGGGCGGGAGAGAAGGGAGTAAAAAAAATTCAAATATCATTACACAATTCATTGTTCATTGATTGATTGATTGATTGAACTTGAACTGTCCGGTGAAAATGATTAAAATATTTTCTACTTGATCACCGAAATCATCCAAAAAAAAACAAACCAATCAAACAGATGTAAAATTTCACATCAATTTTAGACATTTTTTCAAAACAAAACAAAAACAAAAATTTAATTAAGAAATTGAAAATCAAACCTATTTTTCGGCTACCATATGATGTTCTACATAGAGACAAAGTATTAAGTGTGTGAGAGAAAGTGAAAAAGATTTTAATCGAAAAATGATGATTTACAAAGCTTGATTGAAATCATTCATTCATTCATTCATTGTTTTGTCAATGAAAAGAAATGAATTGAATGGAATGGAATGGAAGTAAAAAAATTGTTAATCGGATCAACATTTATCGGATACGATGATGATGATGATAATGATAATGATAGTAGTTAGTTAACATCAAACATCAAACAACATCGAACAACAACGAACAAAAAAACTAAGTAATTTATTTTGATTGAATGATTTCATCAAACAGGATGATGATGATGATGATGATTTATAATTGATTTGATAATTTCTTACTTTGAGTGTGCATCTTGTAAAAACGGTGAAAGTTTGTTTTTCCTTCTTCTTAGAAAAAATACTCTTTTGATCCAGAAGAAGAATAGGAAAGAAAAACGACAAGAAAAATTCAATTAACTTATCATTATTTATATGTTGCACAGACAAACAGAGAGACAAACATTTGACAAATGATTTAATTGATTTTTTTTGTTTGTGAATCAAAAAATCAATTAAAATTTCTTTTTGTTTTGTTTTGTTTATCCAATTATCATCATTAAAGAAAACAACAACAAGAAAAAAATCTAATGAATCTATCAAAATAGGAAAAAAAATTCAGTTTCGAGATTATCTAATGAAAATCATCTGATAATTTAGATAAGTGTTTGTGTTTGTGTGTTCCAATATGTAAATTGATTGAACTAAATGATAATGATGATGATGTTCAATCAATTAATTGTTATCGATTAGATTAAATATCGATGCCTAAAGATTAGAGAAAATTGGAACAAAAAAAAATTGACATATCCGATTAATTTTCGTTTACGAAAGAAAAAAAACACTTCTCAAATACAATTACATCAAGACATTTGAGTTTTTGGCTTTTGCTTCATTATTATATATAATACTTTTGCTGCAGGATTGATCTTCTCATTTTCCCCTTCGTTACGGAGTGTTACGCGGCTATCAAAAAGAAGTAAAAACAACAAAAACAGGAAAATAATGTCAAACCGATTTAGCTTCTTCTTTTTTTTTGTTTGGTCGATAAGTGTAATAGAAGAAGAAGTTTGTTGCGTAAAAAGATAAATGACAAATGAAGATGTGTGTACGATGCGAGTGTGTGTGAGTGTAATTAGCATGAATCACTTTCATTCGTTCGTGTCAATATTCCAATTATATTCTTGAATGTGAACAAAATATAGTGAGAGTGAGAGTGAGAGTGAGAGTGAGGGAAAAGACTTTGTTTTCAAAGAGACAGAGTGTGATTCACTACCATGATGTTGATGATGATGAGGAGTGATACTTGGTATAATGGCTGAATGAATAAATTAGTTCCATGAATAATCTTTCATACAAGGCTCAATATGAATGGTGGTGGTGGGTTTTTTTCAGTTAGTTAGTTGATGTTTTGATGGGGGAGAACATATCATATTCGGTTGGTCGATTATTTTCCGATTCAAACAAACGAAAATGAATAGCACATTTGAATGGAGTCGACAAACAACATTGCATCTGGTCTTTTTGGGGGTTAGCGATCCATCCATAGAATGAAATAAGAGAAACTGAATCTCGAATCAAAGCAAATTGGCCGACGCGTGTCGCATAAGCTTTTTTAAAAAAAAAAAAAAAAATCAGATTATTAATCGCATATTATAAATTCAAAGATTATGTAATAATAATAAAGTTCAATGAATCGTTGTCGTCGTTGTCTTTGTTATTGTCATTTTTCATTCATTCATTCAATTTTTCCCTTATCCTATAGGAAAAATATCAAGTGATCAAAGAAGAAGAAGAAGATTGTTAAACTAAAAACGAAATAAATTTTCTTTAAGAAATTTCCATTTTGGCAACATAATATTCTTTGTGTTAATTAGCATCGAGTAATAATTTGTATCCGTTATTTTGGTTGTTATTATTATATGTTTATGGAGCGTTAAACGAGCAGTAAATTTGTTGTGGATCAGGCATTTTTCGTTCGTTCGTTCAATGTTTCAAAATTCATTCATTCAATCTTAATGCATTCATTTTCTTCCTCATCCACCACCATCCTCGCTAAATGTTATGTGATTAAACATTGAAAAGTTCAATGAAAATATTCACAGAAGAAGAAGAGAGAGAGAGAAGAAAATTGTCAAAAATAGTTAGTGAATAGATAAATAATGTCATTGATGATTGCACACAAGATTCTCTCTATGCATAATCCATAAGATTTTTTCTGTTTTTCTGTTCATTCGAATGAATAAATAAATTAAAATGATATGAATTCTGAAAAGATTTTTTTCAGTACAGAAGTGATTTGCTCTACAATTTGTGATCACCATAATAAAACGTTAGCTGTATTAAATTGATTGTCATTAATCGATAATTGACACAAAAATCAAAATCAGAAAAAAATGTAACATCCCCTCCATCCTCAATGACAATAAACAAATGGAAATTAGATTTTTACTAATGGCCATATCGATTATAAACAATAAATTGGTCGCAAGAGAAATTAACAAGATCGATTTACAAAACAAAAAACAATGAAAACATTGAATAGAATAATTGAAAATGATCCAAAACCTAAACACACACACACAATTGGAAAAAATCTAATTGTATTCCATAAGGATCATTGTTTTTATTGCGGTAGTGGTGGTCGAGGTAAAAATATAAATATTGAGAGAGAGAGCGAGAGAGAGAGAATGAAACAAAACAAAAATACATCATTTATCTTGTATCTATTGTGTGTTTGGATCCATAGAGATCTAAACAGACCGACACAAATAGACAATGACAATGAATCTCAATTTTCAATCGGGATTTTTTTCTTTCTCTCTCTGTTCTCTGGTACTAATTTTATTTCGTTACGCCTCAACAATATTGGACTAATAAGAGAGAGAGAAAGAATGGAGGGGAAAAACCAAACAAACATCAATTGATTTGTATGGAAAGAATAGAAAAGAAAAATGACAATTTTGGTTCAAGGTGAATGATTTTTCATTGAATCATTGGAATAAAAAAAAGAATCACAACAAACAAATGGAACATACCCAAAAATGTCTCAAGAGTATAAAATGAATAAGGTTAATAAATGATGATGAATCAGAATGACATAATCCAAAATTTTTATTGACAATTCGTATTGTGTGTGTGTTTGTGTTTGTGTACAAATATCAAATCAATCAATCAATCAATTTGATTGATTGATTGAAAAACAATGTACCATTGTAAACACAAAAGAAATGAAATTAAATGAGATTGAAAATTAATTAAATAACTTAAATAAATCATAACTTAAGTAATCATCATGATGATGATGATGGTATAAAAAACAAAACAAACAAACAGATTGTTTGATATGATGATGATGATCAATCCCTATTATTAATATTGATTTATTATCGAAAAAATTCTTCTGTTTTTTTGGCTTTGTTTTGTTGTTGTTTTCATCTTTGAAAATCATGATTATGATATATCAGAACGATTGAAAAAAAAGAGATTTACCCAAGAGAGAGAGA
Organism: Dermatophagoides pteronyssinus; assembly: GCF_027571235.1. Classification (NCBI taxonomy): domain Eukaryota; kingdom Metazoa; phylum Arthropoda; class Arachnida; order Sarcoptiformes; family Pyroglyphidae; genus Dermatophagoides; species Dermatophagoides pteronyssinus. The sequence continues at coordinate 4,981,628 of NW_027461525.1, forward strand.
GAGAGAGAGAGAGAGAGAGAGAGAGAGAGAGAGAGAAAAAAAAAAAAATAATTGCGTGATTATCATCATCGATATCGATATCGACATCGACAAACATCATCATATTGTTTATCAAATTGGACATTACATAACTATATAAACATTGGGTGGATTTGGTTTGTCGGATTGGATCGAATCACATATCATCATTTTTTTTATTTGTTTGTTTGAAAACATTTTTTGTTTTCCCTTGTTATTTGTTTTGGATTTATTATTATTTTTACATCAATCAAAACACAGAACAAGAACATCAACAAGCAAAAAGTTATTTCGACAACAAGAAGAAAAACAATCTATTTCAACATGGATTCATCATCATCATCCGATCTGAACCAAAAAAAAAAAAAAAAAAAATTATGATCAATCGAAATGTAATAATCGATAGTATCGAAATCTTTCTGAAATGATTGATGATCGATATAATCGATTTCAATCAAAAAAAAAGTTTCATCAGATAAAGAATTTCAGAATTCTTCTCTCTGTTTAAAGAATAATAAAATTTCAACGTCAATGTCAACAAACCAGAAGATTTAAAAATTTCAATTATACAGTTAATCAAACAAAGAAAAAAAGATACCCTTATTTGCATAGAGAAAAAATATTCAAATTAAAAAAAACAAATTTGAATATCCGAAAACGTACAAACAAACGAGCGAAAACGAAACATGTGGGAACAATCAAAATAAAGCAAACCAGAATCCAAAAACTGAACATCTTTTTCATAGGAAAAATTTGGAAATTAACTAAAATGATTTTGAATTCTTGGATTTTTCATCATCATCAATAATAGATTTGATCAGTTTATCCAATCACCAATCACCAACTGTAAAATGAAATCGATTCATTCGAAACCAATCAAAAAAAAAAATGGTCAATTTTTGGTGTTTTGGATTGTGTGTGTGGGTGGTTAGTTTATTTCTAAATAAACATTTCAGTAATTCTCTTGTGAATTTGATGATTTTTCCACCAAAAAAGAAGAGAAACGAATTCTGGTATTAAATATAATTTTATTTTTTTACTTTTTGTTCGTTTGTTTGTAAAAACACTTGGACTAAAAAAAATTGATGATGATGATAAAAATGAATCATTTATAAATCTGTCGCCAATCTGTTTTCATTTTAAATTATTCATTTTCATATATATACAATAATAATGATAATCTTGTCTATGTTGTTGGTGGTTGCTGTTGGTAAAGAATTTATTTTTACCAGAAATTTCTTTTCAGTAAATGAACCAACCAAACTGTGAATATTGAATTGAGCCAATTAATGTTTATAACTTGGCTGTAAAGCTTGAAAATGATAATAAATAAAAATGAAGTTTAAAAATCATCAAAATGAACTAATATGATGGTAAACGAACATAACCATCATCATCATCATCATCATCATGATTATTATCGTCATTACAATTCATCAAGGGAATTTATATATAGGGTTTTTTTCTCGTTTCCTATCATATCATGAAGAAGACCACCATTGAAACGAAGAGAGAGAAATAGGTTATCCTTTTGACTTTTTTTGTGATTTGCAAACAGATGTTCAGGGTTGTTTTACAAATTCATTATAATTATAATAGATTTTGGTTGTTGTTGTTGTTGTTGTTGATTCTGTAGAAATTATTAACACTTTTCTCTTTCTTTCTCACCTATGGTGTTTCACAGTAATTATTTTTTGTTTCATTTAATTTTCTTCTTTGTTAGAAAATTCAATTTTCTTTTTTTTTAAACCAAACTATAAAGATAATGATGCTGTTTGATTAGATAATAAGATTTTTTGGTTGAAAATGATTAGCTTTTTTTCACTTTTCTGATTAAATTAAATCATTTTGTTTTACGGTTATCACAATGATGATGATGATTAGTTTTCATTCAGATTTCGTTGCTGTTTGATTTTAATAATTTAATTCTTTAACAATTCATTGAAAACTTGTATTTTAATGATGTAGTTTCTCTCTCTCTCTCTCATCCATCATTCATAATTAATGATATCTGTTTATATTTGGATTTTTTCGTTTCGTTGTTGTTGTTGATTATGTTGATGATCTCTTGGTGATTTCTTTGTTGTTTTTGTTGTAAAAGTAATTCTCACACAAACTAAATTTCAACCAATTTATAGACATTATTTTTCATTGGATTTTTTTTTGCTTGTTTGGTGGTTAAAATTGTAATTTTGATAGTTTATTATACAAAAAAAAAGCTGTGAAAACTAGGAGAAAATCCACTAAAAGTCTCAAATGTTATTAATATTAATAAGCAACATTAATTTCATTGTGGTAAGTTCAATTAATATTAAAACTCTACCAACAACAACAACAAAAAATCATAGTCATCATCATTTTAAGACCATAGGGACCAATGGATTTTTATTTCGTTGTTGAAGCTAAATAAAAGTTGCAAAATACATACCGTAAGGTTATTGTCATGAGGATGATGTTTGGTTTTTCTCACTCATTATTATTATTATTATTATCATTTTATATCGTTAAATGTTGACATAATTATAATGAATTTGGTTTGAATTTATCTATTTTGTATTTTTTTGTATTTTAAATAATTTAACACAACTTAAAACCTTGTGACACCGGAAAACAAAAAAAAACATTCGAATTAATCATTTATAAAATAGATAAATCGAATCTAACCACTAACGCCATCTATCAATGTTTGAATAAAATTATTTGAAAACAGCAATTGGCGCCAATTTTTTTGTTTTTTTTTGTTTTTTGATTTGAAAAAACTTTATTTATAAAAAAATGTTCCGCATACAAAAAAAAACAAATACTAATTTAATTAAAATAATTACACAATTTTTTTACTAAAACATTATAACCATGCATTACGATATTGTTGATTATCAACACGATCTTCAACTTTTTCACGAAAATGTAGAATAGAAATGGCACATGTTAATATTAGTCCAAGTACAAATAAAAATAATAATGCAACCAATGAATAAATACTCATATTGATAAAAACACGTAATTCCCAATTTTTTAATTGATCCGGTTCGAATGGTACTATAACTAATTTTGATCCAGGTATAATTTCATTCCATATACGTACACGTGTTGGATTTTTACCATTAGCAATCGATACGGATAAATCATTGATCACATTCAATACATCACCTAAACCAAATATTATATATGGTGGTTGTAATGCAAAATGTGCACTTTGACTCATCTGTACTGAACAACAATGATCATTTGAATATGGTCCAGCAAAACAAACCATTGCACCGGGTGGTGTACTACCATATGCAAGATGATTTGGACATTTATGATCTTCAGTTTTATCTGAACATAAACCAGAAATAACATTAACACGAAGAAAACTAAAATAAAGTGATTTTTCAAAATAATAATCATATGCTTGTAATGTTAATTGATTTGTAGTAGAATCTTCGGTAGTAATCAATAAATTTAATCTGCCATTATTAAAAATATCGAATAAACTGACCATACGAACATTTTCCGTATATTCACCGATCCATTCTAATTCGAAAATACGATTCCATGTATTCTGTGAACCGTTAAGCAATTTATTTAAAAATATTGCTGCTACATTTTTTTTAGTTTGAACATCTTGTAATATGGTTGCAAAATCTGGATAACCATCATAATCAATATCACCAATATGTAATGTAACCGGAATTTCAATATAATTATAAAACTTTGCATCGATAAATGTTAATGTACGATTGAATTGAGCACCCAATGATTCGGTTGTGTTCAATATATGAAACCAATCACCCGTATCCGTATCGAAAACCATTAGATTTGGTTGTTGACAATCAGCAAATGATTTAACATCATCCAAACAGACTGGAATTAAATGTTCTAATTTTCCATCATAATTTAAATCAACAAATGATGATTGTCCCCGTAATCCAACATTTGGAAATGAATGAAGATTGTTTCCATTTTGATTTGGTTGAAAACCTTCCTGTGGAATGTTGTAAATATATTCAAATTTGCTTTCACCATTTATAAATAGATCGGGTGTCATATCGATTAGATAAGAATTAAGATTAACAAATGCACTTGCATGTGGACTTGCTAAATGTTGAATTCTAGTTAGATTCGATAGACAAATAAAACGTTTTGATTTGATTTCGGCTAAATTATCAAATTTACCACCAAGTACCAACTGTAATGGACAATCAAAAGTTTCAACAATAAAATCTGAGATCATATCACCATCATAATCTAAAATTTTGGAAATTATCAAACAAAATCAGATAAAATTAGAAATTTAACACAGAAAAAAATTACTTACCTAAAATAAATGGTTCACTTGAAGCATTTTCAATTAAAATTATTTGCTGATCACAATTAAATTCTTCGGCTGTTGTATTACCATAGACTAGTATAATATTATATTTCGATATCGGTGATTGATTTTCTACCGTAATCAATAGATCTTGATGCATACGACCGGTAAAATCAGATGCAGCTAAATTATAAATATTTTCCTTTAGATGACAATGAAAATTCTGTACAATCGATAAACAACGTCTTGAACCGAAAAATGTTAATACAGTTTTACCATCAACACATGAATGTCCTTTTAATAAATGTAAACTTTTACCATTATTACCAAGCATAAATATATCAGTATATTTATCTGAATCAAAATCACCATATGCAATTGGTATTGCCGATATATTTTCAATTGTTGATGGTGGATTAAATGGCAGATGAATTGATTCGGGTGCAAGAAATTTTGAACGTGATGTATGGAAAAAATTTTCATAATTTAAATTCTGTACATTTTCGGTTATATCGATTAGATTCAGGTCAGGATTTACAATCTGATGATCAGTACGATATTCAATAGTTTCATTAACAGCAATAGATTTAGATGTTGTTAACGATGATGATTGTGATGATGCATGTAATTTGGATTGTAAAATAAATATCAAAGAAAAAATTAATAAAACACTACAAGTCATGTAAAGAAAATATTTAAAACAATTATATAATAAGGATGGCATGATTGTCAAATGTTATTTTTAGAAGAGAAAACAAATCAAAAATCACAAACAAATATGGATTATGACGATGATGACAGATTTTTGTTGTTTTGTTTTTTCCGAGAAAATGGAATTTTAAAATTACAACCAGAAAAAATACATAATACAATTTCACCGATTCATGATGATTTCTCTAAAGTCGATGTTTGGCAACATTTTTATTGGCTCAATAAGCTGCCCAAAAATCCACAAATCTAATGATGATGATGATGGTAAACAAATGAAAATGTTTATAATGCGTATTGATATATGCACATTTTAGTTAACAATCAAGTGCCTCAATTGATCATCATCAATGTAAAACGTATGATGATGCGATAGGATACATTGAAAGCAATGTAACTGTTTATAATGTTCTCATCAACATCAGTGGTGGTGGTGGTGGTGGTTGCATATAGTATTTGCTGATGATAGTGATGTTTTTTTTTTAGTTTGTTTGTCGATTGAATGATAATGCGGAAAATTTATTTCAACCACTTGTTGTTCGATCGATGATGATTGGAAAAAAAATTTGCAGGAAAAACAAACGGTATATTTCAGTTTGGCAAAAAAAATTTATAAACATTCAAAATTCTTTTATTAATCGGTTTTCATTCATTCATTTTCAATATTTTCATGATTTTTATTACAGAAATTAAGATTTTTTTTTGTTGTTGTTGTTGTAACTAAGTGTAAAAAAATGAACCAATCATCGTTGTTTTATGAGAATTTGATTATTATCATTTTTTTTGAGTAATTGAATAATAATTACGATTTTTATATTATATGAAGGAAATAATATGTGATGGACGAATACACATCAAATTATTTATAATTCGAATCGATATAATCGATTGTGTGTGTGTTAGAAAAAAAAATAATAATCGAATCGAATTGAAGATTGTTGTCGTCCTTCTTTTAATTTTTTTGTTTTGTAGTTTAAATTATAATGGGAGAATTTCCTTACTTTGAATTAAAAAGATTTACATAATATTGTAGAAAGACAATTTTTTTTCTCCTTATCATCGCTTATGCATGCAAAAATAGTTTAAAATTAAAAAAAAAAGAAAAGATTGAATGATAGATTAATATCATCATGATTATAATAATAGTATGATGTTGTTGTTGTTGTTTTTCTTGGTAAAATCAACTTGTCTGTGTTGTTTTTGTTTTGTTTTTTAATAACAATGATCATTAATTTGAATAAATGTGTATATGGATAGTGGTGAGATGTGTATGTATGTTCTAATTTTTTTGTTTGTTTGTTTCATTTACATTAACAAGCACAATTATCATTTCGTTGTTGGCTTTGATCCTGTGAAAGATTAATTTTATCTGGAAATTCTGAATTATATAATTCAACTTCAGTTTCTTGGGCCAAACCATTTTTGGCAACAGTTAAGAATGCCTGATCAACATTAATAGCTTCTTTTGCGCTCGTTTCAAAGTATGGAATGTTATTCTTACTTTGACACCATCCTTGTGCACGTTTTGATGAAACCTTTGATAATTGTAACAAGGAGGAAAACAAAATTAATCAAAAATTATTTCAAGTCAATCAAAAAAAACAAACTTACAGCACGATTATCCAGATCAACTTTATTACCAATAACAACAAATGGAAAATTTTCCGGATCACGTGGTGATGCTTGAATCAAAAATTCATCACGCCATGAATCAAGTGATTTAAATGAACCAGGTGATGTTACATCATAAACAAGTACACAACAATCGGCACCACGATAGAATGCAACGCCCAATGATTGAAATCGTTCCTGTCCTGCAGTATCCCAGATCTATGAAACAAAAAATTCAATCAACAAATAAAATCATTTACATTCCATTACAAACCAAATACAATCATCATTTACCTGCATAGTAACAAGACGATCATCAACAATTACTTCTTTGGTGAGAAAATCTGCACCAATAGTTGCTTTATATTGATTGGAGAATTTATGATTTACATATTGATTCATCAATGATGTTTTACCAACACTGTACAGAAGAAAGCAGAAAACAAAAACCAGGAAATTCATTGATTTGAAAGGACAAATTTTTTTTTATTCTCAAAAAAACATACCCACTATCACCAAGAATGATTACTTTCAACAATGCTTTTTTACGTGATGCCATTCTTCTTTTTCTTATTCGTTTACCTCGACGAAACGTATAAAATCAAAGCTTGTGGCTTGAAATCAATCAATTTTTTTCAAATGATGAAATAATGAAAAAGATAAATGTGACGACAATGTTGATAATGATGATGACCAGAATTTCAACTTGAAAGCAGAAAAAAACAAAAACAAATTAGCCAATCAATTTTGTATACTGCCTGCTCATTCAAATATGCAAAAAAAAATTGTTTAAAAAAAACACACCACCACCACCACAAATAGGAAAAAAAATTTTCTTCTTTTTTTTAAATTGATAACCATCAATCGACTAATCAATCAATCAGCTATCAATAAAAAACTATAACTTTTTTTGGTTGGGGGGGCAAACATAACATCAATAGTAAAAAAATTGTTTTGTGGGTTGATTCATTCAGTACAACAGAAAAAAAAATATATTTCGAAAAGAAATTCATCTGAAAAGAAAAACTATAGATTTTTTTTTGGAAATTTCGATAGCTTCAGATGCACGCAATTAATCGAATCGAATGATGGATTTCATAAAAAGTTTGTTTTTTTTTCGATTTAAATTGATAAATTGTAATGTGACACCCACCCCCACATAAACAGACAAATACCTGATTTATTTTTTAAAAAGAAACGATTGTTATTTTGAAAATTTAATAACCGGAAAAAAAGGCAACAATAACAACAAGTCAATCAATCAACAACAACAACAACAAAACACATAGACACACACACAAACAGGAATTAATTCAATAAGGATGACTAATCGAATGAAATCAATCAATATGCTAAAATATATTTTTTTCGATGATTTTTTCTTTGAAATGTTGGTGTTCGTTTAGTCACCAGATTAATCATTCATATTTTTTTTCAGTGATGATGATGAAAATCATTAACTACGACGATAATGATGATGATGATAACAAACAAATATATTTTCGCTCCAATAAAGAAATTAGATCAGGACAGATGTTTTTTCTTTTCTTTTTTTGGAATCGTATTTATGATGAAATCAAACAAAACAGAAAAATTTTCGAATCAAAACAAACTTTGATCAAGACTTCTACCACCCTTTTATGTAAAAAAAAATATGATAACAATATTTTTCTTTTTTGGCATTCAATTTCTGGTGACGGCGTATATTTTGCTGCCTATTTGTCTCTTTCTCTCTTCTTTTTTCATAATATTTGTTTGGATTTTTTTTCTTCTTTGGATTAAAACGCAATGATCGTTTGTTTGTTGTTTGTTGTCGTTGTCGTCGTATTAGCAACAATGATAAAAAAGAGCAGCATAAACATTTATAACAATAATAACAAAGAGCCATACATAAATGATAGGATGGATTTTTTTGTTTTGTTTTGTTATTAGATTCTTGAGAGAAAAAAGAATATTAAAGAATTGTGCGAAACAAATTCTCTTTATTTAAAAAAATCAATATTTGGAATCAATTTTCAGAGAAAAAAATTCAAAAAAGATTGAATTTCTGTTTCTGTTGTTGTTTTCTCGATCTGAATCGAAAGATAATCATCTCGGTTGATTTTTTTTGTGTTCGAATGGCGACTCGATCTTTGTTGTTGTTATTCAACTGGCTTCTTAACTGTGTAACAAATTGAAAACATTCAATGGATACATTTTAGGTTATTTTTTTGTTGTTTGTTACGAATCCAAATCTTCATTTCATTTAGATGTATTAATCATGAATAATCATAACAAACAATTATCATCATCATCATCAATGATGATGATGATACCCAATAATAAAGATGTACATTTATTACATCGTTTAAATTCAAATATGACCAATTTGATTACTAATAATCATGATATATTTATTGATGATTTACATATTTGTAAAGTTATTCTTTATAAAGAAATCAACGATACAAGGTAATTGAATTGATCAAACAGAAAATACTAAAAATAATTTCAATTTTTTTTATTATTCATAGCATTCATATATGGGACCTGATTATATTTATTCCAAATATTCTATTTCTTTTATATCTAATATGGCATTCACAATCGGCTAAAGATCGTGTACGACAATTGAAAAATTTTCCAATATTAAGAAATTTCTATATATTTATTTATTTATGTGTTATTATTTCAATGATACGTTGTATTATATCATCATTGATGAAAGTTCATACATTTGGTGGTGATCTTACCGATAAGGTTATTATTATTATTTAATTTGTTTTTAAAAAAGTATTTCTCGACTAATTTGTTTCCTATTGTTTTCTACTAGATATTCTGGGTGATTGTACGATTTTTTCTTCTTTCAACAGAAATATCTGTACTTGTATTTGGTTTATTTGCCGGCCATCTTGATGTTCGACAATCAATACGACGTATATTGACAATAACATTAATTATATCATTAGTTTATTCAATATGTCAAGGTTCATTTGAAATTATTTCACCTGATGCATCATTTTATATACATTCAAAATCATATTATTTATTTGGTCATGGTGGTATGATATTCTGGTTTGGTACTTGTTTTCTTTCATTTTTTATTTATTTAATTGTTGTATTGTTACCATGGTCACCATGTCGTCATCGTCTTTTATTACCAAGTAAGTTAATTTATTCTATAATAATATAAACACAAAATGATTAAATTTAATGATTTCATTTAGCAAAAAGATCATTCTATTTTTATGCAGCAACATTATCATCGCTCAATTTAATACAAGCAATTGGTGCATTATTATTCTTTTTGAATGTTGCTGAAGGATTATGTATTGTTGATGCTACAACATATTTATATTTTACCTTCTTCACACCATTAGTTTATTTCATATTTTTATCACCATTTTTAGCTGCCGGTACAACAAATTCGGTTGCATCAGCATTAGTAACAACAACTGTTGGTGTTGAATCTACACATAATCCTAATCGTCCAATTGTACCATTAACACGTCCAACAAATCTATTTAATTCGGGTGTTCGTGGTGCTGTTAATTTTTCTTATCGACCACAAATTGATGATGAAATTGAAAATGAAGATGAATTTGCCAGTAGTATTGGTAGTTTTACCGGTGGTGGATTACATTTTGATCATTATGGTCCATATGCTTATAATAACCAGCAACAACAACAAGGTCGCCATGGATATCTAAATTATAGCGGTAGTATTACCAGTGGAGGAATACCAAGAGATTTTTCTTCATTCTCAATGCAAACAGCAATCAGTACAAATTCAAATGATCTTTTAGAAAATCAAAATATTGATCTTAATCGATCTGGAAAAAAATCCAATACAAATCTACGAATTGGTGATAAACAATCAAATAATGGAAATGATGATTCCGAAATGACCAATGCCAAAGATCATTTATTAGAATCTCATATGCTTAAAGAACAAAAATCTAGATCAACAACAACAAATGATAATCAATGTGATGAAAAAATGCAATCCGAAAATATTTTAGAATCCATCGAACATTAAATAACTAATTATTAATTGCAAAATTCTTTTGAAACAAAACGAAAAAAGAAATTTAATTTTTTTTGTAATATAAAAAAACGAAAAAAAAATTCTCAAATTTATTCAAACTAACCACATTGAACTATAGATGGCAGCATTTGGTTCAAATTTTTATTTTTTTCCTTTGTAATTTAATCAATGATAACAAAATTTTTCTTTGATAATTAAAATTAGAATTAGAATTTTTTTTTGAACAAAAAAATAAATTCAATAATACAAAGTGAATTTCAAATTATAAAAATTAAATAAAAAGCAAAGTCATTCGCTAACTATTATTATTATTATTATTATTCGTTGTTTTTTTGTTTTGTTTCTGGGTTAAATCTTTTTTTCTTTCTTTTGGAATCATGTCCAATTTACAAACGTTGAGAATTATAACAACCACTACTGATGCTGTTGATGATGATTTATTGAATGATAAAAAACTTGACAATCAAACGGCTAAATGTTTGTGTGAAGAAGATAATCTTGAATTTGGTCATTCACATGAAAATGTAAACAACGACGACAACAACAACAACAAAAGCAACAACGAATCTTTGGATAAAAGTTTACAAGGAATATTTGATCGTCATAATTTTTCTTTTACAAATATCGAAAATATTATACGACAAACAACAACAGCAGCAAAAATTATCGATCAAAATACTGACAACAACAGTGAAAATGATGAGAATAATAATAATGATATTATTGGTGATGATGAAAAAAAAATCACTTTCAACATTGTATTGAATAAATTTTTCAACAAAATCAAATGCGATGATATTGATGCTACTGATGGTGATGGTGATGATAACATTAACGGATCATTAGCAAAAAAGTTTCAAACAATCGATCATGATGTCAAACGATTTGTAGATAAAGTAAAAGAAATGAATAGAAAAAATAATAGTCAAGCAATTCAATATTATAATTGTGGTATTGAAAATAAACATAATGATTATCATACAACACTTTCGCATATTAATCAGGTTAGTAATACATTAAAAAACAGGATTCCCTAGACTCTCAATCGAAAAAAAAATTCTAAAATGTTTATGGTTATGTTTTTTAGGCAATGATTTACGGATCAAACACTACTGATAATCATGATAATCTTCGAAAAACTATACGAAAACGTGCAACATTATTTTTTGAAAATCGAGATTTTGTTAATGCATCACATGATTTAGAATGGTTATTATTAACATATAAACCTGATGATCAACGATCGATTAATGATCAAAATGATGATGATGATTGGAAATTATTAAAATATTCTATAATTAGTTTTTATCGATTGGCAACAAAAGCATTGAATGATCAAGATTTTCTTGGTAGAAAATATGCATTAATAAATTTAGAAAAATCTGAATATTTTTTACAAAAATTAAAAATACTATCTCGAATGAATTCAAAAAAATATCAAACAGATTTGAATTTTGTTTATGGACAGTTGAATATTCGAACAGCAAATGATGAATATGATAAATTTGATCGATTACGTAAAAAAATTCATGATATTCATATTCCGGATAAGGTATGTGTTGGTTTGTGGTGTTGAAAATTATTTAATTTAAATCATTTCATTTTTGAAACACAACATTATTTAATTTGCAGCCAGATAAAAAATTGAATCATAGCAATATATTTACCGATTCAAAAGTATTGATCGATGATCATGGAAATTTAATTGCCGGACGAACAATTGAAATGAATGAAAAAATTTTCTATGAAATGATGATGACAATGTTACCATCGATTGATATTCGACAACAATATCAATATAAATTCTGTGATAATTGTAAACGTCGTCTTGGTTATCGATTATTTCCATGTGATAAATGTACAGAGGTTGTTTATTGTGATAAAATTTGTTTAGAAATGTCAAATAAACATCATTCAAAAATATGTTTATTATCACCAAAATGTTTGGCCGAATCATTGGTACAGAATGATCAACAAATGGCAATTTGTTATGATATATTTGCATCATTACCAATACGTAATGTTATACAATTATCTCGTCTTTCAACATCACAAGCATATCATCATTTATTGAAACGTGCCGAATATTGTCCATATCCATTATTTGCCTATTATAATATGTTATTTCGTTTATCGAAATCAATTGATTTAAATATGATCAATATGAATGAATTATATTATCAAACATTATTTATGAAATCATTACAATTATCATTAGTAATGAAACAACAATTTTGTTTAACTAAATATGATCTAAATCTTTGTAAAGAAGATGATGAACATGTACAAGATTCAATCGAATTGAATGATCTAATCCATATAATACCATCATTAATGATGACATTGATTGTATTGGATAATTATTATGCAATGACAAAACATATGACTATTTGGGATATAAAAGATCGTATACAAGTTGGTATTGGTTTCGGTACATTTGGTTTACAATTGATTTATAATAACAATAATGTTGATAATATAAAAAATAATATAAAAAAAGATAATAATAATAAACGATCAACAACAACAACATATAACGATAATACAAATGTATTTCGTCGTTTTGCAAATAATGGAAAATTAGAATATATTGCTAAAAGACGTATTGAACGTGAAGAACGTTTACAATGGATATCAACATCATCGTTAGTAGTAAAATCTAATAATATTACTAATAATAATGATGATAATGATGATGATAGTAATAAACGAACAAAAATTGAAAGAAAAGTTCATTTTAAAGAAACATCTTTGGTTTGAAACGACGACAACAACAATTTTTTTTTAAATTTATATTTAAGTGTGTGTGTGTTATGTTTGCTTTGTGACTTTGTAATTTGATCAATAAAATTGCTCTTGTTGTTGTCATTGTCCATTATTTTTTAGAAATAAGCAAAGATTTTTAATTTTTGGCTTTTTGGTCCCAGGGTCTGGTTGAACTCTATTCGATTATTTTGCTATATTTTTCCCACCATATCAGATTTCCAAGGACATGAAAACTGAAACACACCATTTCTTATGACCATTATAATTCGAATTAGAAAATGCAAACAGGCTTAGAAAAAGAAATCAAGCGAGAGCCATAATGTCAAAACATACATATGAATGAGAACAGGTTTCAACAGATGGCCAAAAAAAAATAACAGTACAGAGGAGGACAACCTCTACGACATCAATGGCAGAAATTGTTGAATGGTGAAGCTACGGCTAGCAAAATCATTATTTAAAGTTCAGCCAAATCATTCATGAATCGAGGTCACTCTTTTTTTTTGTTGCAAGTGAGCATTTTTTAATCATCGAATGCGCAGCAAATCTTTGTAATATTTTGTGTGTGTGTGTAATAATAATCTTGATGATAAATAGAATTTATTCTTCAAACAGATAACCATTGTTTTCATAAAAGTGTTGGATCGGATACAACTTACTATACATCATTTGATAGAACAACGGCAACAAATAACAGCATTGGTCAGATGGATTTGATAAAGGAGAAATCAACACTACCTACTGAAGAGTTGACTCAATATATGGGATATTTAACCATCACAGAAAGATTAGCAGAAACATCTGCATCATCAGCGACAACGTCATCAAACATGATAAAAGATTCGTATGACCGACCTATCAAAGTACCTCCAGTAGATCCCAAGAATTCGTTCGATTATGATCATATGGACATAATACCACAATTCGATGGAAAATCAAGCAATTTTTTGTCATTTATAAGATTATTTGATGATGTAGTAGGCACAACCACGACAATCAACGAAATCAAGTTGATATGTTTGAAAAAAAAGTTAGATAACATGAGTCGTAATCTGATCGCAGGCATAGATCATAATTACGAATATGCATATGCCATATTAATGGAAAAATATTGTGACCCGTGGGTGGTAAAACAAGATGTCCTAAAAGAAATGGCTGAGCTACCGAACATTGAAGACCCGAGCCAAATTGATGAAATGATAGGAAATCTGGGAATAATAAGAAACAGATACTATCAACTATGTGAAGACTCAGTTCATCGAGATTTCTTAGAACGGGAATTATTCTATAAAATCTGTAATAAGTTCCCATGGGTAATTGCGGATAAATCAAATAATTTGCTTGGAAAGCCAGAACGCATCCATGTATTCATGAAAGACGTAGAACTAATGATTATGGACTGGGAAATGAGACAAAATCACAAAACAACAAAATCACCAAAGTTTAATAACAATGCGAAAGAATGTCGATTCTGTGCAAGACAACATTTGACACGTGAATGTCCTATGACGATTGAAGAAAGAAAACAGATTATAGAAGAAAAGAATCTTTGTTACAGATGTCTTAGCGAAAATCACCAAACAGAATTATGTCCAAAAAGAAGAAATGGTTGTTTTAATTGTGGAGGAAATCACAGCTATTTGATTTGTCATGTACCATCCCGAAATAATCGAAATGTTCGACGATAATAACACACACACACACACACACAAACAGAAATACCGAAAATCGAAAAAATTAACCACCAATTAACCCAATCAATCATATCAAATGATCCCAATTCTCAAAACAGACAAAAATGAAAAATTTTACTTTTTTGAAATCTTTGAAATCTTTTTTTTCAATAAAATTTTTTTAATTCAATGATTAAATAGATTTTTTTTTTGTTAATGAAAATTGAATTGCTTTGGACAACAACAAAAAAGCAAAAAAAAAAATTTGATTTTGAAGGCACAAATTTGATTTTCAAATAAAAACAAAACAAAACAAATTTCCCAGCTAAAGACGATACATGAAACAAAACAAAAAACAAAATAACCAAAATAACTAAACTAAAATGTTTCAGTGATTCTAAACACTAAAATGGTGATGTTTTCAGGGTGTAAATTACATTCTGATATTGTTTGTCATTGTTGATGATGATTAGGATGATTAGGATGTGTTCGAATAACAAAAAAAATCATAATCCAAAGTGATTTGATGTTGCTTTTGTCGCAAATGGTTTGTTTCCAAAAAAACAAAGAAAAGAATCTATCACAGCATTGAAGAAGAAGAAAAGTTTTGTTTTTTAAAAATTCGTGTTTTTTCCAAAAAAAAAAAATCCATGTTTCAAAAAAAAGGCAAATTTTTCATCTTTGACAGATGATGATTTTTGATCAGAAATTTTGTTGTTGTTGTTGTTGTTGTTTTGTTTTCAAACATTATTTCTTTTTCATTTCATTATTTAATGATGATTTATTCGTTGATTGTTGCTGGTGTTGCTGGTTATTACGAGCTCTTTGTTCCAATTGTAAAAGACGTTGTGCTGCACGATCCATTTCTGTAAGGAGAAAGGAAAGAGAAGAGAAAAAACCGAAATTTTTTAACCGAAACAAACATCAAATAAATAAAAAATCAAACCTTCAGGTGTTAAATCACAAACTTCAGCCAATTCTTGTTGTGCAGCACGAATTACACCTGAATCAATATATTTACCAAGACCTTCTTCCCTTAATATACGATCAACTAATGCATCAACAGCACCGGATTGTTTTTGTTGTTTTTTATCACCAGTTTTACCAGTACCATCACCATTATCATCAAATGGTTTCCTATTATGATTATTATGATTATTATTGATTAGTATTAAATTACTATCGGAATGTACAATATTAATTGATTTAGATGTTGATGGCCGTGGTAATGATAATCGTTGTTGTCGATTATTATTATTATTATTATTTAAAATTGATGCATCCGTATATGATGATGATTTACTACGTGATTTTTTTGGTGGTGGTGGTGGTGGTGGTTTATTTAGAAATGATTTTGACTGTAAATTTGCTGTTGTCATCAATGATGATGCTGATGATGATGTTGTTGTTGTTGAATGAAAAGGCACTAACATTAGATCATTGAATGAAGCGGTTAGAAAGCGTTTCGAAGCATTGGTTAGTAATGATGATATTTCCATATTACGATTTCTTGGTAATTTTGGTTCTTGCGGTTGTTGTTGTGATGAATGTGAAAATATTGTTGAATCACTACCATCACCAATCGAAAATGAATAACGACATTGTCCTGGTGCTATTACAATGTTTGGCAGTTCAAAATTTGATGTTGAAGCAGATTTTTTTGTTTTTGTTGTTTTTGATGATTGATGATGACCATGATCTTCACTAACAGATCTTTGTCGGTTAATAATTTTACTTGCACGTCTATACCAACTTAATTTTCGTTCTTGTTTTGTTGTTTGTGTTGTTGATTTATTATCATTATCATCATCATCTTCATCTTCAACATTATCATTATCAACATTCAATATTGGACATTCATGACTATCCTGTTTACGTAAACAACCCGAAAGACGACGTCTTATGGATGAATTTGATAATTTTCTTGGCATTTCTTGTTGTTGTTGTAATGGTTGTTGTTGTTGTTGTTGATCCATAATAATCATTTCATCTAATAAATTTATTGAACAAAGATCAATATCATTTCGATTGGACAGTGTCTTTTTATCAATTTCTTCCAATATTGCCTGTCCAGATAATGATGATGTTGTGGATGATGATGTTTCCATATCAACAACAATATCTGGTGGTGATTTAAATGATAATGATCGGTTTGATGGTTGATGTTGTTCATCATCATCATTATTATCACCATTAAAATCATTTTCATGAACAATAACGGCAACTGTTTTCATTTCTAATTGTGATTCAAAACTTTTTTTGTTTCATAAAATGGATTTGATTGATTGATTGATTGATACACAAGGATACATGGAAAAAATTTTGATTAGGAATTTTGTTTTGTTTTTCGTAATAAAAAGGAAACATTTTCATTTTTCTAAAAAGTGATTTGGAAAACTTTTCACATGCAAATCAAATCATATTTATGAGAAAAAATCTAGCCAGTGATATCAATCCAAAACCAAAAAACAAACAAAAACAAACGAAAAATGATAATGAAAAAAAAACATGCAAACAGACTTCAATACCGAAGCGAAGTTGTTGATGCTGATTGCGGTAAATGCGTTGTTATTGTTGTTGGCGATGGTGATGGTGATGAAGCTAATGTTTTAATTTGATTCAAATTGAATGAATTTTCAACCATACGGTTATTTTCCATTATTGATTCAGGACTTCTTGATTGATGATCGATAATTGAATTATTTTCATTATTACGAAATAATGGCGGTGGTGGTATCAATGTTGATGGACTTGGTGGTACACTATACATACTTTCTAATGGCATTATCATTATTTGATTATTATCAATTAAATTATCATTGTTATTATTATTGAAAATTTCCTGTCTATTAACATTATTAATGGCTATTGATCGATTATCATCATTATCATTATTATCATCATCAACAAATGAACTAATATAAACAGAAGGCACAATAGCTGATGTTGATGATGAAATATTTTGATATGTTTGATTATAATAATAATCGATATTATCACAACAATAATATTGATAAACATAATATGGATGATTAGTTTGATGATGATTATGATTATGATGACGATAATATGGTTGATAATTTGTACAAGGTAATAATGATGAATGTGCACGTGGTGGTGACAATGTTGCTGTAGTTTTTACCGTTGACGTTTGGCTGGAAATTTTCCGTGATTTATAATCATCAGGTTTAGTGACATTATAAAATGAACGTGGATGAATTGTTTTAGGATTTTTGTTGATCGATAATTTTTCATTATTTTCCATCCGATAATAATTACTTTTTTTTTGTTGGTAGCGATATTAGCGTGATTATAAAATGATAATAATTTTCGGTTACAAAGCAAAATGTTCAAATAGCAGCAGCAGCAAAAAGCATGGATGAAAAAAAAACCAAATGACAAACGAAAATAAAATGAAATGAAACAAATGCAAAAATACACACACACAGAGTATATAGAATTACAAAGCAAAAAAAAAAAATGAAATTATGAAAATCAAACCACCAAACATGAAATAAAATAATGAATGAAAAATCAACAGAAACAAAAAAATCAAAATCAAAATCATAACGAGATGCAAATCAACAAACAAACAAACAAACAATAACCGAGAAAACAACGAAACAAAAAAAAAGGAAGCAAACAAAACAAAAATTCAATAACCACAATCATAAATAATGATTTTGAATGATCAAAAAAAAACATGATTGAAAACAAAAAAAAATTTCTTACCTATCATTACGTCCATTACGTTGTTGTTGATTTGATTGTACTATTATAAGGAAATTAGATTATAAAATGAAAATTTTTTTTGTTGAGTTTGTTTTTGTTTTTCAAAGTTTTTTTTTACCTCGTGAAAATACAAATTCATGATCATCTTTACCATCACTTTGATGAAATGTAGCTGGTGCTTTACGTAATTTTACTGTTGATAATTGTGACCAAACATTACCGAATAAAGTATGATTACGACGATGCATTGGTTCCCAATCTGGTCCATTTTCAAAATTATCTTCATCCAAATTTCCGGATACAGCACGACGAATTTCCGGACCAAATTCATGTAGACTACGAAGGCCAGCCTGTAATGCAACCGTATCTTCAAGATCACGATTATTCATACGTTCACGTTCTTCTTTCTTTTTCTTAAAACGACGAAAATAATCTTGTATTAAAAATGTTGCATAAAATTTTCCAACAGTAACTTCATCATCAGTAGCAGGTGGTACAACTTGATCCAATAATTTTGGACTAGTTCGTTTCCATATTTTTCTTATAACAGCACGTAATTCTTCATTAGCTTCATCAATATTACCATCGGTTTTAATTTTTAATGCTGTTCGTACTATTGCAAATAATGTTGCATTAAACATTACTGTACCATCACTATTCAATGGCATATTCATTGATACTAAACGTTTACAGGCAACTCTATGTGGACAAAGTTTTCCAAAACCAAGTGGTGGTGATATTTTTCTTAATAATGTAACAACATCTAAATGTTTTATACGTCCTTTAGCATCAGGATCATATTCCGACCATAAACGTACAAATTCATCCAAATGATGTGGACCAAGTATCGACCAATCACGTGTTAAATAATCAAAATTATCCATTATAACAGCAACAAAAAGATTAATAATCAAAAATGAACACAATATATAGAATGAAATAAAATAAGGAATAGCCAACATTGAACCACAATTTGCATTACGATCTTTTGAACCTTCATCCGATCTAGGATCACATTTAACATCATGCGTATCGGCACAATCCATCATTATTTCT
This sequence comes from Dermatophagoides pteronyssinus, assembly GCF_027571235.1. NCBI lineage: Eukaryota > Metazoa > Arthropoda > Arachnida > Sarcoptiformes > Pyroglyphidae > Dermatophagoides > Dermatophagoides pteronyssinus. Next base: position 5,001,513 of record NW_027461525.1, read on the forward strand.
TGCCATGCTTCACCGGTTGCCGAACGAAACAATACCAATATTGCTTGAAAAAATGTTTGAAAATTATTATTTCTTGTTATGCTTGTTTCATCATCAAGACCAATTTTTCCAAATACTTGCATTCCAATTACAGCATAAATAAAGAATAACATTAATATCAATAAAGCAACATATGGAAGTGCCTGAATTATTTAAAAGAAAAAGGTAAAGAATTTTTCATCATTATAAAAAAAAAAAATACAAATAAAAAAAGATTGTCATTAAAGTTACCTGAAATGATTTAAGAAATGTCCATAACAATGTTCGTATACCTTCACCACGGCTTAATAATTTTACTAAACGCATTACACGAAATAAACGTAAAAATGTTGGCCGTACAGTTGCTTTGCCTTTTGATTCATGTGGCTAAATTTTGTTTTTGTTTGTTTGTTTGGTTTGTTTGATTGAAAAAAAACAAAATCAAAGTCAAAGTCAAAATAACAAAGAAAGAAAAGAAAGATACAAACATTAATTTGTTCAAAAACAATATCGATTAGACTGCCTAATACGATAAAAAAATCAAAACAATTCCAAGGATCACCAAAATAATTCTGAAAATGAAAGCCAAACAAAAAAAAATATCATTAAAGTTAATAGTTTTTTTTCCATTAAAAACCATCATCATCATCTATATATAAAAATAAACAAAATACCTTAAAACGAAAAGCAAATAATTTCAAAACAAATTCCACTGTAAATAATGCAGTAAATATTATATTCAAAACATTAAGCACGTATGAATAGGATTCTGGTTGATCATTATACTGCCGATTCGATTTTGATTCGAGTAGATTTTGAATTTGATTCGATAATGATGATAATTTCATATAAGGAAAAAGAGAATTTTCATTCTGTTAGTTTTTTGGTATTCGTCAAAATGGATAATTTCAATTCAACTTACCCGCATAGCCAATGTAATTGTATTGAGTAGAATCATTGCAAATATTAGATATTCAAAATAATGTGATGTTACAAGCCACCAGACTTTATATTGGACACGTGCTAAAATTATTATCATGGTGGTGGTGGTGAGGAAAAGAAAAAAAGAAAAGATTTTCCATGAAAAAAACATTGCAAAATTATACCAGAAAAATATGAGTCAACCAAAAATGTCTTTTTTTTCAACATTTTGTTTTTTTAAATTTATTTGATGTTTGCCTGTCATCATCATCATCAACATTAACTTTTCCGGAAAAATTCTTGCAACAAAAAAATCCGGAAATGGAAAATAAATGCCCTTTATGAATTATTATCATCGTAAGTTTCAAGTGGATCAAAAATAACCAAGAAAAATTTATAGAACTGGCATTATGATGATGATTATCCATACATCATTCGGGTTGTAAAATGGCAAAAAAAAAATCCACCACCGGAAAGCAAAGAAAAAATAAAACAACAACAAACGACCATAGTAATGATCATTATTTATTAATATTTTTTGTTTGTAAAATACAGACAGTGCAACAGAAACAACAACGACCAAAATAAAATTATCTCAGTGATTTATATATTTTTTCTCATAAATTTCATTAATTCTAACGGAAAAAAAATCCTAATATCAAATTTCATTATTAATCGTCAATGTCCATCATGATGATGATCAAGATGAACATCGTAAAATAATTTTTCATTAAAAAAATATAGTGGAAAAACAAAAAACTCTGAACAAACCTTTTGGTATATAACGACGAACTGGTCGTGCTTTCAATGCAAATTCAATACAATTACGTTGATTTTTATCCAATTCACAATTTTTATATTCTTGTTCACCTTCATTTTGAAATGTAACAATAACAAAACCAACAAATATATTGACCATAAAAAATGCAATAACAATTATATAAATAATATAAAATATTGCTACATATGGACGATTATTATAAACTGGACCATAATTTTCTGCATGTGAATCAATTGATCGATGTAACAGGCTGATTGAATTGATAGAAAATAAACCAAAAGAAAAAGAGTTTGATTCATTCAAAATTTTATTATTTATTGAAATATAACTTACTCTGGCCATCCTTCAAACGTTGATACAGTACAAAGTGTTAACATTGCTGCACCAATATCATCAAAATGAAATTTATTACGATCCCATTTACGTTCAAATATTTCTGGATTTCCTTCATCATCATATGAAATGAAGAATCCTCTGATATAATTGGAAAGGGTGAAAAAAAATATGGAAAATTTCAAAAAAATTTGAATCACGTGATCAGTTAAAATGATACATACTGGCATTCTTCTTCAACACTTTTCGATATATCTGTACATTCGAAAAATGTACCCTTTTTTGGTTGTTTCGATGAAAAAGAAGAAAAAAGAGAAAAAGAAAATCATTTATTGAACATAGATTGATCGCTGGATAAATGTATTTTATGTGTGTGATAAGATTGAGAAAGTGAAATGTTGCAATTGCCAAAGCAAAATGTTTGCAAAGTGCTAATCAACATGCAAGTGAATCAATCAAATTTAATTAGAATTAGACAAAGCGTATTACACACACATTTAGACACATTTTGGACACATTTAAGTAGAATTGGTGAAATTTTTGGTGAAAAAAAACAGAATATTCATTTTCTGTTGAATTCCAGAAAAATTGAATAAAGGTAGAAAAGATTTAGCTTCGGGATAATTTATTTGTAAAAGAAAAAAAAATATTTTTAAACTTTTTTTTTGTTTGTTTGAATGAATGATGTGTTTCGGTGTTTCATGTGCGGAATTTTCCGAAGAAAATAAAAACATTAATACCCGAAAGTGATTTTCTTTCTTTCCACTTTCCACTTTCGCTTCTCAAACTACCCAGAAAACTATACCGAGGAAGAAAAGTTTTGCAAAATAACAACAACCGAAAAAACCGAAAAACAAACAAACTTTTTCTTCACTGCACACAGGGCAAAAAGAACCATGACATTTTTTTTATTACATTTTTTTTGTTGTTGTTTGGAATTTTTCTTTTAAAAATTCAAAAAAAAATTCTCTTTTTTAAAAAGAAGGAAGGAAAAAATCAAAGTTGTAAAGGTGAAAAAGGTGGGGGAAAAAACCATCGATATATTCGTCCATCACTATTATAATCATTTTTCCCTCCCCTAAAAAAAAAAATATTTGATTGATCAGTGCAGGAAAACTTTTTAAAAATATTATGGGGAAAAAAAGTTATCTTTTCTTTCTCTCTCTCTCTCTCTCTCTCTCTCTCTCTCTCTCTCTCTCTCTCTCTCTCTCTCTCTCTCTCTCTCTCTCTCTCTCTCTCTCTCTCTCTCTCTCTTTACGATTCAATCAATAATTTTTTTTCCTTTTCATTGGTTGATTCTTTATGTTTCCATTATTTATTATTGAAAGCATATTTAAAAGCGAAAAACTAAGCGAAAACCAAAAAAAAAAAAATGAAAAGAGTATAGTGAAAATCAGCAAATCAAAGAATTTGATGAAGCATGGATGCATAGACGAATATAAACAGTGTGTGTGTGAGCGATTCTGTATATAGAATTTTGATTGGAAAAAAAAGTTTCCGGCAAAAAAAAATGAAATGACATGCAAACATTTTACACTTGTTGAGTTGATTGATATTGTTTTTTTCCAACAAAAGAAGGAAATTAAAACATTTTTTCAATTAAAATTTTTTTTAAAAAAAAAGTTTTTGCTTGATCGATGTACGATGATTGATTGATTGATTGATTGGGGAATAAAAACAGAACAGAACAGAACAGAAACAACAATATGATTCATAAATATTACCTTGAATAGTTGTACAGCAACAACGGCAAACATAAATTGTAGTAAATATGTAACCATTAAAATTTGTCCAATCATTTTGATAGCAACCAATACTGATTTAACAACCAGCTTTTTTTTTTTTTTGTTTGTTTGGTATCAATTTTTGAACAAATTTAGATGTTAGTGACGTGCAACAACAACAACAACAACAACAGACACACAGGTTTATTAGACAAAAACAAAACACGTGCAACACAGACAAAAAGTGACATATAGTGATGTAACATGAATGAAGAAATTGATTGATTGATTGATTGAATGAGTGCGAATGAGTGAAGGAACACACATAAGTGAGGAGATGTGAAATGGGAAAAAGGAAAAAGAAGAGAAAGAGAAAAAAAGATGGAAAGCATTTGTAATGAAAGCAAAGTTTTTTTAATTAAATTAAATTTTAAAACAAATTTTTAGTAAATACTGATTCTTTGGGACGATTCTTGATAAATTCTTTATAATCAACAAACACACACACATTCTTTATCACACAATAAACACGTGATTAGTGGCCATTTTTTTTGGTTTTGATTTTGATTTTGTTTCGTTTGAGGGATGGTGTGTGTAGCATGCAAAAACAATAAAATTTGGTGATAAAAAAGCAATGACAAAATGATAGTTTTTTGTTTTGTAATTGTGTTTTTCTTCATAAAAATTTTTACCTTGAATAGCTGACAGCCAATTGCAGCAAACATAAAATTGAGCAAGAATGTTACCTAATACAGAATGATTTTTTTGTTTGATTTGGTTTGGTTTGATCAATGAATTTGATGAATGTTCCGAATAAATAAATGGAAAAACCGGGGTTAATAAAAAAAATCAGTCCGAAAAAAACATAATTAACCGAGAAAATTATATAAAAAAAGGGAAAAATGAAAATAAAAAAAAATTGGCAAAATAAAAGAAAAGAGAAAAAAAAAGAAAAGAAAATCAATAATTTTTGTGGTATATGTGTGTGTGGGTGGTTTGTTTTGTTTTTCTGGTTTGTTTTTCTGGTTTTTTCTGGTTACCTACCAACATGATGTTACCGATGGTTTTAATGGCCACGATTACACAGGATACGACATGCTTTATATTTTTTCATTTTCATTTTATTATCATCAACAACAGAAACATAAAAAATGGACAATTTAATAAGAAAAGAAATAGGAAAATTGGATGTAAATTCATTCATTCATTCAAACACCCATTTATTATATTTGAAAGGGAATGAAGAATATGATAAAAACTCTTTAACCAAACGATTTACTCACGCACATTACTAAATATATATAAAAACTAAAACTAAAGAATATTCTTCGATTCAGAATCGTCGGTGAAATATAGGAGAAATACTTTTTCATTCTTTTCTTTTTTTTATGGTTTTGCATAATTCACTATTACTTCTTTTCTCAATATATTCCTATGAATATTTGCGAAATGTTGATAATTTTTTTTGAAATATGGATTCTTTTAACAACATACAAGAATGACCGACGATACGATAATGGGATGGGAAACAAAAAAAACAAAAAAAAACATCTCATACCTTAAGACCTTTGGCACGATTTATAGCACGAAGTGGACGTAATACACGTAAAACACGAAGAATTTTGATAACAGAAAATGTACCATTTCTATAAAGAAAGAGAAAAGATAAAAAACAAATGAGACAGAAGAAAAGGCAACAACAATAATGTTAACTTACGAAAAAAAGAATGAAATTAATGAACAACAAACAACAAGTATATCAAGTAGATTAAAATAGCTACGACAAAAACTTCCTTTATGTAGAATAACACCATATGTGATTGTCTAGGTAGAAAAGGTAGAAAATTTCAACAAAAAAAATTAGACAAAACAAGTTTAAAATCAAAACATCTGTGTTTACCTTAAGCGATATTTCAATTGTAAATATTGTTGTGAAAAAATAATCAAAATAATTTAAAATCTGAAAAGAAATTATCAAAAAATCATTGAAAATCACTGAAAATCATTGAAAACAACAAATAACAACATACAATATTACGATAAGAAACAGCATTTAATGGATCTTCAGCTGCCAACATTGTACTACTGATTATAATACAAACTAAAACAATATTACCAAAATAATTATGATTTATAAAACGATGACAGGCAACACGGAATCTTGATTTGTATTTGATTATAAAAAAAATGTATTATAAATTTATCAACATGATTAATAATACATACTTGTTTGTATGTGAAAATATAAAAAATGATCTTGATTTAGGTATTGGTGGTATTTTTTTCGGTATATTTACTTCCGAAAGACGTTTTGGACGGGCACCAATTTTCATATTATTTTCTTTTTCATCATCATCATCATCATCATCCTCGTCATCTTCGTCGTCATCATCATCGATTTCACCATCACCAACAAGATTAGCACCAATTTCAATATCATCTTCATCATCATCTTCGTCTTCTTCATCCATTTCATCATCATCTTCATCTTCATCATCTTCATTATCATCGGTCGATTCCTCATCATCATTATCTTTATTATTTTCGGATTTGATTGTCAACATTTGATTATCATTGATTATTGATTCATCTGCACCACCACCACCACCACCAGTATTTGCACTAAGCTCTTCATTAGTTGTTTCTTTTTGTTGTTGTTGTTGTAACATTTGTAATTTTTTCAATCGTTTTCTCCGTCGACGACGACGTAATTTTCTTCGTAATCGACGTTGTTCAATTTCACGTTTAGCCATTTCTTCTGGTGTTAATACTTCAATACCTTCATCTTCATCTTCTTCTTCTTCATCATCTTCTTTTTCAATTGTTAAACTTTCAGCATCAGCAAGATTATCAACAGCAATGGCCAAGAAAACATTGAGCAATATATCTATTGCGAAAAAAAGACAGAAAAATAATGATGATGATCAAATGAATTCCACACACAGATAAATAAATCAACCAAAGATACATACAATTACCACAAATAAATAGAATAATAAAATAAACACAAGCTAATATACCAGGTTTTGAAACACCACCATATGCTTTAATACCATCATACATAACAACATTCCAATCTTCACCGGTCAATATTTGAAATACGGTCAATAATGATTGCCAAAATGAATCAAAATTATGACGAGGTTTTTGTTCAGGGAAATTAAATTTTCCACCAAATACTTGCATACCCAATAATGAAAATATAACAATAAATAAAAATAATAATAATAATAATGATGCAATTGCACGCATTGAATTGATTAATGATGCAACTAAATTTCGTAACGATAGCCAATATCTATAATTTTATTTTATTTTTTTCAATGAAAATGGAAAAATGGAAAAGAAATCGTTGAAAATCAATCGTTGAAAATCAATGTTAGTAAAAAAAAATTTGCCCCATATAGCATCTTTTTAATAGAGTGTAGGTGTGCGCGCGGTGTTGAGATGGTTGTATATATCATTTACAACAATCATAATATTGATTTCAATTAATCAATATTATTATTCTATATAATATGTAACATCCATGTCGTGGAAAAATTATATTTTAGAGATTATAGATTTTAAAGATTATATTTTGTTTTTTTTGTTCAAAAATAATAAGAATTTTAAAAAATTCTTGTTATTTTGAATTTTACAACAAATTTTTTTTTTTTTAAATCATTATTATCAAATGATTTCAAGGAAAACTTTACTAAATAATTCAACAACAACAACAACAACAAAAAACTAATAATGAAAAGGATGATGGATCATTAATTTTTTCTGGTAATTTTTCATCAGAAAATGATAATGTTTGCTGAATTCTTTTATTCTCTCGCTATGCAAAACAACAACAACAGCAGAAAAAGTGTCGAATCAATTTTAGGCTAAAAATTAAAGTATTCACTCATTCACTCACTCACTATATATAATATAATTACAAATCTAGTGTCAAAAAGTTAATTAGATGAAACTCATCATCATCATCATCTCCATTTGTATTCATCCGCTTTTTTTTTGGCAACAAAAACAACAGAAAAAAATTTTTCCATTATAATACTAAACAACAACAACAACAACAACAATGATAATGACAATGATTCGCCAACTATCTCATCAATAATAATGATAGTTTTAGTCGTTTTTTGTTGTTGTTTTTGAGCATCACTTTTTCATTGTTTTTTTCTGGCTATGCGAATAACGAAAAAGTCAAGAATGAATGGTGATGGAAAAACATTCCAAAACATTTAACACCAAATGAACATACTTGACCATGATGTGTGTGTGTGTGTGGAAATGTATTTTTTCCATTTCCGAAAAACAAATAGTTTTCCGTAACAAAAAATGGAGAAAGTGAATGTAATAATAATGGACAAACAAACAAACAAATAAACACTTACTTGGTCACTTTAAAAATTCGTAGTAAACGTACACAACGAAGCACTGATACGCCTAATGGTGGCATTATATCTGTGGAATGTGGATGAAATTGTTGTAATTTTTAAAGAAAAAAAGAAAAGTAATACATTTTTGGTTCAAAGTTTTGGATTTAGATAGTAGTTAGTTAAACACATACCTGAATATGTTAATATTGATTCAATAATTGAACTAATAACAACAAAACAATCAAAACGATTGAATAATGAAAAAAAATAACCCTTTAAACCTAATGAATACATTTTGAGCAACATTTCTAATAAAAATAATGTAACAAAAACAACATTAGCTACTTCTTGAAAATCATCCAACCATTGTGGTTGATTATAATGTTCGGATGCTAATGTTAATGTATTTAAAAATACAAGTACAATTATTGTCCAATATAATGCTTGTGATTTACATATTTTTCTACATGCACGACGCATACGACGATTTATACGTGATAATTGTATTCTATTATTCATTATTTTGGTTGATGATTGAAAATTTGAAAAGGAAGGAACAAAAAGAAAGAAATTGAAAATGTTATTTTTTTGGTAAACAAACAATGAATGAATCAAACAAACAAACTTTTTCATTGTCCAATATGATGGTTGTTTTTCTTGATTTTCATTTTCATCACCTTCGATTTGATTTTCTTCATTGTCTTCTGTGTATTTTAAGAAAATTTTTTTTGGTGATAAAAAAACAAAACAAAAAAACAGCAGAATAAGAATTACGGTAAATCAAAAATTCAGTTTCGCTCAACAACAACAACAATAACAAAAGCATCCTTAATCGATTTTTTTTTCTTCCCTACTAACACATTGGCTGATTTTGCAATGAAATTCTTTCACTAGAAACTCATACAATAAATTATAGTGTTGAAAACAAAAATGTTTCGCCTGCAAAATAAACTCATTTTTCAAAAATTGAAAGAATGTGGAAACACAAAACTTTTTTTCTTCACTTTAAAAAAAGAAGAAACTTTTACGATGTGAATATTTATTTTTCAAACATAAAATTGGTTTCCTGTTTTTCCATTGAATTTTTCATAGAGAAAGGGAATATTGGACCAAAACTTACGTCCACGTTCACGACCACGATTACCGCCACTACTACCGCCACCACCACCACCACCGCCACTAACACCACCAATACCACCATTATCTTTATCATCTGGATCAATATCTTCGGCCTGTGTTATCCAATCAAGATAACCACGTAAATCTTCTTCAATTTGTTGTTTTTCACGTAATTTATGAAAATCACCACGTGCTTTAGCTTTTTCTCTTTCTTTTGAAAATTCACTGTATCCAAAAAAAAAAAAAAAATCAATTCATCAATCAACCAAGAATCAAAAGCAAAAAACAAGAAAATTTACCCGCTTAAAACACCCAATACAAGATTCATAACAAAAAATGAACCCAATATAATAAGACTGATAAAATATATCCAAGGCCATGAATTTCCAACAGAATCATTAATCTATGGATTTATATGCGGGGGAAAAAACCAAAAACAAGTGTAAATGAGAAGAACAATAGAAAACAAAAAAAAAAAAGCAATTAGTGACTATAATAATCAACCACAAAAAAAAATAAAAAGTTTTTCATTCGGTTCGAATCACATAATAATAATAATGATGATGTTGAGGATAAAGATTTTTTTATATCATCCAAAAAAAGAAGAAGAAAATTGAAAAGTTCATCAAGTTAAACCATAATCATCATCATTGTGAAAAGATGATGGTAATGATAATTATAAACATTAAACAAAAAAAAATGTTTTTTTCTTTCTTCAAATTAATATTCTTCTTGCTATATGAAAACTCTCTGTATTATTATCGGATTTGTAACAACAACAGAATAAAGTTATCATGTGAAAAACAGAGAGAAAATTTTCGGGAATTTTTCTGTTGTCATCATAATGATGGTAATTACCAAAAACATTTCCGGATGTTGTTATTTTAATTTTCAAAGACAATAAAACTTGTGTTTTAGTGTGTGTAAACCTCACTAGTTTTCGGTCTAAACAGCTGTCATTTTCGTGGTTTAGGTTGATCTAACCACATCATTTTTGCTTAGTTTGGTGAGTAAACAAATACACCATACTTACATAATAAAGCACATCGGTCCAACCTTCCTATAAGATTTGAATATGGGAAAAACGAGAAAAGAAAAGGGAAAAATTATTTATTTATTAAATGAAATGCAAAATAATAATAAGAAAGAAATGTGTATATTTACATTTGTAACACATTGAAATACGGTCAACATAGCCAGACCAAAATTATCAAAATTTGTAATACCATCATTTGGTCCTTCATAATATTCACGACAAACATATGGATCTGGTGATTCAATATCCTGGCACATGTATTCACCACCACAAAGCATTGGTTCTTTCATCATTTCATCTAATTTAAAAAATGAAAATCAATCCAAATCAATCAATCAATTGAATAAGAAGAAGCAAAAAACATTTTCCATAGAAAACAACTAATGATGATCACTTTTTCTTCATCATCATCAAAAAGTAATTATCAATTGACAAAAACAAACAAAGAAAATGAACCTAGAAACTAGACTAAATTTACCCAGAATTGTTCAGAATATAAACAGAGAGATAAAGAAAGAATCTAATATACGAATTTGTATTTAATTATCATTCATCCATTTACCAATGGAAAATGGATTCTCAATAGAATTCCTAATATATATAGCTAAATGGCTAAATGTGTTTGTTTGTGTTTGTCTATTTACAATTTACATTCAACTCTTTTTTTTTCATTTACATTTCCACTTGACTTTATTTTATTTATTTTCTGCACTCTTTTTCTGCATTCTACAAACAAACAAACAAACAGAAATCGAAATTAATTGTTCCCAAGTGAAATTTTCAAAAAAAAAAAAAATTTGAAAGAAAAAAAAAATGAAAGATAAAAGAGTAAAATGAAAACTTACTTGTAATATTATTAAAACAAGTTCGATGCATACGACCAACAAATAATTCTAATCCAATAATAGCATAAATAACAATAACAAATATCACAAGTAATGCAATATGTAATAAAGGCACCATTGCTTTGATGATTGAATTGAGCACAACTTGTAAACCTTTGAATTGGGGAGAACAAAATGAAAATTTTTTTAAATTAATTATTTGGAAAATTTTTTTTAAAAAAATCAAATTAATGAAAAACTTGGAACTTTTTTTTCTTCTTCATTGTGGATTTAAAATCGAAAACAAATTTAAATAATTTCTGGTTTTTGTTTTTGTTTTTTTGCATTTTCAAAAATTTTTTTTTGTATATAAACAACAATCATGGGTAATACATGTTTTGGTACGAATACTGATCAAAATGAACATTCAACAACAACAATAGTAGTATCAAATAGAAAAACAATAAAAAATAATAATCGAAAACCAAAAAAATCAACAAAAAGTGATGATATACAACAACAACAACAACAACTAATACAACAACAACTAGCTGAATCATTAAAATCATCATTTTATTCAGATATAAATCAAAAAACATTTGAATTTCATAATATACATGGAAAAAATTTACAACGAACAAATGAATTATTACGTTATTGTTTACAATGTGATACAATACAACAATGGAAACAATTATCAACAAAATTATCATTATTTCATAATAATCCATTATTTCGTGATCAATCATTAACAAAAACAACAACAAATAAACCAATTATACAATTAAAAACTGATCAAGTATTTACAAGAAAAAAATTACAACAAATGCGTTCAAATTTAGATCGTTTACCACCGGATACAGCATTAATAATAATGCCACCATTTTCAAATCTTGATATGATTGTACCAGGTATTTATCAAACAGGTACAACTGGTTTAGTTATTGAAACATTAAATGAATTACATATAAAATTAATTATAAATGCAACATATGAAATGCCATTATTTAAACATACAGATATAATAACATTTCGTGTACCTATTGAAGATGATTCTAAAGAACCGATTGAAAATTATTTTGATGATGTTGCCGATCTAATGGAAGCAACAAGATTACGTGGTTATGGTTCAATTGTACATTGTATGGCAGGTGTATCACGTTCAGCAGCATTAATATTAGCATATATGATTAAATATACAACATTTACATTATTTGAAGCATTTTTACATGTAAAATCATTACGACAACCAATACGACCAAATATTGGTTTTATACAACAATTAATTGAATATGAATCACGTTTAAATAATGGCCGTAAAACAATTGAAATTGAACAGATTAATTATGAACAAAATCCTGATATTAAAATTATTGTACCAAAATTTTATCGTACACATTTTCCTGAATTATATGATGTTGAAGTTCGTAGACAATTATCATATTGGTATACAAATACAAATACAAATACTAATACTAATAACAACAACAACAACAACAACAGTAATGATGATATTAATAATCCATCTAGTACACAGACAACAACACATGATTAAAAATATATATATTCAAAAAAACAAACAAACAAAATTTGAAAAATGAATTTCAACAACCAAAAAAAAATCAATAACATTAACTGTTTTTCTCATTCTCTGTGTGTGTTTATCCCTTTAAAAGGAAAAAAAATTTTCATATATAGAAAAATAATAAACTTAACCGATCCAGAAAGCATTTTGCCTGAACAAAAAAATGTCTTTGACATTCATGAAAAATAATTTTTTTGGCGATAATCAATCATTATTGATTTATTTGAAGCTATTATGTTATGTTGTTGTCATCATCATCATCATTATCATTGAATTTGTGACCATTTGTTCCAGAATTTCTGTTCAGTTCTTTTGAATTATTTTCATGTTGAATGTATATGATTAGGATGATGATGATTACGATGATGATGATGATGATGATGGCAAATAGGGCCACCATACATTTTTCATCTTTTTTTTTGGTTGGAATGGGGGAGGGAAATATTACTGTCTGGAAAAGAATCCAGAATTGATGGATAAATTCCATTGCGCTAGGAATTGAATTGTTTGAAACTTATGTTATTTCTATTCATTGCTACTACTACCCCTTTACACAACCAGCCACTACAACTAATGAATATTTTTTTGGTTTGAATTTCATCTGATCTTGATCTGACTGATCGAAAAAGATGATGATGAAAAACAGAACAGAAATGAATGAATGAATCTATCTAGATTATATTTGATTCATTCAACTGAAATTCTGTTGAATTTTTTTGAAAAAAAATTGATTCTACCAAAGAATTTCTCCCTTTCTTTCTTTTTGGTCAGTTTTCATCTGATCACAACATCATTATCTATTGGCCATGTTCGGGTTACCAAATAAAAAAAAACTAAAGTAAATATGAAGAAAAACATTGTTATTCGGATGACTTTAGTCTTTTTTTTCCCGTTGTCATTGCGAGTGCAATAAATAAATGTTCCACAAAAAAATAATGACAATTTATATGTGTGTGGGTCTCTCTGTCCCTCTGTGTGTATTGTGCATCCATTTTTACAATCATCAATCATCATTGGTCATTTGTACAATGGCCAGAAATGAAAAAAAAAAATATAGAGATGTTTTTTGACCAAAAATTTTTTTTTTTCTGTTCTGTTTGTTTCGGAATACGAATTTGGCAAGATAACACATCATCATCATCATCATTGTCCCATGCAGTAAATTTCTTTTCGTTTGTGTTTGGAATATCATTCTTGGTAAAAGAATGAATGAAACGGGAAAAAAATAAATGTTTTTTTCGTTTGTTTTGGTAGTTTTGTCCGAAAAACGAACAAAATAATCTTATATCAATTCATCAGATCAAATACAGATGATTATGATGATGATAAAATTTGAATAAAAATTTATGACCCAGATATAAATTGTGAATGGTGGTAGATTTTTCGGTCGTTTTGGTTCGGTTGAAAAGAATTGAAACAAATTCAACGAGAAATTTGATCTAATAATCGAATCAACAAAAAAAAACACAGTTTCCATTTTCGTTGTTGTTTTTTGTTTTACGTTTTTTGGTTCAGGTTTCCTCAAAATTTACTTCGTCACCGTTGCATTGACTGGCTGAATATAACTTTGGGTTTTTTTTGTTCCCGTGGTTCATCGATGATGGATTCGGGCGATAGAAAAAAAAGTGCAGTCGAAATAGCCGAACTGTATCGATCAAGTTCATTTCCCCATGATGTTTTAGTTTGTTGAGATTTTTGTTTTTTGTTTGCCAAAAAAAAAAAAAAATCTCCAATTCATTTGATCGATTAAATCGTCTGTTTTTAATTTGGTTGATTTCGTTCAAATCGATGATTATGATGATGATGATGATCAATTTGTTTGATCGAAAAAATAAAAATGATTTTCACCATCCCCCCATCCATTTCGCCGTTTTCATCAGTTGATGTTTTAAGTATTTAAAACGATTTGTCCAAAATAAATTCGTTCATCTAATTCCATCAATAGAACAAGATATAGCGCAAAAGCATTTACCATTTTTGAAACTTTAATCTCCATACTATGGTCCATTTCCTTTTTTAATTTCGATAACAGTAGTACATTTAAGTTGTTGTTGTTGATGATTTCAACTTGATGGATGCGATTTTCGTTTTTATTCTTTTTTGTTTGAAGGGTAAATAATGAATGAATGAATGAATGACTTGAACAACATTCTCTCTGTATTAAATTTTCGTTTCGTTTTTTCGTTATTTGGGGATGTTCAATTTTCATTTCATTTTTTCTTTTAATTTCTAAACCAAAATGGCACAAAATTCAAATCGAACATTTTTTTGTTGTGTTGTTCCTTTACCACTATATCCATCTAAATGGATATTGAAATGTTGAAATAGTTTTTTGATGAAAAAGAAACCTAAATCCATTGCACAAACATTTGATCTTTTTTTTTTTTGTTTGTTTGATTCGATCAAGTTAATCAAAAGTAAGTATGGTATTTTTTGGTCAAAAATCTTTTGGGCCATGATTTTTGGTCACTCAAATTTCAAACTTTGTCAATAATCAAGATTTTTAGAGGAAAAAAGATGCCATAAATAAAGACAGAAATGAAAAACATTTGTTTTGAAAATGTAAATAAATATTTTCTGACAAATCGAGAAAAAAAAACATAAACATAAATTGAATGAAGGAAAACACAAAAATGGAAAATTTCTCAAATGGAAAATGTTCCGTCAATCTAATCGAATGAAAATTGAATAAGAATACAAACAAACAAACGAAAAAAAAAAAACAATATTTTTTTTCTGGAGATATTATCAATTGGAAATCCAAAAAGTAAAAAGCTTTTTTTCTATATTTTTTGGTTTGTTTGTTGTGTTTCATAAATGTCAAATTCATTTGTTTTTTTGGTACGGAAAATGTCAACAAAACAAATAAAATTATCAAAAGTGTAAATAAATTAAAAATAATTGAAAAACAAAAAACAAAAAGCAAAAAACAACACTTACTTGGTACACCCGATACAAGTCTTAATGGACGTAATACACGAAAAGCACGTAATGCTTTTACATCTATACCTTCGGCTGAAATCTGTTGCACAACAGTTGATATTAGACTTTTTGAAAATTTGAATTTGAAAAGTTTTCCCATTGGTGTTTTTTGTTTTAAATTTTCCAAATTTTTTTTTGCGGTTTCGGTAAAAGAAAAGAAAGAAAGAATGAATGAAAAAAAACCGTTAAACTTATTTGTTTTGAAGGAGGAAACAGTGGAAAACAAAAATATAGGGTGATTTTTTTTTCTGTTTTTCAATTGGCTTGTTTGTTCAGTGTGAATTGTTTACTAAAACTTAATAAAAGTTTCTTTCTTTTATTTATTTATTAGATTCCAGGGTTTTGTTTGTTTCTTCAAAATCATTATCTCCTTTATAGAATGATTGTCTGTGTGTGTATGTTATACGTGACTTTTTCCCATTTTTTTTTCGTTTTTGTTTAAATGGAATCAATTTCTTAAATTGAAAACCAAAAAAAAAAAAAAAAACAAAAATGAATCATGTGCAAATTCATATAAAAGGCAAAACATTCAATGAATGAATGTCTTTTTTTCCATCCAATTGGATTTCTATATATCTGAATTTATTATGGGCAAAATGATTGAAAAATGTGAAGAAATTGAATCTTTCTTTTCTTAAATTTTCAATTAAATTAGATTTCTAATGTCATTTAATGAGCTGAATCGGTGTGTGTGTGTGTGTGTTTGTTTTTGGTTGTGAAAGCAAGATTTTAAAGTTTTTTGACAAAAACAAAATTATTTAATCAATACAATATTTACCCAATAACAACAATAATAAAATCCAATAAATTCCATGCACTACGTAGATAGGCACTTTGATGTACAATAAAACCATATGCCAATATTTTCATTATACATTCTAATGTAAATATAACAAGAAAAACGTATTCAATTTTTTCCTATTTTTAAATGAAAAAACAAATGAAAAATTTTTAATGATTAGGATTTTCAGTGAGAGCTTTGATGAAACAAACAAACAAACAAATAATAATATTTACCAAAACAAGATTAGTATCATTGGAATCACCACCCGGATAAGGTGTATAAACACCTAATGCAATACAATTTAAACAAATGGTTACTAGAATAAGCCATTCGAATGGCGTAAATAAATAAAACATGGGAAAAAAATAATGTTAAGGAAAATGAAATGAAATGAAATGAAAAAAATCTAGAATTCATTATGAAAAAAATTGAATTGAAATTGGTTTTACCGGGTAAAAAAAACCCGGTATGAATTGTCACTGGATTCACAATATCAATTTCAAAACAAACAAAATTGAAAACAATTTTGAAATTCAATTGACAATTTTTTTGGAAAACCACTCCAAAATCATGTTTCTTCTTTAAGGTTTTTCTGTTTCTTTCTTTCAAACAAACAAAAAATGAAGGATTTTCTCTTGAATCATCTTTCTTTTTTGCTGTTAAAGCTTTTTCTGGTCCAAAAACAAATAAAAATCATCATCAATTTTATCTGGAAAATTATTGTTTCTTGCAAGTATTCTTAGTGACTTTTTTTTGAAAAATATTGAAAAAAAAGATTTAATGGATAAAATTGACATGTCAAAACACCAATCAAAACCCAAAAAACTAAAACTAACCGACCAACCAACCAACCAAACATGATCATTATCTTTTTCTCTCATTTGGTTCTGTTTTAAGAAAATGAAACTTTAGAGATTATGTGAAACGACAAAAATCATTAAGGAAAACGAAACGATGATTATCCCTGATGATGATGATGATGAGAAGATGCATTGAATCGAAAGAAAACCAACAACAAAAAAAAACAATTCAGATTTCAATTCGGATAAAATTGTATCATTATAGACATCTATCTCTGTGTTTGTATCTCATGTATTTAATGATCATGGTCCATGACAAACTAAATGTTTGTCCCTTCCTCTGGACTAATATATATCTAAATCTATTTTCCTTTCCTTTCATTTCATTTTGCTTGTTTTGGTTTTGTTTTGGTGATTTGCAAGAATCTAGTTGAAATTTGCATATTTTTCTGTTTGTTCTATTCCTTGTTATCATCTCTTTTTGAATATCGATTTTTTTCCCGGGTTCAGTTTTTTTTCACCCTTTTTTTTGTTTTTGTTTTTTTTCTGCATGTTATTTTCGATCGATATACGGAAAATCCTGGAAAAAGGAGAGAAAATAAAAAAAAACTTGTTATTTCAAGTGAAAAGGATATTTCCATTCAACAATATTGATACAAAGACGACGTATTGGATTCTTTAAACGAAGACAATATAATACACGTTCAGCTTTTTCCGGTACTTTTGGCACTTTACGAACAATTCGTTTTGGTTGTTGTTTAGCAGATGATGATGCGGCTGCTGCTGCTGCTGCTGCTGCTGTAGCTGATGGAGTTGCTGGAGATACACCAGCATTGTTTGTTGTCGATTGTGCAATATTTGGAGGTAATAATGGCTGTACAGCTGTTGATTGATCAATATTAATTGATGTTGATGCGGTTAATAATGGTGGTTGTAATGTTGATGATTGAGGTTGTGGTGTTGTTGTCGGTGGTGGTGGTGTTGATTTATTCGTTAATGTTGGCTGTTGACCACTACTACTACTCGATGATATTATCGTTGGCCATGATGGTTTTTTCAATCGTATTGGTGGTGTTAATTTTGTTGGATCAATTGTTGTTGTTGTTGTTGCTGTTGATGCTGCATTAAAGGCATTATTTGGTTGCACAAGAATAGGATTAATAGCTGTTGATGGATGGAATCTTGATGATTGATTCTGTAATGATGATGATGATGGTGGTGGTGGTGGTGTTGATAATGATGATGATGGCAGTGGTTTCGATTCATTCGATAAGGTTGATCCATGTTGTTGATTATCCACCGTAGCCGATATCGTATTGATAATCGGTGTAGTATTACTACTGACAGTGGATTTTAATGTTTGTTGTTGACTGGCAAACATATCGAAATGTTTTGCCGGTCAAATAATCAATTTTTGGTTCTGAATATAATGAAATATAGTGATAAAGAATTCCGGAAAAAGCAGCAAAAAAAACAAAAACAAAAAATCTAAAGATGTTTTCAAAGAACAGAATAAAAGAATAACAACAGATTGATGTATATGGTATAAAGAATAACCAAAAAAGTGTGATTGCTGCTAGATAAAATTAAATATCAATTTTTGTTCACTATAATCGTAATCGTTTACGCATTCTTTTCCTATAGAATGATGATGATTCTGTACTTCGATTTTTACGATACATTTGATTAATTACTGAATTTTTCGTTTTTGAATTTTGATAATTTTGTTTTTGTTTTGAACAAATTAAGAAGTTTCGTTAAGTTAATATTGACATTTGAATTTCATTTTTTTGTTTCTGGCCATTTTTTTTTCCCATTCGATTGTCATAAATTGGTTTGATAGAAGATCATTTTCATTGAAGATTCTTTCCATGTGAATTCTTGGCTAGAAACTGTAATAAAGATAAAAATAAAGAGAGAGAAAATTAGAAAACCAAAATGGACAAACAAAGAAACATAGTGGTGGTGGTGGCAATGGTTATTAATAATAAACATTAAAGATTTGTGTTTTATGATGATGGTCGAAGCTGGCTGGATCTATCATCATCATCAAGGGGCTATTTTTCCATCTTTCATCATTTTTGGGTAACAATTTTTATTATTATTTTCTAAAATTCAATCAGCCAAATGTAATCATAATGATGATGATGATGATTTACAGTTACAACAACAAGGATAACACATGATAATTATGAATGAAACTGAAGAAAAAAAGAAAAAATCATTTTCATTATTCTTTCCGTCCAAAATTATTTCTGGAAAATTCTGTTGTTGCTCACGATTATTCTATATTCGTTTCTCAAATTTGAAAAATTGGAAAAACTTTTTTCTCTTCAATTCGAACGACAATTATTATTCGGCTGTCTGTCATCATCATAATCGAAATGAATGAATGAATGAAAAAAATTGAAATTTCTTTCTTTTCTTTTCGCACACACACAATTGCATTTCAAACCAGGAAAAAAAACGAAAATTGACAGTATCCAACAGAAGAAAAGAAGAAATTCTTCGTTTCTTCACTTGGTTTTATTTGCCAGATTTTTCATTCCTGATATATTCTTCATTCAAACAATAAAACACACCGCACTGCACACACACACACAAACACAGGATAAACCGAACAATCGGCCAAACAACAACGAAATTGTCAATATTGTCAATTTGGAAAGAAAGAAAGAAAGAAAACGAGAAAAAAAAATTTCATTAAATATTTATAAACATGTCCATCATCATCATCATCATCATTGCGAATGATTACTATAAATGTGTCAATCGTTTTCGTTTCTTTTCGTTTCGGGGATGAGAAAAACAACCGCTTTATTCATTTCATTTCTACGATTTTTTTGTTATCATCATCGAGAAAGAAAGCAGAAAAGTATCGATTATGAATACCGCAGATTTTTTTTTCTCCATTTTTTGTGCTGGTAAGAATATTTCAAATATAAGGGATGGAAGAAAACAGTGTTTGTCTGACGTGTGTGTGTGTGTTTTGGGTAAAATCAATCAATGCAACCAACAACAACAAAAAAAAATATATTTATCGAACAGAATCAATTTTTATTTTGCTTTGAAAATAAGTTTTTTTCTTTTTTTTTGGAAACGAAATATGAAAATCGATTCAATTTATGTCTTGTTTGTAATTTGAGAGAGATGGGAAAAAAGGGTAGAAACATTATTGAACATTGAACATTTTTTGAATCGATAAAAATGATGATATTAATCGTTGTGATGAAACAACGACAACAACGAAAATATAATGTATAAACCATATGGTTCAATTTTTTTTACAAACGACAACAACAACAACTTGTGTGTGTAAACGACAGATTCTATACGACAGTTTAACAATTTTCTAGTTACAATTACCAGAAAACCGTTCACAAGTCATTTAATAGATAAAAAAACAATTGTTTCCATAACCAGTAAAAAAAACAATGTTTTTTTGTTCCCCTTCTTCAATAAAATAATCAAAAAAACCAATAATGAAAAAAAAAACACAAAATTACAGAATTACAGATTTTAATAACTTAAGGAACTAAAACTAGATACATAAATCTTACATCTGTATTTGAAGGTTTTTTCTTTCGATTTTTGTTTTGTTTTGTGGTTGAATCAACCAAACAAAAAAAATTGATTGCGCAATGAACATCATCAGTAGATGTTTGGTTGAAAAACAACAAAACCGGTTTTGCTTTGTTTTTGTGTTTTATGGTTTGGTTTGGTCAGCAACAACAACAAAAAGTTTTCAGTCATTTTCAAGCTATCGATCGATCAAGATCATCAGAAATTTTGCAAAAAACTCAAATTTCAAATTATTTTCAACAGAAACGAAAACGACGAAAATAAAATATGATTCGTTTTATTCATCAATTGAATGCAACAGATTTGGAACCGGATGATTTATTCGGTAGTAACATTCAACAACAACAACAACATCAACAAACAAATCCTTTGGATAAAAATATTCAAATATTTTTAATCTGTATTATTTTGTTTGTATTCATTGTTATATGTGCTGTTTGTTGTTGTTTACGTTATATTGAAGATATGAAAAATGATCCTGGACAAATTCTTAGTTCTTATTCGATACGATCGATGCCCAATAATAATCATAATCATAATAATCATCATCCATCACAGATATCGAATGATTGTTGCTGTACAAATCATCAGCTTCATCATCAACTTCAACCACCGCCACCACCAACACCACCAAAACAACAAAAGAATCGAGAATTTTTGGCCATTCAAAAATCCAAACAAAATCCTAAAGAAACGGTCATCTGAATTCGAGAGTGATGGATGGATGGATGGAAGTTGAGAAATTTCAATGTTATGGGGGGGAAAAAATTTATCGTTTTTAAATTTTTTTAAATTTCAACAAAATTTTCAAAATTGAATAAAAAAAATTAAAGTTTTTCGTTGTTTTTCAGGATTGATTGATTGAAAAAAATTTATTTATCCAAAATCAATCGAGTCAGTTGATTGATTATGGTATGATGAAAACAAATTTTGGATCAAATTTCTAGGAAAATAACCCATCAACAACCTCTTCATTTAACACTTTTGTTGTTGTTGTTGTTGTTAAGTCCAGGTTTAAAACAACAACAGAGGAAAAATAACGAAAACACTAAATTATTGAATCTCATCTTTCAAACAACCCAAAAAAAACAAAAAAACATTTCATATTTCAACCAAATAAATATCATTCTCATTAGAATTCTTCATTTTTCATTTGGGCATTTCAAATCTTTTAATCTCTATTTTTTAAACATTTTTCTTTATTGTTTTTGTTTGAATGTGATGTATGTTTGTTGTGTTTGTTTAGTTCATGTGGTTGTTTATCATTGTCATCACCATTATTTCATTATAAAATTCTATAGATTTTTTTTCATTAAATCACAATCCAACCAAAAGAAAAAATAAATAATTTTCCTTGTGAACTTTCATCACTGAAATGACAATGATTATTATCATAATCATTTACCACACACACACACACACACATAACACATATATCAAATGAAGAAACTTAATTAGTTTTTTTCTTCCTTTCTATACATTTTATCATTTGATCCATTCATTCATCCATCTTGAATATCTTTTTCTGTTTAGGTTATCTATCACAACTTTGCCGATGGTTTTTGTATGTGGTGCATGTGATGATCTTTTTATTTTCATTCGTTAACACTGTTTCCGGGAAATATTCTTATAATTTTTGTTACAATTTCTCATTTGTAATGTTCATTTTACTTTCATTTTATAATCGATGATGATGATGTGAATGAATGAATGAATGATCAATGGTGACATCTTTATCATCATCATCATCATCATCATTAAGTTTAGTCGATAAAAATAATGATGATGATGACAAACGATAATAATTGATGATGATGGAATTAAAATATTATGAAAGTCAACTGAAAATGCATTTAAAAGATTAAAGTTTAAATAATTTTCTTTTTTTTGGTGAAATGTGAACTTGGTTGATGAGAAAAGAAACATAAATCATCGATTTTCTTTTCTTTTTGATCTCTCAAACGACATTTGTGTAGAAACTTTTTTGTCTGTTGAAATAATTTGGATAATGATTTTTTTCGTTCGTTCGTTCACTGAAGAGAAATTGAAAGAAAAAGATCCTCTTGAAAATTGTATTTAAATCATTGAAGAATTTTTGAATTCTTCTTGGAAAAAATGGTCATTTTCCCCCACTATTTTTTGATAAGAAATTTGCTGAATTCATTATTCTATAGTCAATGAATTCATGAACATTCTATGCACATCTATTGTATATAATTCAATTTCTATTTTCATTTGTTTCTTTCAAATTCTTTTTCATCCGTTTCGATTCATTTTGAATTCAACATTGAATAGCCGCTGCACACAGCTGTTATGTATGAATACCATATGAATTCAGACAAAGTCAATTCAGATTCTCATCTGGTTTCTGTGTGTGATAAAATGAATTACATCAAATCGTCATAACAATATTATTCGTTATTCGCTATACACACATATACACTGATTCTTGGACATTGATTTTGTCCAACCAAAATAACAAAACAATAAAAATAAAAGTAAGCAAATTGAACAAATTTATATACCCGAACATTGAACCAAAAACACACATACACACACACACACACAAACTAATTAGCTTTTTTCCATTGAATGGATTGTTTGTTTTGGGCAAAGAAGAAGAAGAATTGGTTGAAGAAATTATCCTAAAACAAACTTCAATAAAAATTTTTTTTTTGCTGACAAAAGAAGAATATTCTCCAACAAAAGAAGAATCAATAAATATATAAAACAATTACATTGACAATAATTATGATAATCAAATTATTTTTCTTTTCACAAAGGAAAATTTTTTCTTCTTCTTTGCGAAATTGTAAGAAAAAATTTATGATCAAAAAAGAAAGGCAAAAAAATTTACATAATAAATTGAAAAACGAAGGAAATGTTTGAATTTTTTTTTCTTATTGTCACCACCATTACCCCCTTTCCAATTGCCAGGGAAAACACATTCCTGAAAATAGGAAAATGCAATGCAGTGAAGCCAACATTGAATACACGAAAAAAAGAGAGATAATATTTCGTATATGATTAAGCAAAAAAAAAAAAGTTACAAAAGTGTGATTGAAAACAAATCGATTACCAAAAAAAAAAAAAAAAAAATCAATGAAAAACAAAAAAAAAACTTTGATAATGATCATCACCATCATCGTTCGAATGATAATCAAATAAAGAAATAAGGATGATACAACTTAAAATGGATCAAATTTCAATGATCAATAATTTTTTCTCTGATTATCATATTTGAATAAATTATTATTATCATCAGGAAAAAATGACAGTTGATCAAACCGAAATGAAATGTTTCAACTTTGTTTGATTTGATTTTTCAACACAAAAAACCTTTAACATTTCAGTCATTTTTTTTCTTCAATACAGTTTTTCGCATAGAGAATATTCTTGTCGTTGTTGTTGTTGTTGTTGTTGTATATCCATCATATCACGACAATCATACCAGAAGCAAAATGAATAAAACACACAAACGACATTTTTGTCTTCTGTGTTTAGCATCATCGATTACATTTACATTCATTCAAATACATGCCATTCATTCATGTCGATGTCAAACTTGGAACATGTAACATGTAACAACAACAACAACGATAAAAAAAACAAGATTTTTGAACATTTCGGATCGTCGACGAAGAAGAAAAACTGATCAAATTTTCTAATAAAAAATATCCTGTTTCTGTTTTTTTTCGGTGGTTCTGGCGAGTGTTTAGTGGATGTTTTGGATTTTTTAAGCATTGAAAACAAACAAAACAAATTCATTGTCCATTTAAAAACAAAAAAAAAAAAAAAAATTTGTTTTTCAACAAAAAAAAATGGAACCCATGTGTTTCTTTCAGGCTATTTAAACATCAATCGATTGATGTTTGTGTGTATTTAGACTCGAATTTCAGTTTTTTATTCTCAATTTTTTTCCCTTTCTTTTTCAACACAGAAAATATACCGGACAATGTAAGAATTGTAAAGAAAATTTTTAAGAAAAAAAACTAAAGAAAAAGGAATCCATGATTGAAACGTGACAGGAATAATGATTGATGGATGGATGGATGTGAATCGAATGAAAGGGAAAATAATAATGTCAACAAAAAACAAAACACACAGAGAGAAAGTAATCAATATTCAAAATTTCATATATGAAAACTTTTTTTGTTTGTTTGTTTCGAAAGTATTAAGTTTTTTTTTTTGTTTTTTTTGGGAATTTTTAAACAAATTCAAACCGAAAGCGAATTTATGAATTTTTTTTCGAATCAATCAATCAATCAAAAAGAAAGAATGGCTTGTTTCAAATGATTTTCATCTTGGTCAAATGTTTTTGTCGATTGGATTGTTTCAAACAAAGTGACCATCATCATGATTCATTTGTTTAAATGAACCAAAAGAACCAAAAAAGTGAAACAAACAAAAATCAATTTTTCTAATTGATTTCTCATTCACATTTTTTGTTTTTTTGCTTTTTTGCATTGTCGTCGCCAAAGTTTATCATTCGGAAAACAATGAAAAACAAAAATAAATCAACTGACTTTTCACTCTCCATTTTTGTTCACTGATTTTGATCTATTCATTTATTTTGTTGTTAAAAAAGAAGTGATGTTGTGTGAAAATAGCGACAACAACAACAAAAAACATTCATTCTGGGGACATTTTGATGAGATAAATATATTTATAATGGAAAACAAAAAAAAAAAGTTTTTCTCGGGTCGGTTTGAACAATGTTTGTTGTGATAAATTAGACAAAATACAGATCTTTTTTATTCATTGTGTTTTTTATTTGGGTGGAAATAGACAGCCAAAAAATCCAAATCTGATGTTTTGTGTTGACTATAAAAGAATATTCTTTAAATGCCGGTTTGTTGTTGTTTTGTTGTTGATATCTTTATTCAACATCGTTCACAAACAGAGAATACAAAAAGATTTTAATCGTTAAGTTTCAATTTTCCAAAAAAAATAACTATTTCTGTGTGAAATATATTCAGTTCCTATGAATGATGTGTTAAAAAAAACTTGTCTTGTTAAGTTTGTGATGAAAAGAGAAAAGCTAAAATAGTGTTAAATTTTGTTTTGAATCAATCTTTTTCAATTTAAATCACATTTGAAAAAAAAGGCCAACGTTTTTGACATATACCAAAAACGTTCAAAGATTGAATTATAATGATGTTGAAACAGCAAACAACAACAACAATGAAGAACCAAGAAGAAATTCCAATGATTAATTGTATGTTACTGGAAATGTATTGTTGTTGTTGTTTGAAAGTGATGAAAGTGAAAACCTTTCTTTACTTTTTATTATTATTCATATAATACGAAATGAATCAATTGTGACAGGAAAAGAAAAAACCAAAAACCCAAAAAAAAAGAATGTGTCAAACAATTGAAATCAAAAATCAACCTTTTGCTGTAATTCAAATATCAATTTTTGAGATTGACAATTTTTCTTTTTCTTCTTCTTCAATATATTCTAATTAAAATGATTGCATTCTTTTCTATTTGAAACAAACGATTGATTAATCAAATAAGCATCATCGTTTTCATTTTTTTTTGCTCAATATGGATTATATATGTTGAATGCTTCTTCCCCCCTATGTAACCAAATTGTTTTTGTGGTGGCTGTGATTGTGAAAAAAGACTAAGAAAAGCAAAAGAGAGGGAATTTTCGCTTGTCATCACAAATGGCCAAAATAGAAAGAATCTTTACGATTCTCTTGTGTGTGTGGTTGACAGATAAACAAGAAGAAGAAGAAAAAAATCATCTCATTGTGTCCACACACACTGGAAAAATGTAATAATTTTTGACAAATAAAACAAGATTTACTAATCATAATCAGATGAGATCATCATCATCATCATCAAAGCCAATTATTTTGATTAAATTTTCCGAATTGATAACGAAATTGTTGAAAATTAATTTTGTCCATCATCACTATTTCCACCAAAAGTGAAGTGAAGAAAGAAAAAATCTCATCAATTGACAGAGGAAAAAAAGCTAATTACACACAAACAAACAAACGAAGAAAAATTGGTTTGAAACCAATTTTCTTCAATCAATCGATGATGATGATACTTGAATAAACGAGATATGGAACAAAAAAAGATACTTGAAATGTTTTGGGAAAGTTTTTCCTGTTTGAATACTTGAATTTTTCATAAAAGTTACATTTCACAATCCATCTTTTCAGCCATATTCTACGATTTTTTTTGTTGAATAATAACAAAAAATGACAGCCCAAAATCAAAACGAAATCAAGAAGCCACACTTGAATACAGAATAATCATATTCGTATTCATCACTTATAGAAACAAAAAAAAGTCTGTTTGAATAAAAATCATCACCGAATCAGAAACAGAAAACACTTCATTTATGAAACAAATAGCAAGATAAAATGCTGTTTTCATTGGTTTTTTAAGCCTGAACAACAAACAAACAAGAAAACCAGAAAAAAGTTTTGTTTTCAAATGTTTTTCATGGATAGCAAAATAATAAGGCGAAACAAAAACGACATTCATAAAGAAGAAAAGAATCAATTTGAGTACCAAACAAACAAAATGACATTACCAATGAAAAACCAATGAATTATACATTGAATGAAAACAAACAAACCAGCCAATTTCCAAATAATTATATGGAAATCGATGACCAGAAGAAGTAAAAGAAAAAAATTGATTTTGGCCAAAAGGCAATTCTGTGTTTGTTTGTTTGTGTATGTGTGCGTGGGTGTGCATAGTGAACATCAGATTTTGGTTTTTTTGTTTTGTTTTTTCGTCTTCAAATATAATCCATATAATGATGATGACCGTTGTTTGCAAACGTTGTCGATATATGGCCATTTGACAAATAAACTAATCGAAAAATCTGTTTTCACAATCAAAGATTCATCATCGTTATCTATTAACATAAAAAAGTAAAACACTGGCTGGCTGGCTGAGACGAAACACTTTTTTCTATTTCAATGCGCATGCTCGAAAAATGGATGGCTTGCATTTTTTATTTATAAGGATCTTTTGATTTTTACATAAACAAATGGCTGGCTTGCATTGGACTTGGCCTTATGACTAAGCTAGACTTCGTCTACTTAGTAGACGAAGCCAATGGCCAATGGCTTGCAATGCTAGTTATTAATATTGAAGGTTTTGAATCGTAAACAAAAACAAAACAAAATTCTATGCTTTTTTCTAAACAATTTCTTCTTTATTAATAATTCTTTCATTTTGTCGTTTCTTATAGTTTTCTTTTCTTTCTTTTGGTTCCAAAGCTGATGAAACTGAAACTTTTTTTTTCTTTTGGATAATTCTTTTGATCTTTTTCCCATACACAGTGTAGAAACAAGAAACTAAATACATAGTTTTTTCTTTTTCTTCATCCGAAAAATAAACCAACCACGACCACAACCGACCACCACCGCCACCAGCCAAACATACATACATACACATTCGACAAATATAAACGAATTCGTTTAAATGGAAAAAACAACCGAGAAAAAGAAAATAGCCCAACCATTCATCCATTCAACCATAAATCATAGATTTTTCTTTTTCTTTTGGATTCTTTCGTTTATGAAACACCAGAAAACCAGAATAAGAGAGAGAGAAAAAAGCCAACCAAACATCGTACAAATCAGAATGTGTTGAGAACATTTTTATTATTCTTCATCATCATCACCATAATCATAATCATAATCATAATCATCATAATCGTGTTCACAGTGAATGTGTTGAGGAACAAAAATTTCAACCATATAGCCATCATCATCTGATCCTGTTATAATACAACTTTTTGGCAAAAAAGCTGTTTCGGATTTTCACTCTCTGTGGTTCTTTATTGGCCAATAATATTCCTATGATCCCTTCAAAGTTTAATATTAATTATCCGTTGGTAATTGAAAAAAAAGAAACGAAGGCAAAGATTGCATCAATAATCGAAAGAAACTAATGAAAAATTTTGATTAATATGATGATAATGAAGAAGAAAAAGCGAAGAAAAAAAATTATTAAATAAAAAAATTCATTTTAATCAAAGCAAAACATCAATAACAACAACAACAACAAGCGAAAATAAATTCTTTCAATGTTTCCATGGACAAAAAATCATTATAATCAACGTTAAATGATGCGGCAATATTTCATTTTTTTCTTGTTTGTTATAAGGGTCACATATGGAATCCAGGAACAGAAAAAAAACATGCACACATACATAGTGGAATAATGGAATCTTTCTCCTAATGTTTTGTTGTTTCGGTGTTGAAAACAAAGCAGAAAAAAAGATGATGATAATGATGATGGATTCATGTCAATGTTTCTGTTGTTGATATATATAGAAAAATAAGCAAACAACATTACATAACATCGACACACTTCAAATCAACAAAACAAACGAGAGAAAAGAAAACAATCAAACAAAACTTTGAAGAATTGAATGGAACAGCATGTGATTCATTCATTCATTCATTCATTCATTCATTCAATTCAAGTTATCATGGTAAAATATGATGTTTTTTTTTCACTTGTACTTTTTTTTAAAAACCCATCATCATCATCATCAGTGGTAGTAAATGTGAAGAAAAAAAATCATCCAAGCAAAAATGCAATTGAAACATTCATCTACAAACGAAGAAATTCATCACAATTGCAAAACATATATACACTTAATGGATGGATCTATATCGCGTGAATCAAGAGAGAGAGAAAAAAGGGGGAAGATTTTTTCAAAATAACAGAATTTCATTTTTTTCTTTTGAATTTTTTTTTGTTTTAAAGTAAAAAAAACAAAACAAAGCTTCTTGTTTTCAACAAAAAACATTTAAGATTTGTTGTGAATGATTGTCGACAAACGAACGAACAACAATAAGCAAAAATCGTTCAAGTCATCAGTATTTCAATGGATTGAAATAGAGTGATCCGGCAGCCTAAAAGAGAATCTCCTGGCTACACGAACATTTCCTTTTTGTTTTTTGTCATTTTTTTGCTGTTTTTGGAAAATTTTTTTTGGACAACCAAACTACGGAAACGGATTCTTATTTTCTTTGTTTGTTTTGTTTTTTGTTTGACTATTTTCTTATCACATTTATTATTCGGGTTAGTTTTGACTGTTTGGTCAGCTTTTGGCTTTCTTGGAATCGATTTGATTTTGATAAAAAAATTCATTTTGGGGGTTGGAAACCAGAAACAACTGACTGAATAATGGGGATAAAACAATGAAGAATAGAAAGAAATCCAGGAAATTTATGAAAAAAACTCTCATTGAAAGGAATTGATTTTTCCCATAGAATCCAAAAAACATCAATGAAAATCGTCAACTTCCTGCCATGTTTTTTTTATTATCGTTATATTTTTGGTCAGATACTTTCGACGATTTTCTTTGTATATATAACCATCACATACAGTCGTTGTCGTTGTCGACGACGACGACGACGATTCAAAATTGATCATCATCATCACTGACTATTGATGACAGCTGGTTCATTCATCCATAGCAGTATTTTTTTCGGTGTAATAAAATGTGAAACAGGGAACCAGAAAAAAATAAATATCGTTTTCTTCTTCTTCGTTTCTGAAAGTATTTGTGAATGGTGAAAACAACAGCGAAACAAAAAACAAAAAAATCAATAACCCTAGCAACATTTATTTCATTAATATATCACAGAATATCATTATGAAAATTTGGAAAATCTTTCCGGGAAAAAGAAAACAAATTTAGAAATATTTTTTAAAATTTATTATCATTTTACATTTGAACAATAAAGAAATCGATTTGAAATTTCGGAAAATTTTTCTTTTGCTGTTTCGAAAGAATCAATTTCTCTGTCTCTAGCTTACTCTATTCAGAAAATATATAGTTACGAAATAAATTTATAAATATAAATGCATTGAATAAGAAATAAATTATAAATTTAAAAATAATTTTAAATGTAAATATAAATTTATGTCCACAATCAAAACCAATTTGATTATCTTCAATCTGATGACTTAATTCAATCCAATGAAATTGAAATATTGAATAATGAATGAATTTTTTTCGATTGAATCTAGATTGATTCAATCGTTGCTGTTTATAAAGATAAAAACGAACTAAACCAATCAATTTTCTTGATGATTGATTAGCCAATGCCCATGTTATAAAATATAATGATGTAATTATAATACAATATATAAATATTTCAATTGAAACTGTAAATAAAAATGAATCAGTACGATCATCAATTATAATTACAAATAATGAATAAAGCATTATAGTGAATAATGAATAAAATGATTCAACAATTATAATTGTTTGCTGTGAAGTAGATAAAATTTGTTGATTAATTTTAACTAATTGTCGAAATATTATAAATGAATTATTGATACATTTTATATGATTATTATTTTTATAATTATAAATCATTCGTTGTGATTGAAATTTTTGATCAATTTTTTTATATTGTAAATTCCAACGAATTACAGTTACAATAAAAAATTGTGTTGCAATAGTACCAAATATATAGATAATTGAACCGGTTATAATTGTAATTAATTCCCAAATGAACCAGATTATAATTGTAATCAATGCATAACCATTATTATTATCAATTTGATTAGATATAATAAAATCAACTATAGTTATTATAATCCAAATGAATGTAGATAAAATCATTGAAAATTTTAATAATGTCATCATTAAATTTATAAAAAAACATAAACGCAAATAGGATTTTTGTTGTTTATCATTATTTTGATTGAATTTTTTCACCAATAATGGATTATTGGTGGTCAAATGTTGTTGTTGTCGTTGTTTAGCTTTTAAAAAATTTTCACGAAATTTTTCATGTTCATCATAAAGACAAATGATTGGTGCAAAAATTTTTTCCTTTCTTTTCGGATTACATATGATTGCGATTATATCGATATCTGAAAAGATTCGCTTTTTGTAATGAAAACAAATTCATTATATACAAAACAAAAAAACTTACAAGCAAGTAAAAAAGTAATATTAATAACCGTAAGTGCTAATGAAAATGCACGATAATTTGCATCCGAACTAAACAATGGTTGTACAATTTTAATAGCCAATTCATATGGTAATATGATTGATGCAATAAAACGTATTATTAACAATATTTGAATAAAACAAAGTAAATTAAACATTCGTTTGAATTGTTTTTGATCATAATGATTATCGATAAAATATTCAAATGATTTATGTGGAATTAATTTACTTTGAATCATCAGTTGTATTAAACGATATGATGGATTAGCTAATGATAATTGATTTGACCAATTATTTATAGTTTTCAGATAAATATGAAAATAATTTTTTACAATTGTAAACATTTTTACCAAAATTTACAAACCGATTTCGATCATTACCTGGTTACAAATGAATATTATTATTTCAAACCAAAAAAATCATAAAATTTTTTCCCCTCAGAAACTGTCAAAGAATTCAAACCGATTAATGATTTTTTCTTCTTCTTCTTCTTTCAAATGAATTTGCCTAATTTGAATTCGAATTCATTGTAAAAAATTAATTTTAAAAAGTTTGAAAAATGAAGAAAAATAGAAAATTCAATATTTCAAGGTTGCCTTATGGCTGATGACAAATTTCTGTTTTGTCCCCAAATTTCCTTCATTATCATTTATCAATAAAATTCCCTTATTGATTATTATTATTAGGTTTTTTTCTCTGTGTTCTCATTTCAAGGTACACATAAGAAAATGAATGGAATCATCTGATTAATGATTTTCCTCACAAATTCTTTGCCATATATATTCCTGTGAAATTCTTATTGTCAAATTCAAAGACAAATTATTATTAATAATTTTTTATCGATCAAATATTGAAACAAAGATTCAATTAAGTAGTAACCAAAGGATGAACAAACAAACAACCATGAAAAAGAAAAAAACAACATTCAATCAACAATTTTATGATTATTATTTTTTGTTGATGAATAATTCTTGGTCGTCGTCGCCGACGTCGTAAATGAAATAATCAAAAAATGATGCAATAAAAACGCAAGCAAAAGTCTCATTTTCATTCATTTGTGAAAAACAAAACAAAAATGACAATAGAATACACACACACCATTTGACAACCGATTGTTTTATTTTGTTTTTTGTGACTAAAATTCTTTTCATCTTCACCATAGGAAACAAAAAAATTATAATAAAATCAACCTGAAATTGGATCAAATAATTATTCCGCATAATTCAAAGAAAGAAAGAAAAAAAGAAGAAAATAAAATTCTTCATCTTTATTACTGATTCTGTTCACCACCACCATTATTATTTTAATAATCCACTATAATGGGTTAATATTTGCACATAATGAATTTTCTTCTTTATTCATTCATTCACTCATTCTGTCCGTATAATTATTGCCTACACACATATATGAATGAAATGTTTGATGATAAAGTCAAAATTGTATGATGTTTATATGATGAATTGAGTGAATTTTATTACTAAATTCTCTCTCTCTGACTCTCACTCTTCAGTTTTTATTATTCTGTTGTTGTTGTTGTCGATTTGATGGATATTTTTAGCTTTTGAACTAAATTTTTTCTTCGTTCAAAATGTGCAATGATGATGCATGTTTGTTTGTTTGTTTGTGTTGACTAAACGAGCGATTTTAAAAAGGATGTTGAAGGATGAAAAAGAAAGAAAAGGAAAGGAGTGAAAAAAACATATTCCTCAAAGAAAAAAACATATTTTCTATGTTGGTTTCTTGCTTCTTCATCAATGTTTGTTTGTTTCCGTAAATTTTTTTTGTTGATGATTTTGGGATAAAGGAAAACATCTATAGCAATAAAGTACAACAGAAAAAAAACGATAAAATTAAGCAAACAAACTCGGTTATGAAATGAAGTGGAAAAAAATGCCGGAAAAAAAATTGAATAAATATTTTTCAGAAAAGAAATTCCGGCAAGTTTTGGATTGTTGTTTTTTCGGGTTGTATCAAATTTAATCAACAACCAGAAAATCCTAATGAACCAGGGTACCAAAAATCAAAAATTTTTCAGAAATTTTCAGAAAATCATCAACTCAGACAAAGACAAACAAACAAGCGAGAGAAACAAAAAAAAAGGTTAAATAACATTCACAAAAGTGACGAAACACAAGCAAACAAACAAGGTTTCATCTAATTTAATTAAATGAATATTCACAAAATATGATGATGTTCATGAAATGGCATGATGTATCAAAAAAACTATGCAGAATCTTACACTTTGAAATTGGACAAAAAAAACAACTTTCAACCAGAGAAATATGACAACTGAAAAAAACAAAAAATTCTTTACTTTTTTTACCCAATGAAAATGATCATAATGATGATGATGATGACAATGTTGTTTTGATGAAGAAAAAAGTTGATGAACAAAACAAAACAAAACAAAAAAAAAGTTTACGGAAATGATGTTTTTGTTTTCCTGAAAATTTCTATTTTTCCTTTTTCCTTTTTTTTCCATGTTTTTTTTTGGATGATTTTAGGATCGATTTTTTGTTGTTGAAATTGTCGCTGTTGTTGTGGAAATCAAAACATCAACACTGACACAATAACTTGAACAACAGAATTTACGAAGTAGAAAAAAAACAACAGAAACATTTTACAGATACAGGACGGAAATATCTTTCACATGATCACTTGAATAACATGAAACCAAACGAAACACCAAAAACCACACTTGAATATTGAATTTTTGTTGGTTGGTTGCAGAAAAAATATGGCACAGAATCATCATCAAATGAATCAAGAAAGATTCAGCAACTTTGATGATAACAAACATTGATTTTAACACAGGCACATAGTGTTTATGATTTGAAAATTACAAAAACAAAAAATGTAAAACAAAAATTAATGAAAATTCGCTCTCTGTGTCGATTTGGATAAAGAAAAACAGAATTCAAGAATCCGGTTAAAAATTGTTGATTGTCGAAAATTTTTAAAGTGGTAGCAGCAGTAAGTGAATGGCAGTAAATATCTAAATTTAACCCAGAAAAACCGCAACATTAACTTTAAATGAAGAATTTTTTGAAGAAAGTGATGCTTTTCAATGATGAGAGATTCTGTAGAAGAATTTTTTGTTTCTTGGTTGGCCTTTTTTTCTTCTTCTTTGCTATTATTGTCGAATTGCTGCTTGTTTTGTTTTCTGTAATTTGTTCTGATCTCAATCTTCAAACATCAAATCAAATGGCGTCTGTTTTCTTCTTCTTCTTCTTCTTCAGCCAAAGAATGTGATGATTATTTTAGCTTCGTAGTAGCTGCTGTCATTGTTGATTAAATACATTATAATGGGAAAAAAAAGTCATAACATTGATCTGATTGAATAATGATTGATTCATTCATTTTTCAGGATATATTCGTGGCCACACATAAAGGTAACAAGTTGATTGAGAAAATTCAGACGATTTTTTTTTGTGCGGGAAAAATAACAAAATAAAAACTTACTCTTGAATTTATCGATTATTTTGTCGTTGTTTTTAATTTTTCTTTCCTTTCTTCTCTCACAACAAAGTGCGTGTTGTTGTCATAGTTTCATTTGTTATTTTCATTTACATTACAAGTGTTGGTAAAATGTAAATAAAAATAAAAATTGAAATGGAAAATAACAAACGAAATTTGATGAAAAATTATTATTGATAAATGATGTAATTTCATTTATAATTTAAATTCATTTTTGTTCAAACGAAACAAAGGATAATTTTGATAAAAGAAAACATCCACAAATACAACTTGTCAGTATGACGCTAGGCGTCATTCTGAAATTGAAACTTTTTTCTTTCTTTCTCTCGACGTTTCAAATCGATGATGATGGTGAATGAAATTTACCAATTCTTTATATGATGATTCCGCGTCTTCTGTATTTCTCTCTGTGTGTGTAGTGTTTGTGTTTAGTTAGTTGGTTGGTTGGTGGAAAAAAAATCAAACGCCGGTCAGACATGCGTACAAGATGATAATGGTGATCAAGGCAAGAATTTCATTTATTGTTTCATTTTAAATGAATTCACAGATTGCAAATATAAACATATACAACAACAACAGA
Source organism: Dermatophagoides pteronyssinus (assembly GCF_027571235.1). NCBI lineage: Eukaryota > Metazoa > Arthropoda > Arachnida > Sarcoptiformes > Pyroglyphidae > Dermatophagoides > Dermatophagoides pteronyssinus. The sequence continues at coordinate 5,037,389 of NW_027461525.1, forward strand.
GCAATCAATGAAAATAACGAAAAAATGATATTTCGGAATACACAGCGAGAGAGAGAATTTATCCAGCCAAATTAAATGAAGAGAAGGCCACTAATAAACAATCAGTGAGTAAGGAGAACGAACAAGAATCTTGTATTTGAAGAAGAAGAAGAAGAAAAAAAAATTGGCAACCAACATACAAATATCATCATCAGCATATCATATCATACGATGAACACAGGAATCAAATGAAAAAAATCAAAAACAGAATCACAGAAGAAAGAGAATCACAGAAGAAAGAGAATCACAGAATCTAAATGTTGTTAATAAAATTTTGGCAAAACAAAAAAAGGAAATTATCATTTCGAAAACAGCACAAAATAAAACAAAATAAACCCAGTGTATCCGTTTCAAATTATCCAACATTGAATACAATGGATTCTTTTTTTTTTTTTTTTTGCATTCCACAATTTCATTGAAAATATTTTGTACCAACCAATCATCATCATCATAGACATCAACACAAAAAGTGAATATAATTAACATTAATTATCGATAATTAATGCAAATTTTTTTTTTGGTTGGGTTGTTTTGCGAAATGTACAAAAGAATTCCAATCAAATAATGATTTTTTTCAGTGAAATGCAAAAGACATGACGATTGTTTGAATAACGTATGTGTATGGTGTATATGGAATTATCCATCATCCCCATAATCAATAAATCAATATTTGCAAGGAAGTGAAAAATGAACAGAATTTTCTTTTTACTTTTTACTTTTCTCTGGTCAACATTATTATTATTGCTGTTGTTGTTATCGATTTTTCTGTATTCTGAATTCGTTCATTTTGTGTGATTTTTTTTCCTGATATTCTCATTAACAATCAGCAATTGATTCCAGTCAAACAATAGGGAGGTTATTCACATAATGAAAGAAAAGAAAAGAAAAAAATAATAATTTAACGCGTTCGCTACCGGAGATTTCGAAAAACCCATAGAACTACAGCAAATAAACGACGCATATATGCGTCGCTGGTAGCGAACGCGTTAATTACCCTATATGGGAAAACAGAAAAACAGAAAAAAGATTGATGCCCTATGTGATTATGACAATTAAATCGTTTTGCAAAAAGTCAACAAAGCATGGGTTTTTTGTTGTTATTTAGCTTGGTTTGATTATAATTGAATTATTTTCTCTTGATTTGTTTCATTTTTTTTTTTCTTTTGGCAAATCTCAAATGATGCCATATTTAATTTAAAAAAGAAGACTTTGTCGCCATCTGTTGTTCATCAAGTGTAATAAATTGATTTTTTTTTTTGTTTTGAAAATGTCAAGTTTTTTCCCCATCCGAAAATCCATTTAATTTTCGCTTTTCAATTTTGAAATTTAAAAAAAAAACAAAACAAAAATCTTGAAATTCATCCTTCGTTTGATTCAAAAAAAATTCTGTCAATTTTTCATTTGTCAACCAAAATATCCGATTTCATTTCAAAAAAAAAAAAAAAAGACTTTGCTAAAATCTCTAAAGTAATTAGTCAAATGGAAAAAAAAGAAAAGAAAAACAAAACAGAAGAAGAAAAAGAAAGAAAAAAGTTAATTAAAAGCTTAAATGTATCAAATTCTGTTTGTTTGTCAAAAAGAAAAAACTAGTGATTAGTAAAATAAAACTCAACACAGATCTTATCAAACAAACAAACAAGCAAATCTTTGATCATCAATCTTTGGCTAGTTTTCGAAGAAAAATAAAGAAAAATAATAAGCCACGAGAAATTTGTTTCAAATCGGGATTTCTTTTCTTTTTTGTTCAAAAACATCATCTTCAGAAAATGAGGATTAGTAATTTATTTGAGAATCTTCAATCCCAAAAACGAAATGAATACAATTAAAATTTTGCTTTGTTTTTTTTGCTTTTTTTTCAGTCTCTCTTTATTTCACTGGGCAAAAGAAATGAAATCTGGATGCAAAAATATCGTTTATATGCAAAAACAAAAAACAACGGAGATAACCGCATCGAAAAAAAGCAAAAAACCCTTGAAGTGAAAACCATAAATTTTCTTTATTTTATTTTTGAAGAAAAAAAAATTCCAACACTCAACACTTTTTTGAAACTTGTGGTAAGTGTGTGTGTGTGTGTGTGGACACAGACACACATATTATCGGAGAAACGACAAGGCTAAACAACAACAACAACAACAAAATCACTGAATTTATGCAATGATTTTTCATCATCATCCTCATCATTATTATCATTTGGTTTTCCACAATCCCCTTTTTGAACATATATTATATATTTAATAACTTTAAATGATAATGTCTGTGTTGTGTGTATGGATGATGATTATGATGATTATGATCAGGATGCACCTTGGTTTGTTCACACACACACAGGTAATTCACGAAAAGGTAAAAAAAAAATTATGGTGACTTTGTTCTGATGCCGCAAACAAACATACAACAAATGAAAAGAGGCGACAAATAAGAAAGAAAAAAAAAAGTTAAGACAATCTTTTTTCAAAAAATGACCATTTCTATGATCTTCTTCTTCTTCTTCGTCGATCGACAATGGTTAGTCGGACACATCACCTTAAACTTGGGCTTTTTTTTTGTTGTTTTTTCCTTTGGTTAATTTGTCGTGCATAATAAGGTTTTTGTTTTTGTTTTGTTTTTTTGGTCATTTGAAAATCAGTAAAAAAAACCATTTTTTACCATTATCATAATCGAACGACTACAAGGATGTCTCTCTCTCTCTCTCTCTCTCTCACTATGTTTCTCTATAACCGAAAATACAAAATTCTTCTTCTTCTTCGATTCGATTATAAACCATCACACATCTTTGACTTTGATGCTTACCTTTTTCCACACACAAAGCATATACACTTAACACACACACACACACCAGATGAATATAATCTTTTTTTTTACCCTTATTATTTTACCATCCTTTTTTTTGTTGTTGTTACTGGCTTAAAGGATGTGTTAAAAGATGAATGAAACGAAGAAAAATTCTTTATTAATAATGATATTTGAAGGAACAAAATCGAAAAAGCTTTTGCTTGACTGTGGTCGATTGTATTGTGATGATTAGTTAGTTAGTTAGTTAGTTAGTTGATCGTTTTTTGGTTAACGTTTTGATCGTTGGTTTTTTGATTTGTTTTGTTTGTTTTTTAAATGTTCCAATAATGAATTTATTTCGTCCATGGTTAGCCAATAAACAACAATCATCAAATGAAACATCGAATGAAAATTTTCTGGAAGCAAATTCATCATCATCATCATCAACAACGACTGATTATTCATTTTATTATAATTATTATTATCAACAAATTTTAATGCAAAATTATTGTTCATTATTAATTAATAATAATGGTAATAGTAATTGTAATGATAAAAATGATAATTCCGAACATCAACTACAACAACAACAGCCAACTAATCAACATCATGTAATGATGAATAATGGAAAAAATTCAACAACAACAACAAATGAACAACAACAACAACAACAACAACAAAGATTAAAAAAATTCATCTGTATTGAATGTAAAAATGGTTTCAGTAATCGTAGTCAATTGAATAGCCATATTCGTACTCATACAGGTATTCAAATGATTCATTTTTGTTTTTTGATTTTTGATTTTTGATTCCAATTTTCTAATTAAAAATACCATACAGGTGAACGACCATTTGTTTGTGATTATAATAATTGTCAAAAATCATTTACAAGAAATGAAGAATTAACAAGACATCGTCGTATACATACTGGTATACGACCATATCAATGTTGTTGGTGTGATAAACGTTTCGGTAGAAAAGATCATTTAAGAAAACATGAACGTACACATGAAAGACGTTTTCGTTTATCATCAACATCATCGACAACATCGACATCAACATTATTTCATCATCAAAATCATCAAATCAATAATACCGAATCGATTATAATGCCCAAATCATCATTATCGATGGATGTTGTCGATTCTGAACAGAATAATATTTTATTGAAAATTTTTGATTTAAAATAAAAATTTTCCACAGAATTCAATCTTTTCCCACTTTTTAGCCCATGAAAAATATATGAATAAATAAAGTTTTTTTTACTAACCAAAGAAAAAATCATTCAAAATTATCTTGTCAAGATAATGAATAATGAAAACATCTTGAACAATTGCATTGATGATGAGTTGGTTTTATTTCGAAGAAACACCCTGTATTCGCAAAAAAACTAATCCATCCCTACCATTCATCCCTACCATTCAATTCGGTAATTTCTTCTTTTTTCTCTCTCTCACTTTGTCCATTTATAGTAGATATCATATATAAGAAAACATTCGAATAGGTGTTACATTGATTCATGAATGATTTACAATCATCATCATCGGTGATGAAAAAAATAACCCTGATGAAAAGAAAATTCCCGCCATTTAAATTAAGTTAAATCTTTTTCTTTCTTTCTTTTTTTGTTTTGTGGGGTGTAAAAAACACCTTTTTTTTCTCATTTCCTAATCAATGTCAAATGGTTTTTCTCTCGTGTGTGTTTGTGTGTGTGTGAAAATGATGAATTGAATGCGAAAAACCGGTAACAAAACGATAATGAAGAAAGGAATTGTGCCTAAATAGACAAAGACATTTTTTTGTTTCTGGGGTATAAATCAAGTAACAATCGATGAAAACCAAAAAATGATGTTCATTAATTAGACACCTAGTTTAATCAAGTTTACCTGTCAAAAAAAAAACAAAAAAAAAAAAAAAAGATTTTTCCTGCAACAAATACACATAACCTCTCTCTTCGAAACCAGAAAAAATGGATAGATTTTTGTGTGATGTTTTCTTCCTTTTGTGATGGTGGGCAAATGCATTGTATTGATACGGCAAAGTCAATGTTCGTGTTCAAAATATATATTTCATTTTGGAAAATTTTTTATATGACACTCCTTTGATGGAAATGTTTCAGGGTTAACAAAAAAAAAAATTAATCATTTTTCAAATGAAAAAATAACTATGAATCTTTAATTATTGCAAAGACATTTGTAATTTTTATTTGTAAAATTTTTAAAACTAAATATAAATAAATTTATCATTTTAAATTTCCAAAATAACTTGTATGTGAAAATATATCTGAACCAGTTTTTAATGCTTTATTTTTTGCATCAATTATTGCCTGTTCATCATAAATAAACCATGATTCAGGTAATGATTGTTTTTCCTGATATCGGTTAATAATTTCCGAACCATATGTTGAATTGAATAAATCTTCAGCTGTAAATTTTGATTGATGTATTTCATTTGTTTTATATGAAACATATGGTTTTAATTTACAATCATCTAAATCTTTTGGTACAATAATTTCGGGTTCCATTTCACGAACATATTCAAATTTTTTACCAAACCAAATACCTGGATAACGTATTTTCATATCATCAATACCGACGGGAAAATCATATTCATTTTCTAATAATTCTTTCGGTAATTTTGAATGTTCAAATAATCCACGTTTATTTGGTATTGGAAATTTTCGAAAATTTCTTCTTCCATTTAGAATGGATGTTGTATTGATTGAACGTTTTATTGCCCATTTATTTACAGTGATTGAACATGATTTGATGATATTTTTACAGTTAAATGAAAGCATTTTTTTTCAAAAGAAACAAAAACAAAAAACAAATTTGATTTAAAGGTTTTTGAAATATTGAAAAAACACATGTTTGCTGTGTGATATCATTGAGAGACAGCCCATTCATAGAATACGATACTTTGTTTTTTAAAAGGCGCGATTTGAAAAAACAGGAAGAAAAAAGGAAGAAATTTCAAAAAAAGCTGATGAAAAAAACAGATGATGAGAATATTATTTAGGCCAAAATTTTTTAGAAATTTAGGTTTGTTTGTTTTTCATTTGGAAAATTCATTATTAATCTAGCAATGATGATTTACAATACAAAAATTATGATTTTGTTGATTAGTGGATTTATTCAATTAATCATTTTGATTAATTCTCAATCATTATCTAACAATCATAATAATCATTCGAATGAAGGAATGATACGTTTGATTGGTGGTCGAACAATGTTCGAAGGTAATATTGAAATCAATCATTTCGGTCAATGGGGAATGATCTGTGATGATGAATGGGATTTATTGGATGCTAATGTAGCATGTAAACAATTAGGATTTGTACTTGGTGCTATTATGGCAACTAATATGAGTCGTTATGGTAAGGGGAGAAGTAAGTATCGGATTACTTTTGTGACAATTTCAATGGAAAAAATTGAGTGTTTCTTTCTTTATTTTTTCTGATTAGAACCAATTTGGATGGATAATGTTTGGTGTAATGGAAAAGAAACAAAACTTTCTTCATGTCGATTTGATGGTTGGAATATACATGATTGTGAATCGAATGAATCGGCTGGTGTTATTTGTCGAGTACGATTAGATCAACAACCAATATGGTCATTGCCATCAAAACCGACGACGTTGATGAAAAAACAACCGAAAACAACGATGAAAAATGATTTACCTGATTTAGAACCTGATCCACTGGAAGTAGAACGTTCTGCATTCATTGAACATAGATCAATATTATTTTTACAATGTGCAATGGAAGAAAATTGTCTTTCACAATCTGCCTATGAAATTGATAAAAATGATCCAAGTATGAAGAATTCTTCTTTTTTCAAACAACAATTTTTTTACCTTTCTTTTCTCATTCTACAGCATGGATTTTCAATACAAGAATATTATTACGATTTACAGCAAGCATACGAAACATTGGTAAAAGTGATTTTCGTCCATTCCGAAAGAAAAATCAATGGTTATGGCATTCATGTCATCAACATTATCATAGTATGGAAATATTTGCTACATTCGATTTAATCGATATAAATGAAAATCATATTGCACAAGGACATAAAGCAAGTTTTTGTCTTGAAGATAATGAATGTTATGATAATGGTAATGCTAATTATGTTTGTGCTGATTACGGTGATCAAGGTATTAGTGTTAATTGTGGTAAGCATTTCAATAATATTCAATATTCATTCGATTTTTTCATAATGATGGTACTTTTTTTCAAGTGGATATTTATAAATCCGATTTAGATTGTCAATGGATTGATATAACCGATATCCGACCAGGATCATATCGAATGAAAATTATAATAAATCCAGAAAGAAAAGTAGAGGAAAAAACATTTGAAAATAATGTTATATTATGTTCATTCATTTATAATGATAATTTTAATGGTTCAGTAACAAATTGTACATTAAATTCGTTGTGATTTTTTTTCATATAAATTGTTATCAATAGATGGCGATAGTGGATTTGGTTTTCAAAAATAAAATTATTTTCAAAAAATTTCAGAAAAAATTCAAAAAAATTATTTAAAGTGCTTTTGATCATTTCGGTGGCGAAAAAAGCAATTCTGCATCCATCCATCCATCCATCCATCAAGTCAGAGCAGTCATTAGTTATTTGCATAGAAAAATCATTATTGAAAACGAAAAAAAAAATCTCAGAATAATGCTTGTTTGAATATGTCCAAATAAAAAAAAAACTTTTTTTTTTGTATTTCATTTACAAAATGGTCAAACAAACAAAAAAACGAATCAATTGAAATCAATAGTTTGTTTGTTTGATTTTTTTTTGATAAATTTTTTGACCATTTTCTTATTCTCGAAATGTGGAGCGTGTGTGTCACAGTTTTCGACAAACTTTTCTGGCTGATTCTGATTGAAGGCGATGCTTTAGGCCGTATTTCAATCAAAATTTTTCATTCAATTTTCTTTTCTTCTCTCTCTCTCACACACACACATCCATCCATTCATCAAATATCAACAACCAAATAAAAACCAGAGAATAGAATAGAAAGAATAGGCCAGAGGATATATTCTTGGGCAAATATCTAGTCATGTGTGTGTGTGTATTTTTCATACACATAAAAATATTGAAAAGTGAATAACAACAGAACGAGGGAAAAAAAATAAGTTGCCTTTTATATTTATCATCATCATCATCATTGAAAATATACAAAGATTTGTTGGCTGGCTGGTGACAATTTTCTAAATACACACACACATACATCTGAATATATACATAAAGATTTAATAATAATCGAAATGAGAAATAAAACGAAGAGAAATGAAAAAAGGAAATACTTTTTCTTTCTTCTTTCTTTCCTTTTCTTTTTATTGTCATTTTCTTTTTTTATTATTATTGTGGATATTTCATATTTGAATTTGTGCAATGTGTGTTCTGCTGCTGCTTGTGTGTTTGTTTTGGATTCTATCTCAAATATCTTATTCTTCTTCTTCTTCTTTTACTTTTACTTTTACAAAGTTGAATATTCTTTCGTTTGTTCGTTTGTTGATTGAAGTTTTCTCCGTAAGAATAAACCACGACAATAACAAATAATAATAACAATAATAATAACTTCAACAACAACAACAGCAGCAAAAAACTATTATGGTTACGTTATTTAAAGCAAAAAAAAAACATATACAGAATATTCTTTCTTTCTTCCATTCATTTATTATTGTTATTTAACAGAATAATAATAATAATAATAATATTCTATGAATTCTGCAATTGAATAATAATAATAAAAAAGAAACCAGAAAAAAAGAAAGAAAGAATACAGCTTCAAGGCATGTTTCAATCGTTTTTTTTTTCTCAATCGTTTGTTCAGTAGATTCTTATTCATTGAGACACACTCACATTTTTATCAAGAATGCTCGCTCTTTTTACCACCCAAACACACACTTAATGAATAAATTGTTGAATCTTTGGTTGGCTGTCTGATTTATTCTGTGTGTGTGTCAAATGTAAATACGAAAAAGAAAGAAAAGAAAGAAAAGGTTTGCAAATGAAAAAATAATGAGAAAAAAAGACGGAAATTTTCATTGAGAGTTTCGTACAACGATGACCTAATCCAATGGCGAAAAAAAATCAGTTATGCTCAATCATCAGTCAGTCGATGTTTGAAAAGATTCTTTATTCTTTTCAGAAGAAAAGAAAAATTCCGATCATTGATTGTTGTGGAAATATGAATTATAAGGCGGTAATATCATGATGATGTTTTGAACGAAAAACGAGAGAAGCACGAAATGTTCAGAAAAAGAAAAAAGAAAAATCTCATTTTTGCTTTTTTATCTAAATCTCTATTTTTTTTTGGAAAGAATAAATGCGGAACAACAGCAACAACAAAAGATTCATTTCAGAATGGTGAATGTAAAAAAAAAAAATATTAATATTAGGTTTCTGGTGGTTTGAGAGGCTGACCACCACCATAAGTCATACAACAACAACAACAAATGAAAAAGACCGATTCACACACACACACAAACATCCAAGAATCAAACAAAACAAACCGAACAAAGAATAGATATTCGGACAGGCAAAAATTGAATTGAAAAAATGGAAATAAATCGTTTGTGGAGAATAGGATAAACAACAACAACATTGGCAACAATTGCAACAAACAAAAATGAAAACGTTTTTTTTTCTTTCATTCAAATTCAATTGAATTTTGGTCAAACAATGAAAAACATTCTTTCTTTTCATTCATTTCAAATTGAAAAAATTCTTTTGATTCTTCTCACTGAATAAACATCATTCAGTCAAAATACGTGTGGATATTCTTTCTCTCTCTCTCTCTCTCTCTCTCTTTTCCAAGAATATTTTTGTCAGGACAATATTGTTTTGTGAATCTAAAAACTCAACAAAAAAAAAACTGAATCAATCGATAACAATTTGAATGTTTTCCCTGTGTGTGTGTGGCTATTGTAACATTGAAAATAAAAAAACAATCAAAATAATTTTCTCTGCGGCTTGATTCTTGATTCTTGTTTTTTTTTATTCCAACCAACCAAAAATTAAATTACATAACCATAATTTCCACACTCGAATAAAAAAAACATATCATGTTTGTTTGTGTATTATTCTGTTGATAATGATGACTCTAGGCTATATCTACTTCAATGACTAACTGACTATAGTTTGTGTTGTTAGTGTTGTACAAAGATTCTGTTAACAGAATATTATTATTATTATGATAATGATTTTATCATTTGAATATATATGAAATTTTGTGTTATTACAAAAACATATCGATAATCAAATTGTTGTTGTTGTTGTTGTTAGAATCACAGAAGCATTCAATATGGATGACAATTTTTTGCTGTTTTTTTTGCTGTTGATTTTTGTTCGTGAAATGGGCAATAAAAACAAATTGATAATGACAATGATGATTATTGTTGGGCAATGATGAAAAATATATTTAATGGGCCATCATTTTGTGTGAGTGTGTGTGAACATTCAGTATTTGAAGATTCAATAAATTTTTTTTCAACTACATGAAAAACGATAACCATAACAACCATAACAACAACAACAACATCGTTTTGTGAATGGTAGATAATTTCAAATGAAAAAAAAAATCAACTCTATACGATGATGATGATAATAACAAGATTTTCATTTATTGATTCTTGTTTGTTTGTTTGATGGAATAGCGTTTGTTTGTTTGTTTGTGTTTTTCAACATTGTCACCATTGGTTTGGATTCAAATCGACAAGAATCATCGATATTCTTTCTGAGGAATTTATGGAGCCTGGACAATTGAACGAAAAAATCATTTTGAAGTATCAAATCAAACCAAAAATGATAATAAAAGAAAATTATTATCCATTTGGACTAAAACGGAATGATGAAAACTGGACCAATAAAAAAACTAAAAAGATGCTAAATGAAAACTTCAACCAACAAACGTTCATCATCATCATCTCCATCATAATAATGTTTTATTGGATGAAATAAATGAAGAAAAAAGAAAAAAGAACAGGAAAAAGGACAAAAAATGATTGAGAAAGAGAAGAAGAAGTGAAAAAACTTTATGATCATCATCCATATCATTTAAAATTGAAATGAATTAATCGAAAATGATATAAACTTTTGATCAAATCAATTGTGTGTGTGTGTTTGTGTTTTAGATTGAAATAAAATGAAAATGAAAATGAAATAAAACAAACCGAGAGAGAGAATGAAAGAAATCATGGCAGTCTCCGGTTTGGTCGTGTGTCGTTTTTTTTTCTTCTTCTCGTTATTGTTGTCATTGGACGATGGTCGATTGGTGTGTGTGTTTGAATTTATTATTCGAGATATTGACTTTCTCTCCCTCTCTCTCACTCTCTCTCTCACTTTCACTCTATAAATAATTTAACTAATCAAAATCATATGATGATGATCGTATGGATATCCGGATAATGAATATATATTTTATATGTTATTTTCGGGTATTCAGAGCACGAGAGAATGACATAAAAAAAATTGGTTCCCGAAAAATCATTGTAACCGTTCATTTTTTCTGCCCCTTCATTATTAATTATGATTATAAAAATGGGCAACAACAACAACAGAAAATATAATTGATTGATTAAGATATTGATGAAATGAGCCAAAGAGAGAGAGAGAGAGAGAGAGAGATTGAATAATAAAACTGTCAACTGTATGTGTGTGTGTGTGTATTGTAAAAAGTGAGAATTAAAATTACTTTTGTAAATTTTTTTTCGAAAATAAGCTGTTTTTGAATAAATTTTTTTTTCTTCCAACAAAAAAAAAAGTAATTCGCATTTTGTTTGTTTGTTTTTTGCTGGTAAACATTGTTGGTTATTGTAGTCGTTGTAGTCGTTTTACTTCGATTGAATAACATAGTTTTTTGGACGATAACGATATAACGATAATCGGATCAGCTGGATTAAGTTTTTCATCTATCAAAATGAATGGTTTAATACTGATAAATTAGTTCGACGACTACGACACACACCTACCTTAACACAAAACAAAACAAAACAAACAAAACGATCCTGGAACCTGAAATAACAATAGGAGAAAATTTTTTCTGCGAAACTAGAATTCATGAAAATCAAATGAATTGATTATCGGTTTACTTTTTTTTTCATTTTGTCAATGGATCATAATAATAATAATAAACAAACAAGAAGATTATTTTCATCATAATCATCCTCAATCAACTTAATCATTCACCAACAAATTGGACCGTTTTCTGGGTCCAAGGTTTTGTTGTTGTTGTTTTGGTTACAAAACGAATATTTCCCATCAAAACTAATTGAAGAAATTAAGGAAAGAAATCAATCATTTGATGATGAATTACGTTTTTCCAAGAAAACCTTGAATGGATTTTTATTCAACAAGAACAGAAATGTCATAAATGTTGATTATGGAATTGTTGTTGTTGTTTCGGACATCATCGACAACAACAACAACAACAAACAGGAATCGATATTGAAAACTAGGGAAAATAATTGAAAAGTATCTCCTGGTTGTTGTTGTTGTTATAATTGAAAAAAAAATCAGCAAAAAATGATTTTGAAGATTGAAATGACAAAGGCAACTTTTTGTTGTTGTTGTTGTTATGAAGATTTTTTTTTTTTTTTTTGACAATTCGATTGTTGTTGTTTGAATCAAAGGAAAGAAATAGATTCTGATGGATTGAAATTGATCGAACGCACGTTCTTCATCTTTCGTTTGTTGTTGTTGTTGTTGTTGTTGAACAACAACAACAACTCAAAACCGATGATTATCATTTATCAAAAAAAGAAAAAGAAAAACTGACAAGTAGGTGATAGGTAGGTGATGTGTGCGCCATGTCATCATCATTATCATTATCATCATCATCATCATATTTTTGGTGTCAGTAGAATGAACAAAACAACAACAACAATAACAACATTCAAGTATGATGGGTGTTTTTTGTTGTTGTTGTTGTTGATGGTTGTTGTTGTTGTTGTGAAATGATATTCGATTCTCTCTTTGTTGTTGTTGTTGTTTGGGGATTCTTCTTCAGAAAAAAAGTTATGAATGTGTCATATTTCAATTAAACAATTCTTTCTTTGTTCGGAATGTTTTTTCTATTATTATTCGGATTCAATCATCGAATGAATGAATGAAGAAAAGGGAAAAATGATGTTTAGAGTAGGAAAAGTGTGAAACCAACAACAACAACAAAACAAAGCGAACAAAAATCAATGGAAATAGGAATTTCATAAATAAAAAAGGGGAAAAAATGATGAATGTCATTTGAGATGTGTGTGTTTTTCTTCATTTGCATTTTGTGATGAAGTCAGAAAAAATTGAAACTTTTGAAAAAAGATTTCAATCTGATGATGTGATTTGATGTGGCAGTGGAAAATTACCAGGAATTACCAGGAAATTACCAGGAAATTACCAGGAAATTACCAGGAAAGAAAGCAAAATCAAAATCCTTTCGATTGACACATTTGGATTATTTTTTTTGGACAAAATGAAAAAATCCAATGAATAAATAGGAAAAAAGGAGAGATTTTCAAACAGCGTACAAAAAAAACATCCATACACAATGTTAATGATTAAACAAATTAAGTAACTTTATCAATGGATCAATCAAATGATTCTTTTGGTATTTTCCGTATATGATAATTAAGATTTTTTCCTTGTTAATGGGATTCCCTCATAGGATAATTTCTTCATAATTCTGGTTTCACTGTTATCTAATTACAATGTGTGCATGTTTGTGGTTGATAAGTTTGATATTCTTTTTACATCATTATTATTATTGTTGTTATGGAGTGAAAAGAATAACGATAATGATAATCACTTACTTAATGTCATCCATAGAATATCATTATTATTTACAAAATGTTACAAGAAAGAACATTATGATGATGATAAGAATTGAATTGTAAAAAAAAAATTCATTCAAAATGGGAAAAAAAATGTAATCCGGGAAAAGCAAAAAACCAAGATAACCAGATCTTTCCTGTGCCTGTGTGTATTCCATGTGTTTTTTGAAACCAGAAAAAAAATGTATTTTTTTTTTGTTTCCAAATGTTCCTAAGGTTGATGACCAGATTAACCACCAAGCAAGCTAGCAAGCACACCATAAACCACACGATAATTTTTGAAAAACAATGTTTGAAAACCAACAATAAAAAGCTAATTGGAGACCAATTTTCAAGGTAATTAGAAAAACGAAAAATGGTGTGAGAAAAACGAAACTTTTTCTCGAACCACAACTTTGATAACCAATATCAATCAAAATTCCCCTAATCAAATAATGATAACAACATTGTCAAAACAGAAAAAAATTATTTACAAGCTTTTCCCATAATCGGATTTGATAATAATAATAAAAAAAACTGAAATTCAATACCACACATAGTGAATCAAAACCAAATGACCAATAAACAAAACAAAACGAAAAATATTTTTCCATTTATCTTTACATTGTCTTTATGTTTGTTTGTTTGTTTATTTGCCAAATACACACACAACAACAACAAAATGATGATGATGATTATCATTTTGTCATTTTTGGTTTGGTTTTGTCCAGGAATCGAATATCATATTCCTAAAGAATGGATTATTTTCATAAATTTAGGGTTTTTTTAGCCTAATGAGATTCATTTTCTTATTCTCTTGGCTCATCATCATCATCATCATTTGATAACCATAATGATGATGATGATTCTCTTCATGTCCTTTTTTTCGATTCTTGTCAAACACAAGAAAAAAAATATGCAAAATTTTCTTTTCTTTTGACTAACTGAGATAAGATTTTTTTTCCATAGGTTTTCATCATCATCGATACAATGATCATTAACCCTTTGATGATCTGATTTTCCTTCCTTCACCATCATCATCATTTTCGTTAGTTAATTTAGAAAATTTTTTGCATTTTGCAACTTGCAACTTGATTAATTCTTTCATTTAGCAAAATTGACAAAAGTCAACAACAAAAATGAAATAAAATCGCGCCAAAATGATGACAAACAACAAACTGACATAATTCAACTGAAAGTCATCATCATTATCAGACAAAATGCGAACCACAAAATGGGAAAAGAGAGGGAGAGAGAGAGTAGAAAATGAACCAATCACAAAGAACAATGGGTCGAACCAAAAAAGAAAGAAGAAGAAAAATTTCCATACAAAATCAAAAAATACTGAGAAGAGAACAAAACAAAGCAAAAAAAAATACAATGCCCACACACTTACTGCCATACTGTTATCATTGGAAATAATAGCAACAAAAAGAAAGAGAGAAAAATGGGAATGTATTTTATATGTATTTATGGCCATTTTGAATGTGACAAGAGAATGAAAGAAAAAGAAAGAATAAAGCTAATTCAAGGAGGAGCCTATTGTATTCCATGTTATTATCATTGTGTTGATGATAAGCTTTGTTGTGTTGTTCAGAAACTATTTTTGGTTTGTTACAATTTTCTTTTCTTTTTCTCTCGACATGTATATATAATACGTCAAAACAACAACAACAGAACAGAACTTGAACTGAAAACAACATTCTGGTTAGATCGATATACCATCAAAATCACAAAACACATACACAATCGATCGATTGTTATTAAGAGTTGCTTATTGTTCGAGAAAAAAAAGATCCAAATCAAAACCTGAAACAAACATTCAGTGTTTCATTTGAATATTATCGTTTGTTTTGATTGGTGGTAATCAAGTGTTGATCTTTGATTTTTTTTTTTTTGTTCATCAATCATCCTCCTTACGATTGATTTTTTCATCATCCATCAACCAACCAAACACATCATCGACTAATCGATTTTTTTTCATTATTGATTTGATTGATTCGAAATAACAATTTTCGTTTCGTTTTGAATGACAATTTGATTGTCTATTCGGCTATTTTTCAAAGTTACGGTGTGTGTGTTTCAAATTAAAAAATTTGTCAAAAAAAAAATATCGTTCGTTACGATCAAATCAAATCAACAACAGCAACATTGCTGTCATCGATATATCAAACATTAACAATATAATTCCTATACAGATAGAGAGAGAGAGAGAGAGAGAGAGAGAGAGAGAGAGAGAGAAGACATTTTCCTCAAAAGACAAGCATCAATTATATTGTCATCATCATCATCATCATCGTTATGATTGTTTTTTGATTTTTGATTTTGGTTACATAATGATTATATGATTAGCATCATCGCAAAACAACGAAAACAACAAATTATTGAAATCATCCAATTGTTTTGATGAATTTTGCTTTGTTTTCACTATTTACATCGGTGATGATATATATTCGCTGAAAGAAAACAGCCAAATGAAATGATTACCTTTCATTATTATATCTGACATTTAGTCATTTCGCATTGTTTTTTCAGTTTGCTTGCTTGATTTGTTTGATGTTTTTATTTCAATCAAAACATTTTTTTTGATCATTTGAAAACTATTAATCATCATCATCATTTTCTCATCAAAAATCAAATTAACTTGTAGTGATTTCTTGGTTTTATTTTTGAGATCTTAAGAGATCAGAAGTCATCTTATTATTTTTTTTTTGTTTCAATTTTTCCACATTTCAAAAAAAAATATATCCGAATGTTAAATAATCAACATCTAGTTGGTTTAACCACATTATCACCAACAACAACAACAACAATATCACCACCATTATTAACAATGACTATGAATACAACAAATTTATTGAATAATAAAATGAATGATCATCATGTTAAACGGCCAATGAATGCATTTATGGTAAGCCAAACAAAGATTGATTATTTTTTTTTGGTTCAATGTTTGATTTAATCTGATTTAATTAATTTCAATATTTTTTCAAAAATAAAAAAGGTATGGTCACGTGGTCAACGACGTAAAATGGCACAAGAACATCCAAAAATGCATAATTCCGAAATAAGTAAACGTCTTGGTGCCGATTGGAAACAATTGTCTGAAACTGAAAAAAGGCCATTCATTGATGAAGCGAAACGTCTACGAGCATTACATATGAAAGGTAATAATCATTTATAATCATCATCATCATAATCATCATTTTTTTGAAAATCAAATCAAATTCTTCTTTTTCTTCTTTAAATATTGTGTATTGTCGGCAGCGGCGTCAATATAAAATGTTGATCTATGATTCATAGAGAGAAAAAGAGAGTGCTTATGTCATTATTAGCGGTTCAATGTATCATCATCATGATGACGACTGAGAAGAGCGAGAAAGTTTTTTTTTGAAAAGAACCGAGAAACAAAACAAAACAAAAAAATACATAACCTGTCATTACCAGATAGCGACAAGGGCCAAAGATTATTGTTTTCTTCGATAGATGAATGAAAGAGAGAAACAACAACAGCAAAAATCATTGTTTTAACTAACATTTGAAAACAGAAAGAAAGAGAATTCAATTTGAATGTAACCAACAATTTTGCAAAACCAAAAAAAAACTTGAAAAGATAGTAAAACTTATGAATGTTTCCATTTTTCTTTCTTTCGTTTTTAAAATAGAACATCCTGATTATAAATATAGACCAAGACGTAAACCTAAACCATCATCATCAACAACAACAACAACAAATCAATCAACAACAACAAATAATTCAACAACAACAACAAATTTGAAAAAAGATTTAATTAATCAGCAACAATTAATATCACCAAATTCATTATATACACATCAACAACAACAACAACAACATCCGACAACAACAACAACAATAAATAATCATTCATCATATAATTTATCAGCATTTGATCCATTACGTGGTTTAACAACAGCAAATGTATTTACAAATGGTCATCATCTTAATCATCATGGACATCATAATCCGCATCACCATCATGGTCAGCAACAACAACAACAAATTCATAATGCCCATTTACAACAAAATGGTTATTTAATTAATGATGATCATCCTCATCTTCATCAACAACAACAAGGCCAGGGAAGCAATGAATCGGAAAAAGCAGCTACAGCACGAACATTTCCACTTGGTGTATCATCATCATCATCAATGTATCAGGCACCAATGAATCAAATGGCAATGGCTGCAGCAGCAGCCGCTGCTGCTGCTGCTGCTGCTTCATCAAATAAATTACCATCATTAAGTCCTGGATTAAAACAAAATCAATCTACAAATACAGCAAATACAAATAATAATGATATATTTAATAATTTTTTTAATAATCATCCAGCATCATCATTTTATAATACAAATTCATTATTAACAACATTATCGAATGCTGCACATGCAAATTCAAATTCAAATAATAATCCATATAATCAAATGGTTACTAATTATGGTCTGACAAATCCATCATCATGTATTACAACATCATCATCAGCAACCGCATCACCATATTCAACATTAGCACAAACAATGCAAACATCGGCCGCAGCGGCTGCTGCAGCCGCTGCAGCAGCATCATTTAATGATTTTCGTAATAATCCATTTGCAGCAGCATATCTGATGATGAAACCAGAAGATCGTTTATCATCATTAGCTAAATTATCACCACCATCACAGTTAGTTTAACCTAACTGTGATTATCATCCATCAATATTCTTTCTCTCTCACCCTCTATATAATTATCTCTTCTTTTTTTTCTTTTAAAAAACCATCATCATTCAAACACCAACCAACCAAACATTAATGACAATTTTTATTTGTTTTTACAACAGCAACATTTTAAACACCTACGCACACACACATATCATTTTATTGAATATTATTACTTGAAGGTGAAGAACCCCCCCAAAAAAAACTATGTTGATTAGTCAATTTTGTCTGTGTTTTCATTCATTCATTTCATTCCGATTTTTTTTGTGTATAAAATTCCTTACATGTTTTTTTCTGGCCCCCATCAATGTAGTATGGTAAAAAATGATGTCAGTTTTGTCATTGATTTTATGATTCTCCGAAAAAAACAGAATTGAAATAAAAAATAAAACAGAATTTTTCCAATTCAAAAAACCCAGGTTGTTTTGGTTTGAGCAATTTTGTTTGATTGAATGAATGAAGGTCGGATCTTTGAAATCATTCAATCATCAAAGAAAATCGACCAAATTCACTTTGAGAAAGAGTGCCAACCAACCAGCCAGCAAAAACACTTCAATGATGGTGGCCATCGTTGTTTTCTTGTTTCTGGTTTTTGTTTTTCAAATTTATAATTAGCGGTTGAAAAGTAACAACAACAACAACAAAAAAGTGTTGAAAAGAAGCTACAAACAAACAAGCAAAAAATAATGATTGATTCTTTTCACTCATCAAAAGAACAACAAATGGATTTTCCGCCTTTGGTCAGTCAATGGCAAACAAAACAAAGCAAAGCAAAACAGTGTGGCCAGTTGAAAATATTGAAAATTCAAATCAGATTTTTTCCATCCAGATAAATAATGAAAATTGTTATTTAATAATCAAAATGAATGTTGTTTTTTTTATAAACTTTGTTTATACATTTCATCATTACAATTATATTGTGTTTGTGTTTGCGTTTGCGTTTGTTTTGTTTGTTTGTTCAATTGGATTATCATTCATTTGAAATGAATGAAATGATATTTGTGTGGTGGTGGTGACCCAAAGTCTTTGTCAATTTTGATAAATAACAACAATAAAGATAACAACAACAAAAGGAAGAAATCAGGGACAAATAAGAAAAGAAAATGAATGGAAAAAAAAGAAGTAAATAAATAACTAATCACATATCTCTCCTATCACCAAATAAAAGAAAAGAAAAGAAAAAAAAACATTGAACAATTCAAATGATTATGATTATAATGATAATGGTAATCTGACCATAAGATAATGTTTTTTATGTAAAATATCTCTCTCTCTCTCTCTCTCTCTCTCTCTCTCTCTCTCTGGCTCATTCACTTACTCCCACGCATGATGATTATGAACATAAATTATGATAATGGACGGTGGTTGATAATAATAATGATGATGTATGTATGTATTGTATGTGACAATTGTATCGAACAACAACAACAACGATGATCAATAAGTTTGTTTTTCCCCATTCAATGAATGAATGAATGAATAAATGAATGAAACAAACAAACAAATGAAAAACGGATATGCATGGATAATTTGAATGGCAAACAAACAAATAAACAAACAAAAAAGAAAATATCGACCAACATAGACAAACGATCAAATCATTATCAATCTCTCTCTCTCTCTCTCTCTCTCTCTCTCTCTCTCTGAATGTCTAAATTTTCATTCATTCATTCAAACAGACAATAATCATCATCATCATATTTTCTTTGTGAAAATGATGATAATATCATATGGCTCGATGGCGATGATGATGATTATCTGAACAACCAACAACAACAAGGAATGATTAACCATTTACCTGAAGGGAGAGAGAGAGAGAGACTAAATCGATTTTAATTTATTTAGGTAAAAGATCATCCAAAGATCATCATCATTGTCGATGATGATGATAATTGTAATGTAAAGTTGGGTGGAAATGTAAAATCATCATCATCAGATTGTGACCACTGAAAATTGACCCAAAAGACATTGTCATTCATTATTATGTGGTTTTTTTTCTTGTTCTGTTATTGTCCTGTTGTTATTGGTCCAATGATAATGATGATGATCCATACTACCACTACACTACACTATATGATCATTATTGTTTGTGAATTTTTTTTCTTTTTTTTTGAATATAAAAATCGTTAAAGTATCATTATAAATTGATATAATGATGAGTAAAGTTTTTGTTGTTTAAAAATGAAAATGCAACAGATTTTCTGCTGCTGCTGTTGCTGTTGTTTACAATCAATCAAACAGTTTTATTTGATTGACGAATTTGGTTAATTATCGATATGGATGGATAGAGTTTGACAATTTTCATTCGTTGTCATCACTATCATCGAACCTTTGTGGATTTAAATTTTCAAAATGGTTACGTTTACCTGTGTGTTTACCTGTGTGTGTTTCACTGATGTTTTTCTCAAATTGAATTTGCAAAAAAAAAAAAAAAGAAAAACAACCACACACAACGAGCACGAAATTCATCATCATAAAAGCCATTTATATAAATGAATAAACATTGTTGTTGTTGTTGTTGTTGTCTACCTGGAAAAAAACTATGGTGAACAATTGGAACGATAACAACAACAACAACAAAGCCGCTTGATGATTATTAGTTTGTCTGATGATAATTTCTGAATGATTTAATGGAACAGTAATACAACAATTGTATCATCATCATCAAAAAACCGAAATGAATATTTATCAAACATGTAGACAACAACAACAACAACAAAAAGAAAAGAAAGAAACCATATGTGAAATGTTTGTTCGTGTGTGTGTGAAAATTCATATCATTCAAGAGGAACAACATTGTTGTTGTTGTTGTTGAAATGAAGCCATTTTCTTTTTTTTTTACATGATTTTTTTTTTTCATGATGACGGTGATACATTATTATTATTATGGACTTTTTCGAAGAAAAAAAAATTATGTTTGGTTTGTCAAGGTTTTTTGAATGAAACGATTGGTACGTGTTATAACCGTAGAGACAGAGAGAGAGAGGTTGGTTTGTTTGAAAAGAATCATTCATTCATTCATTCATCAGCAAACAAATTGATACATTTTGTTCAAATATATTCAGTAACATTCATTCATTCATCAACCCAGAAAATATCAACCAGAAAAAAAAAGACGAATAACATCACCACATAATGGACAATTTTTTTTCTTTTAAAAAATCATGATCATTATGATCATGACCACCATTCATTCATTCATTCATTCATTCATGTTTTCCTATTGATCATCATAATTTCCAATCATTTCCGATTTGTTTCTTTCTTCACTATTATCATCATTATCATCTATTGTGTGTCTCTCACTCTCTCACTCACTGTATGGCTATATATAATCATTGGCTATATTCACAAAAGTAGAAATTATAGATAACCTTGTCTTGTCGCTTGCTTGTTTTTCATTTTTGCATATGAACATATCATTTATCTTTTTGATGATATCCATTATAATCATTTTTTCTGTTTTTGGTCCGGTTTTGCTCACTCTATTTTCTCATATACCGACAGGAACGAAAAAAAAGAAGAAAAACAAAACAAAACGATAGCCAATCGATATATCGATGGTCATTATCATCATCATCGAGAAAAGAAAAAGAGAATCATGGATCATTGATCATCAACGGATGATAAGAATCTTATCATCTTTTTATTATTATTTAAACATTTTGCCTAATTGAGCATGTTTTTCTTGTTGTAAATCTATTGACATTTTTTGATTTATAACATTATCTGATTGGTTATAATAATGACAATAAAAATACATTCAACTCGACATTGATAATGTTGGATGATACCATCACCATAATCAAATAAAAAAACATTGACATAATCAATCAATCAACTGTCAAAGCTTGGAATAATTGTTGTTGTTGTTGTTTGTTTTATTTGCATAATTTTGTTGATTTTTGCTTCTTATCAAAGACTCTTCAAGGACTAAATATCATGGCCATCATCATTGTTGAAGATTGTTTTTGTGATGAAGAAGAAAAAAGCGAAATCAATTGTGATCAATATCCGTTTGTTCTGTCTCTCGATCATCGTCGTTCGTCGAATTCAATTTATCTTTTATTGATTTTTATGAAATTTAATTTCCTTCGAATTGATTTTGTTTTCCTCGTTTTTTTTTTTGTTCGTTTTGTTCATGGGAAATCTAGATTCAATAAAAAACAAAATAGCAAAGAATCAGAAACAAACAAAACAATTTATATTCATCAAAATTCGTAATTGTATTTAATTGATTGCATTCATTTGGATTGGTTTATTTTTTACAACAAAAAGGAAAAAACTAAATAGGGAAAATCAATCAAAAGAGAGAGAGAGAGAGAGATACACTTATTGTAGTTCTGGTGATTCACAATAAGTGTATCTCTCAATCACCAATGCAAATTGTAGTTAGGAAAAAATTCTTAATGTTTTTTTTCGCCTGAATAAATCCATAAGAGTTAACCATCTACATCATAAAGCTAAACTAACCATAAACTAATCATGTTAATTTGAATGAAACAACCACTGGCCAAATGAAAATGAAAAAAAAATCTGAACCAGAGTAATAAAAACTGAAAAAAAATGTTGTCCATAATAATCTTCTTCATTATTTTGTTGGTGATCAACTTGCTTGCTTGCTTGATGGTTAAACCGCAGATGTGACTTGTTATCATCATCATCATTAGATAAAGATAGATAAAGAATTATGCAAACAAACAAACAAATAACACATTCACAAACCCATACACACAATAATAATCTCATATATGATATTTTGTATTAAATTTTCATTTGTTGATATGATTTTCACATATCAAACACAACAAAATCAACGATCATTTTCACTATCTCCTTTCATCTGTATATTCAATGTTTCAAATAAAATAAAGCTTATATTTACATAATAAGAAGATATTCTAATAATAAAAAAAAATCAATTGTTTGTTTGTTTGTTTGTTATCATTATCATTCGTCAAATAGTAACCGATACATTTTCTCTCTGTGTCGATATCCATACAAACAAACAAAACAAAACAAAACAACAGAAAAATAACATTATCATTCAAATCTGATAAGTTATTGTTGTTGTTGTTTCAGTTTTCAGTTGTTGTTTATCTCAATTGTAAACACAAAAAGAGTTGAATATATATTCAATTGTCATATGATGATCATAGGATTCATCTCTTTTTTTTTGTTTAGATCCAACAACAACAACAACAATAGAAAAAACAAAATCAAAGTGGATCGATTGGAAAAGAAACGGATCAAAAGAACAATGATGATTTTGGAAAATAAAAAAATTTGATGAAATAGAAACCCTGGTTGAATTGAAATAGGTAGAAATACTTTCAACAATGTCCAACGAACAACAATGGACAAAAAAAGCATAGAAAGAAGGTTTTGTTGAAAAAAGTTGAAACTTTTTTTTACAAAAAAAAAAATTCAATTGATTTTCAATCGACATCTCTACACTTTCACGCGATTTATATATGTATTTGCTATTTAGATTTATTCATCATCCGAAGTTTAGTTTATTCAAAAAAAAATAGTGGAAAAAAAATCTTTGTTATATTTTTCAAACAAAACACACAATACACCTTTCAGGTAAATCTGGTTTTCAAATAATGTATCCTGATCTTTTTTTAAAAAAAAACCAGGTAAGCAATTGTGAAATTGACAAATCTCTCTCTCTCTCTCCCCCCTTACCATTTTCAATGATTTTTTCATTCAAATTTGATTTCTTGGATATATCAAAAAAAAGAGAGGGAAAACGACAAGGATTTTTTTGAAACACAAAAGATTTTTCATTTCATTTATTTTACTTTCAGTGAAACAAAAAACAGAAAAAAATATATCGAGGGTCTGAGATGATTGAATCAAACGAAAAAATTGAGTGAGTTGAAGTTGAATTGGATCATGAAACAAGGAAAACAATACCGAAATGTTGTCAAGTTTGATACCCTCGATTCGGGATATATTCGAGGGAAAAAAAAGCAATGATGATGATGATGAAAAGGAGAAAAAATTTTCCATTCAAAAAATGTTTCGGATAACAACAACAATAACTGTGGCCTGATTTGTTTTGTTTGTGATTGCATGATTGTTTTGTTTCGTTTGTTTATTGATTGTGAACATAAAGCATTTGGAAAAAAAGGATGATAATGGTCACCCTATTGTGTGTGTTGTTCAATGAAAAGCCAAACAAAACAAAAAAAAACGATACAATCGATTCTAAATTCGATAGTAGTTATGTGTATGAGTGAATGAATGGTAAAAAACGACCATAACAAAAGATTCAATTGATAGTAACGAGAAAAACTGATTACAATGGAAATAATAATCAAACACATACACAATGGTTTTTTTTACAAACTAAATGTACTAATTGTAAAAAAAAGAAGAAAAAAAAATTATAACAAAAACGCTGAATATTTTATCAATCGTTGAAATGAATCGAAAAATTCAAATGAAAAAACGACAACAGCAACAAAATCATAGAATCGAGAATCATTATTGAATATTTTTGTTGTTCAATCATGAATCAAACATGATAATGATGATGATGAGTGCAATGGTGAGAGTGAAAAACATCTTTTTAACATTTTTGTAAAAGTAAAATTTGGTTTCCGAATGTTTTTTCATCATTATCATTATACGATTGACAATGAGAAGAAGAGAGAGAAAAAAACTTTTCTTTTGTAATATTAGAATGATGCTAAACATAGCAACAACAATAACAACAACAGGAACAACGAAAATCGTTTGACAAAGAAGAAAATAATAATAAGCCAAGTAGCTGCAGAATAATAATAATTTGATTTAGCAAAAAAATTAATTTTGTTGAAAAAAATGAATGAATGAATGAATGTTTACATAAGAATGATGACAATGATAAAGTTTTTTAATAAGTAAAAAAAAACACTTGAATGAATGATGAAAAATTTCAATGGAATTTTGAATCAAAAAAAAACACGTGTTTTTTTCCTCTGTTTATTGAATTAATTAATTATTCATTAAGTAATCCAATTAAATTATCGGGTGATTTTTTTTCAAACAGCATCGATCACCAGCGAAGAATGATGATTGACAAACCAGAAAAACCAGGGAGAGAAAAAAAAAATACATAATGTATTTATTTGGGTGTGATAATCCTCAATTCAATTCAATTATTTTCTTTCTCTCGCCCACCACAATGGTAATTTTCAACCAAAAACGTTTCGATTTGAAATGTAATGAAAAAAATCATTCAACCGAAATTGAGTGAGATCGACTTGTCAAGATTGTTTTTTAATCGCTTTTCATTCACTTTATAATCGAATCTCTAGTATTAAAAACATCCATATTAACATAAACATTAAACATTCATTGAATATGAATTTCATCATTTTTGCTGGATTCAATATTGAAAAAATGTTGTTGTTGTTGCGGTCGGTTTTTCCATATCATAGAATTTTGAACGTGGTTTGTTGATGATTTGAGAATTCAGTGAATCACAATTCAATCAGGAAAAAAATGAATTTTGATTCATTTTTTTATGGAAATTTTTCCTTCAAAATCCAATGATGATTGACAATGTCAACGTGTCAATGATGATGATTACCATATGAAACGATATTTTCTTCTTCAGTTAATCGTTTTTTAAAAAAGTGTAATTAATGTTCAGGATTCTTTCATTCATTCATCGAATGAATGAACAATTTTCTTCCTTTTTTCTGTTTGTTTAATGAATTTTTTGTTTCATTTGTTTTTTGTTGTTGTTGTTGTTCAGTTGGTTTGCACATCTGAAAAAGAAAGAAAATGATGACAAAAGAGTCATTGAAATGGATCATTTCACAAATTATGTCAGTTTTTTTTGTTGTTGATTATAATTTAGAGAGGCAAAAAACTGTTACTTTGTAATCGTTGACAACACAATGTTTGGATTGGACATAATTCTTCTTTCTTTTGTCACTTTTGAATTGAATTGATGTCCATGTTTGCATTCGATTTCCGTTAATCTATCATTTGATCAATGAAAAGAATAACAAAAAAAAGAATTTCAAAACAAATTCATTTAAAAAAAACATTGACAGTGAATAAACTGACCAGATACGAATATAAATAGCGGAAAATGAGAAAAGAACCGATGAAATGAAACATTTAGAAAAGAAGAAAACTGTCATTGCGTCGAAATAGTGGAAAAGTAGTTTATCATTTGACATATGGATCATTTTCAAATGGTAGAATATTCTTCTTTTCATTCATTCTATGAAAATCCATTTCTTTTTTTTCTTCCAATTCAAACAAACAGACAACAGGACAAAAGACAAGTTTGAATTTCTAAATTGATGAACAAACGAAAAAATTGAATTCAATCATTGAATATAAAGAAGAATGATAAAGATGATGAGGAAATGAGTGAAAAAAAAGAAGAAAGATAAAAACTTCTTTGAAAGTCTTTTTTCTTTTCTTTTTTTTTGTCGTTTCAAAAACGAAAACATTTTATAATAACAAATATTCAAAAAAAACACTATTTGACGCCCATCTAAATTTGCCCAATTATACAATGCCGATCTGACGAACAATGAAATGAAATGAATGAATGAAATGAATGAAAAATGGGTGAACAATGAAAAATAAAAAAAAATTAAGTTGACAACAACAAACGAATATTATTACCAGAATTTTTTTCAAAAAAAAGGAATATTTTCGTACAAAATTTTCTTCTTTTTCTCCCAGAATCCATTGTATTTTTCTATTCATCAATCCATTCGCATTTTTTTGATGTGTGTCAACATTCGAATTCACAGAAAAAACATTCGATTCTATTTCCACTCACGAATGCACTCGCTCGCTCGCTAGCTCGCACAATACTTGATTCTAAATCATTCTATTTCTACACTATTTCCATTATATTTACAATTCGATTCTTTTTTTTTGTTGTTGTTATAAAGAATTTCAGTATTTTGAATTCAACTTTTTTTTTAATTTACTTTCTCTCTATCTACATACAGAGAGAAAGAGACAAATTGAATACAGTGTTTTGAATGAAAAAGAAAGAATTTATTATTCTATTGGTCGTATCAACAACAAACAAACACATTGTCATCATCATCATCATTGTCACCATTGGTGGTTATTGTATTCGATTCTTAACAAAAACAGACACTCATCGATAATAACAACATGGATTGACAATAACAACAACTACAACAACAAAAAAATTTGGCTATATCCAAAAATAACATCAAGAATGATGAATGCCACCATATTCTACATTTAATTTTTTTTGGTTTGTTATTGTTGTTGCCTGATTCAAAATACTTTAAAATATTCTTTTTCCCTTTCTCTATCTAGTTCCATTGTCATTCATTTGAATATGGCGCCATTCGTTTATCATTGTTGAATACGATGTTTATATTGTTGAAGAAAAAGAAGAAAAAACTGTTTGTTCATTGTTATCTATTACTATTATCACTATTATTATTATTATTATCATTATCAACAATGAATCAAGCTATATTTATAATAAAAGAAGAAAGGATAAATTCACAATTCGTAACAACAATAATGACAATAACAACAACAGAAAAGATTTTTTTAGAAGAAGAAGAAGAATATTCCATTTGATGACAATACAATACAAGATATGTGTGTTTGTTTGTGAGTAGGTGTATTTTCTGTGTATTTTGTGTTTGTGTGTGTGTAAAAACACCTATCGTTGCCAGTGATAAATTTCAAAAAATTTCAATTGTTCAATCATCTCAACAATAATAACACTTTTTTTTCTTGCTTCTTTTTTTCCCTTATTCATACAAACACACATTTACGTATGATATGATATGAAAACATCTTTGTATTTGGCAACAACAACAACAAAAAGAAAATCCTTTTGTTGTTGTTGTTGATCGTCTATCTATCATTATCTTTTTGCTGGGAAAAAAAATTTGTTATTTTTTTCAAATTCACCCAAAAAATTGTTGTTGTTATCAAATAAACAACAACAACAACAAATAACAGGTTGATAGTGATGATATGGTCCTGTCATCGATATCATCGGAATTTGATAACATTGCCCATTCTTGGTGATCTATACCGATATTATCATTATTAGCAAGTATTGTTATGTTTGAGTGTGTGTGTGTGTGGGAGCTTTTTCTATTGTCAAAAATTTTGAAAAAAAGTGTGGAAAAAAAATTAAATTAAATTTTGTTTGTTTGTCGAACGAAACAAACAAAAATTCCATATTGGGAATGTTTCGGTGGTTTTTCTCACTCATTTTACCCCAAAAAAAATATTGTTGATTTTTCCAAAATCAATTTTTTTGACCACAATTTGGAAAGAATTTTGTGGCAAAAAAATATGATTATTATTATTTTCGAAGTTCATCACCACTTGAAAAAAACGACCAACCGATAACTATCAATTGAAAATCAAATCAAAACCTGAATTGAAAACAATCTGATTTGATAAAAGAGAGAAGCCATAGAATAACAATAATCAACAACAAAAACATACTTGTGATGTACCGTTATATTATTATTATATAATGTGTGTGTGTTGATGCTTGTTTGTATGTGGTTCGAAGATACCGATATCGATTCAATTGTGTTAATGTTTTGTGTGTAAATCGACCATATTGTAATAATAAATGAATGAGGGGAAAAGAAAAGGAAATAAAATTTTGGATCCAAAAAAAATGATAAAAGTGGAGGGTGATTGAATGAATAAGGAGAGAGAGACTGAGGTTCATTAAATTTTTTTTTTCGGTCTCAATGATCAAATTTGATGTGCGAAATATTCATTGTGTGAATGAATGAATGAATGAATGAATACAATGGCCAAAAACCATTCAATTTTATCAAACAACAACAACAACAACAACAGAAAAAAAACGATCATTTCATTTGTATCACATAGGGTCCTATCTATATAAAAAGTATGTGTGTGTGTATTTTGGTTGATTATTTTAGTTTGCTTGCTTTGTTGTTGTTGTTGTTATTGAACAAAAACCATCATCTCAATGATGATGATGATCATCAAGAGCCATCAACAATGAAGAGAAAAAAACCTATTTGAAATACAGAAAGGATAAAAACATGTCTATTGTGTATGTATGTGTATAGTTTGAAAAGAGTAAATTTGTGAAAAGCAAATTGTCTTCATTCATTCATTCATTATATTCACAATAAAGCTTTTTTTTCCATCATCATCATCATCATTTGATTCAATCTGATCATGTTTTTCATTATTATTGTTGTTGTTGTTGTTGTTCTATACACAATAGACAATAGGAAACAAAACAAAACAAAAAATGAATGAATGAATAAAAATTAAACAATGAATGAATGAATGATTCCTAACAACATTCTCGAAATGAGAAAAAAAAACAAAACAAAGCGATATTGTGAGGGGGAAAAACGATTGTATAACGAGCTATATTGAGAGAGAATGAGAGAAATATAGAACAATATGACAATTGTCAACGATAAAAAAATATGAATGAAATGAAATTGAATGGAATGGAATGAATACACAATTGTGAAACAATAATAATAATAACAGAAGAAGAAACAATCGAATGAATGAATGAAAATGAAACAACAAATAGAGAATAAGAATAAGGAATTTTGTTTTTCTTGCAGAAAAAACAACAACAACAACAAAAAGAAATAAGAATTCAAAAAGAATAATGGTAGTGATAATAAACTAGTGATCATTATATTGGCTATTAAATTGAAGAATTTTCTTTAGATAAATGAAATTGAAAGAATTGATCCAAAAAAAGAATGATAAATGAATGAATGAATGAATGGCTGTGTTTCCATTCATTTAAAACATTGAAACATTAGATCATCATTTGATATCGTTTTTTTATATGTGATTTGATCGATGTTTTGTCATATCAATCTGTTGTTTGTTTGTTTGTTTCTTTTGTTTTCAAATAGGAAAAAAGCCATAGAAAAAAAACAAAACAATATGATTATTGAATCTCTTTTGGCTGATCATATTTTCATTTTTTTTGCTGTTTTGTCATTGTTATATTGAATGTTTTCTCTTCATTCATAGTATTTTGACTATATTAATTTCATCAACATTAACAAAACATAATGAAAAACATAAATAGGAAATAGACAATGTATTTTGTTTTCTGTGTCTCAAATAGGAAATGATAATGATAATGGCGCCATTCAAAGAACAGAAAAAAATTTGGAAATCAAAAACAATGGACAAAAAAAGTGAATGAAAATCATTTAACATTATCTCTCTTTGTTTTTCTCTCTCTCTCTATATAATACAGGGAAAAAAACAAAAGAAAGACAATGCGCGAAAAGAAAAGAAAAAAAAGGATGGAACAAAATCTCTATACACACACACATCATATATATTGATGATGATGATGATTGAAAAATGTGGGCTTTTTTCGGTAATAGCTGCCCACATTTTTGTTATAATAAAAACATTCGGAATGAATGAATGAAAGAACACATCTCTATTGTTTTTTCTTCTTTCAATTTAGTGTTTTATTGTTTTAACACTTTACAACAACGAAAAGAAGGGTTTTTCCCCTTTTTTCGTATATAGGAATCTTGAGAAAAAAACCCAAATATTTCCGATTCATTTAGTGAAAATCATTTTGAAAATTTGAAAAAAACCTCGATTTCCTAACTGAATTTACCGAAAAAATAACCTGAATTTATGAGACCAACAACCACCCCCTACACACACACACACACACAGCCAATTTAATGGGAGAGAGAAATTTTCTTTGATCAAAAATTTACCTGTGGTGTTTCCACTTGCAGCAGAACAACAACAGCAACAATCAAAATCAAATGGAAATTTTTTTTTCTTTGACATTTTCATTCTTTTCAAAAAAGAAAAAAGAAAAATTCAGGTGTTATTTTTCAATAAATATTTATTTCTATGTATGTGTGACAACTTTAACACTGACCTTACCTGGTTATTTAGATCTAAATCTCTCTATGTGTGTGTGTAACACGTGTGCAATTGATTTATCTATTTTATCATCGTAACTTTTCTTTTTTTTTGTTTGGTTTATTGTTCGGATAAAAAACAGTAAAGTAAGTGAATGTGGTAACAAAAGAATCTTAACCTTTGAACAAAACAACAAAAAATGAAATGAAATGAGAAAATAGTCTTCACACAGCGAGCAAAGAACAATGGGAAAAATTGTCAAAAAAGAAAAGAAATAATAACAAGCCGACAACACCAAGAGCGAAAAAATATATTGAGTGAAAGAGAGTTTTTTTTAACATGTAAATTGCAATTGGATGGAACCTATTGTGTTAATTTTTTTTTATTTATTTCAAACATTGTATACATTAGGTCAATTTACCCAGGTAAAATCAATACAACAACAAGAATTTTCGTTTTTTTTTCTTCCAAATGGGAACAAAACAAAACAAAACAAAACAAAAATACAGGCAGCAATTGATTGAACTAAATAATTGAATGATGATAATATTGTTGTTGTTGGTGGTGGTGGTGGTGGTGGTCTCTTTTTTTTCTTGAGTATTTGTGGGGCTAAAAAAATCAATTCAAAGTGTGTAAAATTTGGTGTTTTTTGGGACCCTATTAGGCCAACAAAAAAATACTACATACAAACAAACAAACAACCGAAATAAAATTGGCATAAATAAATGTAGTGTGACCAATTTTAGCCAATTCTTTTTTATTCACAAAATGGATCGATCGATCGATTTGAAAATCAATTGATTCGATGACAATGAGAACATAAAGAGAGAGAGAGAGAGAGAGAGAGAGAGAGAGAGAGAGAGAGAGAGAGAGAGAGAGAGAGAGAGAGAGAGAGAGAAAATCGATTTTTTCACAAAAGAATGGAAAGCGGTTTTTTTTGGACAAAAATTTTTTTGTTGAAAAATTCATTCATTCAAAAAAAACGTTTTTAATATTCAAAATTATTGTCCATTCTTTACAAAAACCAAACAAGAAGAACAATAACGAAACAATAACCAAAAAACAATTACAACATCGAATAAGAGAAGAAAATATATGCTTATTGTGCTTGTTGATATTGGATTGATTCTTGAACCAAAAATTTGCTGAAGATTGAATCTATTCATTTTCCCGTTAAAAGATACAATTCATTTTAAAATGGACAATGGACATTAGCCCTTTCTTAACCGATTTTTCAATGTGTTGAACAAAGTTCCGAAAACGTTATTTGAATTGAATTTTTTTTGAATGAAAAGAAATTTTCTTTGTTTAGTTTTGATATTCGGGTTATTTTTGAAAGTATTAAAAAATGCACCTGAAAATGAATTTTAAAATTGTTGTTGTTGTTCAAAGGATTTTACAAGCATAAGTTTCATAAGCAAAAAATTTTATTTAAAACATTCTTTAGATTTAGGGGAAAAGTAGAATTGAATTGAAAAAAAAACCAAAAACGATGTTGTTTTTTCGGTTAGCAGTAGTGGATGGATGGTGTTAATTTTACACACAGGTGTCCTTTTTTTCATGCCATTTTATTATGCCAACGTTATTCTAGCCTGGTTGGTCGACAATTTATCCATATCCATTGATGAAAATTTCCCAGATAATTCCGCTTCAAATTTATTGTATCTAGAAAGAAAGAAAAAGAAACAGAAAAATTTTAAAAAAAGTGAAAATTTTTACAAAAAAAAACCAAATAACCACATGCTACACGTGCATAAATCTCTCCCATAAGCAACTCTCAAATTTGATAATAAATCTTCTGTTGAAAACTAAAAAACTAAAATTTTTTAGATTTTCAATTTTCAAGTGTAAATATTTGCCCAGAACAATGAAAGTCAGTAATAATAATTAATCAATGATGATGATGATGCAACCAGAAAGAAGATTTACCGGAAAAAAATGTACTTCTTTTTCTTTTTTTTTCTATGGAAAAAACTAACCACTAACCAAAAAAAAATAACAAAAGAACATTATCCAACATTAGATCATTATTTCACTTGACAAAATAAAGAAAATGATAAACGAAATGATAAATATAAGATAATCAATGTAAACAAATTACGATCATAATGATGATCTTTTTCTTTTTCTTTTTTGGTGAGAAAATCAAATAATCTAACCTACACACAATACATCATCATTACTGGTAAAAGCCAATCATCATTTTCTATTATCTTTCTTTGTCAATCCAGGAGAGAGAGAGAGAGAGAGAGACAAACAAAAAAAAACAGATAAATAAACAAAACAACAAAATAAGAAAAATTCCGTTGTAAAAAATAAATTGCATCAAAAGATGAAATTTTTATTTTCTTTTTTACAAAGAAACAAAACAAAATTGATTTTCATCAAATCAATCGTTGATTCCTATATGGAAAAAAAATTGACTTGCTAATTTTCAAATGGAATCAACAGGATAAGGAAATGTAATTTTGTTTAAATTCTTTCAAATAATAATCCAAAAAGAATATTCTTCTTTTCTCCCTTTTTTTATACATTCTAGCTATTTTTCAACAACCGAAAGAAAAGAAGAAAGAAAACATACTGAACAAAAACCACAATATAATGATGATGATAAAATTGTACAGTAAAAACATACATACTGGATATACAAATGAACATTGTGTAAAAAAAGAAAGAAAGAATTTTCTCCTATCACACACACACACAGTGACTATTGTATATTTTGTTAATAATAATAGAAAAGAAAATCCCAAAGAATAGAATCAAAAAATTTTCAATTTAACATTCAAAATAGATGAAAAGAAAACGAAAAAAAAATAGTTTTATGCTTCACTTAGCACTTAATATGATGCTTGATACAGCGAACATACATCACAACAACAACAACAAAATGATGCGGCCATTCAAAATAATGTAATCAAATGCTTGTGTGATGCGAAAGAAGAAGAAAAAATTTTGATTATAATGAACAAATTCAGTAGATTCAATATGTGAATCGAATCATGAAAATCATAACCAATTTCTGTCGTTATCGGTTGGTTACAATTCAAAAAATAACAATTATGGAATCAGAGATTTTTTAAATTAAAAAAACAAACGAAAATTCTCACACTTTCTTTACATATAATAATCTGATATGATGAAGATTTTCTCCCCTGTTTTTTTCTTGGTTATGAAAAAATTCATCATCCAAAAATTAATAACAACCATATCTCTCACTCTTGTTGTTGTTGCGTGTGTTGTGTGTGAAAAATGATTTGTTTGATCAAAAATAATCATCACCACTAAATAATGATTGATATTTGATCAACCAGTAGCATTATTGAAAAAAAATTGACTAGACAAAAGCCAAAATGAATGGAAAAGAATGTCAATTTTTTTTTGTATGAGAAAAAAAAATTGGATATTAGATCCTAACCAAAAAAAAAAAAAACTATCATCATCGTAAAATGCTTTGTGGGAATAAACAACAAAACAAATATACAAAATATGATTTAAAAAACAAGACAAGACAAAGATAAATAAAAATAACTAACATTCGTATAAATCTTGTCCTTTCCTGTTCACTAAGAGATGGTCGTGTTATATTCATTGCATGTTGAATATTTGCCCATTCGATTTGAACTTTATTATTATTATTTTGTTGTGATTGTTGTTGTTGATGATGGATACTATTTTGCTTTAAATCATCAATAGCCTGTTTGGTTGCATCAAGAAATGCATTATATAATAACGCTTGTATATCGGCACCAGTAAAATTTTCAGTTGACTTCACAATTTGATTGAATAATATCATATCAAAATTGATCGATAATTTTTGTCCAAGAACCATGAAAATTTCTTTTCTTTCATTTTCATCTGGTAGTTGACAATATACAATCTGATCAAAACGTCCTGGTCGTAATAATGATAAATCTATTAGATCTGGTCGGCTTGTTGCGGCTATAATAAAGATATTTTGTTTTCGTTCTTCAAGACCATCCATAAGTGTTAATATTTGATTGACAACACGATCAGTTACACCAGTACTATCATGACCACGACGTGGTGCTAATGAATCAAATTCATCAAAAAATAATATACATGGTGAAGAATTTTCTGCTTGACGAAATATTCTTCGTACTGATTGTTCACTGTTGCCAATATATTTTGATAATAATTCTGGTCCTTTAACACTTAAAAAATTTATATTTGCTTCATTTGCAATTGCTTCAATGATGGCCGTTTTTCCACAACCAGGCATACCATAGATTAGTAAAGAATTTGGTAATTTTAAAGGCAAATATCTATGTAAATTTGGATGACGTATTTGTAATAGAATAAGATCGGACAATATTTCTTTTACATTCGACATACCGCCCACATCTTTGAGCATACGTTTTGTATTCAATTTTAAATCATTCTTTTTGATCAAATGAAAATTCAATTTAGTAAAAGCTTGCTGAACATGTTCATCATCAATATTAACTTGGATTTTTGTATTATCTTTTTTTCGTAGACTATCAACTAAAGCACAATGAATTGACATATCTACTAAACTGTCAAGCTGTTGAACCGTAAAGTTTTTGGTCATTTTTGATAATAATTTCATATCAACATTCAATGATGTTTTCATTGTTGTTGTTGTTGTTGTTGTTGTTGAACATCCTTTCGATGATAAAGTATCATATTTCTTACGAAATATATCATTCAATATTTGAATTCTTTGTCTACCATTTAGTTGATGTATATCGATTACTTGATCAAATACATTAAATTGTTTTATCACTTTGTTCAAACATAAATATGATTCAGCCGTAGCAATAATAGTGATACGAGAAAATTTTGATAATGATTTAAATTTCCGTAATGAATCGATTAGTTGACAAAATATATGTGATACACGTTCACAATAAAAACTTTCCGGTGTTGATGATTTTGTATGTGAATTATCACCAGAATTATTATCAAACGTTTCTTTTACATTTTTTGTTTCATCATCACCAGTTTCATAAACAATTTGATGTAAATCTTCAAAAATAATAATCGAAGGTTGATGATGGACAGCTTCCGTGAATAATTTTGACCATGATTTCTGTATTGATTCAATTCTTTTACCTTTTACATTCGAACATCGAACTATTGTATTCCAAATGTAATGATTATTAAAACAATCATATAGAATTCTTTCGATTAACGTTGTTTTTCCCGAACCTTTTGATCCGGCAACAAGCATTGCTGTGAATAAATTTGTATCAAAAGATTTTGAATTTAGATTCAATGATTGATCTATGAATCGAATACATTCTTTTATGGTTTCATCACGTCCAGCAAACGCTTTAGCACCGATATTTTTATAATTTTCAATCATATCATTAATGGTTTGACGTTTTTTCGATAATTTATTCATATGTGATAACATTGAAGAATTTATACTGGTTACTTGTTGCACAATGATTTCAGTCGATTGATCAATTAAAAAACATGAGGAAAGAAATTTGAAAATTTCTACATCAAAATCAGGTACCGGTAATTGTTGTTGATGTTTGATTAGGAAATATTTTTCATCATTAATGAATCCATTGCATATAACCATTATATTGTTATTCTTTGATTTTTGTATCATTTTTATCAGTTCATTTTCACCATTAAAATATTGCGGTAATAATGGAACGGCAAATATTTTTCGAGCTATCGGAATTTTCAAATATTCAATATTATTTTTCTTCTCTAGATCAGCATTCTGAACATTCAAATCAGGATGATCCAAAATAATATATGATAAAAATGGTAATGAATATTGAACAATAAATGATTGACTTAACATGATTGAATCTTCGGGACAATCATCATTCGCTTTGGCTAAGATGTTTAACTCGTTTACGTAATCATATATCTTGAGATATTTATCAATAAATGTTGTACAAAATTTTTCATTTGTTGACATTGATGTTGTATCATAACTAATTGGATCAATATCTGAAGCTTTGTGCAAAGGATGATCAAATTTTTTCAATCGTATCAAACATTGTTTTTCATTGCAATCGGATTGATTTAAATATTCAAAATGTTTTGGTGATATGAATGCAATAGAAACGTTAAATGGATCAATATTTTTGGCCAAAATAACACGTAAAAATAGACTTTTGCCTTGATAGATATGAAATGATACATGTTTCATTTGATCAACATTCTTATCGAAACAATCATTATGTGAAGTATGAGCAATAGGAAAAATATTATCTTTACTTGGTACTAAAGATTTGAATAAACCAAAAACTGATTTTAAAGTAGCAGAATTTGATGATGATGGTATAACAGGTGCTATAATATCATTTGTTGATTCATTTTCGAATTTTGTTTCATTCATTGGAACAATAACAATTTTAGTGTTTTGTGTTATTATCAATCCAGTTTTATTTGTCGGTTCAACACGAAAAATTTTAACAAAAATAGGAACATTTGGTGAACTTGAAAGCCATATTGGTACTATATTGAATTCATCATTTTTCAAAAATGCAATAGTCAATATTCTTATCTGATTTAGTAATTTATATTCAATTTCTTCTGAATTAATTGTAATAATTTGATGATCATCATCCGATAATGGTTTTAAATAACAAGAAATACATGTTGATATTCGACTTAGATCATCGATCATTTGTACCAATATCAATTCATTATCAATGATATTAGATTTTGTTGCAAAATTTCTATCCAAAAATATTGAATCTTCAGTACAATTTTTGCTACCATTCCAGGTAACATAAATGAATTTATCCGGTTTAATATCGTCCAAAAAGATAAGTTTAATTATGATTAAACCCTAAAGCAAAAAGAATGTCGAATGTGTCCAATTAAAATGACATCAATCTCCAAAATCAATCCAAACTTACATATGAATTTGGACGGAAATTTTGTTTTACCCATTTTGCCGGTAAAGTTACGAAACAATTTTTCGTATCTTTCAATTCAATTCGACCATGAAAGAAAGACATAATGGAAATCAAATTGCAAAAAAATTATTAAAAAACAAAATCCAAAAAAGAATATGGAATTCTCAACAACAATTGATACTTTGAAAGTATCAATTGAAACTCATGAAGAACTTGTAGCATATGAAAAAAAATAAATCATTCGATAATTGTTTTTGTAAATATAATTTAAATTTTAAATAAATAAAAAAAAATATTTTCAAATTTCAAACAGGAATCTGTTCATCATTTTCATAAGAGGAAATTTGTGATTCGAAAAAAAATATCAATTTAAAAACAAGGCACACATGACAAAAGGAAATCACAATTTGATTGCTTTGTTTGCATTAAATACATCGATGAATGTTTTTTGTTTAAATATCAATGAAATGTATAAAAAAATGGATTGTATAAAAATGAATCTTGTAAAAACAGTCTCTCTCTCTCTCTCTTGTGTCGATCATGATTGAAAAATGAATAAATTTTTTGTAGATGCAACAGCGATCAGATTTTTATTCGGATTCCATGCCGTATGATAAATACGTCGATTTAGATCAATATTGTCGACAATTATTTCATCTTTTTTTGTTTTTCTTCGAAAACTATCCGTAGGTTGTGCTACTTTTTGTGGACGAAGATGTTTTTGTTTAACAATATCTTTATTAATTTCATATAATGATTCTTGTTCAGTTTTACGATCGATTATTTTGAAAAAATTATATGAACCAGTCATTATATAACTGAAAAAAATGGAGAAAAAATTAAAGTTTTTTCTTTTAAAAAAATCAACTTAGAAAAACATACTCATCGTTTCCGCTTAATGAGAATTCAAATTTATCGAATATATATTCATTTTCATAAAGTGTACCTAATCGTCCACGTAAATATTCATGAACTTCATATGTTTCAATTGGATTTCTTTCCATATTCAAATCCCATACATTTACGGTCATATAATCACGTGTAATCATATAACGACCACTATTTGTAAATTTTAGATCCGATATTACAGATATAAGTTCATGAAAAAAATTTGAATTATCCGAACTTTTAACAGTATCTCGAAAAACTGATAGAAAAAAATGGAAAAAATTAGTTAAAATTTTCAAAAACAAAAAACAGGTAATATTTTTTTTTACTTTTTGAATAATGATCACATAATGCAGCTTCTCTCATGTCACATAATTTAATTGAACCTTTACTTGTTGAATATGCAAATATGTTACAATGTTGTGGATGAAATTCGGCCGCACTAATCACTTCGGATAGATCAGCCATATTAGAAGGTTTTATATCGACAATTACTATTTGAAAGGTGAACAAAAATCATTTTTTTTAGTTTAGTTTTTTAGTTTTCGACAAAAATATAACAACCACATTACCAAAACTTTCATTCGTAATATCTAGATTCCAAAGATTTATTCGCAATTCATCTGCCGATATAAATGTTTCTTGATCACTATTAATTGAAACTGAATTGATATGAAATGAATGTGCATTGGAAAATATACGACGAAGATTTGATCGAATAGTTGGTTCGGTGGACATCATTTTTGGAATCCTTAATTCATTTTGATCCAATAGATCATATTCACTTGTACCATTCGAATCACAACCAATATAATTTCGATTAATATTCGGTAAACTATCATCAATACGTTTATCTTTTTCGGATAATTTCCATAATTTTATTGTTTTATCATTTGTTGTCAACATAAAATGATTTGCAGCTGTTTTTGATTCATCTAACCAACAGATTTTATTAATTTTTTCTTCAATCTCAATACTTTTCAGATAATCAAATTCAGCTTCATGACTTTGAAATGTACTATAAAGATCGTATTCGGTTGTTTTTTTTCTTTCATTTTCCTGAAATATAACTATTCTTCCACCTTTATCACCACATGCTAATAATTGTCCAGTGGAATTGAATTCCACACATGATATTAAATCAGCTGTAAAAAAAACAAAACAATTTTTTTAAATCAGAAGAAAACAAATAAACAAACAAACAAACAAACTTACCATCACTAAATTCATCTTCCAATGTTCCTTTTACCTGAACAAATGACCAATTTAATGAATCGGATAAATTATTATTATTATTTCCTAGAAATGTTGTTGTTAAAAAGTAAAAATTACAAACAAATTACAAACAAAAATTATAAACATTTGACACTTACGAATTCCTGATAAAATTGAATGTCTAGACATAATAATAATAACAACAACGAGGAATGGATGGATGGATTCGAATGTTGAAAAAAGATTCGAAATCGATGATTGAAAATTGACAAAAAATTTGTTTTTTGTTTGATGTCAATGATGAATGAAAAACAAAAACAACAAAACAACAACAACAAAAAAACCAACACCACCAAACACACATATAGTTGATTAAATCAAAAATTAATTTAATTATGATTATAATTTCGTTGGAAAACAGTTATTTTGTAATAATAATAAAAATCATTTTTGGTCCATATAGACACACACATGTGTGTCTGTGTGTGTGCGGTAAAATGAGAGGTGAGTAATAAAAAAAAACGAAAAGGACAATTGATATGTGTGTGTGTTTTGGGTAAAATTTCTAATAATTTACTAAAGTCAACTTTTTAAAGTTTTATTATCATTGAATGAATGTATCAAAAAAAAAAAATTGATGATTATTTTTGAAAAAAGTTGATGAGAAATGTTCAAAAAGAAATTGAATTTTTTTCAATTTGTTTCTAGTTTTGTTTCAGTTCGAAACGTTCATCATCATCATTGATTTTTTTTTCTCTAAATAAATAAATGGCAGCCAGAAAATATTGTTGATGATTTGATCACAAGATAATTCATTCGTTTGTTTGTGTGATGTGATGTGCGTAAATCGTTTGAAAATCGTTGATTTGATTTGATTTGATTGCAGCAGAAACAATTTGTTAATAAACAAAAATATGTGAAATGGATTTTATACACCGATTAGATAAGAAGCAAATTAATGTTATGAATGAATGAATGTTTGGATAAAATTTTTTTTTCTTCAATTCATTAAAATGATTGATTGAAATCTTTGGGAAAAACACACAAACACACACACACACAGCGGAGATAGGTTGACCCAACCCTTATGATATGACACCCGATTACCACAAGAAATCAAAGAAAAACATCAACAAACAAACAAATGATAATCACAATGGTAGACGAGAAAAAAAACCAGCTAGCGGCTACTCTTCTTTTTTTCAACCCGATTGGATGGGTTATTATCATCAGCAATATTAATTGCTTGCAATGGCTTTGCATGCAAACAACCATTACACAAATGTCATTCAATTTAACCCTTTTTGAATTTTTTAAAAAAATTTTTATTTTAAAAAAATTTAATTGTTGAAAAAAAGAGTGGCTAAAATTTTTTTAAATTATTTCAAATTCTTCATCATCATTATCAACATCAGATGTTTGTTGCGCAAGGTCATTTGGTATGTTTTTGTGTACAAAAGATTGATTAATTAATTTTGATGATGATGATGATGAAGCAATAAATTCTAAATCATTATCATCATCATCATTATTCTGCCATTCACGTGGACGTGTTTGCATTATTTCAAATAATGGTTGTGTTTGTTCATGAAATAATTTTTCCATTGTTAATCTTGTCCAATGATTAAATTCTTCTTCATTTTTACAGAAAAAACATAATGATAATGATGGATCTAATAATGATATTGACATACGATATGGTCGTTCACAATGATAGGAAATATCATCAGTAGATTGTTGAGATAATGATGTTATACATTGATCATTGTTTGATGATATATCCAATAGTAAATCATTTTGTATTTCTTCATTCAATATTTGTTCCAAATATTCACGATCTTGAGCAACTATATTGACATTAGGCTGTGTTGTATGTGGATCAAGATAAATAAGATCATCACCACAACAGCCAATAAAATAAAGGGCATGATTAGGACGGCCACCAAGTATGCCTAATGTTTGTGGAAATGTAAATGTTGTTTTTAAAGCACGAAAATAGACCGGATTGATTTCGGTTAAACCTAATCGAAGAGGAATGAAAAGTATTAATGGCTTCCATTTTGAAGTTATCTCTTGGCACTTTGTTTCATCATCATCATCATCATCATCATTAATTTTACAAGATTTTTCTACATTGAACAAAAAAAAAAAAATTATAAACATTAATTACTTTATGATTCCAATGTTTAACTTACTAATATCATCAAGAAAGACAATATTATCCATTGCAACATAGATGAAGACATCGCTCATTTTATCAAATAATGATAATTTTCTTTACATGAAAAAAAAATTGCTACATTAGTAACTGGATTTAGTAAATACAGAAAAAAATTTACCTCAAAACCTGTGCAATTGTATTTGGTCCAAACCATTGGCCAACATTTTTTCCTTCACAAACACCCATCAATGCAATCTGATGTATCGAATATGATGATGTTTTTTGATCGGTAAACATTTTCAATATATTTTTATAGATAAGATATTTTTTCAATTCCATTTCATTATCATCCTGTAATAATTGTTTAATCGATTCAAGATTCGTATAATTCCAATGCCAATTACGACCCAAATAAAGATTAATGAATGCACGTGCCAATACCATTTGGCCACAACGAAGCATACAACCCCATCCACTATCGGATGTAAAATTTGTATCACCAATTGGCGGGAAATTTCGTCGATATGTCATCCATATATTTGATCGAACATCTGAACGAATTTCGTTTAATTCTAAACCAAAAAACAAAACAAAAATTAATGGATTTTTTTTTTTGTTTTGTAAATAAAAAAATAATCACCATATAAAGAACTATATTTTTTGCCCAATATATAAACAGGATCTTCTGTAGGTGGAAAATCTTTTGGGTTTTCGTCAATTGATTGATCATCATGCTGATGATGATGATTAAAATCTCGATTCAAATACGATACTGTAGTTTTTCAAATAGAGAAACATTAAAAGATGAAAAAAAACAAACAAAAAATCAATTTTACTTTTTGGCGCTAAAGAGTTCAATGTTGAATACAGGTCCATTTTGTTGTACCAGATGATCCAGGAATAAATGAAAAAAAACAAAGATAAATCTTTAACGAAAAACAAAAAAAAATTTTGACTAGTCGTTATTGGTTGTTCATGATTCGAAACACACAAATAATGGCCTGTAAAATTAGAAAATCATTAAAATTATTTTCTTAAATGAATGGATTCATTACAGCAATTTCTTCTTGGTGGAAGGCTAATTGATTTCCAAAATATACAACAGTGAAGACAACAACAACAACAAAATTAAATCGTCATCTCAGGTGTGTTTTGATGATTTGTTTTGATTCAATGTTTTGATTGATAAAAACATTGTGAAACATTTTGTTTGTTGACCGTTCAAAAATGACGTGTTTGAATGATTAAATTTTTTCCAATTTAATTTAATTTCTTCTTCGTTTTTGGCGATCGAAAAAAATTCGATTCGCGAAATTCAATTTAGTATCGTGGATATTAGATTAATAGAATTCAATTTTCGTTCAATTTTTCTCCAAATAAAAGCCAATAGCATTTTAAATAGTTATTATTTTTTGGTATTGATCAAATTATTTATCGTTTTTATATATCCAAATTATCGTTGTTTCATATCGATACCATTTTCATTCCGAGATAATTTTTTTAAAATGATGGGCGAAGAAATTCATCAATCATCTTTCGAAGTAAAAGAACCGGAAAGTGAAAAAATGAAATGTTTCAAAAAAATCGAATACGATGTACCCGATGTTGGTAAGGTAGTCGAAGAGCTAAATGTTGAGCTGACAAAAATC
Organism: Dermatophagoides pteronyssinus; assembly: GCF_027571235.1. Lineage (NCBI taxonomy): Eukaryota > Metazoa > Arthropoda > Arachnida > Sarcoptiformes > Pyroglyphidae > Dermatophagoides > Dermatophagoides pteronyssinus. The sequence continues at coordinate 5,081,422 of NW_027461525.1, forward strand.
ATTAAAGATAAACCAAAAGAAGAGACAGTCGCTTTACATAAAGTATTTATCAATGGTGATTTGGTACGAGAAGTTGATTTTATCAACAATAAAGTTCTTAAATCAGAATCTCGTTTTGAACCATGGAGTTTTCTACACATTGATCAATCAACATTTCAACAAATGCGTGATAATGCCATAGCCTTTCAATCGTGAAAAAAAGTTGAGAAAATTAAATTTTTTATTTCTTACCAGAATTTTATTTTTTATTTCAAATTAAAAATTTGTCATCATTACATTGTCATTTCCTTTAGGTTCGAAATCTTATTTGACATTATTGAATACGGTTGAGTGCAAATAGAGCGATTTTCGTGATCACATGACTGTTATTTTTTCATTATTTTTAAAATAAAATTTCAATTTCTAAATAAATTGTAATTTATTCGATAAAAATGTCCGATCATGTTACCGATGATAATATTGATCAAACGATTGATTTTGATGAATTACAATCACAATCAGATGAAACAACATTCAACGAGAAAAGCAATGAATCAAATCATACCGAAGATGAAGATATTGAAGAACAACAACATTTTTTCGATATTATTAATACTTTTCGTTATTATAAAAGTTTTAATATGAAAAAAGTACAAAAACGAATTGATTTTGTCAACACCATGACGACTGCACATCAAAATCTATTGGAAAATTATTCCAAACATTTAACCGAAGTTCAAACTTCTATTCTACATAATTATGAGATAATTAAAGTGATTATCGGTGATGCAGCTAAAATATTTCGTAATCATCTTTTTCTTAAAGATAACAAAAAAAGTTCTTTAACTTTGAAATCGGAAAAAGATCTCGACATTTCTCGTATTGATTCGATACTAAATCAAATTGTTCGTGAATGGTGTCACGAAGGTATTAATGAACGTGAATCATGTTTTGTTCCGATTTTGAATACCATTGAAAAATATTTTCCTTTGGTTGAAAATCGAAATCAAATAAGGATTTTAGTTCCGGGTGCCGGTCTTGGAAGATTACCATTTGAAATAGCAAAACGTGGATATTCATGTCAAGGAAATGAATTCAGTTTGATGATGTTATTTGTAGCCAATTTTATATTGAACAAAATCGATTCTATCGATGTTTTTACATTTTATCCTTGGGTATCACATTTTTCCAACAATCTTCAATCTAATCATCAAATTTTACCAATCAAATTTCCCGATGTTAATCCAGCTACCATATCGAAAGATGTGGATTTTTCAATGGTTGCGGGTTCGTTTATCGAAATATTTAATCAACAAAAAAATCAATTTGATTGTGTTGTTACTTGTTTCTTTTTGGATACTGCTCAAAATATTGTTGCTTATATTGAAACTATTTGGAATATTCTTAAAACAGGTGGAATATGGATAAATTTTGGTCCATTACTTTATCATTATGCCGATATGACTGATTGTTCAATTGAACCTAGCTATGAAATTGTTAGAGAAATTATTGAATCATTTAATTTTCAATTTTTAGAAGAAAAAACTAATCAAATTTGTTATTATACAAGAAATCCTAATTCAATGGTATCCTATCAATATCATTCGATATTTTTTGTTTGTCGTAAATGAATTATTATTATTTTTTTATTTGATCAAGAATTTATTATCATTTGTTTTTTACAAAATTTATTTGTTAATAAAAATGCATAGAAAGTAATTAAAAAAAACTTATTATTTAATATATTTTTCCATAAATTTTTTATGAAAATCTGATCGCAAAGTATCGTTGATGAATGATTTATCTTTTTCTTTTAAATCATCTTTAGCACAATTTTTAAATACTACATCATCATCCCAACGTCGTTTTACTTTAAAATTTGTTGATTTACCAGCACTTAATAATGGATTTCCCGACAATATATTCTCCATACGTATTTTATTTTCATAGTTTCGTTGTTCTTCTTCACGTTTAGCTTCTTCAGCTGCACGTTCTCGTTTAATACGATTTAATTCGGCTAATAATGCTTGAGTATCATCTTCAGAATCTTCATCTGAATCAGAATCTTCATGAATATCATCATCATCATCATCATCATCTAATTTTTCATCAGCATCTAATTGTGATAAATTATTCGTTGTTCGTTGATGTTCGATACGAGGTTTTTTATTCGATTGTGTTATGGAATGATGGCTAGCAGATGATTGTTTATTAGGAATGTGTCCACGTTTTCCATCCTTTTCTAATTGTGCTAAACGTTCACGTTCTTCAAGTTCTTTACGAAAATCCTTTGTTTTAACATCATCAGATGAATTTTGTCCATGTTGTCTTTTGAATAACATAAAAATGAAAGCAAATTAATTTCATTCGATTGAAAAATGTGATTAGATTTTTACCTGTATTTCAATTTAAGATGAGATGGTAAATCTCTTGATGAATATTGTTTCGATAAAGCACTAAGACTTTTTTCTCCTCGTCCTGTTCCACCTTTGGCAGGGTCAAATGTTGGTCGAGCCGCAGTAGTCATGATTATCAAAATCGAAAATTGAATCAGAAAAAAAAATTTTAACCAAAAAAAAATATGACCAAATGTTGCGAGCAAAACGATCAATCAATAAAAACGTAAATGATTGACCATCCATAAATGACATTTCCACATTTGAATTCAACAAATCACGGGCATCTTATTCAAACAGTAACATTCAAAACAAATATTTTCAAATATTTATTCATTAAAAAAAAACTTTTATTATACAAATATAATATGATACAAAAAGTGAGAATAATTTCGATTTACAAAACTTGGAAAAATTCGATAATTATGATGATCATGATTCAAACTAGTCTTCGTCACTATTTTCGTCACTATATGACGGGACTGAACTTCCCATCGAATGATGCTCGTATCTGGTTGATACTGGAAGTGAAGACTTCCATCTTCATGGATCATTTCGGCAAGATACGACATCGCTTGTGAAAGTTGGTAGGATCCGGTAAAAAAAATCTTCAATTCCCGGATCGTTAACTTCGGGAAATCCATGATGTCGTCGACGGTAGCCCTTTGAAAAATTCTTGATTTTCTATGCCATCCCTCTTCATTGACCAAATCTGCCAATTCATTTTTATTGTTGGTGATAATTGTTTTCATTCGGTCGACGATTTGTTCCAAATCTTCATGATCCGAGTTTAATGATTTTCTTGGTGAAGAATAGTAGATAAACCACCTGGTTACCTTAAAACTTCTTCCAATATTTTTGCATCATTCATGTTGGCTGTGTACGGACCGGCTACATCAATTACAAAGCCATCGGTTGTGCAAATTGTGAATGGTTTGCACAAGGATGTTTTTTCTGACCGGAATACGATTTTCGTTGATAGATGTTGTTGGCACTTTTTTGATGTCTCAAATATGTGCTATTGGGATATTCCCGCACAGGTTCAAATCCTGTTGGCTTTTGTCACGGGAAACAAATAGAAACTTTATTTTTAATACAACGATTTTACAATTTATTCATCAGAGAAAAATAACTGCCGCTTTCCCCGAGTCAAGCACGTTGTTTTCATTCGTAACAAACGTGTTATATTCCATCACTGATGTAGATGGTTGTAAAACAGACAAATCCGGTGTTGGCATGATTATGATCAAAATGTAAATGAAAAAGAAATTAGAAATAAAAGTTATTTTTATAAGAGAAAAAAAAATTATCAAATTTTACGATCAAAATCGAAAAAACGTGAATAATTGGCCGTCCATAAATGACATTTTCAAATTTCGACTTTTGATAAGATTATTCAAGTTTATTCAATAAGATTTAGACAAACTTTTTTTTTTTAAAAAAACATGCAATTAAATAATTTTTTAAAGAAAAAAAATTTTATAAATAAAATCACGCATCAATAGAATTAGATTTGGTTAAACGAATAAAACAATTACGGCATACTGGTTTGGATAATGAAATAGGCTCATGACATGGAATGTTACAACGTTTGTCAATACAACGGATACAGAAAATATGACCACAAGCAAAACAATGTAACCTTGTTGAATAAGGCTCTAATGGTGTTGAACAGGTACAATTTTTAAGATTCTGAAATGATTGCCAATTTAATGATATGATTGAACAATCTTGTATAACTTGATCCATTGGTAATGATAAACAATCTTTTGGTTCATGTTCATCATTGATCAAAACATCTTCATTATTATTATTATTTTCCAATTTTAATGAATTAGGTCTTGGAATAGGACTCTAAAAATAAAAATTTATTGATTTAATCACAATGTACAAGATATGTTTACGATTATATAATTACCTGATTACTAAATGTACGATTATTTTCATTCGTTTCATCATCATCATCAACAATCGAACATTTTTCCATTTCCAATTCGTTACAATTTTTATTTGATAATTGATCTTTAAGATTTTGTTCATGTTGCATTTCTAATCTTTGCATACATTGTTCTACGACTTTTAATGGTCGATCAATTTCATCCAAATCGATTGATCCTAATGGACGAAATTTTGTTTGTCCATTTTCCTTTGGTTTTTGATGTTGTTCTAAATACTATTTTTTTTTTTTTTTTTTTTTTTTGAAAAAAAATTACAGTAAGGAATAAATTTTTTCAAAAATGAATACTTACTTTTTCCAAAAATGTAATATGTTTTCTTAATTGATCAATATGATGATATTTAGCTCTTAAAATATCTTCAAGAAAATCTCTAGGATGAACACCAGTTTCAAATCGATTATATAATCCTCTCCAAAATCTGAAAATTAAAATAATTTTTGTAAAAAACACAAATATGTTTCTTTGAAATAATCTTACTTTATAAATTGTGGTGCAACCGAAACTGTCAACATTGAATCCATCTGTTGATACAATGGGTTAATATATTCCATACGATGTGCATCAAGATAAGCCCAAACGGAAAATGTTCTTTTCGATAATCGAAGTTCATTACGTTCACGTTCACAATTACATAAAAATGTACCAAATTGAACATTGTAAACAAAATCATTTATACTAATTAAAAATCGTTCATTAAATTCAAAAGCACATGGATTTTGTTGCATAATTTGCCAAATAACATCAAGAAATTGTGTAAATACTGGTGCCATTTCACGATTATCACCATTAATATGACCACAACGATCATTAAATTTATGACCAAAAGCAAGCCAATCTTTTTCGATCAATGTTTGAAAACCATCAATAGTACGATAAAATGGATCTAAAATTATTGATGCTATTGAACAAGTCTGTGCAGTACGATCCCATCCATCTGAACAATGAATAACAATACTGATACCATTATGTACAGCATTTGCAATAAACACTGATGTTTCTAATATGGATTTAACATGACGTAACCATCCACTACCTTCAACACCTGTTAAAAATGAATTCATCGATGGTGTTCGAAGTTCGCAGGCTAAAATTCAAGAAAAGAATTTTTTTCAGAGAAAAAAATCAAATAAAACCGATCTTACCGTCAATCAATTTCTGTAAACTTCCTCTCATAACATGTATGTTTTCGATGCCAAAAAAATGAAATTTAATATTTTCATAATAAACTTCATTTTCATATCCTTTTCCTTGTGCTTTGTTGACCATTGCATTGATCTGTTGACCAATGTTTTTAATTAAAAAAAATCATTATACTTTGAAAAAATCTTACTCTTGGTCGTGTATCCACCACATATAGAAGAGGTGATTTTGGATTAGTTCTACGAATATGATCCAATAGTTTTTCATCTTCAATACAACGAGCATTAAAACCGGACAATGGTTGTGCACAGCGACAAATTGAAGCCTAAAATCAAAATATTTATTTTAGTAATAATTTTTCAACAAAAACAAAAAGATAAACACTTACCTTATTGGTGTAAAGATAGGACAAAACTGGTAATCGTGATTTAGAACGAAATTTAGCACTACCACGAATAATATAATCATCAACCGAATTTGGTAAAAATAAACAACGAGGATATGTTTTACATAATTCATAATTTTTATTCAATGTAGAAAGTTTCCAATTATTGTTTGGACAACCCATTCGTTGAAATTCTTGTTCAATGGAAATTTTATTCCAACCATTTTCAATGGTAAAAAATTCATTGGAAGCAGTGTAATGAAAACAATATAATTGTTCGATACGACCTTTATTATTATTCAATCAATTAATGTTGTGAATTAGTGAAAAATTAATTAATTAATTTTTTTAAAAAAATAATTACTTGGTTGAGATAATTGAATCAAAGATTGATAAATATCATGAGCTTCTTTTTCTTTTGGTATCACAAATGTTATACATAAAAAATGTTTACATCTCATCAACAATTGTGAACCGATTGTTGTAATTGGAAGTTTTTCCACTGAAGCAATCAATGAATGTAGAATCCATGTTTCACGTTTTAGGCCTGGATCAACAAAAATCAAATGTGTTGCAGTAAGATAAAGTGTTCCGGTGGATGATGAATTTGATACCGTTGGATATCGATATAAAAATCGAACGTTTTCAACCTTTTGTTTTTTTTGAATAAAATTTTTTTTTAATTTTAAAGAAAATCATTTTAATTACAACAAAAAAAAATTACCTTTGGCGTTCGTATGTATTCCATTCCTCTTTCAATTTAATTATATTATAATAATGATTTTCTTTGTTGATTTTATCCCTCGTACATAAAACATACACAACAAACAAACACCAAACAAACACTAAATAATCGATATCATTTTTTTATTTTATTTATAAATGCCTAATCACTAATATATATTATTGATAGCTATAGAATAAATATGGTCATTGAACGGCAAAAGAAAACCAAATAATGATAAATGATAAAATATTAGTATTCGTGGAACAAAAGCTTTGTCATTTTTTTTTTTGTTTTTTATTTCCATCAATAATTATTATTAAAATGTTTTGTCATACAACACACAACCATTTAGGTTTAAATAGATTCTAAATCAGCTGATTTCAATCAATGAATATCATTTATTTTCGCGAATAAAATTTTTGCAATGCATCAGCACATTCTTCGGATGACCAACTTTGTTGTAGAAAATCACATTCAACTTTGTTGATTTCATGTAACATTAATCGAGTTTCTTCATTTCTTACAATACCTTTTGCATTGAACATTGAATTAGGATAACATGTTTTGACCAATCCTTTTTCACTATATAACCATTCTTCAAGATGATTTTGTAGTTGATCAGATGGAACTATTCTTGATAAAAATCCTAAACGATGAGCTTCTTCGGCAGGCATTCTATAATTAAAATACAATAGTTCCGATGCTTTTGATGGGCCAAATATTTGTGGAAATGTATGCGTTGAACAACCTTCGGGTGATTGTCCTAATGATGAAAAAGGACAGGTAAAAAAGGCTTTTTCCGTAGAGATGACACAATCATATAGGCCCAATGTCGTGAACATAATTCCAAATGCAGGTCCATTGATTGCTCCAATCAGCATTTTAGGAAAATCAATAAAAGCCGAGACAAATCTTTGACAAAGGGCACGTGATTCATCCATTGCTTTTGGTATATCACCGTCAAATTCTTCAATGGCTCGTGGAAAATTATCTGCAATTTATTACAATAATTATAAAAATTCAAATAGTATGCCCTACAAACTTACTTAAATCATTACCACTGGAAAAATATGGCCCATTACCTGTAATGACCGTAAATTTAATACCAGGATCTTCTCCTGATCGTTTCAAAGCATCAATAAGTCCTTGATACATTTCTGGAGTAATAGCATTATATTGTTTTGGACGATTTAATTTAATCCAATAGACTTGATCACGTTCTTCGAATACAAGTTCAGGTTCTTTTTGAATTTTTTGTTTATCAGGATTTTCATTCAATAATTTATTAACAAGTTCGGTATATTGTTTTTTTGCATCATCCTGTGACATTTCACCTAATGCTTTCCAAGCTTGATATTCAGCTTTTTCATCAGCATTAAACATTGATGGTTTATCACTTGTACAAGGTCCAATACTACCTTGTTTACAAAGTGCAATCAAACGTAATTTCATATCATTATCGATTGATGTTAATTTTGAAAAATTAGCAATAGCAGTTTGAAATTCTTTTTCAATAAGATCTTGATTTGATGATGATGATGAAAATTTTCTTATTGAATTATGAATACTTGCATAATTGATTTGTTTAGATTTTATTAAACTTGATAAATATCTACTGTTGGAAATGAAACATTTTTGATTTCGAATCAATGAATATCCCAAACATCTGGTAATAAATCCAAGATTTCGATTCATTATTGCGATTTTTTTCTAAAAAAAAAACTTAGAATTTACAATTTAGAATTGTGAATTGATAAAACTCCAGGTACACGAGTGTTTACAAGTTTGTATCCCAAATGGTTGTTGTGATTTATTTTCGTAACAATGGTTACGTATTCTTTGTAGAGAGCACTTTTTTGTAAAGCAAAAAAAAAAAAAAATTCATCTTTTCCGCAAAATATCGATTGTTGCAAAAAAAAATCGACTCAAATCGAATGTTTTTTTTTGTTAAATATTCGAATGTTCCTTTTTCCCCCATTTTTATCGAAATAATTTTTCAAAATGAATTTTTTTTATTCACCTAACGTAAGTTTATGTCTTTCGTTTTCTTTCTTTTATTCGTTCTTTCGTTCTTTCGTTCTTTCGTTCTTTCGTTTATTCGTTTATTCGTTCAATGTAAATGAATTAAAAGAAATTTGAATTTAAAAAAAATTATCTAAATCGAAAAAAATACATTAGTAATATAGATAGGGATGATGATGATAATGTCCCGATGGTGGTGGTTGTGTTATCATAGTCGATGTTGTCGATGTTGATGGTTGAGAATTTGAATAATGCGATTGATGATGATGATGATGATGATGATGAGTGAAATAATTACAATCTGTATTCTGGACAGCAGCAGCAGAATAATTGGTTTGAATTGTCGATGGAGTATTTGCATGTAAAGAATTTTGATTTAAATCATTTCCATATGAATAATTCCAGCTGCTACTATAGATTGTTGGAACATTTGAAACATGTGAAACATTATTATTATAAACATTCGAATATAATGATGATGAAGAATTTGATGAAACTGGTGGTGGTGGCGGTGGACTCAAAGATGTATTCGTAGAACTCAATGATGGTGGTGGCTGTGCGACAAATGATGAAATTGCTGATGGTTCATGAATGGCACCAAACTTATGAAATATTGTTCCCAAAAAATTATTCGAATATGATGATTCACTTCCTGATGCTGTTGACGATGATGGTAAATATGATGGTTGACTGATTGTTGTCGTGGTTTCAGGTTTTTTCGCTAAATCGAATGTTTGATTTTTTAATAATGATGAATTCGAATGTTGATGTATCGTTGGTGGAGATGTAGATGTAGATGATGATTTTGAATCATTATTTGAATAGGAAAAATCGGCTGTTGATGAATTCATTATACATTTTTGATTTTGTTGTTGTTGTTGTTTTTCATCATTCACCATGAATTCATTTATCGAATTTGTTGATTTTGAATTAATATTACGAAATTTTTCTTCACGACGCCATTTAGCACGACGATTTGAAAACCAAACTTGTATTCGAGATTCAGGTAAATTAATTTTGGTTGCTAATTTTTCTCGTGCAAATATATCCGGATAATGTGTACGTTCAAATTCTTTTTCCAATGAATGTAATTGATATTCACTGAATGCTGTACGATTACGATGAAGTTTTTGTGTTATTTGTGTCGGTGTTGTCATCGGTGGAAATAGTCGTTGATTCGAATGATTATTATCATCATTGTTGGTGGACATATTTTTCAAACTCAAAAAATTTGAATGATAATTTTGTTGTTGTTGTTGAGAATCATTTTGAAATTTATTATTTAAAATTTTTGATTTATTTTTACTTGAAGATTTTGATTTCATCGTTTACGTTGTTGTTGTTGTTGTTGTTGTTGATGATGTTTACAAAAACATTTAAACAAAACGAAAAAAAATGGTCAATTTTTCACCAAAGCCAAGTTGTTTTTGTCTACTTCGACCAATGATAATTTTCAAACGATAAATGTGTGTTCCTCTGTATTTATGTTTATCTAATAAACACGGTAGGGTCGGTTTTTGATCAAAGTAAGTTTTGATGATGATTATGATTAGAATCTCAGAAATATCAGGTTTTTTTAATTTTTGATTATGGATCACCAACCAGCAAAAAAGAAAACAAACAAACAAGACGATGGATGTGTCAACGACAAATTTAACTAACTAACTACCACGATCATCGAAAAAGAAAACATGTTGAATGGTGGCCAAAAGAACAAACAAAATTCACCGAATCATCGTCAATGACCAAAATTCATATAAACAGATTTGTCGGCAAAAAGTTTTGATAAAAAAAAAAAAAAATGATTTTTTTGGCTGATTTTGTATGACAATCTTGTTTATCATCGTTGAATTGTCAGTCGACAAACAAACTTTTTCAAATGAATTAAAAGAAAAACAAAAGATTTCGCACACCGAAAAAAAAATGATGGACGACTAAAATATTCATTTTAATAAACTGACCAATCCACCAAATCTGTTTGTTTTTTTTAATATCCATCCTTCATTTTAACTAATATTTTTCTTATTTAGCTCCACCATTTGGGATGTTCTCACTCTCAGTGTTGTCTGTGTGTGTTTTGTTCTTCGTTTGAAATTACAACAACAACAACAACATTTAATAAAGATGATCATCTTGAAGAAGGAAAAAACTTGATTCTTCTTTTACCTTTTTTTGAATGAATGTTTCCTTCTTTTCTCTTCATATAATCCTTGCCTTTTTGTTGTTGTTGTTGTTGTTGTTGTTTGAATCAAATTATCAAACACTATAAAGGGAAAAAAGAAGATTTTTTTGTTTTGTGAAAATTCATTTTTTTTTTCTTTTTGATTTTTTGTTTTTTAAAATTTCTAATTTTCCAATTTGAAATAGGTTAATCCGATTGATTTTTATCGATTGATAATGAAATGAACTGAACAATAATTTCAACGCGATTAATGTCAATGTTGACAACAGACAAACGAACGAACGACAAAAAACCATTGAATGAGACCCAAGTGGGTCCCACATCACCATCACAAAAGTTTGACAAACCTTAGGTGCTTCAAAGTCCAGCTAAAAAGATTTTTATCTATTTTTTTTCATCGAAAAAAAATACCAAAAGCCAAAATCCTTGATGTTCCTTATGTTCCACTTATACAATTAAAACAAAAGCAAAAAAAAAAAATATATCAACCAGCCAATGTTGTATGATGGAATAACCTCGACAATGTGTCTATTATGATTATGGTCAAAAAAACGATGATAATGATGATGATAATGGTGGCGGTGATGACATGTTACTGAATGCTGCTGATAACGGACACAAATATTCATCCAAAAAAACAAACAAAAAACAAATTGTGTTTTTGTTTGTTTCATCATTGACAATTTGAAGAATTTAAAATGACATGTATAAACTGATAATGATTATCATTTTTGGCGATCAAATCATTCACCCAAGAAAAAAATCTTTGAAAAATTCACCCAAACATTGTATTCACAATGTTTGGATTTTGTTTTTGTTTTTTCTAATTCATTTTGATTAGGCGAATTTTTCATCTTTTTTAAATAGGGAAAAATGAACAATAATTTCTGGCCAAAAATACCGACAATCGTCTGTGTTTGTTTGTTTGATAATGATTAGCCGTTGATGAATCCGTAGGTAATGTGTTACGACATTTAATGAAGAAAAGAAAAATTCAACTTTTTTTTTTTTTGATTTATGTCGATTCAAATTAAGCATTTTGATTCAAAATGGGGAAAGCGAGAAACAAACTTAATTCTTGGTCTAAATTCAGTCTATGGTTCTATAATTTATTCCGGGGAATTAGATTTTTTTTTTTTGAAAAGACAGAAATTTTCCAAGAAAATACACTGATCGACACAGAGAGAAGAAAAACAATAATTTTTTCTTTTCTTTTCACTCAATAATAATCGATTTGTTGAAATATTTAACCTGATTGCCCAATGATCAATTGTCATCACTTTGTTTTTTATACCAAGAAACCAAAAAAATGGTAATCATTTATTGATGATGATGATGATGATTATCATAATCTGACAATCGATATCGCATCAGATTTCTCTTGAGCAATGTTCTTCAGGATTTTTTTCTTCGTCCACCATTTAGCAATCATTCATGATGATGATGACTAAATCAAACTGTTGTTTATCGATATCAAATTTTTTCTTTTTCAAAGATAGATTACCATCAATGTGATTATACATCGATCATCCATCATCATCATCCGAATCGAATGATCAATCGAATGACGGTGGTAGAAAAACGAACGAACAACATTTTGACATTGATCAAAAAGCCAAAGAAGAAACAAAATATTTTGAAATTTTGTTTTTGTTTTTAAATGATATTTTAATAACTCAATTAAAATTTTTTTTCTTTTTTTCTCCTAAATAGACATTTTTTTGTTGGTATTTTGAATCCCAATCGATCGATAATCAATCGATCAATCGAATGAAAGTTTTTGGTTTGTTTTTCCAGCGAAAAAAATGTACCATTTTCTATTTGATCCATTTCAACAACAACAATTGGTTTATGGTTGATGAACAATGGAAAATGCAAGAAATTTTCCTATTTATCAAATTTCATATGACATCATCATTTGAAGTACGCATAACCTATCTATCTTTAATTATCATCAACGAAAGACACACGCGGTTTTCAAAAAAAAAAAAAAAAAAACATTGGTGAATAACAATTTTCACTATCGTTTAAGCAATGTGTAATGGAAAATTATAACGGAAAAGCATACAGTCAGGATTGATGATTTTCGTCTTCAAAAAAAAGCTATATAGCTAATTCAAAATAACGAATAAATTGGTAACAACGTTAGATTTTTGTTTGTTTGATGTTCCATTGAACAAAAAAAAGACAAACATGCTGACTCTATATACCTCGACATTTATATGAAATGAAATGAATGAATGGATATTTTATTAACGTAATAAAAAAGAACGAAACAAGAACATGATTTTGCAATGGCCGATCATACCACTGCCAATCTAATCATCATCAACAACATTTTCAAGCATGTCTAGTCTGGTCTAGTCTGGTTGGTTGACGATGAGTTACATTTTTACTAAAATAAATATAAAGATACCATTGAGATCATGATGTTGATCATGATCACGGTGATCAACAACAACAACGGCAACAAGAAAAAACGCGTGCACAAACAAACAAAAGAATAATCAGTATATAAAGAAAAAGAGGAAATGATCATCATTTAATAATTGTTGCTTATTCATTCAATTCTTTCATTTCGTGTTGAAAAAATTATGGATTTTTAAATGATGATATTGATAAACAACAACAACGGCAATAGAACGATAATTATCATCGATTGAATTCGTTGTAAAGAAACAAAACAACGTAGTTAGTGTTCATTTTAGTTAATCTCTTAGACGATAAACCAAATCAGCAATCAAATAATTCAATGATTTTTTCCATGTGATTTTTTCTTACTTTCCTCGTTGTTGAAACAAACGGCATACCACACACGACACGACACGACGACATAAACTCGATCAATTGGACAATTTTTGTTCCGTCAAGTTTTTTTGCTTTTCCTAACGAGTTAAATTGTGGTCAATAACAAATTGTTTCAATCAAGTTTTTGTCTGTGGCTTGAATGTTGGTTGGTTGTTGCCATCGTCATCATCATCATCATCATCATCATCATCATCGACTATAGTCGTTGTCCTTATCTTCTTTGACGTCATTTTTTTCAAATATTGATTCAAAAGAAGAAAACTTGAATTTATTTTCATTCATATATATGAATTCAAGGTAGAAGAAAATCCCTCCCGAAGCAAACAAAGTTTTATTCAACGTTTTTTTTGTGGTCATTATAAATCGAAAACAACAACAACAACAAACATGTCGAATGGTAATAGAATCGAATCAATGGATCAAAATGATAATAATGTTTGTTTATCATCATCGTTACCATCATCATCATCATCATTAAGTGGTCAACAACAAACAAACAATAGTAGTAATAATAATAACAATGGTGGTATTCATCAGATGAGATATTCATTTCAAAAACAACCATTTGTTATTGGTGTTGCTGGTGGTACAGCTTCGGGAAAGGTAATAATTTATTTGTCGATATTTTGTCGATAATTTATCAATATTATGTATCATTTTAGTCGACAGTATGTTCAAAAATCATTAAACGACTTGGTCCAATCGATCCAACATCAATATATTTATCACATGAAAAACGTGTAGTTCGTATTTCGCAGGATTCATTTTATCGTAAATTGACCGATGATGATCGACAAATGGTCGATAAAGGATTATTTAATTTTGATCATCCAACAGCATTTGATGTTGATTTAATGGTAAAAACATTACGTGATGTTTGTGATGGTAAAATGGTTCGTGTACCAATATATAATTATAATGAAAATGAAATGTAAGTAAATCAAACCAATTAAAACCTAATCTTATAACAATTAATGTTTATTTGTAAATGATAAAATAGTAGTGACAAAGAAGAAATAATCTATCCAGCCGATGTTATACTATTTGAAGGATTATTATTATTTTATTTTCCTGAATTACGTAATATGTTTCATATGAAAATATTTGTAGATACGGATCCGGATACCAGGTTATCACGTCGTGTAATGCGTGATGTTAAAGAACGTAATCGTGATTTAAGTTCAGTATTGGCACAATATTTAAAATTTGTTAAACCATCATTTGAAGAATTTTGCCTTCCGGTAAGGATCAATTTTTCATTCAACTTTGATTTAAAAAACAAAAATTTTTTTTTGTTTCCAAAACAGACGAAAAAATATGCCGATATTGTTGTACCACGTGGTCCTGATAATGAAGGTATGAATTATTTTCTATAATATAATATATGTGTGTATTTTATAACATTTTAAATCTTCAAACAAACAACAAAAACATTGTTGCATGTTCATAATCAAAAAATTTATTTTTTTTCCATAAACACACATTTGGGTCGGTTTACACAATACTAATCACACACATATGAAAAAGTTAAAAGACAAGAATTATTTAGGCCATTGTCAATTTTAGATGATAACATTTTCTTCTTCTTTTCTTTTTTTGGTTGCTGGTTACTATAGTCCATATTTTTTTTTATTCTTAAAAAATAGTTTCTTTTAATTACTTATATTACTTACTTATATGCTTTTTACTCCTATATTTATTCATCATCAATCAGTGGCGGTCGATTTGATTGTAACACAAATTCATTCGGTTGTTGATCCTTCGATTCGACATCGAACAATCAAATTTGGCCGATTATTATTTTTTAATAATAATAATAATAATAATGAAGATTGTGAATTTAAACAAGAAAAAATAATAAATGTACAAAAAAGTAATAAAAAACAATCATCATCATCATCATTGTCGTTGCCATCGTCCAAATCAACTTTGTCGACAACGATTGAAAAACAAACAACGGTTAATGGTCATGTTGTTAATAATAATGGCTTCAACAATGAAAAAGATAAATCTGTCAACGGTTTTTTGAATAATGTAATCGATTCGATACCAAAATCGATTCCAATTCATATTAAATATCCTAATAATGGTGTTAATGGTGTTAATGGTCATCATAATCATCATGCTAGTTTGTTGGCTGATGAATTTGATGATATGTATCTTTCATCTTCGGCACCATCATTTATGACACATGGAATATTAAAATTCAATAAACCATCATTGATGATTAATAATGAAATTAATAACGAAAACGATATGGATTTTCCAAATCAACGTAGACAATCAAGCTATTCATCATCACCATTATCAACATCATCATCATCATCATCGACAACATCAGTTTCACCGATAACAACAACAGCAACAACAACAACCATTACTAAATCAATTGATAATAATGGTCAAACTGCAAAAATATTAATGATTGCTAGCCGTTGAATTCTTTCTTATCTTTTTGTTGCTGAAAAAAAAATTTAGTATTTTCAATCATTCTGTATTATCTGCCCAATGATAATTCCACAGATTTAATTTTTAAAATTTAAAATTTAAATTTTACAAACACATTTACACGCGCAAAAAAAACTACACAAAAACTTTATTTCATTGTGATGTTCTCTCTCTATTTGTTTCAAACTTAAAAATTGATCTTATTTCATTTTGAACACAAGAAAAAAAAATAATTGCATCAAGCCACACAAACATGTGTAAAACACAAAATCTCTGCAAACAAAAACAAAAAATCTGTGATTTTCTAGCTCTTATTTTCTTCAAATTATTTTATCCGATATTAGCCAATACAAAAAACCAATACCAACAATATATTTAACTCAATTCAAATAGCTTTTTTGTTTTTGTTTCTGGAAAATGGTCATTGCATTTTTTTCTTGATAATTTTTGTGAAAATATTTTATAGAAATTTTTTTAAATTTTCTTTTTTGGACTATTTTTTTATACTTGGGGTTTTTTTTATTTTCAAATGTCCGACGACGATGACGACAATGACAAACAAAAGATTATCAAACCGGCCTGTCTTTTTTTTTGAATCATTTTTTTTATTTGTAATAAATTCTTTTTATTTCACTTTATGATTATGAACAGTAATTATTCAATTTGGAACTTATTCTCGGTCTTTTCTTTTCTTTCTTTCTTTCTTTCTCTTTCTTTTTTTTTCTCTATTTCGAATGACGTAATATTGACCAAAATACATATGGTTGTAATATCCAAATATCGGTAGTTGCAATCGATTTTATCGTACAAACTATTCGTGATTTGATAACAAACAAAATCAAATTTCAAAAAATCATAACAACCAACAATAATTCGACTAATTCAACACCAACATCACCTATTAATGCTGAACAGAAAAATGTTGAAAAAATAAATCATCATCGTCGTCAATCATCGAAACCAATGGAAATTGTACGTGTACGTCATAATAGTGATTCAAAAGAAGATATATCATATAATCGACTTAATCCATATGAATAATATCCATTATTTTCCATCATTAAAAAAATGAATTTGTTATTATTTGATCATCTTATTTATAACATCAGAACATTCTCTAATCGAAGATTGATGAGTTGATTGTAATTGAGGATGATTGACCAGTTCGCTTAAGGCCATCATTGCTCGATAAGCTTTGATCATACAATCTTGATTCAAATCATTGATAATTATCTCTGTAAAATAAAAATAAAAAAAAATAAAAATTTATACTTTTCAAAACAAAAAAACAACAAAAACCTTGAAGCCAGATTTTAAAATCAATCATTTGATTTTGTAAATCATTTATAAGAAAATGAGCCGGTGTTGATTGTAAAACAATACTGAATGTATTGATGATTGCCGAACGTACATTACTGTTTGGTAAAAATACAAATGTTTGTAAAGATTCAAAATGATTAAGCGATTTAAACAAAAAACAATGCCAAACCTTTTCAAATGATTACGATAAGAATATATGAATGGTAATAATTCTTTTGACATCATCATTGTTTGTGAATGATTATGACAATTTTGCAACATTATACCCAATGCTAATATTAATGATTCAATAATAAATGAATCTATTTCATGAATTTTCAATTTTAAATCCATTTTTTCAAAATCACGTAATAATGGAAAGAAAAAATATTTAGCAACTGGTACAAATCGATTCGATGACATTGTTGTTGTTGATGAACAGGATGTTTCCGAATATTTTTGATGATAAACAGGAGAAATATATCTGGTTTGTGATTTGATTTTCTGTTCGATTAAAGATTTCCAATTTTTTTGTTCAGAATCATCATCATTGTCGATATTGAAAAAATCTTGTTGAAATTTTCGATTCTGTTCACTCAATGTTAAAAGTTTTTTACTATTTTCTGGAATTGCTTTGACGAATTTATCTTGATCTTTATATTCTAATGGTTTTAATTGAGATAATTCTTCACTAGCTTTAGTCAATACGGCAAGAACATCCATACGATTACGAATAGAAATATGTTGAGCATAAAAACGATCCGTCAAATAACTGGCAACGATTTTTGGTGAACCAACACACAAAGCAATCAATGAATTCAGCCGTAATTGATCAAAATTTTCAATACCACAATTATCATCTAAATCGAAAAGTATTTTCGTAAAACGTAATGATACTGAATCTAATCGATCAAAATTGGTACGAATTATCTTTTCCGAGGATTGTAAACATTTTCGCATCCAATCTGATTTTTCATAATCACAAAGGCCTTCAATACAATCTTGTAAATAAATAGGTCGTTGTTTAGAATTATCAATCAATAAAATATTTTGAATATTTTGTTGATTATTATCCGTATTCAATTGTGTACCGAAGTTTTTTTGCGTATACCGGACATCATCTTCGATTGGAATATCATTTGAAAGATCATATGGTAATAGATCATCATCATCATCATCACTATCTAATGGTGTAGATGTTGATTTTATATCATCGATAGCATCGATAGTTGATTTTATTTCATCGATAATCATCTTTTCGGGTAGTGTTTTTTGGTTGTTTTGTACACGAGAAATTTCAAACATTTGATTCAAATCAAATGAACCAAGATATTTTAAATATTCACAATCATCATTTTCAATATTTTTAAGTTCAGGAAATTCCGGTAATTCAATATTGATAGAATTGAATTTTATAAAAAGTTCAAATAAAATCAACGATGTTGTAAGACCAATACTACGAAATTCTTGCTGTGAACTGGCCAAATTGATAGTCGAACCATTGAATGTTGATGATTGTAATTTTTCAATAATTTTTTTCATATCATCTTGGCCATGATAATCATGTCGATATTCCAATAATAATCTTCCGATCAAAATCATTAAACGACAAAGATAAAATTGTTGCTGATATTTACGATAATTGAATGCATTTGAATTTGACCATGCATCCATTACATTGTTTGATAAAGAAATGAACCATTTCGAATTGCAACGAAATAAATAACCCAATAAATTATAAATAAATTGATCACGATTAAATCTATCAACATTCAATGGACAATGATAGATCAAAACAAATTTGTTTGTCAATAAGAATTCAATTTTTGATAATAATGAAATATGTTTACAAATAAAATCGAATGGAAATAATATTTCGATCGATTTCGAACAAGATGAATAATGAAATATCATTTTGAATAATGGTTCTAAAAATTTAGACATTTCTGAAATGGATTGTACATTATCGGTATGTTCTTCTTCTCGATGATAACCGAAAAGGATATCTTGCGCCAGTTTATTCCATTTATCATCTTCAATAATTTTATCGAATAAATTTTTTAACAAATGATTCCAAATCGGTTCTTGATAGCCTCGTAAACATAAACGACGAACAATACAATGTATATGATGCATAACGTAAGATTTTCTTTCTTGATCACAATCATGTATCCGATGTAGAATATGTTCCAAAACATGACAAAGTCTGGAAATATAATTTTTCGTTTCGAACATTCGTGGATAACTGGATCCATATAGATTGGCAATCAATTCCGGGAATGATACCAAAATATTGATGAATTTATCGATTTCGAATGATGAATATTTTTGCATCTGCAGTCTTTCGGCTATTGTTATCACAAGATTTTCAAAATTTTTCGATTCAAAAACAATATCGATAAGAATCGACATAATTTTATCACGTCTTAATGATTTTTCTTTTTCAATCAATAATTTTTCGATAAAAATATTGAATTTAAAAATTGAACAAAATGAAACAACATAATCATAGAATTGATTATATTTTTCCGAATCATTTTCAATTCCATTCTTTAATTGATCAATTTGTTTGGCTATATTTTCAAAATTATCTTCAATCAAATCCATGATACGCATCAAGAATCAAGAATTTTTTTTTAAAAAATGTATCTTAATTTAAAAACAATGTGCTCGACGCCATTCATGAACGACGAGTATACGAGTAAAATCCAAATTTTAAAAATTTTATAAAAATTTATAGTTTTTAATTTTCCATATAAGTTAAAATCAATAAATCAGTAGAAAAAATGACATCATTTGCTAATAAATCTTTTATAGAATGTGAAAAACAAATAAAATTATTATTATTTTGTTTTTCACAACATTTTTTCGATTGATTATTAATTAATAATCCTTCATTTGTAAGTATTAATTTTGGTTTATCCGATTGATTATTTTTGTTTATCAAAGACCATTTCTGTGCTAACCAATCTACACATTTACCGATTGACCATTCTTTGCAAAGAAAAATTGGTTTATCACGAAATTCTTTACTTTCCTGGTTGTAGCTTATTTCATTCGGAATGAATGAAAGATAAAAATATTCTCGTTCTTCCATCGGTATAGATTCAAAACCAATACCTTGAGATTTTAATTTCATTAATGCTACTTTCAATGCTAATGGATTATTTTTGGCTCCACGATTTTTAACGTTTGTGCCTGGTTTATATTCCGAACGAATTTTGGCCAATATGTTTGACATTTTTGAATCTAATTTAGAATCACTTTCATTTTGAAATGATGTTTCTTCAAGTTTCAAACATTTATGATCAATTTGATGTCTATGATGAAGACAAAATCTATTTAAACAATGATTACAAATTGATGATTGTGTAATCTGTACTGAATTCGAACAAAAATGACATTTAATAAAATCATTCGATTTTGAATCCTGAATTGTTTCATTCGATTCATATTGTTTATCCGTCATACATCCATGAGAAATTCTATGAATTTTACTACGAATAAAAATGTTGATTATTTTTTTTCAAAAACAAAATCGATAGTAAACATTACCAGAAATAGTTATCGCAATGAACACATTTGATGGGCAAATAATCTAAAATGAAAGTGAAAATTTTCTAAACAATAAATTTTCAAAGAAATAAATAAATAAATACCAAGAATAGAACAGATGGAACAATGTTGGCCTAAATTTGGTAATTCAGTCATATTTATTTATAAAGTTTTTGAAAA